>NC_080195.1:26775673-27400673 GCF_030028045.1 Hippopotamus amphibius kiboko
CTTAAAGTTCAGAATCTCACCTTCCTTTCACTCTACCACAGCACTTAGGAAGTTTATCCCACTCTGTGCTTTTAAGTAGTATTACTGTGACAATGACCTTCACCCTAGGTCTGCCATCTGAGCTCCAAAGCTTGTGTTATAACTGCCTACCCAGAACCTCTACCTGGATACCTCAAATGTGCTCTACATACAACATAATCAAAAGTGATTTTATGATTCACTGTCCATATACAGGGGGAAAACATCCAGTTCTTGTTGAGTGCCTTTGATCTCAGTAGAATAGCATTATCATTTACCCAGTTACATAAACCAGACTCCTTAGGGGCAGACTTGACTCTCCCTGTTCACCAACCTACATTTCCATTCAGTGCCACGGTCCCTTCAAAGTCATTTTACTGTGCATATCTTTCAAATTCTATGCCTTCTCGCCATCTTTATGGTTGCTAACATAGCCCAAGCTGCCATCTTCTCTCACCTGGAGTCCTATAATAGCCTATTACTAGGTCCTCCAAATCTATAGTTTATTTTCCAAAATGAAGCTAAATTGATTATCTCAAAATATAAGTACAGCTGTGTTTCCTCTATCTCATTCCTGTCAAAACCCCTCTATCTCATCCCATTCTTCTAAGGATGAGGAAAACAGAAAGTCTTCATGGGCCTGTGGCCCAGCTCCTGACCATCCCTGACTACTCTTTCTCCATATTCTTTGCCTCCCTCTCTGGAATCTTGCCACACCAGCCCTCCTGAAATTCCCCTAATGTGCCACATTCCCTGTGTAACAGGAAGTTGACTCATGCAGCTCCCTAGGTCTGCATACCCTTCCTTCCTTCGTTATTGAATAAGTGCATAATCGCCCCTGACTTCTACTCAGCCACCACTTCCTGAGGCAAGCTTCTGACCCCCAGGCGAAGCTAGATTCCTTTCTTCAAAGCATCCATCTCCTTTTCACACGTCTTCTCATGTATCACTTCAGTCTGCGCCTGTCTCATCTCCACTAGGTGCATGAGGTCAGATTCTCCATGAAACTGGGACAGAGTCTGTTGGAAGCTTGTCTTTAGTAAGAACTCACTATATGTTTTTGTTGTTGTTGAACAGATACATGGATGGAAGTATGAATGGATGGATGTATAGAAAATTTAAAGAGCATTACAGAGTGTTCAAAATGTGAACAATAAACTAGAACATATTTTTTATATCTTTTATTTTTCGTGTTTCTTATATTTCAGTCAAGCAGCATGTTAGTGACCTTTTAGTCTCTTAATTTTTTTCTAGTTAAGAAAAAAAAGTGGACTCTTTGATTTTTTTTTTTTCTTTTACCTTAATCGTTGGGCTTATTATATAAATTCAGTATTCTGGAATAACCTTTCATCTCCCAAACCACCTACTTTTCAATTCAAAAATCACAATATCCCACAGCAGGGAAGAAACCTTATTATTTAGTCTAATGAGAATAGTTTCCTTTTACTCAAATCTTTGATGTTCAATAATGGCCATGCTCTTGAAAAGGGAATTGTGATCATTTATTTTAATTCATTTTAATAAGTATCACATGCCTACCGTGTGTCACAGGGCTTGGTTGTGAGAATATGGAAATGAACAGGGCCAGATACTTGTTCTTCTGGTATGAAGTTTTAACAGGAAAGCTGGTGGTCCAGAGATCACAGTTATATTTGGTGTCATGATAATCATTTATTGTAACATTTAATTACTTTGTTGCTTGAGTTTCCTGGGCCTTTCAAAACACTTAAGTCAATAAATAATATTAACCAAGAGCAGCCCCTTGATAGGATCATTCACACTCACACTAATGATTTTAATAAATTTGGGAGTCCTCAAAAACAGGCACACAGATGAACAGTTCTACATGACCAGAGGAGGGGAAACATGACTTTAATTAATGAACATTTCTAATAGTTATTTACTCTTTATGTTATGTTACTCTAATAGTTATTTACTCTTTAGCCTAAAGTCTATATCTCAGCCACAAAATTTAAAAAATAACAGTAACTTATATTATTATTATGAAGAACTCTGGGGAGGAAAACAGAAATATAACATCCATAATACCCTCGGCATGAAGCATAGTGTCTGTCTGTCCAAGCAAATTAAATTTTGATGAGTAAGAAATTAAAGAACAAATAATTTAAAAATATCAACATAAGAAAACTTGAAATAAATGTTACCTATTGAATGTCTCCCTCCTGACGTTTGCTTCTTGAACATCAGATTCCTTAAAGCAGTGATTTCCATTTCTCCAGTTTTTACCTAGTATTACTTTTAATATTTGTTGAGACCTTGGTATATGCTAGAGAGACACTAGGCTGAGAACTTTCTGTAAATCATCTCATTTAACTCTGCAGAAAACTAATGAGCCAGGAACAGTTATTATCCCATTTTGTTAATGAAGAGAATTGAGGTGCAGATAAACTTAAAAACTTACTCAAGATCATACAGCTAGTAAGCAATAGAGTCAGGATTTAAAACCATGCTGTCTGCCTCCAGTGCCCTCAGTCACTTTGGTATACTCTCCTCCGACAAAATGTTTCCCAAACTGAATGAAAATTCAAAGAAATGAATAAAGCACAGATTTCAGGAGCGAGGCATGTGGCTTAGGAATCAAAGTATAGATTTCAAATTCTAAAATGTTTGGGGAATCACCGTTTTTCTCCTCCCGGTGAAAAAAGAATGGCCATCTTGGTAAGATCAGAATGGACAGCCTCTATTTTGAATGGTCCAGTGGATCAGAAGCCTCCAGCTGGGTTTTAGTAATTTTTCTTTTTCTTATGGTTTTCTTTCCCAAAGATCTAACTGAATTTGTGGGGAGAATAAATCAAAATTTCTGGGCCTTCCCTTTTTCTTGGGAGTTTTTTTGTTTGTTTTTTGTTTGCTTTATGAAAATGATTGTTATCTTTTGCTGTAGATCTAAAATTAAAATCTTGCAACGGTGGTCAGGGGAAAGCACGTTAAGTGGCTGGGGTTACACAGGGCTGAGCACTATAAAATGGAGTAAATCCCAGCCCAGAGAGTGTGAACTTTTAACAGCTTGGTTAGGCCTGTATTAAAGGGCAAATTCACATGTCCCAGAGAGTGTTTTCATCACTCAGAGGGGAAGTTCTGAAAAGGACAGCTTGCTAGAAATGAGGAGGGGGAGGTGGGGACCAGGTCATCTGCTACAGTTAACTGCTTACTCATTGTAGCTACCTCAGGGGCATGTGCTAAGGTTTTCAGATCAACCGATTTTCTCTTTCGCTTTTTATTTCTTTATGATCAACAGTGAACTTTGGTGCTTATTAGGCATGGCAGAACATGCTAATTGGACATTAACCTACTTAACCTATCCAGGCATCTGTGTGAGCAATGTTAACTACTTGCTCATTTCTGACAAAACAACACACACACACACACACACGTATACTTTTTACTATGGTCTTCTGGGCATGGTAGTTGGGGGCTGCAGTTAAGGGAGGAAGGGAGAGAGTGACACATGTGGCAGTTACAGTGCAGCGAATGTGTAACTTCGTATTGAATTTTCGGCTTCCTTCCTCCTTTTAAAAATGGCCCTTATTGACCTTCCTATGGGAACACTTTGATAACATGTTAAGTCGCAGACTCAGTCTATCCCATCATTGTTCTCTTTTTGTTTCTCCTCTGCCCTTTCTTCTTTCTCCTTTTCCTCTCCCTCTTAGGAGCCAACAACAACAACAATGACAACAACAAAACAGGAATGGCAGAGGGAGGGGGATGGAGAGGGAAGGAGGGAAAGAAAAAACAGAGAGAGAGAAGGAGAATAAAGTATACAAATGGACAATGGCCAGGCCTTCTGTAAAAATAGAGTTCTGACCCACAGCTTACAACAACCTGCCCAGAAACCAAATTCCTTATCTACAAGAACCAACCCAGGAAGCCAGCCTGCCTCAAATAAGACTTACAGGAAGTAGGATTGCTATCTCTAGTAACAATCTAGGAAGCTAAAAATTAATTTCTCTAACAACCTCAGATGACCAGGGTTTGTTTAATAACTAACAGCTTCTTTAATTTTTGTCCTCACTTTCAAATTAGTACCAACCAGCGAAAGTGAGATAGTCACCCCTACCAACTGTATAGGATGCCCTACTTCTAGTTGGCACACCTACAGTTTCCTTATGCCAACTGCCTCCAATTACAGCATACCTGAGGCCTTCCCTTCCATCCACTGTAAAGCTTTCACACTCCTCTGCCTGCCTTTGAGTCTTTGCCAAAATGCAAATGACAGTGTCTGACTCCCTCACTGTAGCAGCCCTGAATAAGTAACCTTTGCTTTTCTCATTTGATTAGTCTTTGTTTATTTCCACAGAAAAAAGCAAGGGAGGAAGAAAAGAAAGAAAATTCAAAAATCCCATTACTGTTACCTTTATTTTTCGTTTATGCTTTCTACATATTCAAAAAAATTATAAATTTCTTGTGGGTGAGAATTATATTTTACATATATGTTTGCATCCCTCAACACTCCTAGCTAAAGGTTTTTAATGTAGTAGATGATAATTCTTTTTATTTATTACTAAGTGAAATGAAACAGCATTATACCAAAAGGACCTTGAAGGAACTTTGATGTGACTTCCATTTCAAATGGGAGAGCTCAATCACAAAAATATAAAGTTCTAGCTCAAAACACACAACTAAACAGTAACTTTTTAAGACTCCTGAATTTTGTTTTTTTCCTATTACATCACACTGTTTTCACACTTAGTCTCTGATGAACATACACATATAAATTATATTAAAGGATGTATGTATATCTTTATTTCTCATATACATCAGTTCTTTCATACAGTGAGTGATTCTTTCAAAAATCACACCCCAGTTTATATATTTGAGGTAAAAAGTAATATTTAGATGTTATGATTTATTTTAAATAGGGTAGCTTTTTTGACTGTGTGATTAAACTCCTGTTTCACTCCAAATTCTACTGAATTAACAATAACGATGACAATAGTAATAATAATACTATTTATTATATAGTATTATTTTTATTACTTCTGTATACTTCTAGTATATAAAAGTATTAAAAGGGAATAACACCACAACGGTGCTAAAAGTAGTAGAAAAAAGGAAGTCTTTGGACAGGAGATTTTGACTCATTTCTGTAAGACAGAAAGCCAGTGGGACCAAGAGAATTCCTGAGCATGCCAAAGACCTTTTGTTTATAAAGTTATGTTTGTTTATATTTATCTTATTAGAATTTAACACTGAAAATAATTAAATATTGATTTATTTTAAAATGGCAAGCATAAAGCCATTCAATTAACATGGAGAGTAACTCTGAAAAATAACAAAAAAATAATGAAAAGAGTGACATTGTTTTTACATTTTTGCAAATCTCTTATGTTTGGCTTAAATGGAAGACAACTGGATTCTCGTATTTGCTTCTGCATTTAACTTGTTAGTACTTGGGGTATTTTGGTTGCTATCTATGCAGAAAATCTGCCCTCACACAGACATATAGCTGGAGAAGGGAGGAGTAATTTAATAGCCATTTTAGATTATTGTAGATCATCTTTGATACTACATCAAAATAATTGTAAAAGTTGAGCGTGGGGACCACTGCTATGGAATCTACCTCAAAATATCTAGGTTCTTTACAAAGCTTTCTTGCAAGCAGAATTGTAAATGAATAAAACCCAGAACACTAAAGACACACATGTTAACATGAGTAATGATATAAAGTGTTTAATTCTAAAACTTAGTATAAAATGCCTAATGAAGTAAGATGGACTGATGTATGGTGAGAAGGAAGGTTGGTGGATGGTATTAATAAGTTGAGTAAAACATTAATCGTAGGAGGAAAAGATGGCGGCGAAGTAGAGAGACGTGGAGTGCATCCCTCCCCACAGATGCATTGGGAATGCACGGAAGGACGCAGTCATTCTCACAGAGAACCAGCTGAACACCAGCAGACGGCCTCGGACACCGGATGGGACTGCGGGGAGCCCGACATAGCCGGTAGGGAGGCATCTACGAGGGCTCAAAGAGGGTGAAGCGGCGGAGCTGTGGCAGACGGGAGGGAGTGAGAAACATTCGGAGGGTACGCAGCGCAGCTCAGCGTTCCCGGACCGAGACACCGATCCGCGGCTGAATGGAGGGTCCAGGAGCGGGAGTGTGGGAGCAGGAGAGCTGGTTCAGTGTGGGAAACATTGTTGCCGGTAGGGTGACGGACCGAGAGGACAGGAGGGAGGAGGCCCGCGGAGAGGAGTGCCTGTTCCTGAGAGCTGCCCGGCCATGATGGCGGCTGGAGGCTGCAGGCTCACTGGTGGCTGGGAGGAGCCACGCGCATAGCCTCTCTCTCTCTTTCCGCGCCTCTGCAACAGGCAGTGGAGAGACGCCCTGCGGGCCACCTAAGGCGCTCAGGGATAACAAGTACCCTCAGGCACTCAGGTGGGGCTAGATTAAAACCCCTTGCAACGCCAGCAGCAGGGAGGCTGCCGAGAGAAAAAAAAAAAAAGAAAAGAAAAAAATCCCCAAGAGAGGCCCAACTCTAAGACTTTCTGTTTACGCCTGAGCCACCGGCGCCCTCTGCAACAGGCACCTCCAAGCCTGACTGAGACATCAGTGCGCCACTGCTCACTCCCTCCCAGGAGAAGGAGCCACTGTTGTACCCTCTCCCTCCCCACACACCGACGCTTACAGACGAACAATAAAGGAACCTCTGCTGGTCACAGAATAACGTAAAAAAACCCAAGGACAAGCAACCCCAAAAGTTTGGACAACCATGAGGAAACAAAGAAACACCATGCAGGCAAAGGAGCAAGAAAAAAACCCACAAGACCAAATAAATGAGGAGGAAATAGGAAAAATGCCTGAAAAGGAATTTAGAGTAATGATAGTAAAAATGATACAAAATCTCGATAACAAAATAGAGAAAGTACAAGAAACAGTTCATAAGAACTCAGAAAAACAAACAGCAATGGATAACAAAATAACTGAAATTAAAAATACTCTAGATGCTAGAAGCAGCAGAATGACTGAGGCAGAAGAACGAATAAGTGAGTTGGAAGATAGACTGGGGGAAATAACTGCCACAGAGCAGGAAAAAGAAAAAATAATAAAAAGATTAGAAGACAGTCTCAGAGACCTCACTGATAACATTAAGCGTACCAACATTCGAATTATAGGCATCCCAGAAGAAGAAGAAAACAAGAAAGGGTCTGAGAAAATATTTGAAGAGGTTATAGTGGAAAACTTCCCCAACATGGGAAAGGAAATAATTAACCAAGTCCAAGAAGCACAGAGAGTCCCATACAGAATAAACCCAAGGAGAAATACACCGAGACACATATTAATCAAACTAACGACAACTAAACACAAAGAAAAAATATTAAAAGCAGCAAGAGAAAAGCAACAAACAACATATAAGGGAAAACCCATCAGGATAACAGCTGACCTTTCCACAGAAACTCTGCAGGCCAGAAGGGAATGGCAGGATATCCTGAAAGTCCTGAAAGAGAGAAAGCTACAGCCAAGAATACTCTACCCAGCAAGAATCTCATTCAGATTTGAGGGAGAAATCAAAAGCTTTCCAGACAAGCAAAAGTTAAGAGAATTCAGCACCACCAAACCAGCCTTACAACAACTGCTAAAGGAACTTCTCTAAGTAGGAAACACAAGAAAAGGAAAACACCTACAAATACAAACTCAAAACAATTAAGAAAATGGTAATTGGAACACACATGTCAATAATCACCTTAAATGTAAATGGATTCAATGCTCCAACCAAAAGACACAGACTGGCTGAATGGATACAAAAACAAGACCCTTCTATATGCTGCCTACAAGAAAACCACTTCAGACCAAGGGATACATATAGACTAAAAGTAAAGGGATGGAAAAAGATATTCCATGCAAATGGAAGTCAAAAGAAAGCTGGAGTAGCAATACTCATATCAGACACATTAGACTTGAAAGTAAAGACTATTACAAGAGACAAGGAAGGACACTACATAATGATCAAGGGATCCATCCAAGAAGAACATATCACAGTGGTAAATATCTATGCCCCCAATATAGGAGCACCTCAATACATAAGGCAAATGTTAACAGCTATAAAAGGGGACATCGACAGTAACACAATAATAGTGGGAGACTTGAACACCCCACTTACATCAATGGACAGATCATCCAAACAGAAAATAAATAAAGACACACAAGCTTTAAATGACACATTAGACCATCTCGACTTAATTGATATTTATAGGACATTCCATCCAAAAACGACAGAATACACGTTCTTCTCAAGTGCACACGGAACATTTTCCAGGATAGATCACATCTTGGGTCACAAATCAAACCTCAGCAAATTCAAGAAAATTGAAATCATATCAAGCATCTTCTCAGACCACAACGCCATGAGACTAGATATCAATTACAGGAAAAAAACTGCAAAAAAGACAAACACATGGAGGCTAAACAATTCACTCTTAAACAACCAAGGAATCACTAAAGAAATCAAAGAGGAAATCAAAAAATATCTAGAAACAAATGACAATGAAAACACAACAACCCAAAACCTATGGGATGCAGCAAAAGCAGTTCTAAGGGGGAAGTTTATAGCAATACAGTCCTACCTTAAGAAACAAGAGAATGATCGAATAAACAACCTAACCTTACACCTAAAACAACTAGAGAAAGAAGAACAAAGAAACCCTAAAGTGAGCAGAAGAAAAGAAATCATAAAGATCAGAGCAGAAATAAATGAAAAAGAAAGGAAAGAAACCATAAGAAAAATAAATAAAACTAAAAGCTGGTTCTTTGAGAAGATTAACAAAATTGATAAACCATTAGCCAGACTCATCAAGAAAAAAAGGGAGAAGATGCAAATCAACAGAATTAGAAATGAAAAAGGAGAAGTAACAACGGACACCTCAGAAATACAAAAGATCATGAGAGACTACTACAAGCAACTATATGCCAATCAATTGGATAACCTGGAAGAAATGGATACATTCTTAGAAAAATACAATCTTCCAAGACTGAACCAGGAAGAAATAGAAACCATGAACAGACCAATCACAAGTACGGAAATTGAGGCAGTGATTAAAAATCTCCCAACACACAAAAGCCCAGGACCAGATGGGTTCACAGGCGAATTCTATCAAACATTTCGAGAAGAGTTAACACCTATCCTTCTCAAACTCTTCCAAAATATTGCAGAAGGCGGAGCACTCCCAAACTCATTCTACGAGGCCACCATCACCCTGATACCAAAACCAGGCAAAGATGTCACAAAAAAAGAAAACTATAGACCAATATCACTGATGAATATAGATGCAAAAATCCTCAACAAAATACTAGCTAACAGACTGCAACAGCACATTAAAAAAATCATACACCATGATCAAGTGGGGTTTATCCCTGGGATGCAAGGATTCTTCAATATACGCGAATCAATCAACGTGATACATCATATCAACAAATTGAAGGATAAAAACCATATGATCATTTCAATAGATGCAGAAAAAGCTTTTGACAAAGTTCAACATCCATTTATGATAAAAGCTCTCCAGAAAATGGGCATGGAAGGAAATTACCTCAACATAATAAAAGCCATATATGCAAAACCAAAAGCCAACATTGTTCTCAATGGAGAAAAACTGGAAGAATTCCCCCTAAAAACAGGAACAAGACAAGGGTGTCCACTCTCACCACTATTATTCAACATAGTTTTGGAAGTTTTAGCCACAGCAATCAGAGAAGAAAAAGAAATAAAAGGAATCCAAATTGGAAAAGAAGAAGTAAAATTGTCACTCTTTGCAGATGACATGATATTATATATAGAAAACCCTAAAGACTCTACCAGAAAACTGCTAGCACTCATTGATGAGTTTAGTAAAGTAGCAGGATACAAAATTAATGCACAGAAATCTCTTGCATTCCTATACACTAACAATGGAAGAGCAGAAAGAGAAATTAAGGAAACTCTCCCATTCACCATTGCAACCAAAAGAATAAAATACCTAGGAATAAACCTGCCTAAGGAGGCAAAAGATCTGTATGCAGAAAACTTTAAGACATTGATGAAAGAAATCAAAGACGACACAAACAGATGGAGGGACATACCATGTTCCTGGATTGGAAGAATCAACATCGTGAAAATGTCTGTACTACCCAAAGCAATTTACAGATTCAATGCAATCCCGATCAAATTACCAATGGCATTTTTCACAGAACTAGAGCAAGAAATCTTACGATTTGTATGGAAACGCAAAAGACCCCGAATAGCCAAAGCAATCTTGAGAAGGAAAAATGGAGTTGGTGGAATCAGGCTTCCTGACTTCCAACTATACTACAAGGCCATAGTGATCAAGACAGTATGGTACTGGCACAAAAATAGAAAGGAAGATCAATGGAATAGAATAGAGAACTCAGAAGTAAGCCCAAACACATATGGGCACCTTATCTTTGACAAAGGAGGCAAGAATATACAATGGAAAAAAGACAGCCTCTTCCATAAGTGGTGCTGGGAGAACTGGGCAGCAACATGCAAAAGAATGAAATTAGAACACTTCCTAACACCATACACAAAAATAAACTCCTAATGGATTAAAGACCTACATGTAAGGCCAGACACTATCAAACTCCTAGAGGAAAACATAGGCAGAACACTATATGACATCCATCAAAGCGCCATCCTTTTTGACCCACCTCCTAGAATCATGGAAATAAAATCAAGAATAAATGAATTGGACCTCATGAAACTTAAAAGCTTTTGCACAGCAAAAGAAACCATAAACAAGACTAAAAGGCAACCCTCAGAGTGGGAAAAAATAATTACCTATGAAACAACGGACAAAGGATTAACCTCCAAAATATACAAGCAGCTCATGAAGCTTAATACCAAAAAAGCAAATAACCCAATCCACAAATGGGCAGAAGACCTAAATAGACATTTCTCCAAAGAAGACATACAGATGGCCAACAAACACATGAAAAGATGCTCCACATCACTAATCATCAGAGAAATGCAAGTCAAAGCCACAATGAGGTATCACCTCACACCAGTCAGAATGGCCATCATCACAAAGTCTGGAAACAACAAATGTTGGAGAGGGTGTGGAGAAAAAGGAACTCTCCTGCACTGTTGGTGGGACTGTAAGTTGGTACAGCCACTATGGAAAACAATTTGGAGGTTCCTTCAAAAACTACAAATAGAACTACCATATGATCCAGTAATCCCACTCCTGGGCATATACCCAAAGAAAACCATAATCCCAAAAGAAACTTGTACCATCATGTTTATTGCAGCACTATTCACAATAGCCAGGACATGGAAGCAACCTAAATGCCCATCAACAAATGAATGGATACAGAAGATGTGGCATATATATACAATGGAATATTACTCAGCTATAAAAAGGGATGAGATGGAGCTATATGTAATGAGGTGGATAGAACTACAGTCTGTCATACAGAGTGAAGTAAGTCAGAAAGAGAAGGACAAATATTGTATGCTAACTCACATATACGGAATCTAAAAATGGTACTGTTGGACTCAGTGACCAGAACAAGGATGCAGATACAGAGAATGGACTGGAGAACTCGAGGTATGGGAGGGGGCGGGGGGTGAAGGGGAAACTGAGACGAAGCGAGAGAGTAACACAGACATATATATACTACCAACTGTAAAATAGTCAGTGGGAAGTTGTTGTATAACAAAGGGAGTCCAACTCGAGGATGGAAGATGCCTTTGAGGACTGGGGCGGGGAGGGTGGGGGGGGGCTTGGGGGGGGGCGTCAAGGAAGGGAGGGAAGATGGGGATATGTGTATAAAAACGGATGATTGAACCTGGTGTACCCCCCCAAAAAATAAATAAATTAATTAAAAAAAAAATAAAATGAAAAAAAAAAATCAACATAGATTATAAGTTTCCTATCAAGAAAAAAAAAAAAAAATTAATCGTAAAATCTAGTAGCGAGTAAATGGGTGTTCAACCTATCAGCCTTATCAGCTTCTCAATATATTTAAATTTTTTTCATTAATAAAATGTTGGGAAATTTTTTGAAAAGTTGCACACAAACAAAAAACATAATTAAAATAAAATAAAATAAAAATCACCCTGTCCTTCCTATTGACAGAGTCTTACTTTAGTGTCAGATGTAGGCTCTTTTTTCAACAAAAGGCTCAAAAACTCCCCCTCTTTGGGTTGACAAAGGAGCCATTCCAATTCTGAGCAAACATCTGAGAGGAGGAAAACAGTCCTTTCACAGGCTGGCTCCCTTTTCCAGTGGTAATTTCCTTATAGGGACTTTTTCAACATTTTCATTTTAGAAACTTGCCTTAGACGTTCTTACAGTTTGTCGCCAAAACTGATTCTTGGTCTAAACACTACATAAAGTTCTTTAGCCTCAGGGAATAAATATTTAATTTTTCTATAAAATTTGAACATACCTATTTGACCTTTGTTGTCATCATTGTTGTTTTTATGAGAAACTTTACAATTTAAGACCTGCTTATGAAACAGTTACAGAGACCTCTACAGGATCTCAGGTTTGGGGCCAAGAGGGAGGTATTAATATGAAAGAGAAATTGGTGTCATCAACAAAAAATAGATTATTCAGAAACGTTAAAGGTCATCGCATAGATTCACCTCATGATGTCCCTTCTGGTTTCAATTCTTGATTTCTGCTACTAGCACTGAGAGACCTCGGGCAAACCATTTCACCAAGGGTAACTAAGACTTCCCTACGTTTTGTATCTAATTTTCCCAAAAGGCTAAATAAGAAGAAGGGAAATGAATGTATTGATTTTCCAAGTATCTTCCATATTTTAGGGTCAAACATTCAGGGATTCCCTTAGGGCTATACTGGGTAAGGACGAAGGACTTCATATACTTTTTTCTTCAATCTTACTCTGACGTCCATTTTTACAAAACAGGAAGAGAAACGTGGGTTCCAGATATGCCAGTTTTACTATGGCCAGCATTCTTTACAACTCCTAAGCAGGACCACAGTAGAAAATCCTGCAGCACGTCAGCCTTTATCATTGTCCTCATTTAGAGAACTGGGTACTGAGAGATTTGTTGTTGTTGCTCTTGTTTCTTAACAAATACAAAGTTACAAAACAGCTCAACAGCTCTTCAACTTTTCCCTGAGTAGTGGAGATCTAAAGTTGTATCTGTTAAGATTAAAATTTAGGAAATGCACAGCCAGAACCTGTCAAATGGTGAGTTTGGCTTTCCTAAGCAGTGCTAAGATATGAGATACATATTTTGATCTAAGAGAGACTCTTTGCAGACCCTTTACTTCACTGCAGATATTGTGGTGTTAGGGAAGAGTGACTCAGTGTCAGGACTAAAGGATCTCAGGAGCTAATAGCTTGTTAATACCCAAAGCTCATCACAAGCCTGCCTGTCTCCTCAATTAACCTTCATCTTAAAAGCCAAAAAGTAAATAGATAAGTAAATACAAATAACCAACTGAACAGTGGTCTCCAAGGCATTAAGAAAATAAATGTGATATGTCATTTTGTTTTATAAAAAAATTGGGAGGGGGAAGAGGAAGGGAGGGAGGGGAAAAGATTTAGACAAGGGTGTGGACAGGGAGAGGTTTAAGGGTGTTGAGTCAGTAATGTGTGTCAACTTACATGAAGAACTTTATTTATGTTTCTATTATAGATCTAACTGATCCCATACCTTAATCATCCAGTCTGCCATGGCCCTGTTAAATGTGTAATGCCTAGTGTTTATTTTCACTCTTGCTATAGGATGGGTTGGATTGAGTATCCAGGGAACAGAAATTCCTTCAAGATTTTGTCTCACATGCTAACTGAGATCATATCACTTCTCACGGTTTCTCAGTTTTGGTATCTACCAGGCGGAAGGAGCCAGATTCTCAGATTTAATGCAGAATTCCCATACTTTGTGAATGCTCTTGGAACAGGCTTTGGACAGACATTCAGGAAGTTTAGTCTTGCCTGTAACACTATCTCATTTGTCTTGAGTGGAGTTTTTCTGTTCTTGGGTAAAAGTTCCAAAATTGGTAAGATATGAAAATCAGTAATGAACTATGAAGTTCTACCCTCCATCTTCAGGGAAGATGTTATAAAGGGACTGGGGCGGGTGGGTGATGATGGTGGTGACGATGATTGCTAACATTGATCAGGCACTAACCATATTTGAGTACTATCTTAAGTATTTTACAAATAATATTTCACTCTATCCTCACAGAACCCCTACAGATGAGAAATCTAAGGCATATTCTTACATTGCAGAGACGGGGTGTATTCCAGGACTTTCAGTGATTCTTACAAATCTAATATTTTTTTAACCTCCTTCATCTCAGATCTACTGAGATGTCAAAATAAGTCAATGTATATAAAAATGCTTTAGAAATTGTAAAACAATGTAAATGCAAATTACTATTTGGATCACCAGTCAGCACTGCATGCAGAATCTGGCACAAGCCATCTGATACTCTCTTGTCATTTGAACTGTTCTCTCACTTTCTTCCTTTTCATCTATTTTTTTTATTTCATTCTATTCCAACAAAACCTTAGACATTGCTGAGACTCACTATTGAAACTATATTTACTTTTGAGTTGTAAATAAAGTGTAAATACATTGTCACAGATTACTTCCCATAAATGGGATGAGTTTTTCAGCAATAGAAATAGCAGCTATTACCAGGCTGTCTCATGTGTCTTCATGCAAAAGGTTTATTTGGGAAGACTCTTAGAACAAACAACCATAGAAGGAAAAGGTAGGAGGCAGAGGGGAAAGTTGAACTGCAATGTAGACTTGATGGAAGTGGCAGCCCACTCTGCAGAGAATTCTGAAGCTGCAGAGCTATTCCAGGTTGATGTGAGAGGGCCAGTCCTTTCTCCCCCCCACTCAGATCAGTCATTTATGTGGGCAGTCCCTCGGGAGGGGGTATGGTCTTGGCTCTGTTCAGCAGAGGCAAGCCCCAAAGCGAGCTGACTCCTGAGGGCTGCTGTCCCAGCAGCTGCGCTCATATATTCATTTCTGAAGAGTTAGATCTGACCACACATCACCGGGTACCCAGTAGATTTAGAGGAACACACAGATCACCTCAGAGCAAATCTTTGTTTAGAGAGCATTCCTTGAGTAACCTCCCTTAGTGATGCAAATCTGATTTTAGGAGTCACCCACTGCCCTGGATGTGGGCAAAAGGAACTCTCAGGACCTGGAAGGCTTGTTTTTCAAATAAACTTTGATAAGCAAAACTGGTCACTGGTAAATTTGCTAAAGACTATCCTGGAGGGAAAAATTAGAGACCCTGACCTCTTCCTTTTTGACATTTAATACTATAAGTAGACAATCTTCTAGAAAACTCTACTGAGATGTTCCTAATTGAGATTTGTCAGCAGGAGAGAACCAGCAAGAAAACTAAGGTAGAACGTAGCATGACAAATACAGGAAACTGGCCCAATAACCCAAGGATTTCTTGGAATCTGAAGATTGTACTCAAGATGACATAGACATATTCCACTTGTTCATCTGTCTTTTGTTATAGGAGCCCCAGCCAAGAATTTAGATGGATAGAAAGAAAATTATTTTTTTTCCTCCCTCATAAGTGCAAAAGCTGAGAATGTGATTAGGAGATAAATTTGGTTCCTACTTAGCAAGTGTAAGTGTACAGCATCACTGCAGATGCACAGAGGTCTGGACTAATAAAAACAGTGCAGCAGTGGGCAAGGATGCTTAGAACTAGATGAGACATTTTCACTAGTGGTATCTTTTTGCCTTGACAATTCAAATATTCATTTAATAAATATTTATTGAGTGACTATAATGTAATGAGATTTCATCTCATCCCAGACACTGGAGATACAGCAGCAAACAAAACAGACATAATCTTTGTCCTTAAGGAGCTTAAATCCTAGTAGCAGAGACATAAAATAAGCAACTGAGGAAATTCAGTAACTTAAGATGGGATAAAAATGAGGGAAATAAAGCAGAAGAGTTGTATAGATAGTAGATGGAGAATGCAGCTCCTGACAAAGACCGTCTCCCCCACTGAGGTTCTTGGATTATTTGGTGATGATGGAAAGCATTAGGAGGCAGGTGCTGAATATTCTCTTAGTTATACCAGGAGGTGGTGTTTTAAGTAGTTTATTGGAAACACTAAAAGTGACCTTACTTGTACCCCAAATGGTGAAGCCGACATAGATCTTACACCACAAAAAACTGTGAGCCAGGGGCCTTGAGTCTCTTTGAGAAACTCAATTTCTCAGTTAAAAGGTCCGGCTTCATCTTCCCTGCTTCCTTTCTCACTCCAAACTTAGATTAATATAACTAGGAGAAATGATACTGAACCACTGAATATTTTATAGACCCGTGAAGGTTAGTCATTATATATATTCCTGGATGTGCTTTATTCACAGCCATTTGCAGCTAATTATGAAAGAGCCTTAGAGCTCTGTCTGTGGTGAGTAGGGGGTGGGGAAATGGAGGGAACCTTTAATTGCAACAGAGAGCAAACCTTGTAAATATATATAAATATTTCAGAAGACAGGATTAAAAGAAATATCTTATATAGCATGAATCCAATCTCATAGAACATCTAGCATAATCATTTGCATATAATAGGTACTCAGTGACCATTTGTTGAAAGAAGACATAAAAACCAAGACTAAGTAATGAACATCATGTGGTTCTACCCTGGGAATTATTGTTTCCTGATTTTCCATCCAGGAAGCATATGTTCTTCACAGACTCTGTTTTCAGTTTCTCTCATACCCTTTCCCATTTGGTCTTTCATCGCTTACTATATATAGCTCCTCCTTAGATGGAAAAAAAAAAAAGAAACAGCTTGTATCTCTCCTTTTTTTAGGAGTTATGGTAGATTTAGACATTAAAAAAACTGATATAACAGGATAAAATGGGTTGATAATTGCACTGATCTTTTTTTTTTTTTTTTTTTTTCTTAGCTGTCCTGCTTTAGCAATATAATTTCAGGGTGACCCAAGCAATATAATTCCAAGAGAGAAGATTGCTGTAAATTTGCTATCTGTTTCAAGCTGAGTTAAACTTCCTTCCATGGTTAGCTAGTTGCTATACGGAAGTAAACCCTGTGTAGTCACTTTAATCTTCTTGCCATGTCTTTATGCAAGAGAAGAGATAATTTATCAAACCATGGAATATCATTGAAAAAGATCCATGAAAGTTATATCTTGTCTTTAGGAAAAGTGGTACTTTATGTTGGCATTTCACAACTACTTATATACTATTCTTTCCTTGCCTGAGATCTGACCAGAAGTGTCAGAGTCATTTATCTGTGCAACTTTTTCTTTCTGTCAGGTAGTTTTTCCATCCAACTCTTTGTCCAGCCCAGTGGCAATGTTCCTATTATCCAGGGATGAGCTATTCCAGCAGCACTCTTTGCCATGTTTATTGGAAGAAAAAAAAAAAAAAAAAAAAAAGGTATTCCATATTGGAAGCTGGCTTTATGATAGGTATCTACATGTCCAGAGAATTTCAGTCAGTCTATTTCTCATGAACTTGACAAGCTGGAAGGAAGCTCATCTATCTATGGCTTGCGTAATATCATGGCCCTTTCATGATTGCAAGGAATAATTTGTTATTGTAGGGAGGAAACATCTTTTATTTTCTCCACCCTCTTAGGGTCCCTGGCTGGGCCTGAAAATTAAACTGACAGACAGATTGACAGAAGAAAAGCATACAGATTTATTTAATACAACTTTTACATGACACAGCAGCCTTCATAAGAAAATGAAGATTTGAAAAAATGGTTAATCCCAAGAATTTTCATGCTAGGTTTGATGAAGAGTGGACAGTCATGGAAAAATATGATAGATCAGAGGGTATGGGGTGAGTGTAATAAACCAGGGGAAACAGTAAGGCCTGTTTGTTCAAATTATTCTGTGTCCCTTTGTCTTTGGGAATAGGGATGTTCATTTCCTCCAGATGTAGGGAGAGCGCTACTCACATGAGGGTTTATGACCAGTTACAGGGGAGAAGGGTAGAGGGAAAGTCAGACTAACCTTCCCGCATCTGCTGTTTTCTTAAACTCCTTCAGCTTAAAATATTCAGTATGCAAAGGTACCATATTTTGGTGTAGTGTATTCTGAACCCAGCACTATCTTTGTGTTAATGTCTGCCCCTAAAAGCATCTCCTTCTACTGGTAGCCATGAATAGACTTGACCTCAGAAGTAAAGAATATGAAATTGTAATTAAAATGCGGATAGGGTCACAGCATAGACTTGTGATAGTACACAAAAGTTAGTAGGCTAATTTCCCAGTAGGTGATATGCTTTCTGAGCTTAGTCAAGAAGTTTGAGGATGTGAAAGCTAGTGTTTTGGATTTGTTGTTGTTATTTTTTGAGAGAGAAACTATGTTTACGTAGAGTTGAAAAAGATCCTGAGACGTGTTTCTTTAGATCATATGTTCTCAGAAGAGGTAATATCACTCCCTGAGGGACAAATTGATTCCTGTGTGGTGAAAAAAGTTACATCTATATAATGTCGACCAGAAAAACACAGAAGGCTGCAAATCAGAAAAGAGTTTATTTGGGGACTTAGGTATTGCAATTCAGGAGACATGGTAAAACTGAAAGAGTATTCCAGGGAACAGAAAAAAGTCAGGGACTTACAAAGGCAAGAGCACAAGGTTGTTAAAGTTGTCTGCCAGGAATTATGATTGACTCTGATGCAGGAAAGGAAATATTTGTCCTTAAGGGATAGACTGACATATGAGTTATTTTAGGGTAAGAGTCTGATAAGTATCTTGAATTTCTGGAACATTGGGTAGATGTTTTGGATGCCTGTGTTAAGACAATAAGTGGTCAAAGTTCAGATGCTATCTGGGCTGAGACATGTAGAAGTCATACTTCCTCAATGGCCTCCCAGGCCCATTTTGGGGGGCTCTCCCAGCAAAATGGGCCCCATTTTGATTCTCCTTTTACTATATGCACACACCTATACATATACGTATATACTTATATATGAGTATCTTTTTTCAACACAAAGGAATCAATTTTTGTTGATACTCATAAAATAGTATATATTATATGTATATGTATATATACAGATAGTGTATCTGTAGTACTAAAATTTCATAGAGGGTGCAATTAGCAAAAAATTATCTAAAAATATTCCATGGGGGAAAATAAAGTAAAAAGGGGAGGGGGGTGCGGTTTGAGAAATACTGAAAATGAGAAAAAGTGTTGAAAAGAACCAAGTTAAAATTGAGAAGGAGTAAAGCTGGTATCAGACAAGAAAAGACATTGTTTTTCTAGGGAGTGAAAATAATGGAACATCTTCACTTTAGGGACATAAGTAGGGCAGATTAGCAGGTTAAACCAGAAGCTCCAAAATTTAGGGTTAGAGATGGACCCTGCTAAAAGAAAAAGGAGAGACAGCCAGGAGGGCTCACTTAATGAATTAAGCCTATGCCAAATTAATAAATAACATGAAATTACATTTTCAAATTGTCAGTTCTATGTAACGTGTTCTCTAAAGTACCTCCCCACTCTTGTAACAATAAGTTGTGCATTTAAAATAGTAGCTAACAGAATGCAACAGCACATTAAAAAGATCATACACCATGATCAAGTGGGGTTTATCCCTGGAGTGCAAGGATTCTTCAATATACGCTCAATGTGATACATCATATCAACAGATTGAAGGATAAAAACCATGTGGTAATCTCAACAGATGCAGAAAAAGCTTTGGACAAAATTCAACATCCATTTATGATTAAAAACTCTCCAGAAAATGGGCATAGAAGGAAATTACATCAACATAATAAAAGCCATGTATGACAAACCAAAAGCCAACATTGTTCTAAATGGTGAAAAACTGAAAGCATTCCCTCTAAGAACAGGAACAAGACAAGGGTGCCCACTCTCACCATTATTATCCAACATAGTTTTGGAAGTTTTAGACATAGCAATCAGAGAAGAAAATGAAATAAAAGGAATCCAAATTGGAAAAGAAGAAGTAAAATTGTCACTCTTTGCAGATGACATGATATTATACATAGAAAACCCTAAAGACTCTACCAGAAAACTGCTAGCACTAATCAATGAATTTAGTAAAGTAGCAGGATACAAAATTAATGAGCAGAAATCCCTTGCATTCCTATACACTAACAACGAAAAAGCAGAAAGAGAAATTAAGGAAACTCTCCCATTTACCACTGCAACAAAAAATAAAATACTTAGGAATAAACCTGCCTAAAGAGGCAAAAGACCTGTATGCAGAAAACTATAAGACACTGATGAAAGAAATCAAAGACGATGCAAACAGTTGGAGAGACATACCATGTTCTTGGATTGGAAGAATCAACATTGTGAGAATGACTATACTACCCAAAGCAATATACAGATTCAACGCAATCCCTATCAAATTACCAACAGCATTTTTCACAGAACTAGAGCAAGAAATCTTACGATTTGTATGGAAATGCAAAAGACCCCGAATAGCCAAAGCAATCTTGAGAAGGAAAAATGGAGTTGGTGGAATCAGGCTTCCTGACTTCAAACTATACTACAAGGCTACAGTGATCAAGACAGTATGGTACTGGCACAAAAACCCAAAGGAAGGTCAATGGAACAAAATAGAGAACCCAGAGGTAAACCCAAGCACATATGGGCAGCTTATCTTTGACAATGGAGGCAAGAATATACAGTGGGAAAAAGATAGCCTCTTCAATAAGTGATGCTGGGAAAATTGGACAGCAACATGTAAAAAAATGAAATTAGAACACTTCCTAACACCATACACAAAAATTAACTCAAAATGGAGTAAAGACCTAAATGTAAGGCCAGACAGTATAAAACTCCTAGAGGAAAACATAGGCAGGACACTCTATGACATAAATCAAAGCAAGATCCTTTTTGACCCACCTGCTAGAATCATGGAAATAAAATCAAGAATAAACAAATGGGACCTAATGAAACAAAAGCTTTTGCACAGTGAAAAAAATCCTAAACAAGACAAGAAGGCAACCCTCAGAATGGGAGAAAATACTTGTCAACGAAGCAATGGACAAAGGATTCATCTCCACGATATATAAGCAGCTCATGCAGCTTAATACCAAAAAAGCAAATAACCCAACCCACAAATGGGCGGAAGACCTAAATAGACATTTCTCCAAAGAAGACATACAGATGGCTAACAAACACATGAAAAGATGTTCAACATCACTAATCATCAGAGAAATGCAAGTCAAAGCCACAATGAGGTATCACCTCACACTGGTCAGAATGGCCATCATCAAAACATCTAGAAACAGTGAATGTTGGCGAGGGTGTGGAGAAAAGGGAACTGTCCGGCACTGTTGGTGGGAATGTAAGTTGGTACAGCCACTATGGAAAACAGTTTGGAGGTTCCTTAAAAATCTAAAAGTAGAACTACCATATGATCCAGTAATCCCACTACTGGGCATATACCCAGAGAAAACCATAATCCAAAAAGAAACATGTACCATAATGTTCATTGCAGCACTATTTACAATAGCCAGGACATGGAAGCAACCTACATGCCCATCAACAGATGAATGGATAAAGATGTGACACATATATACAATGGAATATTACTCAGCCATTGAAAGGAATGAAATGGAGCTATATGTAATGAGGTGGATAGACCTAGAGTCTGTCATACAGAGCGAAGTAAACCAGAAAGAGAAAAACAAATACTGTATGCTAACTCATATATACGGAATCTAAAAAAAAAAAAATGGTACTGATGAACCCAGTGACGGAAAGAATAAAGATGCAGATGCAGAGAATGGACTTGAGGACACAGGATTGGGGGGAGGGGCGGCAAAGGGGAAGCTGTGTCGAAGGGAGAGAGTAGTATAGAAATATATACACTACCAATTGTAAAATAGCTAGCTAGTGGGAAGTTGCTGTATAACAAAGGGAGATCAACTCGATGATGGGTGATGCCTTAGAGGGCCAGGACAGGGTGTGTGGGAGGGAGTCGCGGGAGGGAGGGGATATGGGGATATATGTATAAATACAGCAAATTCACTTTGGTGTACCTCAAAAACTGGTACAAGAGTGTAAAGCAATTATATCCCAATAAAGAGCTTAAAAAAATAAATTGACCAAGGGTGCTGGACTTCAGGGGACAACGGGACAGAAAAGAATATAATATAGTCAAAGCTAGGTTCCCAGATGTGAGACTTGTGCAGTGAAGGGGAGCAGAATTTGCCCCCAAATGTGCCTCTTTGGCATGAGGCTGATTATTTTAGGCTGATTATTTTTAAGAAACAGCAAAAGCAGGAGAAGCTCTGAAAACGGAGTAGGATGACATTTATAAGGGAAATCTCCACTTGTAAGCGTCCCCCCTCTCTGTACCTGCAAGAGGAGGATGACTGAATCTCTAGAAACTATTATCATTGGAGAAGGTAAGGACTTAAATCTGCATAACAACTTTACCCTTGATTATTGTACTTTTCCTGGTAACCTCCCATAACTGGACATCCCCCCACCCCCTACCCCCACGCACACATCTTCTTTTATCTTTCTTTAGCTGAAGATAGTGTTTAAGGTGGTGGCTTGAACCGTTTCAAAGTTAGTTTTCCTGGGTATCTTCCATGTATATAGGAGGTACACATATTCTTGTTTGTTTTCCTCTGGTTAATCTGTTCTTTATTATGGAAGCGGGGGTGGGTCTTAGTGAAACACCTAGAAGGGTAGAGGAAAAATTATGTTTTCTCCCCAACAGCAGGCACCGGGAGGACCCATGCTTAGAAGGACCCTGTCTTTGGTTGATGACTCTGCTGTCACTGTCTTGAAATTTTTAGTAATTTTGAACAAGAGGATTTATATCTTCATTTTGCTCTAGGTCCTACAAATTATGTAGCTGGTCCTGAGTATAGTAATAAAATAAGGGTGATTCCAGAGGAACAGGTAAGTCTCGTCTTTGGAGGAGACATTTCTTTTTCCCAATTTAATTTCTCAAGATGTTACAAGAAGAAAGCTTCCCAAGGGAAACAGTGGGCCAGTGCTTCCTGTGTGGGTGCTCTGGGGGCAGTGCATCCTTGCACATTCACAGAAGCAAGATGCTGCCCTTTCTTCAGATGCCAAAATATATGCCACTTTCGGAAGAGCAGTGCTACCACCAACCTGAGCCTCACACTGTGTCTAGATTGTGGCCAGTTTCCACCACCTTTATGTTGACCATGAAGAGTTGCTGGTTAGAGGTAAAAAGAAATAATCTGCTAAATCAAATATAATATCTGCTCAGTTGGCCTTATTCTTTGCATCTTCAATCACATAAGGTTGTATTTTGAAACCAAGGGACAGTCATCAATTAGATTCTTTAAATTCTAACTTGCTAAACAATTAATATCCTGTAACCCTGCCTTCACCAATCAAGCTTGCTTTAATCATTCCTGTAAATTACATGCCCTCCCAAGTGTCACATAACTTAGACGATATGTCTCAAGACTCCTTTAATGGCCCCTCTGTAGATACCACCTTTGACATATGCGTCACTCTAGTAACAGTTGCTGAAATTGTTTTTCGGAAACTTAGATTCAGCTCTTGACCAGCTCGAGTTCAAGCCAGTTTAGACTGGGTGGAACCACCACCCCTCTAATGGGACCCAGGCAGGTGTCTGATGGATGAGCTTTTGATGTCAGAGGGACAAAAACCCCAACCTCAGATCATGTTAACATCACCATTTTTTGAACATGCCTCCTGTGAAGAAGCACGTAACTCAGAGCAGCAAGTACTCACTTTTTTCCTGCCCCCACTCACCTTCCACTGTACTTCCAACCACGCTGTACTTGAAACTGAGTGGCGCTCCTGGGCACAGAGGCCTTTTTGTCCCCCATTTCTTATAGGCAAGACTTCAGACTCCGTGACCTTCCCTGAGTTCCAAAGGGCAGATTTGAACAGTTGCTAGTCAAGGGAAGAGCATCCACCTGAGGCAAGATTAAAGGGGCCAGAGAAGCTCATCAAGATGAGGAGACCCGACCACCTGAAACCCTGCACACACCCTGATCTTGTCAGCAGCCCCACCCTTGGAGATGACCAGACCCAGTGTTGTAGATGTTTTGAAACTCTGCAGAAGAAAGAAGAATGCAAGACTGTCACTGCCTTGATCCTTATCGCCTACCCTGACCATGAGCCCGACTATAAGACTTCTCCCTATTCCCCAGGGAGGGGGCACAGTTCTTGAGGCGCTAGCCTGCTGTGTTCGCTGTTTGCCTGGCAAAGAATAAACTACTCTTTCTTTTTCCTCCAAAACTGTCTCCATATCTCATTTCGGCATTGGTGTACAAAAAGCCAATATTTTGGCATCATACCCATCACTTATAAGTATCCCAAGCTCCTTGCCTTTGGGGAGGTGGATCTGAGACTTGTTCTCCTGTCTCTTCACTTGCCTGTCTCATGAATAAACTCTTTCTCTGTTGCAAACCTCAGCATTTCAGCTTTTGGATTGCTGCCTGTCGGGCAAACGAACCTGATTTGATTACACTTTTATTATTGCTATCATAAATAAATAACTTCTATGAAAGTAAGCCTGTTCCAAAAACTTCACTCCTACCAACTCTAAAATTTTATCATGTTATGATATAAAGAGTAGGAGAAATTATGGATAATTATGAGAGATTTGCTTCAGCCAGTGTGAGAGGTATAAATGAAAATTTGTGGGTGGGCCAAGAAGAAGTTTTTGCCTGAAATGTTTTGAAAACTATCTGCAAAATCAAGTTGGAGCAGCTGTTTGCAAGACAATTGTATTTCAGAAGTGGAGGAACTTTTCCTTGCTGGAAGTGTAACCGCGGTGGCAGAGATGACTGCTCATGGAAAATGTTCCTCTTCCCTTCCATGTGAATGCTTCCTGTCCGGAGGCCTCTCAGGAGTAGGAACAAGATCCTTTTCATGGCATTCACAGATGTCAGCAGGGAGTCAGGAAAGAGGCGCTCAGCCAGTGGAGCTGCCTTTCTCCCTCAGGAAGCCTGCAGCTCTTTGCAGGTGATGAGAAGGTGTGATTCTCACATGTAATGAAATCCCTGAAATTTGAGGCTTTCAGTTAACATCTGGCCATGATAGAGAAACTCTTGGCAAGCTATGTTCCTACTGCTGACTGGCTGGGTGGGTCATACAGACTTCCTGTCTTCCTCCTCAGACAAGGTAGCATTAGCGAATGGTTCAGTTCCATTCACCCCAGCAGGGGGAAAGCAGGCAGAGGGGGCCACTCAAAGTGCGGGAGACTCTCCTGACAGCAGCTCCTGCGTCCTCAGCCTGTGCCCTCTAATCAGGTAGCTGTTCAGTTACAGCCAGTGAACACTAGCTGAGCAATTAAAAAAAGCAAACACTTCCCGTGAACGACATGGCAGGAAAAATTGATAAATTTGCCTTTGCTTGTGACTCAAGGCATAGTGTAAGCTGTTTAAATGTTACCTTGGAGGCTGGTGTAGTTGAGCTTTGAAGAGGGCTTACCCTTCCCACAGGGAAGGGGCTGAAACCTACGAAGGACAGTAGGAAATTCCAATCAGTAATCATCACAGATCTGGCACCCTCTCATTTTCCCCTCCCAGTAAAAATTGTATCTTTCTGGTGTTGATGGCAGGTGATATTGCCATAGCTCTGATTGGCTGGTCTTCCTGTAGTATCCCATACCCCACCGTATCTCTTGTTTTCCCCTTCAGTTATTGGGGTTGCTGTGATTGCAGTACTGGTAACATGAAGAGTTTTTTCCTTGGTCTCTTTCTTCTATTCTCAGTCCTTTACCTCTCCCCTCTTCAGTGTGATTTCTGTCCACTTCAAATAACCCTCAGGCTTTTCAAAACAAAAAAGTCAAAAAAGAAACAAAGCAAGCAGGACACAAAAGGACAGAAGAGAGCCTGAGATTGCCATCCTCTTACTGGGAATGGCTGTGCATTGAAGTAGTGTTGGATCTCTAAGAACAGTTTTTCCTACCCGTGGAGCTAGTATAGATATATTTTCATAAAGAAATGCTGTTATATTGTATCAGATCTTTAAAATAATAGTTCGCTTTGACTTAAGGGATACCATGTTCAAAACCATATTCTTAAGAAAGAACCAAAGATGTGTGTAAATATTGTACAGCACAGGGAATATAGCCAATGTCTTATAATAACTTTAAGTGGAAGACAATCTGTAAAAATATTGAATTACTATGTTGTACACCTAAAACTTATATAATATTGTAAATCAGCTACACTTCAATTAAAAAAAAAGATGTGTGTAAAGATACTACATCTTGGAAATTTGAAAAATTTGAAAAATATCAGTGTCATGTGTAAAGGTAAAGAAATAGGGTACAACCTAAGTATTAACTAATAGTATTGGCTAAATAAATCATGGTATATTTATGCCATGAATTACTAATGAGGTTATTAAAAAGAATTATGTAGCTGTATAGTTATTAATATTGGATATAGCATGCTAAATTTATATATATACACATAAGAAATTATATATATATGCATACATATATGCTACCTTTAGATAGTAGATTAATGAGTAAGAGAAGAGGAGGGTCTTTCTCCTTTGAGGCCACCCTTTCAGCTCTGTTACAGGAGCCTATGCCTTCATGAAGCTGCTTGCATTAATCTCTCAGAAACGCCTACACCCAAGATCCCCATTCTTTACTCGCTGACACACAATAATCCTGAAGTAACTGGGAAAAAATGTGGGCTCATCACCTTACCACTGGGCCTCATATCTCCTTTGTATAATGAGGGGGTTTGACCAGATGATTTTTCAAAATCTTTCTTCCTCTAATAGCCTATGATTCTCTGTGTCGTAATTATTAATGAGTGACCCTGATGGAGTTTTGTTTTGTCTTTTGGTCCCTGAGACAGGCATATGATGAATCTATTTCTGGTGAATAGCTGTCAGCAGCCCTCAAATCACAGGGCACAGGTAGTGCCTTCCCAGCTAGTCAGCCCACACACAGAACTAACGTTGCCTGTGTGGGAAGAGAGAGCAACCCCAACAAACAGGCACCACGAAATCCAGAAGCTATATATAGTATACATAGAGAATGTTTCTTTGATACTTAGATGATTGTGAGCCAAGTTAAAAGGTATCATCAACTCTGTCTCATCGGCGGCAGCCCAGAAATTTGCTTCTCTTCAAGAAAAAGGGAGGCATGAAGCCCAGGGAAAGGTTAACCAGTGTGTATAGGGTGTGTGGTGGACACATCCATGTATGTGCATGTATGTGTGAGAACAGGTGAGAATTACGTGGTCTTTGTCCAGACACACTGCCCTCACCTTTCCCTCAGGAAGGCTTTTCTTCTCTGGAATTCAGTGCTTACATTCCCCATCCCAATAAATATAAGGCTTCCTGTTTCTCTACCATAAGCAGTGTTTCCTTCAGAAGTTAATGCTTCGTTGATGTCATGGCCCACTCTGTGCTCCATAGGTGTTGCTGCAGAATATAAATGTTAATTCTCATTTCTTTCACACTTTACCAAGTTGGGAAATAGATATTCTGGAAACGTGCTTTACTTCTCCCCCTAGGCTAGGGAGACGTAGCAGAATTTTCTTAAATAAAGTTCTGCAACTATTTTTTCTTTTTTTGTTGTTTTTGTTTGGTTCGGTTTCTCTCTAGGAACGAAGCATTTTTTTCCCCTTCTCTAAACACTTAATATATTTGATCAAAGTTAAACTGTTTTTAGCAAAGATTTACATTATTTACTCATTCACATGTGCCACGCTCATGGTTGATAAGCTCTTCCTTTATTCAATTCATGAGTAGACCACTGATCATTCAACTTCTAAGCAGACCTACACCTTAGACATCTATCACCTGTGGCCTTGAATGTACAGATTAATTGGGCTATAACAGCTAAGACACAATAGTATCTAAATTAGCACAACCTTGGAGGAGATCTCATGTGAAATATACCATTTGAAATAAGCCCTGAGTCCATATTCAAAGACCATCACAGATCTAGAAATAAAGTTTTTTAAAAGCCTAGCTCTTGAGAAGCTTATAAATTGAGAAGAAATGCAGATGTCAGTGAACATAAACAAATGTATAACTAATACAAAAATATTAACTCCTGTTATATAGTATTGTTTAAAATGGAATATTTTGGTTAAACACTGATATTTACCAAAGAATTATCTTTCACTGGTTTCTAAGCAATAACTTCAAAATCCATTCTCTTAATTATTAAGCTATTTGACATTATTATAAATATAATAGTACTGTACATCTTTTGAAATGCCAGTTAAAAGAAAGTTATGATTAGCAGAATATCGAATAATCAAGATTATAGGGTTTGGCATAGAATCATTTAAAGCTGTGCTAAGCCTTATACGAGGAGTTTATATGTATAACTACGCTTGTATCTATATGTAAGTATGTGTACCGACATACATGCAAATATGCTTGTTAAACGGCAACCCTATGGCATGTTTGTATATATGTCAGTGCAGGAAATTAGTCCTTTCAAAGTGCGTAGCCTATGATTTGATGAGGAACTACAGCTGCTTTCTTTCCACAAAAGTGTATCATCTCTGTGACATATTAATTATTAATTATCTTCAATCTGGTATTGCAATGTTTCTGACAACTCTATTCCTTTACTATGGTGGTTTCCCCGTTACCATGTGGTACTGTGTTTCTTGAGTCTGAAAAACTAGTAACTGCCTTTCCTGAATGGCTATCTTACTACTCCCCTTTGTTTCTCATCTCATTCTTGACATAATTATATTGTGATAAGCACCTGAGATGTATAGCTATTAATCAGTAAAATAATATGCTAACCTCAGTTGATAATAGGAATTCAGAAAACTCTCAGTCCATTTTCTGTATAGTTTAGGACTTTGATGACCATAAACTTGTCGTATAATCGTGGCTGTAAATAAGTGCTCTGAGCTCCCAGCATTCTGTGCGTTATCACCTTGAATGTCCGTGGAAAACTATTATTCTCTGCACTGCAGTGCCTGACAAATAACAATATACTAAAATGCTGCTAACATAGAGATACAATGAGTATCTCTTTTTCGTCATCAAAAAAGAGCTCTGAAATACTATTTGTAGCTTCTCATGTGTTTTTGTAACTTCTAAAGATGAGTCAACTTATTCAAGGTGTTTTGGTTTCAGTTTGAGCCAGGTCCAGGAGGTAATTGGTCAGAGAGTGAAAAGCTGGCATCCCTGGTTTTGGCATATTATTATCTTGGTGCTTGAGCTCCAGTGAATGCCATTTAAGGAGGCCAGATGCATCAGCCGAGGAAAGAGTCTGAAGAGGGACATTATTATCATTGATATTCATTGCTGATATTGATGTGATTATTATGAGGAATAAGGAAATCTGCCAAGTGTGTGGTGAGATCACAAACTGCCATCTACTACAATAGAAAATGTCTTCACGGGAAAAAAAAAATTAGGACATGTTCTCTGGAAAAGAATAGAGCCTCATCCAAAGGCAAAACTAATAACATAGAGTCAGTATGAACGAAACAAACACATTGGTTGAAGGGTGGTGAACATACTTGGAGAAAATGATGTAACCTGGGATTATAAAATAACAGTGCACACTTACAATAGGTTTCTTTCCCTTTCTTACGGAATAAAACTCAGATCCACAAGGTTAAACCATATCATTCAAAGAAGCTTTACTATTATGAGAGGGCACTGGCTTCTGGATTCAAAAAGCAAAATTCTGATGAAGAGAATTTCTGATTATGATGGCTGGGAGGCTGGAATCTATAATACAAAGAAGAAAATATTTTCATTCATTGCATTTTTCCAATCATTTTGTATGTAAGAGAATATAGCAAAGTTGTTCCTGGAGCACTGTTAGTCCTTTAAAATGGCAATAAATGGAAAAGCAAACTTGGGTGACCTTACCCTTTACTACCTGTGCAGCAGGTGGTTTCATTAAATTTTGAATTTGGCGTTGCTTTGTCTTCACTCTCCTATGTTTACTTGGCAATTTTCTAATTTTCTCTCTCCCCAGGGGAAACTATTCGGTCTCCGGTTGAGTTCATTAGCATTGCCCAGTAAATTAAAATGTAGGAGACAGCTTGAAAGGAACAAGAGAACACTATTCGTTAATGAAGCATCCTACCTGAACAAGTTTTTACTAATCAGTCTAGGGAAAACAAAGCTATGTCTGACAGAAAGTGCCCATACAGGAGAAGGGAAAGAATCACTGATTATGTGAGAAAGTGGCTGGTATTCAGCCTAAGCTGCATTTGTGTAGGTATCCCTGGCACACTTGGTTGACTGCGGTGTCACTCTAGCTTTGTCCATGAGGATGTGTCACTCAATCCGTTTAAATGGAGACTTGCTGAGACACATTAGGGAAAGTGGATTTTAAGAAAACATCTCTTGTGATGATCAAGGGCAAAGTGAGGGAGTTGCATACTCACATGAATGTTAGTTCAGTCTCCCCTCATTCTTACCTGTAATACTGCATCAGCCATCTAATCAATGTCTGATGTTCCTGCCTCCTAGCTGTAGGCTCCCACCCCATCCACACTCCTCAGAGTGCTTGCCTTGAAGTACAAGTCTAATCGTGTCACTCATCTGCTGAAAACCCTTCAGAGTTTCCCTAACCTAAAGGATGAAGATCAAAACCCTCAGTCAGTCAGAGAAATCCCTGTTAGACCTGGCACCAGGTGACCTTTTCCGTTTTATCGCCTGCTGCTCTTTACTTTGCACACACTTGAGCATTTTCTGTATCAAACCTCTTTAATTCTCCAGACTTGCTGTAGCTCATCCTACATCAGGTCATTGCACATGCTGGTCATCTGTCTGTGATGACCATTATAATCCTCCTCATCTTTTATTACTGGTGAGCAATTACCCTTCCTTTAAGACTGAGATCCTATACCATATTTTCTCACAGTATGTATGTGTAGATATATGTACGTCAACCAGGAAAAAAATGCACAACATAGGAACTGTGAGTTGAGTTTACTCGCTCTCTTACTGAAGACTATATCCTGGAGACAGCCTCACAGATAAACTCTGAGTATCTGCTCTGTAGTGGTAGAGGGAGAGGTCAGTACATGTTGTGATTTTGGCAAAGGGGTACATGCACTCAAGCACACATCTCAGTAGAAGGTTACTGCTAGTTGTGAGGAACAAATATCTCAGTTAATAATTTTAATGCTTTTCTAAATACGGGACAGTGCAAGAATCTGGGTTCATAAAAAACTTCTCCTGGAATATTTCTAACTGAGGACTTGTTCTGCCTGTTTTTCTAGAGCACAGAGTGCCTCATCCTGATCGTCACCCTGAATTCCTTTCAGGGTATATTGTAGGTCAGTGACTGCAGTGGCTGACTCAATCCTTATAAAACAAGAGATGGGCAATATTCTTTGTTTTACATGTAGATATGTACATATGTGTATATGTATATACACAGAAAGACCTCATTTTGAACAATAGTGCAGGACCATAAAATGATGGTGGAAGCTAAAGCCAAACAAGGTTATCTTAACAATCTATGGGAAAAATACAGTTGTTTCATGAACTTTGAAATTTTTTTGTCAAAACATTAAAACCTCAGTGTCACTTGTAAATGTATAGAGAAGTAAAAAAATAAAATAAATATGTATTTAATATACTATGATTAAAAACATTAGAAATTGAAAATGAAAATATTTTTTGCTGTGTAAAGAAGGTAATGGAGCGTTCCTCCTTCTTCTCCTGCTATAACTTGCAATACAGAGTGAGCATCTTTTCTATACTTTGGCATGTTGTCATATCCTTTCTAAGTTGGAATCAGTTTCCAACATTTTGTTCTTTGCACCTTCAAGGTCATGAACTGTCTCAAAGTTTCTCTTTAACAGGAGATTTTTTGCCAGGGTCACTTCCTCTGGTACATCTTCATCCTTCTCGTCACAGTCTCTTGCCTCACTTATGTCGGCAAGTTTGCCTTTTTTCAGTTATTCTGGCTGCATAGCTAGAGTCTCTCAAATGGCAGCCATATCAACATTCCCTCAGCCAACTATTTCTTCTGTGATTCTCTTTAACTTCAGTTCAGGTATCACTTCCAATGGCATCACTTTTTATTTCTTTGTTGAGATTTTATCTTTGTTAGCCACTCTCCTCTTTTAATCGCTCATACTTATAAAACATCACATGGGTTTTATAACTAGGAGACAAAAAAACAACACAACTACACACTTTCTTGTCTGTGCCTAAGTGTGCAGAGTGAGGAATCACTGACAGAATTTAAAAGAATTGATGTATTAGTCACTGATCGTGATGCCCATCTGTTATTTACATTATGATTTGTGAATGGAAGAGCTAGCAGTGGAGTTTGTACTTTTTGCAATTACTCATAGTTAATATACTGTGGAAATTAAATTTAAACTATGTTGTTGAGGGAGTAGTGTTATTTTAGTAAACTATGGATTACAGCAACTAAAATTCACATATATTGGAATGATGTAAAGCAAGGACTGCTTCTGTGTGTGTGTGCATGTGTGAGTGTGTGATACAGTTTATTTATAAGTCTGTCTGTCCATCTATAATGTAAATCCCTGTGTATCAGACACCTCTTATGTATCACTTCTGATGTTTTTGGCTACTTCCTTTATGCCAGCTTGTCTATGACTGATTTCAAATGAAAAAATTCAATTGTGCTGAGTCTTCCGCTCACATCAGGCACTTCTCACCCTAAGTTTTCCTGTTTATATGGAGGTATGATATGTTAGAGGATCTGGTTTACACCTACACACATGCTCCCCAGTAGGTGAACCATAGAGAATTTTTTCTCTCTTCCTTTAATTTAGATACCTTGTTTTCAGACTCAGGAATTTGTATAGCCTCTCACAGGACATTCTTGCAGGATCAAGCAATCTCTTGTGCCGAACCAAAGGCCACGATTTGGTTCTGAGTCTTCAAATGTTAAGACACATGGATCTGGGAACCACGTGAAATAACATTGGCCTTTCACCATCATCTCAGAGACCTACTTCTAGAACTTTGCTTGATATCCTCACAAACTTGGCTTCTGCTAGGTTACAGTTTCTCATTCCAAAAAGAGGAATAATTCTTTTAGGAGTAGAGTAAGTATTCCAGTGAACTAGATTCTACTACTGCCATGTAGTTACTTTGGGCTGTTCATGCCAGCAGATCAACAGGCAAGGAAAGTGTTTAGTGTACTCATGGGGTAATGAACCCAGAAAAATAATATATATGTGTGTGTGTGTGTGTGTGTGTGTGTGTGTGTGTGTATGGAATTGGAACTAACCAGTGTAGGAAATTAGGAGTATATTTGGAACTTGGGATTTACTGAGAAACATCTCATGATGTTTTCCTGCCCAGAAATAACAATAGAGAATTACTGGAACCATGACCTTAGAAAAACAAGTCAGTAAGGGCTGAGACCCGTTAGGGGTGTGATTTTGGTCATTCCACTAGGCAAGTTACCGGAACAGTCAAAGCACAAAGTACTGGGAAAGGTGGAATACCTATTGTTTGGAGGTTTTAGGAGAAAGAGGATGAAAATCAGCTACATCCTCAGAACAGTCGCAACAGCGGAGAGTACAGCTTGTTTAGAGAAACTTATTGCACTGCCCTCCCTGAGAAAAAAGTGAGGATTATCTTTTTCTCTTGAAAATGGAGGCCACAATTGTAGAGTGGGAGCCAGACTGATTGCTCTTCCATACCATCAGTTGTACTGCTCATTGATATACCAGTCATGTTGGCTCCTTCCTGCCCTGTTTCAGAAGTTTTCCCCTCATTTTGGTGGATATTGTGCTTCCTGATAAAGTAAGGGTATGTATTTTTTTCGTTTATAGCTCTGCTTGCTGGAGAGACCTGGTTAAGATACCGTATAGGCATAGAATATGCTTGCTTAGCCTTTTAGTGTGTATTTAGCGCCTGCCTGTTAGGTGCCAGCTACTGTAGCAGGTATTTAGGCTATGAAAACATACAGATATAGTCCCTTCCTTGAAGGAGGCACAATTCAGTGGTGAGTTGGGGGAATTTGGTATAAGAGGAAATAGAAAGTAAGAACTATCCAAGTTTGCCTGATAGTCAGTGAAGACTTAAAGATAAAGTAATACTGCAGGTGAAATTTGAGGATGACTAGCAGATTTCCAAGCAGACAAGACGGATGAAGTCCTTCCAGACAGAGGAGTAGAGCTATGAAGGCATGCTAGAACATGGCATATTTGAGAAAATAGTCAGTAACTCAGAGAGACTGGCTATCTCAGAGAACTGAAATAATCCAGCAGTGGGGGCTTTGCGCTATGCAAAGAAATCGACACATTATTGCATGGGCAGTAGGTGGCCATTAGAAATTTTCATCGGGAAACCAATACAAACTTATTTTCTAGTTTGAAGGGCTCTTGGAAGGTAGGAAGAAGGATGGATTGAAGTAGGAAGCAATTGTAATTGTCTAGCTAAGAGATTATGAAAGCCTAAAGCAGGCAGTGCCACTGTGGATAAGAAGAATGAAGATGTTGAAGAGACATTCAAAAGGTAAAACCAATACTGCTTGTTAATATTTGGGATGGCAGGAAAGAGAATAAAGAAGAAGAAATAATCTACAATGATTTCTGCCTTTATGGCTTAAGCAATACACTGACTTAGGAAATTCCCAAAAAGAACTAAGTTTTTCGAAAAACCTTTCAAGATGGTAGAGTAGGATGATGTGCGCTCACTCCCTCTTGCAAGAGCACCGGAATTACAACTAACTGCTGAACAGTCATCCACATAAAGACACTGGAACTCCCCAAAAAAGCTCACATCCAGAGACAAAGGAGAAGCCACAATGACACGTTAGGAGGGGCGCAATCGCGTTCAAATCAAATCCCATAAATGCTGGGTCGGTGACTCACAAACTAGAGAACAGTTATACCACAGAATTCCACCCAGGAAAGTGAGGGTTCTGAGCCCCACGTCAGGCTTCCCAACCTGGGAGTCTAGCAACAGGAGGAGCAATCCCCAGAGAACCAGACGTTGAAAGCCAGTGGGATTTGACTGCAGGACCTCCACAGGACTGGCGCAAACAGAGACTCCACTCTTGGAGGGGACACAAAAAATAGTGTGCTCACCAGGACCCGGGGGGAAGGAGCCTGTAGGAGACTGAACCAGACCTACCTGCTGGTGTTGGAGGGTTCCCTGCAGAGGTGGGGGGCAGCTGTGTCTCACCGAGGAGACAGGATCACTGGTGGCAGGGGTTCTGGGAAGTGCTCATTGGCGTGAGCCCTCCCAGAGTCCACCATTAGCCCCACCAAAGAGCCTGTAAGCTCCAGTGCTGGGTCGCCTCAGGTCAAACAGCCAACAAGGTGGGAACACAGCCCCACCTATTGGCAGACAAGCAGATTAAAGTGTTACTGAGCTCCACCCACCAAATCAGATTAAAGTTTTACTGAGCTCCACCCACCCAGCCCAACCCACCATCAGTCCCTCCCATCAGGAAGCACCCATGAGCCGCCTAGATAGCTTCCTCCACAAGAGGGCAGACAGCAGTATCAAGCAGTATCAGCAGTATTTCATCTTGTGGAACTGAAAACCACAGCCACAGAAAGAGAAAATGAAAAGGCAGAAGACTTTGTACCAGATGAAGGGACAAGATAAAACCCCAGAAAAACAACTAAATGAAGAGGAGATATGCACCCTTCCAGAAAAAGAGCTCAGAATAATGATGGTGAAGATGATCCAGCACTTTGAAAAAAGACTGGAGGCAAAGATCGAAAAGTTGCAAGAAAAGTTTACCAAAGACCTACAAGAATTAAAGAACAAACAGAGATATGCAACACAATAACTGAAATGAAAAATACACTAGAAGGAACCAACAGCAGATTAACTGAGGCAGAAGGGCAAATAAGTGACGTGGAAGACAGAATGGTGATAATCACTGATGCAGAAAAGAATAAAGAAAACAGAATGAAAAGAACTGAAGACAGCCTAAGAGACCTCTGGGACAGTGTTAAACACACCAACATTCGCATTATAGGGGTCCCAGAAGGAGGAGAGAGAGAGAAAGGACCCAAGAAAATATTGGAAGAGATTATAGTTGGAAACTTCCCTAACATGGGAAAGGAAACAACTACCCAAGTGCAGGAAGCACAGAGTCCCAGGCAGGATAAATCCAAGGAGAAACATGCCAAAACATATAGTAGTCAAATTGACCAAAATTAAAGTCAGAGAAAAGTTATTAAAAGCAACAAGGGAAAAACAACAAATAACATACAAGGAAACTCCCATAAGGTTAACAGTTGATTTCTCAGCAGAAACTCTGCAAGCCAGAAGGGAGTGGCACAATATATTTAAAGTGATGAAAGGGAAGAACCTACAACCAAGAATACAGTACTCTACCCAGCAAGGATTTCATTCAGGTTCGATGGAGAAATCCAAAGCTTTACAGACAAGCAACAGCTAAGAGAATTCAGCACCACCAAACCAGCCCTACAACAAATGCTAAAGGAACTTCTCTAAGTGGGAAACATAAGAGAAGAAAAGGACTACAAAAACAAAAAGAAAACAATTAAGAAAATGGTAATAGGAACATACATATCGATAATGACCTTGAATGTAAATGGACTAAATGCACCAACCAAAAGACACAGACTGGCTGAATGGATACAAAAACAAGACCCTTCTAATATGCTGTCTACAAGAGACCCATTTCAGACCTAGGGACACATACAGACTGAAAGTGAGGGGATGGAAAAAGATATTTCATGCAAATGGAAATCAAAAGAAAGCTGGGGTAGTGATACTCATACTAGATAAAATAGACTTTAAAATAAAAAATGTTATAAGAGACAAGGAAGGACACTACATAAAGATCAAGGGATCAATCCAAGAAGAAGAGATAACAATTATAAATATATATGCACCCAACATAGGAGCACCTCAATACATAAGGCAAATGCTACCAACTATGAAAGAGATCGACAGGAACACAATCATAGTGGGGGACTTTAACACCCCACTTACACCAATGGACAGATCATCCATACAGAAAATAAATAAGGAAAAACAAGCTCTAAATGACACAAGAAATCAGCTTGATTTAATAGATATCTATAGGACATTACATCCAAAAGCAGCAGATTACACGTTCTTCTCAAGTGCACTTGGAATATTCCCCAGGATAGATCACATTTTGGGTCATAAATCAAGCCTTGGTAAATTTAAGAAAATTGAAATCGTATCAAGCATCTTTTCTGACCACAGAGCTATGAGATTAGAAATCAATTACAGGAAACAAACTGTAAAAAACACAAACACATGGAGGCTAAAGAATACGCTACTTAATAAACAAGAGATCACTGAAGAAATCAAAGAGGAAATCAAAAAATACCTAGAGACAAATGACAATGAAAACACAAGGATCCAAAACCTACAGGATGCAGCAAAGGCGGTTCTAAGAGGGAAGTTTATAGCAATACAGTCCTACCTCAAGAAACAAGAAAAAGCCCAAATAAACAATCTAACCTTACACCTAAAGAAACTAGAGAAAGAAGAGCAAACAAAACCCAAAGTTAGAAGACGGAGAGAAATCATAAAGATCAGAGCAGAAATAAGTGAAATAGAAACAAAGAAAACAATAGCAAAAATCAATAAAGCAAAAATCAATTGAGAAGATAAATAAAATGGATAAACCTCTAGCAAGACTCATCAAGAAAAAGAGGGAGAGGACTCAAATCAATAAAATTAGAAATGAAACAGGAGAAGTTACAACAGACATTGCTGAAGTAAAAAGCACCATAAGAGACTACAACAAGCAAGTATATGCCAATAAAATGGACAACCTGGATGAAATGGACAGATTCTTGGAAAGGTATAACCTTCCAAGACTGAATCAGGAAGAAATAGAAAATATGAATAGACCAATCACAAGTACGGAAATTGAAACTGTGATTAAAAATCTCCCAACAAACAAAAGTCCAGGACCAGATAGATTCACAGGTGAATTATATCAAACATTTAGAGAAGAGCTAACACCCATCCTTCTCAAGCTCTTCCAAAAAATTGCAGAGAAGGAACACTCCCAGACACATTCTATGAGGCCACCATCACCCTGATGCCAAAACCAAAGATACTACAAAAAAAGAAAATTACAGACCAATATCACTGATGAATTTAGATGCAAAAATCCTCAACAAAATACTAGCCAACAGAACCCAACAACACATGAAAAGGATCATACACCATGATCAAGTGGGGTTTATCCCTAAAATGCAAGGATTCTTCAATATATGCAAATCAATCAGTGTGATACACCATATTAACAAATTGAAGGATAAAAACCACATGATCATCTCAATAGATGCAGAAAAAGCTTTTGACAAAATTCAACACCCATGTATGATAAAAACACTCCAGAAGGTGGGCATAAAGGGAACCTACCTCAACATAATAAAGGCCATATACAGCAAACTGACAGCAAACATCATTCTCAGTGGTGAAAAACTGAAAGCGTTCCCTCTAAGATCAGGAACAAGACGAGGATGTCCACTCTTGCCACTACTATTCAACATAGTTTTGGAAGTCCTTGCCAAAGCAATCAGAGAAGAAAAAGAAATCAAAGGAATCCACATTGGAAAAGAAGTCAAACTGTCACTGTTCACTGATGACATGATGCTATGCATAGAAAATCCTAAAGATACCACCAGAAAACTATTTGAGGTAATCAATGAATTTGGTAAAGTTGCAGGATACAAAATTAACACACAGAGATCTCTTGCATTTCTATACACTAACAATGCAAGGTCAGAAAGAGAAATTAAGGAAACAATCCCATTCACCATTGCAACAAAAAGAATAAAATACCTAGGAATAAAGCTACCCAAGGAGGTAAAAGACCTGTACTCAGAAAACTATAAGACACTAATGAAAGAAATCAAAGTCAACACAAATAGATGGAGGGACATACCATGTTCTTGGATTGGAAGAATCAACATTGTGAAAATGACTGTTCTACCCAAAGCAATTGACAAATTCAGAGCAATCCTGGTCAAATTACCAATGGCATTTTTCACAGAACTAGAACAAGAAATTTTATGATTTGTATGGAAATGCAAAAGACCCCGAATAGCCAAAGCAATCTTGAGAAGGAAAGACAGAGTTGGTGGAATCAGGCTTCCCGACTTCAGGCTATACTACAAGGCTACAGTGATCAAGGCAGTATGGTACTGGCACAAAACCAGAAATATAGATCAATGGAACAGGACAGAAAGCCCAGAGATAAACTATGGTCAACTAATCTACAACAAAGGAGGCAAGGATATACAATGGAGAAAAGACAGCCTTTTCAATAAGTGGTGCTGGGAAAACTGGACAGCTACATGTAAAAGAATGAAATTAGAACACTCAACACTATACATAAACATAAACTCAAAATGGATTAATGACCTAAATGTAAGGCCAGACACTGTAAAACTCCTAGAGGAAAACATAGGAAGAACACTTTCTGACAAAAATCACAGCGAGATCTTTGATCCACCCCTTAGAGTAATGGAAATAAAAACAAATAAGTGGGAGCTAATGAAACTTCAAAGCTTCTGCACAGCAAAGGAAACTATAAGCAAGACAAAAAGACAACCCTCAGAATGGGAGAAAATATTTGCAAATGAATGAACAGACAAAGAATTAATCTCTGAAATATATAAACAGTTCATGCAGCTCAATATGAAAAAAAGAAGCAGCCCAATCCAAAAATGGGCAGGAGACCTAAATAGGTATTTCTCTAAAGATGACATAAGAGGCACATGAAAAGCTGCTTAACATCACTCATTATTAGGGAAATGCAAATCAAAACTCCAATGAGATAGCACCTCACACCAGTTAGAATGGGCATGGTCAGAAAATCGACAAACAGTAAATGCGGGAGAGGGTGTGGACAAAAGGGAACACTCTTGCACTGCTGGTGGGAATGTTAATTGATTCAGCCACTGTGGAGAACAGTATGGAGGTTCCTTGCATAACTAAAATTAGAGTTACCATATGACCCAGCAATCCCACTGCTGGGCATATACCCAGAGAACACCATTATTCAAAAAGACACATGCACTCCAGTGTTCATTGCAGCACTGTTTACAATAGCCAGGACATGGAAGCAACCTAAATGTCCATCAACAGATGAATGGATAAAGAGAATGTGGTACATATATACAATGGAATATTACTCAGCTGTAAATAGCAATGAAACTGGGACATTTGTAGAGACATGGATGGACCTAGAGACTGTCATACAGAGTGAAGTGAGTCAGAAAGAGAAAAACAAATATCGTATATTAACACATATATGTGGACTATAGAAAAATGGTACAAATCAACCAGTTTGCAAGGCAGAAATAGAGACACAGATGTAGAGAACAAACATATGGATACCAGGTGGGGAAAGCAGGGAGGGTTGGTGGGGAATGATTTGGGAGATTGGGATACCAAGTTATACACTCTAAATATATGCTGTTTATTGTATGTTAATTGTATCTCAATAAATTTCTTTAAAAAAAAAAAAGTAAGTTTTTCTACCCTCAAGATCTAGCAGCAGAGCGTTTGGCACAGAGTTTATGTTTTGTAAATTTTTAACTGATTTCTAAATGATCCAGCTTCCTCTAGTAGTGCTGCCTACCCCACCAACCCTGCAAGCTGATTCCCATTGAGGAAGTCAGCATGAACTAATATCGTTTTCTTAGGGAATAATTTAAATGTTTCTCTCTTAAATAAAAGTGATTAAAAATGTTCAGCAATAAGTAAGTAAAATGTTTTGACTATATTCAGGCCTTGAAGCTTAGTTTCCACATTCATGAGTTGAGCGTTCGGCCATCTGGATTTTCCACATGGATCCATTTGAAAAGGAAACGCCCGTGTTCTCTAACACTAAATTAACTTGTTTCAAGGACTAAGCAACATATTTCCTTCTTCTTGACTATCTTGACAGCTTACTTCTTTGCATTTCATCTGTGCATATATTTGGGGAGAAAAGCATCTTTCGGTGTGATTCCCGACAGCCATATTATTTAAGATTCAAAGTGTTTTGCCTCCCAAGAACATGTCACATTTGTTAATTTTGATTTATAGCTAATGTTTGGTACTCCACTCATGATTTTCACTTAACACACTTAATGAGCATCCGTTCTCGCATTGCCCCATATGTGGTCTGAAAATGTTATTTACAGCCTCTCAAGGAGGGAAATGTCACAACAAGAACTTAGATCTCAGCAGGCAGCAGAATAAGGCAGACTGGCATGAGTTGGGATCCAGGAACTTCACATATGCAGTTCCAGTGGGTCACATGCTCAGAGATGAACCTTCCTATAGACAGTATGTGTATATTTAGCCAGATAAGATTAGTATAATTACCAAGTTTCAAAATTCCAAATGTCACATTCAGTCAAATTGCCATGTTGATGTCTTGCAGATTGGGAAATTAAAGGGCATTTGAATTTAACAAGTAGATCATGGGTGATCACCACACAGATATTTTTAATAGATTACAGAGGAAGAGGCCAGAGTGCAATAGATTGAGGTAAGAATAAAAACGGAAGAGGATGGACAGTGATTGTAACTCCTGTTGTAAGAAATTTATAGTGCTGAAGGATAGAAGAGAGATGAGACTGGATTTTGATTATGAGATTAAGGCAGTGGTGGAAAGGTAGGGTTTAACACTGTTTTTGTAATGAGAAATTGTTGAATCTATTTTTAGTTTTAAAAGAGAAGAGCCAGTAAAGAGGGAAAGTTCGAAGAACAAAGGGAGGAGGGGGTTTGATTAGTGCTGGAGAAATGAGGAAAAATTAAGTCACGTAAAGGGAAAATAACTGATCGTGTTTACCTATAATATTGAAGTAGGGCTTTGGCTTATTAGGTTACACATGGCTAAGGAAACTGACTTCAAAGGAGATTTATGGTGAAGCTAATATATATTACCTTCAGGACCTTTGACTTACACAGGCTCCTCCTTAAAATTAGAAGGACGCTAATAATGCTATGTCTTGTCATATGTGTTTGTACAATTCAAAAACATATGATATTTTATAAGTAATTGGTAAAGACTGCTATGTATTTCTACTCCAGGTTCATTTCCATCATGCTTCTTGTTTCAGGTGGCCAGAGAATGGCTGTGGGCATTTAACGGATCTATCTAAGTGGAATTTAATTTAGGAATATATTCAGTTTGCTTTTAGTGAGATAGAGATGTGCCTTATAGATACTCCCATGTACAGATAAATTTTTGACCATCATTTCAACATAGAAATATCCTCGAGGAAGATTCCTACCATCACTTGTCTATTCACTGGGAACCATCACATTGAAGTTCAAGACCACAGGTTGTGCAGCCATATGAAGGTAACGCTACATGTCTGGTACCAAAAGATGTGAACAATAGAGCAAAAACAAAATGTGAAATGCATGAAGCTGGAAGTCAGTCTTTGGCGAAATTCTCCAAACTATACAGCTTACTTATGAAAAAACAAAACTCAAAAAAGATGCAAAAAATTGACAGTATTCTAAAAATTTTATATGACTTTATTAATGAGTTGTAAAGCTGATACTTTTTTAAACTATCAATCATTAAAACATAACAAGTTTAGTCAATCACAGTTAATTCAATTATCTTTTTTTCTATAGGAAATTATATTTAAAAAATCCTTATAAGAAGGGGATTTCAAAGTGTGTAGCTAAAACGTAGAATAAAAAGGAGTTTAGAAGTGTCAAGCAGTTAATTAATAAAGATTATGCTGTTTTTCTAAATTTTCTGATGATTGTGCTATTTACCATATTTTAAATATGTAATTTATTGCCATAGCTTTCTCTTTATAAATATTCATTTTTGCACTCAGTGTTGTATTTGTAACTTTGTAGACTTTTTTTCTCAAAGAGGGCTCCCAAATTGTGCCTATTTTGGGTTGCATGAAACCTGGATCCACTGTGGCATGGGGACTGAGTGTCCAGCTAGGAGTCTGGGGACTCCAAATTTGAGAATAGAAGGGACGAGAGACAGGGAGCCTGGTGGTTCCCTACAGGAAATGGAAGTGTGGGTAATATCTATAGAGCATTTCAACTTTCCAGACACTATGGTAGATACTTCGTGTATGTTAATTCATTTAGTCCTCTCATTACTAACATCTGACCCTTAGTGAGCATTTACCCACTTACCATATGGCAGGAACTATTCCATGCATTTTACATACATTCACTCATTCAGTCGTCACAACAAGCCTAGGAGATGAGTGCTATTATTATTCCCCATTTTACCAGTGGGGAAGGTGGGAGGACTCTAACTGGTAGTAGAGCCATGATCGTACATGGGCTCTTTGTCTTCAGAACTACAACTTTAGCCCCTATAGTATGCTTGCTTCAGAGTGACATAAGCAAATCCTTTTTTTGTTTTCTCCTCCTCTGTTAACTCTAAGGACATACAAAATCAGATAATCTTGTTCAAGGTCACACAGTTTGTGGTGGAACTAAGATGTGAAATTCTTCTGAGTGGTTTCAAAACCAGTACACTTTTCTGTTTCACCAAACTGTCGTTCATTAAGACTACTTATTATGTGTCACGTACTCACCAGAAAATCTCCAAATAGGGAAAATGCCTATGTCAGATTATTGAAATTCAGAAAGAGTGAGCCCTTTCCTTGTCTGGTCCTCAGTCCTTAGGCTGCAGCTGGATGAGGAGGCTGGAGCGGAAATCCTGAAGCATTTGGTCTGTGCTGGGTGGGACAGTGCTCTTGGGCAAGACAGAGAAGGTCAACTAGATTAGAACTGGCAGGAGACATAATAGAAAAGCAAGCACTGGATTAAGAGGGGAGTCAGTACATGTTACAGCTCAATGCAGGTGTAGTTTCACAAATGCTAAGTGACCCTTTAACTTTTTATTTATCAGAAAATAGATAAATACATTCTTGTCACCTCTATTTTCAAAATTACTTTCTGTTTGGGGGGATTCTTTTGTCTGCTCTTTGTTTTTTAAGTCAGAGAGAGGTCCTTCTCATTGTACTTGTCATTGCAAATCACAGTGAACTATTACGTGTATGTGACATGACACAAAATGACAAAGTCAGTTCTTGTCCCCTGGGCTTTTATCACACAGGACAGCCAGTACTGCCTAAGGCAAATGGGGAGAAAGATTTTTAAAAGTATATTTGTCATGAGTTGTCAATAAAATGTATTCATTGCTGTGGCCATACTAATTTGGTATAAATCAACTACATTGTAAATCACCTAGGAATTGTATTCTAGTTTTGGGAACGGACATTCGTAAATAAAAATTCTGAACAAGCACAAGTGCTCATGACATAGAAAGTCAAAGAAGGAAGTTAACTAACAATGACACTTAATCTAGGCTTAAATATTGAGTAGTTCTGGATATATAGTGGTTTTAGAACAAAAAAAATTACAAAATGAGACTAATATTATCACAAGAAAAGTGGTAAAGTGAAAACAGAATGGTAGGATGGAAGACTGAGGGAACAGAGTTTTGCTTTGTTGGAGTCTATGGTGAGCAATGTTTGATAGATAGGTTGGGTGTAGATTTTCAAGACCAAGCTGAGGAATCTGGACTTCATAAAATGGAGAACTATCAAAACTTAAAAGACGTCAACTGCTAAATGAGATCTGTTGTTTTAGGAAAATTGATTAGGTGTCAATATGCAGAATTATTTGGGAAGTTCAGGAATCCCGGAAGAGAGATTGAATGCAGGGAAATTCTATAGGATGTTAAAATTTTCTAGCATGAGATGTTCAGAAGCAGAAATAAGGTAAGACGTACTGAAATTCACATGTTTTAAAGATGAGACAGGACTTGATGATGTTATGTGGGCAGGATATGGTGTCTTACAAGTAGTGAGAGAGAGAGATAGGGAGGGAGAGAGAGGGAGGGAGGAGACTTAACGTAGTAAGTTTCAGTGTTCATGGAAGAGATTGGCTATCTGTGGATGTAAAAGAAGAGATTGCCTGCAAATGTGTAACCTGTATGTTTAGGACACTCAAATCACTAGAGCATTATCCACTTGTCTTTACTCTGTACCCGAGGTCACCTATCAATTTTTTTTTTTTTTTTTTTGGCTGCGTTGGGTCTTCGTTGCTGTGCGTGGGCTTTCTCTAGATGTGGTGAGTGGGGGCTACTCTTCGTTCCAATGTGTGGGCTTCTCAGTGCAGTGGCTTCTCTTGTTGCAGAGTGCCAGATCTAGGTGTGCAGGCTTCAGTAGTTGCAGCACACGGGATCAGTAGTTGTGGCCCGTGGGCTCTAGGGTGAGCAGGCTTCAGTAGTTGTGGCGCATGGGCCAAGATGCCCCACGGCATGTGGGATCTTCCTTAACCAGGGATCAAACCTGTGTCCCCTGCATTGGCAGGCGGATTCTTAACCACTGCACCACGAGGGAAGTTGCTCACCAATCAAATGTCAAATTGTTTATTTGGTTTCATATATATATGATATATGAAGCAATATATATATATCAGGAAAGTACTGGCTACAGATCATGAATACTACAGACTCTAGAAAGTACTGTCCCCATGGTATAAGAATGCTTGCCATTCTGGTTTACACGTGTGTTCCCTGTAAATTTGACTAGCTGAATGTGTCTCACTGGGTCCATTTAACTCTGGGGCTTGGACAAGATAGAGATTCTGAGACCAGTTCTGCACTGTGCCCTGTTAAGCAAGGTCAAGCTTCCTCTTAGGGTCTGTCTTGGTGTTAGTTCCACTAGCTTTGCAGTTTCCTTATGTGGTACACATTTCACAGTGCTGTTCCCTCTAAACGGCAGTCCTCTATGGAGACTGGAGTATCCCTATTCTGGCTAAGATGTAACTTTTCTGTTTCATCCTTGGAGGCTCACTGGAGGAATTGAAGTTTCACATAAACGAATTGATATGATTTGATGATTTTGGAAGGTACAGTAGAGAAAATTATCCTGATATATGCTCATATTTTGATTCTGATAAAGTATTCATAAGTAGATGTCACTTTTCAAAGAGAAGGTCTAAGAGAATAACTGTGAAAGAGTCTCGTGGTCTCAGTTCACAGTCTTGGGTCACCCATACTGAACCACTACATCTTCCTTGTCTTCCAGATGACAAAGCAATTGTGAAGAGTAATCAGACGTGTTCCTATTGATTTGTTTCCCTTATGAAAGGTGCTTGCATAAGGAAAACAAATACCATGAGAAACAATTTATGATTATAGAGACGTTCTTAAATGAACAGGTTTATAATTTGATGAAGTACAAATGAACATATTTTGGACTTTAATCCAATGTGCAGCAGACCATTAATCTATGAACATATTAAAGCCTAAACATTTCTTTCTTTTTCTTTTTTTCTGTTTCCTTTCTTTTCCTTCTGTCCCTTTCTTTAGCTCTTGCTTTCTCTGTGTTGGAGCCTATGATCTACTGTTTCATCATTTCTGTATCTTGATTACATTTTAAAATAAGAATCAGAAATCCCATATGACCCATGAATGTAGAGAAGAAAAGGTAGAAGAGAAAGGGTGGGAATGTCTGTACATATTTGTGAGATTAAAAAGAAAACAGAACAGTGTATCTCAGGAAAATAGCCAATATTTTCAAAAACCCAAACCGAGATGTAATCAGATTTCCATTCAGTCTAGCATCTTTTCAAATACTTTGCATCTAATAACAGCAGAAATGGGAGTGCATTACATCAAAATGACACATAGAAGGGGCTCACCCAGGTGGCAGACAGAGGCTCTTAGTGCTTGGGATGGTGTTATTTAATGTGTTTATGACTATTGCTTAAGCATGTTCAGAATTTTATATTCAGAGATATGAATAGTACTTATTGTATCTCAGTATAACCACATCTGCATAAAAGGCATATGGAGATGAATTTCCTCTGCACATTTTACCCCAAATTACCAGTGTTAATGGACATTCAGAAATTTTATTGGAAAAACAAATACTGGATGTAAAGGCAAAGGTGTAGTTTTCAGGAAGGTTGACCCTCAGATTTATTAGTAGGGGAGATTTCAAATAATCTTTTTATTAATTGCCAATTGATGACCTCATGATGAACTATGTTTCTAACATCCTTTTTCCCAGGCATCAAATGGATATAAAGATCCATTCCCATGAAATGGGTCCTTTCAAAGTAGAAACAGAGCAGAAGAAATTCCCACTCTTCAGTTTAGCCAACAAAGCTAAGGAGGGTCTCAAGCGAAGAATGAATTCCAGGGAAAGCCAGATGACCACATACTTAATGGCAGAATGCTGAGAGATTTGCTAAAGGATATTATAGACACAAGTAATTCTTACCTGTGTAAATGGCTGGGGTGGGCGTACCCACAGACTCCTTGGACTATGTGGAACAGTTTCATTTCTCACTATTTCTTAGCTTCTGAATTTAGTAGGTTCCCTGTTTTGCTATAACTATTTTTTTTATGGCAGCAATTTTCATGTTTTTATAGCATTTTTATGACCCATTGAAAGGCCTCTGGGCACGATGTTTGGCAGTGTTTCACCTCAGATGCCGTCACAAGAGAATTCACAACGATAGGGAGCAGAGCTTCATCAAGGCATCCAACCTACACCTGCCCCAGGTATAATGGATGTCAGCCCCCAGGTATCTCACATTACCCTACAACTAACTCAGTTATACTCAGTTCCCCAAATCAGTGATAGCTAAGTCCAGACAGAAATCAGGAGTGGGTGAGTCCATAGCTTTAAGCCTCTGTTGGAGGGCACCCATATGAAAACCAAACTGCTGTGTTAAGTCCCAATCTGTCTAATTTGCCCTCTTACATAGTTTCAGTGGAAAATTTAGTTCCCTACCAAAGCTAGAACCTTTGGGTAGACTGTAGATCAGTTGATGGAGGAACTAAACGTCCTACTCGTTTCTTTCCATCTAGCTTATACCAGTGTCCGATGCCCCGTATCCTGGATCTGAGCCCTGTGGTCTCAGAGGGTGAACAGAGCCCCACTTGAACTTATCCAGATGCTGATGCCCATCCCTGAGACTGTCTGGACACTCCTGATTCTGTCTACAACTCACTTTGACTCAGTCCTGATTTCTGTCCCCTACCCTTCATCCTCACCTCTGGCTAACAACACCAGGACAGGCAAGGTCAGATTCATTAGCTTGCGCTTGGACTACTGATTTGGATTTCTGAGCCTTCCTTATGAAACACCTAGTATCCTCAATCCTAGCATACCCAAAATATCATGCCCAGAGCACTACCCTGTTTGGCAGCTCAGGTAGCTGGAAGAGGAAGGTGGACCCATTTTTCAAGAGGAGAAGGAGGCTATAGGGTACAAGAGTTCAAAGCATTTCAAACAAATGGGGAGCTGGAATAAGGGAAATAATTCTGCTTTCTCCATCCAGTCCCATACCTAAAAGGGCCTAAATAGTATTGGTCTATTAACAAAGAAGGGAGGGAGGGAGGGAGAAGGAATTATACTGTTAAACCAGTAGATTAATTCGAAGCCTAGATAAGAAGCGGGGTAGATATGGAGTGCTCCATTTTCCTTTAACCCTTCTCATTTCTTACTATTTAGTTGACTGTATATTGGCGGTTAGGAGTGAATCTCTTGCTTTTGAACCTGATGTAGTCTGAATTAAAATCAACCTGAGAACCCTGCTAAATTCGGCCAAATTTGAGTCAGCCTTTATCCTGAGGGTGCCAAGGGGATTGTATTGTTCTACTTTTTCAGATTCCTCCTCTCTATCCCCCAACACCATGCTTAGTTGTACCTACCAAACCATTCTTTTGTGTGTTTCGTACTTTCTATTTTATATCTCTGTGCTGTTTAATGATAATGTTCTCTATCCCTGAAATTCCCTTTAGCCTCCTTCCTATGCAGGGAGCTTGGATTGATTTGCTAAAGCCAACATTAGATGTCACTTCCTCTCTGAGGCATTTTCTAAGGCACCCACCCCTGTTTCTATGGGCAGAGTGAATCATCTTCCCCTCAGAATGTAGTACCAATTGGTATTATTTCACAGTATGCTGGGGGAGGGAAATATACAAGTGAATAAGTAGATTGCAGTTGGTCAAGTAAATATAAATGGTAGTCAGTAAGTATAATACATTAGGTGGTTGTAAAAATACAGTACAGATATAGATGAGGTGATGATTGATGGATCATATTCAAAAAGTATCATTAAGTCAGTAAGGATTTTTCTGGGTGGAATTTTCATATGGTTTTCCCAAAGGCTCTAACCATACTGTACCTCACTTCACGTTTTTGTAGTTGTTGTCTTGAATGAGATAATCTCATGCTTATGTTGATTCCCCAACCCATTAAGACTGCTAATGCAACAGATAACAAAATAGAAATTCGAAAATGTTTCCACAAGCTGGATTTGGTGGATGAAATTTAACTTGTGGAATGGGTGCTGGGTCTTCTCATCTCATGAACTATTGATAAAACTGGAAATTGACTAATACAGTTTTCTTGGAAACTTGGCAACATATATCAAAAACATAAAAAGAAAAAGAAAAAACCCTTTAAACCATTTCATGTCTAGGGATATTTTCAAAGCAATAACCATACATGCTGTTTAATTTTTGAGTTTTATATACTTGAATGTTCATTACATTGTTTGAAATAGTAAAAATGAGAAATTGAGTGCATCAGTAATATGGCTATATACACATGCATACATATATATGGAATGTATATCAAAAATGACACACTTTAAAAATCACATTATATGCAACTAGAGATTATCATACTATGTGAAGTAAGTCACAAAGCAAAAGACAAATACCATATGATTTTACTTATGTGTGGAATCTAAAATGTGACACAAATGAACCTATCTATGAAACAGAAACAAAATGAGGTACACAGAGAATAGACTGGTGGTTGCCAAGGGGAAGAGGGTGGGAGAGGGTAGTGATGGGAATTTGGGGTTAGCAGATACAAACTGGTATATACAGAATGGATAAACAACAAGGTCCTACTGTGCAGCACAGGGAATTGTATTCAATATCCTGTGATAAACCATAGTGGAAAAGAATATGAAAAAGAATCTACATATGTATAACTGAGTCACTTTGCTGTACAGCAGTAGTTAACGCAACATTGTAATTTGACTATACTTCAATAAAAAATGTTTTAAAAAGTCACATTATGAATAGTATGTAATTACAAGATAAATAATATCGTGCAAAACTGAAAGGCAAAAGCAAAATGCAAGATCACTTGAACAGCATTGTACAAAGTCATATTACAAATGCACACACAACCCAGAGGTCAGCCAGGAGCACACTGGCTCTCAGAGAGCTAGTTAAAGCTTGATTTCCATCCTTTAGTCATGATTTGTGGAAAAGCAAAACCATCTCCCCAGCTTTCTGCTCATTCCCAAGGGCTCAGGCACTCCTGATCCAGTGCCTAAATTATGGTTGATGTCATTTTCAGGCTCCATCACCTCAGGTAAAATGTTCTATCCTTTTATCCATTTCCATAGAATATCCACTTACACTAAGCAGTGGATGAGTTTTCATTGAATTCACTGGAGATAAGAGGGTGGGGGTTACAGGGAGGAGCTACACTGTAGTGCCCTTGAGTTTCCACCACTTCTGTTGGCCTCCACACTTGCTACTTATCCAGCCTTTCCATTACCCACCCCCGCACCCATCCTTACCGCCGCTCTCGGTGCCTTGGGGCCATTTGATAACCAGGCTCTGCCTGGGGACCAACTTCTGCCTCAAGGATTAATAGAGTTGAGGAGGAAAGAAACTTCCCTCTACCCTTCTAGGTTCTTCTGGCTGGTCTAAGAGTTAAATTGATATAAAACAGATTAACAAGAGAAAAGCAAATCCCATTAAATGTGTACGAGAATCCCACATACGTGAGAGGGTTAGAGACGGGGCGGGGGGGGGGGGCGGGGGGGGGCGGTAAGCTGAGGTCTGATTACCATCCTGAGCTGAGGAATGGACTGGGGGCCTGGGGCTTCCAAGGACAGGAGGCTCATTCACAGGACAGGAAGAAGAGCAGATGTTTGGTAATTAGGTGTTTGCTCTGCCATGGAGATGGAGCCACTTAGATAAAATTTATCTCTGGTAATAACTCTTCTCTGGGAAAAATCCCCAACTTAAATTCTTCTAGGTAGCTAAGAGGGCAGTAGTTTCTCTTGAACCCGCAGGGTCTCAGTTGCCTTTAGCGCAAAGTAATCCTCATGCAAAAGTGCCAGGTTTAAGGGGTGGCTCATTCTGAACCCCTGCAACAGTTATATGTGTGTTGGCTGTTACAGTAATAATATTCCCAACTAATTATATATGTGTGTGTGTATATATATATTTGTACAGATGAAAGACAGCATGAGGATGTACCAAAAAATTCATAGCAGTTAATTCTTGGTGGTAGAAATGAAAGTGATTTTACTTTTATTGTTTATTCTGAAATTCTTAAACTTTCAAAACTGAACAAGTACTACTTTTTTATTATAAAGAAAAGAAGTATTTTTTTTTAAGTGGAGTTGTTTGTTTCACGATATGGTGAATTCTCCAAAATTAGAGACAAGATCATAATTTAGGGGACTATTTTAGAGGTAATGTTATAGGAGGGTCCTTCTAACTATACAATTTTATGATTCAAGGGTTGTTGTTAAGATAAAATGATATAATGAAAATGAGAGTACTTTGAAAAGTACAAATCTCCATAAAAATACGCTGTTGTTTTGATGTTTTGGAGTGTAGTAATGAGTACAATTGCTGGCATTGAATAGAACCTAAGCTTCTAGAATAGGATGGAACAGATGATTTCAGGGTAGACATATGCTGTAGTCCTTCAGATCCCAAGATTCATGTTTGAAAAGACATCTTATCTCTTCATTTCTTTCCTTCCCTTACGTCCGGATTCTCTCCTTTATTCTATCTAGGGCAATAGAAAGGAAAGAAGAGTCAATCAAAGTTTTATTTCATGATCATGGTAAATGTAAGAATTTCAATAAGTAACTATTGTCCTATGATGTTATGTTTACACCTATAAAACAGAGATATCTAATCCTCTTATTATGTCTTCCAGAATTTAGTCCAAATCCTTGAATTGTTCATAGCAGTTAATAAAAAGCAAGTTGATTCATGAATAAAAATTAAGGAAAGCAAAGGTCATAGGTAGGAAGATTGGTAAATACTTGGGGTTAGAGAAGTAGTCAGCTCTTCTCCAGATGGTCTAGGGAGGGTTAAAATCAAACAAACATATTTCTTGCTTTCTGGACTTGAAAGTATCAGGGAAACTTTTCAGTCATGATGGGCTCCTGCTTGTTTTGTTTCTTTTTGTTTTATTTTATTTTACTTTGTCTTTTACAGTTGTCTAAGAAAGTTTAAACAGGGGTTAGGATGTAGGAAAATTTTTTTTAAAACCTTTAAAAATATGAGGTTCTTGTCATCATTTTCAGGGAGTGTCATCCATGAATATAAAGCATACTTTCAGTTCTATGAAACCTTAGCATTAAGATTATTGCACATTTTATTGGCCTTTCCTAGGCTCTGAAACTAGAAATTCATCTGCCTCTAACCTTTCCACCCAAGTCTACTTCATACATAAGTAAAGAGCAAGTTGAAATTACAGGGAGCTGTAAAGAAATGGAAGTTCTCCACTTTCTTCTTTGAAAACCAATATTAAAATATATGAGGTGCAATTGTCAAACTAAAAAATTGTCAGATGATTCATAAGGAATGAGTGGCCGGCGGGCTGGCCTGACTGATCCCTTACATTACTGATTTTTAACAGGTCTTTGGGAAAGAAGATAGTTATTTCCCATCCAAGTCAGATAGCAGTGAAGGTGGGGGCTGGCGGGCAGAGGGAGGGAGAATGGCCAGATGCTGAGCACAAGGGGACGAGGATGCCACCCAGCACAGCATGTTCAAATGTTAAATTTTTCAGTCCACAGCTTGTAAATGAAACCCCAAAGGACTCAATTTCCCCTACTCCCGTGCCTTCTCTGCCACCTGCCCCCCTCTTATGTCTCCCCAGGGAGGACCAGGCAGACATGTCAGGCATCCTTTTAACTTGTCAGGGACTTAACTCTAGCTGAGGCAGCCAGATATTACAGCTAAATGGATTTACACATTTGAGGGGGAATATCTGCGTCTGTTCACTGAGCCATGGCATTGATGTCTAATTTGTTGCTTACCTGTCACAGCAGCATTGATTATTGTAACCAGTCTGTGCAGGAGGCAGAGGTTCAGGGCAAACATGGGGTCTTGTCCCACCTGATTTGGCCAGGAGACTGCTTCTTCCTGAAAGGTCCTAGGCTAGCATCTATTTGATCTATGCAATAGGGATAGATAAGTATGTAGACAGGAACAGAGTATGTGCTGAACTTGGAAAGGGAGCAAAAGGGATATGAAATTGTGTTCCTGTTCTTCAAAAATCCCAACTCCACTTCTGTGAGCATCGTGAGGAATAATGTTTGAGGCTTTCACTTGCTGGTTGCCTTTTACTGGGCACTGCTTGCTGATTTCATTCATTCATCCAACGTTTATTGAGATTGTTTATAGGTTTCTAGCAGCTGTCCTTTAAGGCCTTGATTCTTATCCACATGAAAACTGAACTGAACAAATTCCTATGAGTCTGTACATCTAGATCCTAGGGGAGAGGGAAAGGGGTTATTCTGCTGGAATTGGGCATCACAGAGATGAATTTTGGAGATTCTCCTTACACAAAGACGCGGTAAACCTAATGCGAGAGGCAGTTCAGGTATATGGTGGTAAATGGCCAACGCCAGAATTGGAGCAATGGAATAATTGTAGGTAGCAATACTTTTTTAAACTCTTGGGAAGCTTCTTAGTAGAGAAAATTACTTTAAAGGAAAATAAAGTTGGTACGTATCTTGTGATCTTAACTATCTTAAGATCTTGTGATTGTGTCAAAAATACCAGTATGAGAAATGATTTTTCAGGCCAAGAGGATGCCTTCACCAACTTCCTGTGTGTCATGTGTCCCCCCCACTCCCACCCCCCATGTCCTGTCTCCACTGGTTTAACCTGGAGGAATAAACCAGACTTTTTCATTCCTCCCACAGTCATGTGCTCCTGTGAGCGGGCCGTACTGGGGCCTGTGTGGTATTAATTAAAGCATTTTGTGACCTAGTCCTTCAGAGAAGACATGCACAGGTGTTGTCTGAATACTGAACAAGCAGTATTAAATAACAGAAGTAATACCATGAGTGATTTTAAAAAAAGAAATGGATATCCAAGCCCCTACTTACTGATTGTGGTTTAATAAGTAACCCTAACATAGAGGGGACAGAGTCCTTCTCCACTCCAGCATGGTGATTGTTGAAGTGAGACTAGACATCAGTAACTAGAACAACATTGGAGGTGACACATGGAACGACACCTGCAAATGCTAAACTCAACATCAGGACCAGCTGAGAGTGACAGATCCCACAGCAGGGAGCAGGAGTGGAGTTGCCACCTTAGCAAGAGCGGGCTCCAGGGGGCAGAGAAGGCTTCAAAGAGATCCTAACTCACAACAGCAACAGGGGTCAAGTCTTGCTGTAAAGGAGTGTTTCTCAACCCTGGCTGCAGGGTAGAATCACCTAGGGAACTTTTTTAAAAGCACTGATACCTGAATCCTACCCTCAGGGATCCAGATTCCGACAGCCTGTCGTGAAACCCTGTGATCAGTGATTAGAATCCTTAGGAGTTGTAATATGCAGCAGGGGTTAAGAACCACTACCAGGAAGAGAAGGAGGGACATGGACTTCTTTGGTGGTGCAGTGGTTAAGAATCCGCCTGCCAATGCAGGGGACATGGGGTCGATCCCTGGTCTGGGAAGATCCCACGTGCCACCGAGCAACGAAGCCTGTGCACCACATCTACTGAGCCTGTGCTCTAGATCCCATGAGCCACAACTGCGGAGCCCAGGAGCTGCAACTACTGAAGCCCACATGCCTAGAGCCTGTGCTCCGCAACAAGAGAAGCCACAGCAGTGAGAAGTGCGCACACCGCAGCGAAGAGTAGCCCCTGCTCGCCGCAACTAGAGAAAGCCTGCGTGCAGCAACGAAGAACCAACACAGCCAAGAAAGAAGGAAAGAGAGAGAGAAAGAGAGAGAGGGAGGGAGGGAGGAAGGAAGGGAAAGGAAAAGAAAAGGAGGGACTGGATAGACTGCTTCAAACAGTTAAGCCAGTGGTCCCTGGAGCTAGAGACTAAGGCTGTGATGACCCACAGCGCTCATTTGAGGGCACGCCTCCAGGTAGCTGTGACTTGAGAAATGTAATTTACACATAATGTGTAAGATCAAACAGATACACATAATGTGTCTCCAGTCAGCATATTGGCTAAAATTAAATCACGTTTGTCCTATAATCCAAGACAAGTCTTAGGAGATATCTATGTCTGTCTGTATCTATATGATTATATATAATGTAATATAATATATTTAAATGTAATATATAACAAGTAATAACATTATGAATATATGTATATTCTCAAAACATTCTTAGTAAATTGATCAATAAATTGCCAGTTTCTTTGCGATAAGGCTAAAACACTCATGATCAAGAAAGATTTCAAAAGAATTTTTAACAGCAAGTAGAATTTGTGAGTAAAGAAACAGAAAATATATCAGACACAGGGCACAGATGTCTGCTAATGCTAGTCTGAATGATTAAAGAAAATACTTAATAGTTTTCAATATTTTAATAGTTTTCAAATTAATCTTCTTTTGGAAATAATTTCTCTTCCAAGGTGATTTTTTTCACTATTTATTTAGAACCTGTGTATCTCTTAAGATGATGCCTCATCTGTCAGGTGGAAAACCCTAAAACCACGAACAGGTATAGCATGGAATCCCTGGGTAGGATTAAATTAATACCTTTTGTTACTTTTTTATATTAATTTATTTTATCATTATCAAGAATTGAAAATCATTGAGCCTTCTCTGCACATGCAAGATCACCCTAAGTATAGTCAAAATTCTGTCTCTTTTCTGTTAGTTGATCTTTAGAATAACTTCTAAAAGGTGATTGGGAAGACATTCAGAATCAAGGTCAGGATGGGCAGTGTTACAATAAAGAAAACTTGGTTATGATTACCAAAGGGGAAAGGTTGGGGGGAGTGATAAATTAGGAGGTTGGGATTAACATATACACAGTACTATGTACAAAAAAAATAACCAACAAGGACCTACTATATAGCACAAGGAACTCTACTCAATAGTGGGTAATAATCTATATGGGAAAAGAATCTGAGGAAGAATATATATATATATATATATATATATATATGTATAACTAAATCACTTTGCTGTACCTTGAAGCTAAAACAACACTGTAAATCAACTATACTCCAATATAAAATTAAAATTTTTTAAAAATAATGACAACTTGGCAGTATCTATGATGGAAATCTGATTGTTGTGTCACATATCACCTTTACAATGTCCATGTGAGGTTTACATGAACTTTAGTGTTCCTGTTTCAAAGAAAGAAAAACTAAAGGTGCACAGTAGATCAAGAATAAGACATTCACACGTTGGCTTTCATATGAATGTTGCTGTTGAATTTAGACGACTGTTAGATCACAGGAAGACCCATCCAAAGAGCCATCTGAAAGGAGATGTTGCGTACCACCTGTCTGATCTGACCATGTTGTTAACTTCAGGGTCCTCATCTCAAACACAGTAATAGTACCTATTTTACAGCATTGTTGTGAAGTTTTAGTGAGGTAAGAATGTTAAGTGTGGAGTATAATAAGTGCTTAATAAATGGAGGTTATTATCAATCTTAATAATGTATTTTTTGTTATCAACAGGATCCAATTGATGTTCAAACTGACAGGTTCCGGAATCAGAACTAACCTTTAAATGGTAGCGATAAATAAAGCTTTGTGAGGGTAGGTGCCGTATTTTTTGTTGTGAATGACTGAATGTATTATAATACATATTCACTGCTGGGGAGGGCAGTTCTTTCAGTTCCCACCTAACCTTATCTAGAAGTTGGACTATGAGAGACAAAGAGGAAGATGCTGTTATGATAGTATGGTGGCCGTCCTGGGAACCAGAGGCTTGAGGAGAGGGGCAGAATCAGAGAGTTCATGCTAGAACGGTTTCTTAAAGATCTTCTGGTACAGACATCTTCATTATTTTTTAAACAGATGAAAACTCTGAGCTAAAAGATGTACCTAAAATCCCATTGCTATTTCACGGTATAGATAAGGTTAGAACCCAGATCTCTAGATTTTCCCATCATTCATTCAACTAAATCATTCTTTTCTTTTTCTAAATTTTTGTCTGTAATTAAATTGCTTTCCAAGCTTAGCATTTCTAGGTTAAATTATTTACAGTCTTGCAGCTTTACTTTCTACATCTTTAATATACTTTATCTATCCTATGAAAACTTAGGTCCTCTCTGTGGGGATCAGTTTATCACCATGAGAGGCACTGATCAAAGCAGTTCCACTAGAAGAAATATGAAATGGAAAGACCTCATGTCCTTGGCATGAAACTTCCAGGTCATATTTTAATTGTAATGCCAATGAAACTACATCATATATTTTCATATACAAGAAGGCATTGGGAAACACCTAGACCAGATATGCTTAGAGGTTTCAGTATGTCTATTCACTATCCAACACCATGAATATTAGAGATTATAATTTTGATTTAATGTGAAAATGGGAAGTGGTAGATATGGGACCACAAAGCAAGTACCATTTATTTAGAAAATGAAGAAAAATTTAATACATTTTGATATTCATTGACAGCTTTCAAATTAATTTTCCAAATCCAATATCATCTGTTCCTCAATTCCATTAAGGCAGGCAGTGAAGTTTTCATCAGAGAAGTTCAGTGACTTACCAAAAGTAACACAGCTCCAAGCTAGGACTCTAGCCCCTTAAGAGTGGTTTGACTCCCAGCACAGTGTTGTTGCTAACATACTGCTACCTAATTGCCCCCAAATTATTTGGAGCACTTTGTTTTCTGGAATAAAAAAGAAATTTTAAAAAATGAAAAATGTGTAGGGCTTTGAGGTTTTAAGAAATGATTCCCTGCAGCACTTTCAACATAAACTGTATAGGCAGAGTGCAAAGAGAAAACCACAACTGGAAAAAGAATCTTCAGAGGTCAAATGTTTTGAGAGGGCCGACAAGGAAGCCATCTCAATTTTAGTATGTTCTTGATATATGGATCTAAACACAATCTGAAAAGACTAACCTAATATATATTTGACCCAGAGTTGACCCAAACCCAATCCTGACTTGCAAAAGAAGGAAAGCCATAGTTGAAGGTTTGAGGCCATCAATCTTGTGGCATATCTTAGACTGAAAACATCAGCAAACTAGCCAAGAAAAAGGATTACTGACCAAAAGTGAAGGAAACAAACAGGAATATTTTAGATGCACATAAAAGAGTGTGAGTTTAAATATAATGAAGAACCTTTACATTGGAAAAATTCCTGTATATGAACTGTTATGTACACACACACACACACACACACACACAGTAATATCTTTTTTTTTTCAACAAAGATATTCTGAAATTTACATGGAAGACCAGTGCAGGGAAAACAATAGAATATTGAGTAATGGCCAACCTTCTCTCATGAGGAATCTAAAGGTATAAAGTGTGACTGCCTGTATTCTTCAGCATTCTCCAGAGAAACAGAACTAAAAGGATGTGTGTATATAAAACTATATTACATAGATACACATATATCTTTATATAGAGAGAGAAAGAGCAAGAGATGGATTTTTTTGTTGGAGTTATAATTTACATATAACATTATATTAGTTTCAGGTGTACAACACAAGTCAATGTTTGTATATATTGTGAAATGATCACAATAAATCTAATTAACATCCAGGCACACCTAGTTACAAATTTTTTCTTGTCATGATAACTTTCAAGATTTACTCTCTTAGAAATTTACAATAGAGTATTATTAATTGTAGTCACCATGCTGTACATTACATCCCCAGGACTTATGTGAGATTGACTCATTATAAGGAATTGGCTGACTGGCTTATGCAACTACAGAGGCTAACAAATCCCGAGATGTGTAAGGTGAGTTGCCAAATTGGAGACCCAGGAGAGGTGATGGTTTATTTCGGGTACCTTGGGGAGGGTCAGCCTTTTGGTTCTATTCTGGCCTTCAGCAGATTCGAAAGGCCCACCCACAGTAGGGAGGGCAGCCTGCTCCACTCAGTTCACCAACTTAAGTGCTAATTCATCCAAAAACACCCTCCAGAAACACCCAGAATAATTTTTGACCAAATATCTGGGTACCCTATGGCCCAGTCACGTTGACACGTGAAGTTAACCATCACGATGACTAAATGTAAAGAAACTAACATTATAACAAATACATAGGATTTATAAAGCCAAGTGGAATGTGGACTTTCAATGTTTCTTTCTTTTGGAAAAAAATATATTCATTACAATAGTGTGGCAAAAATACTTATATGATGCCCTTAAGTCGAGTGTCTTTGTAAAGGACAAGGATATCCAAGAAGAGAAATCCAAAACTAAGTTTAGGTTACATGAAAAACCATACAGGTATGTAATCCAGTCCAGTTGTCTTGAACTGAGAGTGCAAGAAGCACAGAGTAGCCATTTTACTACTACCCTGGCTTGGGGCATAAATATGGAAGGGTTTGTGTTGCCATAGAAATATATATATGTGTGTGTATCAAAACTGACTCTCGCATTTTTTTTCTTGATTATTTCCCCACTGGCAGATAAGGCAAACATAAAGTAGAATCAAGGCTTTCTCTACCTTTAGAATAGTCTTGACAATTGCCATTTTCTTGGGAAAAGCACTGAAAAGCATTGTCTGTAATTAGCCCTTTTTAAAAGAAGCTGAGCAGGTAAAAATCAAAACAAACAAAAATGTAAGAAGGCTTTAGAAGTAGTTTCCTAAGTGTGATTTTCAAGAGCTTGTTTTAAAACTCCTGACACAATACACATAAGAGTTTTCTGATATTTTCTGCCACATATTAATGCAATCAGACACTGAATATACTTTACCATCAGATTCCTAATATGAAAACAATATTATATAGGTACATTTCAAAACACTTTCAGATCCATTAATGTCTTTGAGTCTTACAAAATGGCTCTGATGTTGATAGAATAGGTGTCTTATCCCCAATTTACAGATGGAAAAACTGAGACACAATTCCAGATGATGTATTTCCTGATGTTACACAGAAATTGAGTGGCAGATCTGAAAAGGGATTAGACTTTCTAACTTTCATACCACAGTCCCATAAATAAGTCCATGATTTTCACATAATTTCTGTATAGATCATTGCAAGGTCTTTTTTAAAAATTGTTTTACAAGGGGAGGTGATATGTTTTTTTCCCCTTCCGATTTTGCACGGGCTGAACCACTCAATGATATCTGGATCACAGGGACTACCGTTTTGTAGCTGTCTGGCATCCTCTTGTCTCCCTGTGCCTGAGACGAAAGCCTGATGCATTAGCTAGGCTCTTTCCCTCTATTGCTTAAGCAATGAAGAAAACATTACCCTAATCGCACTCAATGTGTGCTATCTCCAGGCACAGCTGTTGTGTCGTCCTTCCAAGCTCAGCCATTAAGGAGTCTTACCAATGACAGAGCCCAGTGAGAGCTGCAACGCCAGACACTTGCCCTCTAATAACATCCATTTCTGCTTTCCTAGCTAATTCCAGGAAAGAGAGCCTGTCGGGCAAGGTTTCACAGTCCATAACTCTCCTTTTATTGTCACTTTCCCTCCTCCCTTTGAGGGGCAGTTTGCGAGCCAACTCCCAAGCATAGCCCATGGAGCAAAAGATTAAGCATGGCTTGGAGTCAGCCTCTTTATCAAATGAGCCCATAGAGTTTGAGCAAAAGCAAGCCTCAAAAAGACAGATCTGCTTTGGCAACTGGTGCACCAGTGAAGATGCCTGTAGGAGAAGCAGTTGGTATCAGAGGCTAAAAATAGCAAGCGGTTCTGGCTGCCTCAGATACAACGATGTCGCGTTGTCTCCTCCTGCCTAGTAAAGTAATTGGAACCAGTTTTTCGTAGACTTTGAAGATCATGCTACTGACCTGCTATGGGTAGGACTGGAGTTTTCTGGAAGTGAGGGTGGATGATGAGATTGTGGGATATTTATGAAAAACGTGGTTTACAAAACAGTCCCTTCTATGAACTCCTTTGAAGATATAATGGCAAAAATATGGGTTTTCAGTCAGAAATCTCAGTTCAAATCCCAGCTCTGTTCTTTGTTAGTTGTGTTACCTAGAACTAAGTGTTCATGCTCCTCAAACACAAAACTTCCTCTACCTATAAATTGGAGGATAATCGTGCCCACCTTCCTAAAGTCATTGTTTGGATTAAAATCTGAATGTAATTTAAGCGTTATACCTGCATCCCACACTTCATAGAACATGGAACTTCTCATTAAATGGTGACTCATGACTTGTAGCAAGAGCCATGCGGTTTAGGATGATCATCATTTAGCAGCGAGAACACAGAGACTCAGACTTCAGTGACTTGCTGAAGATCCAGACCTGGAAGAAAAGAAAAAAACACAAGACCCAAACACATCACTCAAATACATAAACCATTAGTTCCATCACTCCAAAACGCCGAAACTGGACAAATAACCAAACATTTTTAAAAGCCTCCAGTTCTTCACCTTGGCTTTTTTATCTGAATTGCATGAGATTCTGCTCCTTGATCAAATGTGCTTGCTATTAAAGAGGCATATTAGAGGAGGGGGATGTAATTCATCATGAGTAGCGGAAGAAGGAAAATCAGGGGAGGGAGGATGACGTAGGAATCAGATACATCCTGCACTCAGCTAAGTGACTTCATAGAACAAGTTTAAGGTAAATGAATGGGGACATGTCTTAGATTGAGAGAAAGTATAAGGAAGGATTAAACACATCATCTATAGAAGGGGGATATGGGGACCTCCCTGGTGGTCCAGTGGTTAAGATTCCATGCTTCCACTGCAGGGCACACAAGTTCGAGTTCGATTCCTGATTGGGAAACTAAGATCCAGCATACCTCAGTGCAGCCAAAAGTTAAAAAAACAAAACAAAAACAAAAACCTTACATGGGGGTGGGGAGAGGGGGTAGGTTTGGACATAATATGGGGTTCCTTTACCTGAATCAGGAGGAAGGAGATGAATTAGATGGAAAAGGGTTAGAAATAGTTATTCACATCTGTACCTTAGACCTAGTTAGCTTTTGTACAGCCTTGTTACCATCCCCTGGCAAGCTGATATAGGACATATGGTAGTTAAACTATTAAATTCTTATGATATACTTTTTGAAGGGTTAGACCCCTTCAGCATATCAGAAGTCTCTTTCTGGAGAGAATCACTGCAGGATCCATTAAACTAACAGAACCTTTTTCCTAGATTCTGCCCTCCTGAATTCTTATCATGACTAAACTACCTTGTCCCAGCCTTGTCCCCTTAGTATCCAAGGATAATAAGAGCCCTCGCAATGTACCAGACTCTATTTTAAGTGCTTTACATTCTCAAACAATCCTAGGAGGGAATGCTAATGATATCCCCATAATGAAACAATGAAAGTGAAGCACAGAGAATTTAAGCAATTTGCCTAATATCACCACCAGAAAACAGTGAAATTGGCATTTGAAATCATGAACTCTACTACTAAGGCACATTTTTGTACCCAAGACAGTATATCTCACTTCAGTTCTTCTCATACTACTTGTGGCCAAAGGCTTATTTAGTTTTATAATATATTGTGAGCAGATAGTTTCATAAACTACACTAGAAATCAATTAGTAGAAAAATGAAATTAAAAGATAATCCAGGATAGAACTTCAGTTCTTAAACTACCATTAGATTCAACATGCATACAATTACTCTGTAAATTGCTCTAAAAATTTCTAAATGCTTCTCAATGCTTACTCTCTGTTTATGAACCATGGTCCATTAGTACCCCTCCACCTCCCCACAAAAAACCCCAAAAAACAAAAAAACACACTTTGAATGGCACTGCTGTGGGCTTAAGGGACTGGGGATGGGCCCATTTTGTGTCATTGAAATGAGTGAAGTTGGCAACAAGGTCAACTCTGAAGCCACAAACCCCTAGGCCTGTGTTCTCAAATCAGCTAAATTAACCAGTCATCTACTGTGATTGAGAAATTACAGAGGGACGGGCCCTTCAGAATAGAAATTAGGACTTACTCCATGTCATATTGAAGGGAGCCGAATGGTCCATGCATTAACTTATAAAACAAATCTTGCAGAATTTCTCTTTCTTTAAGGACTAGCAATCTTCTTTCCGGTTACTCTTGTATGTTAATAATGAATTTCCTAATCAGTGTTTGTGATTGAAAATTCACATTTATTTCAATAAGTACTATTTATATTAAAACTCCAGGGAAGAATGACACCATATGGGTACTGCACGAGACTGAAATGATGACACACTTCCTCTCTGGAGGTGTAGTACTAAAAGGAAAATATTGGAGACAAGCTTTTTTTTTTTTATTGAAGTGTAATTGACCTACAACACTGTGTTAGTTCCAGGTACACAACAAACTGACTCAATATTTCTACGCTTTACGAAATGATCACCACTATAGATAAACTTTTAAAGTGACAATTTATACAAATGAAGTTGGGGGCAGTAAGAAGAAAAGAGTTAAATTCAGAAGTTTTACTACTTTGCATTATTTTAAAATTCAAATATTTTAATATTCACACTATAAATTTAATGTTCTTGTTATTATAACTTGGAGGCTTTAAGCAGTGCATGGTTGCTCACACAATAAAGACTGCCTTCATAATAAAGTTTCATATAAATGTCTTTAAATCAAGAGCTCCAAGTTTCATGTTAGTCTTCAAAAATACAATTAGTCATTATTTTTCTAACAATTCATAAATATGAATCACATAATGAGAACGTTTATTGGTCTCACATGTGGAGACCAATAAATTAATCTCAGCACCTATTAAATGTTGAAAGCTTTCCTAGGTACGGCTGGGTAGGGATGGTAAGGGGGTAAAAAAAGGAATGTAAAATTGAGTTCTGCTCAGGTAGGACATAGGTTATTTGGGAACACATGAAACAATGAGGCAACAGTCATCTTCTCTTTGTAGAGCAGGGCTCTGTTCCAACCCCCTCACACACCCACCCTGAAAGCAGACAGTGAGAGAAGAATGCCTAGGCTTCTATTAAATGTTACATCATTCAGTCCACTCTCCAAGGCTTGAGGGGGTGGAGCATAGGCGAATGTTGCATATCCATTGTCAATATCTCTTCTGGTTCTTACAATATGAGTTTTAAATGTATCAGAAACTGTAGAGATCTTTAGCCTCACTTCCCTCCCAGAGAAGAGAGGACTTTGAAGCTGCTTCTGGGAGATAAGGTACATTGACCCCTCTTCTCCCTCTTTCTTGCTTTCCCTGCTAATAATATAAGGTGACCAGCAGGGTTTAGGATACTTTTGGGTCTATAAAACACTGCAGTCTACCTTGCCTTCTCCAACCCACACCAGATTCAAACCATAAAATTCACCTCCTTTTAGGCTTTTTTTTTTCCCTCAGCTGTTTATTGGTGTATAATTGTTTTACAACGTTGTGCAGTTTCCACTGTAAAACAAAGTGAATCGTCTATATTTACACATATATCCCCATATCCCCTCCGTCTTGAGCCTCCCTTCCATCCTCCCTATCCCATCCCTCTAGGTCATCACCAAGCATCGAGTTGATCTCCCTGTGCTATGCAGCAGCTTCCCACTAGCCATCTATTTTACATTTGGTAGTGTGTATATATCTATGCTACTCTCTCAATTTGTCCCAGCCTCCCCTCCCCCTCCCCTCCCCTCCTTGTCCTCAAGACCATTCTCTATGTCGACGTCTTTATTCTTGTCCTACCCCTAGGTTCAGCAGTACCAACTGGGGGGGGGGGGGGGTTGTTGTTTTTTAAGATTCCATATATGTTAGCATATGGTATTTGTTTTTCTCTTTCTGGTTTACTTCACTCTGTATGACAGTCTCTAGATCCATCCACCTCACGACAAATAATTCAGTTTCATTTCTTTTTATGGCTGAGTGATATTCTATTGTATATATGTGCCACATCTTTATCCAGTCATCTGTTGATGGGCATATAGGTTGCTTCTGTGTCCTGGCTATTGTAAATAGTGCTGCAATGAACATTGTGGTACATGTATTTTTTTTGAATTATGATTTTCTCAGGGTATATGCCCAGGAGTGGGATTGCTGGGTCATATGGTAGTTCTATTTTTTGTTTTTTAAGGAACCTTCATACTGTTCTCCATAGTGGCTGTATCAATTTACATTCCGACCAGCAGTGCAGGAGGGTTCCCTTTTCTCCACACCCTCTCCAGCATTTATTGTTTCTGGATTTTTTGATGATGGACATTCTGACCAGTGTGAGGTGATACCTCATTGTGGTTTGACTTGCATTTCTCTGATGATTAGTGATGTTGAGCATCTTTTCATGTGTTTGTTAGCCATCTGTATGTCTTCTTTGGAGAAATGTCTGTTTAGGTCTTCTGCCTGTTTTTGGATTGGATTGTTTGTTTTTTTTGATATTGAGCTGCATGAGCTGCTTGCATATTTTGGAGATCAATCCTTTGTCAGTTGCTTTGTTGGCAAATATTTTCTTCCATTCTGAGGGTTGTCTTTTTGTCTTGTTTATGGTTTCTTTTGCTTTGCAAATGCTTTTAAGTTTCATTAGGTCCCATTTGTTTATTTTGGTTTTTATTTCCATGATTCTAGGAGGTGGGTCAAAAAGGATCTTGCTTTGATGTATGTCATAGAGTGTTCTGCCTATGTTTTCCTCTAAGTGTTTTGTAGTGTCTGGCCTTACATTTAGATCTTTAATCCATTTTGAGTTTATTTTTGTGTATAGTGTTAGGAAGTGTTCTGATTTCATTCTTTAATATGTAGCTGTCCAGTTTCCCCAGCACACTTATTAAAGAGGCTGTCTTTTCCCCACTGTATATTCTTGCCTCCTTTGTCAAAAATAAGGTGCCCATATGTGTGTGGGTTTATCTCTGGGCTCTCTATCCTGTTAGTTAGGCTTTAACCTGGTCTATGTATCAGAATTATAACAATCTCACTGTATTTCTTGTAGCTATTAAAACAGTTGAAAAAGTTCACAGTCTTTTGGAACAATAGGCACATTTCTGAACCTTCTCTTCAAGGAATGTAAATATTCCTATCTAGGTTTACTTTCTGAAGTATTTAGTTCTGTCTTTTCAGCATATCTTCCACCTCTTGGGACACATTTTCCATTATCATCTATTTAGATGACTCTTATTTCAAGCCAGACTGAACCATCCTGTTCCTGATATGATGATGGGCTTGAAGGAGAGCTGGGACAAAGAAAGCATGTTGTACAGTCATGACTAAACAGGAGAGGAAAGTTACACAGAAGTTCACCTCACAACAGACGCACTTTTACATGGGTATACCTTAAAGAAGGGAGGAGAAACAATCCTGATAAAGCTGGTTGGGAGATGAATTATCCGGGAGATGAATTATCCAGGAGATGAGGCTATGCTGTGAAATACTTAAGCTCCCAAGTCTTAGAGAGTATGCACAGAAGTAGCTTATTTTCCCCTTCTGTGAAGTTAAGTGTGAAAATCCCTGGCAGTTCCCTGCCCAGTAGTGACTCAGGGATTCAGGATCTTTCCACTTTATGGAACCATTAGTACCCAGAGGAGACTTTCTAAGGATCCAGGAAAAACTAAGACCTCATGACTTAAGGCATCCCAGCACCACTAACTAGGCACATCTACTAACTAGGTACCATCCTGGGAAGAAATAAGGAAAAAGTCACATGAATAATAATTTTCTGTGGGTTTAACTTGCTTATGAACCTGGATCTGGCCTCTGTACCCCAACACCAAATTAATTTTTGGGGACAGAGTTTTGGGTGAAGTAAAAAGGAACAGCTTTATTGCTTTGCCAGGCAGAGGGAGCCACAGTGGGCTAATGCCCTCAAAACTGTGTGTCCCAACCTGGAGGGGATAGTGAGGAATTTTATAGTAATGGTTCAAAGAGGGCGTGGTCAGCTCGTGGACATTCTTCCGATGGGTTGGTGGTGAGGTAAGTGGGAGTCAGTATCATCAACCTTCTGGTTCCAGCCGGACTGGGATCTGTGTGCTTGTGCGCAGCAGACTGTTAACTTCTCCCACGTGGTGGGAGCTTCAGTATCTGCAAAACAGCTCAAAGATATTGTTGTGTGTATCCCTTGATGGGGAACCAGGACCCTGCCCCAAGGCTGCGCTATTGTTCCTTTACTGTTCCTCCCTTGTCTCCACATCCTCTCCCTTCCCTAATTAGCAACAGTTTGAACCTGCCTGTTGGAACTCAGGGAAGGTCATGGAGGCTGAAATTAAGCCTATTTCCTGTAATCTAGAAATGGGACACAGAAAGGCTTTTGTGCCCAAGAGCCCCGCAGGGTCCTGCTCAGTTTCAGTACCATTGCACCAGGGGAGGTGCTCTGGCAATTTGAAGCCTTAAGTAGCTGTGACAGTGAGGTCCCAGCCCAGAGTCTCAACAGCAGGTGCCAAGAGCTGGGACACCAGACAGGAAGAGTAGGGTCCTCCAGACCAGGTGTTGGGTGTAGGCACTTGGTCTGGGTTTGGGCAGACCAGAGCAGAAGGGAGAGAGCCTCCCAAGCAAACCAGAGTACGTGGCCCATTATACAGTGCTTTCCCCTGCATTGTAGTTCTCTCCTCTTCTCAGAACCTTTGGTAAAAGTTTTTGTTTAGCCCTTCTCAGTCGATGAAATTTCATTGTCCCACTAAAACGTCTAATTCCCCAAGGGAACCTTTCCTCCAAGCTTTAGTGCACTCTGGTTAACTCCCCAAACCCTCAGTCTCAAGTGCCAGCCATGTGCTACTAACTACTCTACAGAGACCTCCCAGGGCAACACAGAATAGGTTTTTATTGCTCCACACCTCCCACCCCTTCCCCAAGAAAGAAAAAAAAAAATTCTACATCTTTACTGCTCAAAGGCTGAAAAGATTTGAAAGGTTAGAGACAGAAAGATCATCTCACCTTATTGGATATATCTTATACTTTTTTGTCTTCTAAGAGTTCTAGTTACTCTGTAGTCATGGGTTTAATTAACATTTAAAGTGTCCCCTTTCTTGACACATATACACTACTATGTGTAAATACGAGAGTGAGTCAAAAATTATCCACACTCCGGTTGTGTTAAAACTTCTGTTGGCCATGTTGTCTTATCAGCACTTTCCGTTCAAGGCTGCTGTCTCCCCAGTCACTACTGTGCAGGTGTGAATGTGTTACATCAGTTCATTTGTAACTGCAGTGCAAGCAAACATGGATGCCCCACTTGTGATTTGCATGAAAGAAGAGCAGCGTGCAGTGAATTGTTTTTTGTGGTCTGAGGGTGTGCATGTCTATACACTTCTGCTCACACTGTCAACACTCTGCAAAAACTTCATTTTGAAGTGTTAAAGCATCCTCCCTATAGTCTTGATCTTGCTCTATTGGACTTTCACCTGTTTGGTTCCCTGAAAGCAGCCCTAGGAGGACAAAGATTCACTTCTGAGGGAGTGAAGACAGTGGTGCATTCATGGCTCTCAGCTCAGCCTAAAACATTTCTTAATGAGGAAACACAAAAGCTTGTTGACAGATGGACAAAGTATATTGAAAAGCAAGGAGATTATGTTGAAAAATGATGTATTTGTCTTTTCTAAAAGGTAATTAAAATGAATTCTACAGCTAAAGCATGGTTAAATTTTGACTCACCCTTGTAGATAACGAATGAGAAACTACTGTATAGCGCAGGGAGCTCTACTCAGTGCTCTGTGTGGCTTAAATGGGAAGGAAGTCTACAAAAGCATGCATGTGTGTATGTGTATAACTGATTCCCTTTGCTGCACAGCAGAAACTAAGACAACATTGTAAAAGCAACTATACTTCAATAAAAATGCATAAAAAATAAAGTGTCCCCTTTGACAGGAGAATGCAGACGATGAAAAAATAGTTTATAATCCACTTTCCATGGCAGAAAGATAACCTGGATACAGTTTTGGAGAACAGGCATCCTCCTGGACACGTTCAGGTATGTTTCTGCCTGGGAGACAAATGTGAGCGTCCATTGCCTACAACAGCTGCGATTTCCTCAGTGGACCTTTCTTTCCCCTACTCTGTGATAAAAGCGTACCCATCCTTCAGGACTCAAGGCAAATGCCTCCTCCACCTTCTCCCCCCCATCCTTTTGCATTTTTCGCGGCACTTATCTCTTTCTTCAAGCAGACCTGAGCCCCTACCACACTTAGGAAGCTTTCAGGAATAACATTTGTGTCGGATTCATTTCCATACACCTTGTAGGGGTTGGCACAAATTGAAAGCTTAGTAAATGTTTTGAGACGACGCAGGCCCATGCCAGCCATACTGCCTGAAATGAGAGGGAGCAGTCAGATCCAGACGTAGATGCATCACAGGAGAAGAGGTGAATTTGGAAAAGACAGTTCTAGGGTGTACATGAAATTCTAATGGAATTACATATCTTGATCCTCACTGTGTGAATGCATTTTTTCCCAAAGAGAAAAGTTACACATTTCTACAGTAAAATATCTGCTTAATTTTCAAAATGTATACAGAAGTGTTTATTTTTTATCTCCTGGTCCATAATATGTCCAAAATATCTTCCTAGTCTTGTTCTGTAGATTATTAGTAATAGCTGAGGGCTTTCACTGCAATGGGCACCTAAGGATTGTCGAGTGGATGAGGCAAGACACAGGTAAGGGACAGAATGAGGGTACACCCGACCTTCCAGGTGTGCATCTAAAGCCAAGTCTTTTCCTCCGCATTTACAAATGTCACAACAAAGTTTTCCTGACTCCTGACTAGATGCAGGTATTCCATGACAAGCATTTCAAGATACAAGATGATGAATAAGCCCTACTTTAAAGATTGTTTATTCTATTGAGAAATAAATAGAAAAATAATAGCAATGTACATTGGAATATAACACGTTTCATATGAATAATCGAAACAAAATATTGAGGGGTCAGAGGAGAAATCACATCTGTTTGGATGAATCAGATGAAAGATCACATAGGTGGCTTTTGAGGAAGACCTTGAAACAGTAGAATTTGACAGCAAAGTGATTAGAAATAGGGACCAGTTAATAAAGGGACCAGAAACAGAATTCAAGCACATGATAAAAGGGTTTTCATCCTCCCAAGGAATTTTTGTGGCAACAGAATCATGTCGTTCTGTTGAACATACTTTGATGCGTAGTGTTTCCTCAACTTTATTCAGATATTATTTCCTTTAATTGACTCAGCGTAAGTGAGACTGTGAGAGATGTTGAGTGAGTGGGTGTGTGCGCGCGCACACGCGTACTCCTGTGAGTAGGTATGTATTGGCTGAACTGCAGTGCCTTTTATGATTTTAATCTAAGAGCAACTCTGCCCAAGAATCACTGCCTTCAAGAACATGATTGGGTGTTTGCTTCCTGTGCTAGTTCTCACCATCTCTATCTTGATATTTTCCTTCACCTTGAACCACGAGTGTTGTCTCTGCCTTTTACTTCTCTGTGATTTGGGAAATGAACATCAATTTGGTTTCTCCCAAACTTTGCTTCCAGCCTTTCCTTTGGGTTGTGACTCTTCATCTTACCTCTGTAAATTCACTGTCATTCTGAACTGGGAAACCAGGAATGAAATTATCACACAGAAATCAAATACCGATTGATGTAGCAAAAGATAACTTTTGAAATATGTAGATTGGGGGACTAAAATTATTTTTTTGATTGAATCAAAAATTTCCTGTATGAAATAAACATTTTTACTACACAACTAGATATATCTTCCACACATAAGCAAAACTTTCCTGTGCTGATCCTATTATATTTAAGATATGGAATGAAAATAAACTAACAGGGATTAATTTTTGCTTTGGAAGTATAAACAGAACCATAGTTTGTAATGATTTCCCAGTTTATTCTCAGTTCTCTAATCTCTGGCAGTATAAACATGGATGCATTATGAAATCATTCCTAATAAACTGTGATATGTTTTAAATCCATGCCAATCCTGCCTTCTATCACAGCTGTGCTTTTTAGCATGCCTAAAAGAAAAAAAAAAAATCATTGTTTGATTCATTCCTATTTGGTCTCCTTTGCAACCTGAACTTACATATTAATTAATCATGATGATGCTGCTACATTATAATTATTTTAAAGTATAGAAAACACAGCAACCACCTACAGAAATTCTGTTTCTTCCCCAACTGCTCCTTCCCTCAGGCCATATAGCCTACTGCCTGGCCATCTGTTACCATCCCTTTTCTTCATTGCCTCATTCCCCTGTCTTTTTTTCCAGCCTCCTCTACCTTCATTCTTTGCCAGGCCTTTAACACGAGGCCCTCACAAAGAAACCAAGTTTAAGAGAGAAGGAGATAAATCCTGCAATTTCATAAAGGTGGTGGCTGTCTTCTGCACTTAGCTAAAAAAATTAATTTTCTCTGTGCACCCATACCACTGTTGTCTGCTTCAGCAGATAAGCTTCTTGGGAGCAGGGACCATGTTTTTCTTAATTAGGTATAGGCTTTTTAAAAGATTCTTCATCCTGGACCAAGTTCTCAGGGACCCTATGGGTGCTCAATAAATATTAAACATAGGCAATCATTGTCTAATGGCATTTATTAAACATCGCTTTGCACATACTTCTATTCAGAGAAAGGTTTAACAGCCAAAAGTCCTGCCTGCTAGGAATTCATGCTGAAAAATGGACAGCCCTGATACAACATGGCATTAAACTGATGAAATGAAGGAAACATTTTACATTGTGTTCATATACACAAAGAATTGACAGAGTTTTCTTAAGTAAATATTCACATTCTTTGTTTTGATTGGCTTTCAATCAAATCAGCTATCATTTGAGTGCTGAGTCTCCAGTCTCTGTCAAGTTCAGAGAAATACAGAACAGACTCCTTCCATAAGAGACATCACAACTTATTCATAGTTACTTAATTCCTTGTATTTATAAATAAGTTAACTGTTTGCATAAATGCTCTGACATGTTGCATTAAAAGTCACATGAATAGATGATTTAAATAAGGGGCTAGGGTTTGAGTGTTCTAAATGTGTCAAGTGGATTTCTGCAGCTGTCCTTTATTAGACCTAAACATATTATTCAAAAAATACAAGTTATAAGTCCTCTAATGTGTAGCTGAGAATGTCAGTCAGATATCTACCATCTCTCCCCCACTATCCACAACATCATTTTAAACCATAACTATCAAAGAAGGTAATTCCTGAGTATTTTCTTTAAAAGATAGAAAGTACACCTTCGTATGGCCCAGTGTGGCATTTGCTCCTAAGGTGACTCTGCCACTTTATGAATGGAAAATTGTTCACATGGTACCATAGCCTTCAAGTCATTCAGTAACTAAAATGTAACTAATAGGCTATGGTCCCACAGCCTCTGCAGGCCTTTGCCTTTTCCTCCGGGTGGAAGGGGAAGACTTTGGAAGGTTTTGATTAGAGGTGGGGTATAAGCTGACTTGGGTTTTAACATCATCACTCAGGCTGTTTTGATGTTGACATGCACAAGGGTAGGGACAGTGGAGGTGGTAAGAGGTGGTGACTGTTTGTATCTATTCAGCAGGTAGAGCTAATAGTATTTGCTTATAAAAGGGGGAAACAGAGAGAGAGAGTAATCAGGGATGACTCCACATTTTATGGTCCGAGGAACTAGAAGAATCAGTTGCCATTCAGTGAAATGGGGCCAGCTGATAGCGGGGCAGTCTTTGGTGTGAAGTTCAGGGCCTCCATATTGGATATAATTGACTTGAGATGCCTAGTGTACGTCACAAGATGCCAAGTAGACAGGTGGACACCTCGGTCTGCTGTTCAGGGAGGAGGTACAGCCTGGAAATATAAACTGGGGTTCTAATAGCACACACATGACGTTAAAGCCATGAGGTTTGATGAAATCATCAGAGGAGCAAGTGTCAAGGGAGAATAAGCTCAACATTAAAAGAATGTATGTGGTTAAGTAACCACATACATTAGACTTAGCCTGAACTCAGTTTCCTCAGCTAGAACAGAGCTGGTCAACATCATTTCTACAAATTCTAACATGTTACAGTCTGATCTATTTTGTTTAAGTATTAGTAATTTACTATCAAAATAATTTATATATACAATTATTTTGTTTTTATGGCATTTTCTTTATTTGGGGGAGACTATATAATAATAAGCATTTTTGATGTAGGCACACAAAGTTTTAGGCTTAAAAAAAGGAGACATTGACATGAAGTTTCAAACTAAACACCAAAATTACAAAAGTCCCTCTTTGCATCTGGAAGGCATGTAATAGCTTAAATCATCTTCCAAAAAAGCTGTTTCTACTCCATCATATTTTCTACAGGCAGATTAAGATGTACAAAGTAGATGTATGGTTAGATTTTGTAGGTTGTAGTAGGTGTAGGTTGACCAGAAAATTAAATAAAGCAGCAGCTAACCAGTTGGAAAAATGTTTTCCATAAGTATAGCCGACATATCACCCTGAATTGCTAAGATGTCTCTGTGGAATTTTGTCCTTATTTGAATCATGCAGTCCCCCTGTAGAGAGTTCCTGTAATTAAAAACTACTTTATTTAAGTAACTGGAGAGAAATCCTGGGAATGGAGGCAATAGAATTAAAATTCTTTCTTTGTTACATGTGTGCTTCTATGAGCAAATGTGTTACATCTAGCATTTCCTGGTTCACAGATGCAGATTTTTTTTAGGCACAATAGCATCTCATCTGTAAGATGTTCAAAGACAGTATCTGGCATGAACAACCTGCATTTTGGACACTTGACTTTTTTGAGTTATAATGGGTGAAATTAATTATTTGCTAGAAAAATCTTAGATTTCCCTACTGGTAATCACTTTGACATTCCTTTTTACACTGCTCTCTGAAACCAAAGCTATAATACCTTTTTGGGTTTTTTCCCAATTTTTTGATTAATTTTTATTGGAGTCTAGTTGTTTTACAATGTTGTGTTAGTTTCTGCTGTACAGCAAAGCAAATCAGCTATACATATACATATATCCACTCTTTTTTGGACTTACTTCCCATTTAGGTTACCACAGAGCATTGAGTAGAGTTCCTAGAACAGCTTTTCAGGTGTGAAGTCCTATCCAGAAAGGCTCTCACACAGAGTGTGAGTTCTGTTACAGAGTGATTCTCAGCAGCAGGAGGGCTAGATCCTTTTCTTTTTCCTATGCTGAAAGCAAACAGAATTTGGTTCTCACTGATATTGCTAAAGACTACAGTAAAATCAATAAGATCATTTGAGAAGTGGCAGCATATGCTAGAATGAGCACAATATTTGGAGGGGAAAAATGAGAATTAAATTCTAAGTTGCTCTCTTACCTCTTATGTGCCTGAATAGTTATCTAACCTTCCTGAGCATTAGTCTCCTCATTTGGAAGCCAGAAGGGCTGTTGGTAAGTTTCAAGAAAGAACTATGCGAAAGGGCTCCCTACGGGGTAGGCAGTCGCTATATTACCCCCTCAATTTACAACATATTTCATTAAAGTTTTAACGTTCTTAAAAGAAGGACTTTTTTTTTTTAAATAAATTTACTTATTTTTTTATTTTATTGGTTGTGTTGGGTCTTCTTTGCTGTGCGCGGGCTTTCTTTTTAGTTGCGGGTGAGTGGGGGCTACTCTTTGTTATGGTACGTGGGCTCCTCATTGCCGTGGCTTCTCTTGTTGCGGAGCACGGGCTTTAGGCGTGTGGGCTTCAGTAGTTGCAGCACATGGGCTCAATAGTTGTGGCTCACAGGCTCTAAAGTGCAGGCTCAATAGTTGTGGCGCACAGGCTTAGTTGCTTTGCAGCATGTGGGATCTTCCTGGAGCAGGGGTGGAACCCGTGTCCCCTGCATTGGCAGGCGGATTCTCAACCACTGCACCACCTAGGAAGCCCAAAAGAAGGACATTTTGATAGAACTGTTGTTGTTTGCGTTTATAAACTTATACAAGGAAAGAATGTATCTACCTAATTATCATCTTATTGTAATATTTGCACTAATAGTACCAAAGAATTATTGGGTTTTACATTTGGATTTCTACATTTAGCTTAGAATGTTTTCAGAAGAATGGCACATTTGTAGTGCCAGAGATGCTACGTGAAAGTGAAGTCATTGTATAGGCAGAGGAGCAGAGCAGATTTTCATGGTATAAATTCATGATATAAAAGTTCACATGACAGGAAAAACAAAGAGAAGACACCCACAAGTAGGTAAAGCTCTATGCCTTTGTCATTGAGACACGTGCAAAAAGATTGCCTATCCTATGTCAGGCAAAACAATTAAAAGCCGTAGAAATTACCAAGTATCTTGGAATAGACCATAGAATTTTTAGGAGAAGTTGTATGAACAAGTCATGACTCATGAAAAATTATCACTCAACTGCTAAACATCTATCTTCAAATGCTTTCCAACTGACTTTCAAGAGAGTCTGTTTAAATTCTATAAATGTTTAATTCAATCATGGCAAAAACAAAACTAATTTGACACTGTCTTGAGGTATCCCATCAGGACTAAATGTTGTCTAGAAGTGAAGGCCTGTGATAAGTAAATTACCCTGTTGATACTCTACTTTCTTGCAGAGGACCAAATATAATTAAAAAATAAGTTCTGAATACAAAGAGATCTGAGACAAAAGGTTTGTTGTGCCCCTGTGGGAGAAAGTTAAATATAACTGCATTGATAAATGCATACTCTTTTTGTTGGCCATAAAAAAAAATCATAAAGTTTCTTTCCTTCAACAAACAAATGTTATGATACTGTCAAATGTGATAATTTAAGAATAAAAGGCTTCTACTTAGAATAGTAAAAATTTAGATTTAAATAATATTTTTCTTTCTAAATGGTCAAATATTCCAAATGCAGTGGGGTTATTAGAGAAGCACTGTGGGTCCGCCGAGCCCCCCCTCCCCCCCCGACCCAAATATATACATTCTTTCAGGTAGTTTTGACACCAGTCCCAGTTAAGATACCACTTTATCCAGGCTTGTAAACCTTCACACAAACAAGAGCTGTCCCCCTTATCTAGCAAACCTCCCTATGGTACACATTTCTAATGCCAGTGGGATTAAAGAGAATCTAACGAGATGGACCTGGTCAAGATGACTAACTAAATTTGCAAGTTATTTCTCCCTCTTAAAATTCCATAGTAAAGGCAGAATAAATGAAAGTACAATAAACCCATAGTAACATTGGAACAATGAAAGAATGCTATCCCCAGGCTGAAAGAGTGATTTCTGAAAGATCTAAATATATTCTGTTAATTAAAATTCAGCAGAAAGGAGGAACTTACAAACATATACAAATGAACAGAAGATTCTCCAAAATAAGGTGAATCTTCTTGGCAGAAACTTATGTTAAGGACTCAGTGGAATCCAATTCAAAGAACGGCCGTGGGCTAGTAGGCTGGTGTATTAATCAGCTTTTGCTGTGGCAACAAACACATACCAAATCTCATTGGCTTGCAACAGTAAACATCAGTTTTCTTCCCTTGTGTATGAAGGTTGGCTAGAGAATCTTAGCTTAGCGTGTGGGTGAGATTCAAATCCTCTCCACATGCTTTCTTATTATAGGACCCAGACTAAAGCACATCATATATAAAAATATAGCACATCCTATCTGGGGCATCCTGTTTTCATGACCAAAGAATGGAGCACAGCAAGGTGAGTGTAGACATGTGATGCCTCTAAAGCTTGTGCTAAGAACTGGGACACATTCTACTTATCAAAGACAGTCATAAGACCAAGCCCCAAATCAGTGGGATGGGAAATATACTCCAATCCACATAGGATAGGAAGAGAATTAGTGTAAATATTTGAATAATAAAATCTACCACAATCTTCCCTTTTAGTCACAAATGTTCATTTGATTTAAAATATAAAATGCATTCATCTTATCCTCAATAAAGAAACTCCCAAATTCCACTTGAACATACCATCAGGCTTGAAATCTAGACCTCAGGATAGTCCCTTCATTGGTTCCAGATATATGTCCTCTTGATCCAGAGACCTCTGACCTAAAATGCCAAGTTATCTGCCCTCATGACACACAACATACAATGAGATAACCACAGAAAACATTCATATGCGGAAGTGTCAGAAAGGGAGGCACATAGCATTCACTGATCCACAGTAAGTCTGAAATCTAGCAGGACAGACTGCAAGGTTCCCCCTCTCAGGTGGCAGAGCACTGATTAGGCACCAATCTTACTCCCTGGGAGTAATGTTCATTCTGTTCTGCTTCGTTTGCTCTTGACTCTGCCCTTGGAAATTTCCTCCCTTTTCATTTTTTATCTTGAACACATATGAAAAGGGCAATAGAAAATGCTATTTCCAGGGTGGCTGAACAGCATCACAGCCTGCTTTCTTCATGCCTAAAGTTTGAATGCCGAAGGGTCATTTTACATCTTAAAGAGTCACGGTAACATTTAGTCCAGATTGGAAATGCATTTGTCAAAACTTGGTGTTTTTGTTTGTTTTTTGGTTGTTTGGTTGGGTTTGGCTTATTCTTACCTATTTTATTTCATCAGCTCCATGTGCAAATGTCCCTATCCACAATTCTTTGCAAAACAGGACTCTGAGTTTCTGATAAGACTTTGATTTTCTTGGGTGTCTGTGGGAACATGCTCTAAAAACCTATTATAAGAGTCATTTTGACCAGCTGAAAGGATAATCTTGGCTCAGATTAATCCAATCAGTGGATTCTTAGAAAGGTGCTACTGTCATGCCCTTTTTATTTCTTTACTCTCAGGTCCAGCGTTGAACTTGATCTCACTAGATCTTTCTCAGTCAAAGATGTTCTCAATTTGATCTTTGACTGGTTCAGCCCTGCAAGTGACATTTATGAATTTTCTCTCTTTCTTCTCACTCCTAATTTCAAACAGGTTAATAAACCTTTTGTTTGTTTGTTCTCCTTTGAGTTAATATCATTTTCTTACAAAACCTTCTCAAAACCCTAGCAGTAACAATCACCCGAACTACCAACATTCTCTCTTCCTACTGCATCAACCAAAGACAGTTCATCAGATATTTTGAGTACATTCAAGATACTACAACAGGCAGTTAAATCAGCTGTCTGCCTCTATAATAACATGGATTTTTCCCCCCAACTTTCTGTAACAGTTTCCTTGCCATTCACTGTCCTGCGCTAAAGCCAATGACATACTTTATTTTATTGTTGTTTTGTTATGGTTTAACAGTATCACCCCATGCCTGGCACCAAATTTCACACTCGTTAACTTTGTTACAGTACAAATAATCCCTAGCTCTCAATGCCTTACAGTAACAGACATTTAGTTCATGCTTATAGATCTGCAGTGGCTTTCTTCTAAGCTTTGGGGTGGGTAGGGAGGAGTTCAGGTTTGTTATAGATGCTTGCTTTCCAAGATCCAGGCTAGAGGAGCAGCACTTGCCTGGGGCATTCTCTTCTCATGACTGAATGGAGGAGTAAAAGCAGAGCAAACAGCACAAATACGTTTAGAAGGCCTCTGTGCCAATGCGACATGTCTGTGCAATAGCCAAAGACGTGGCCAAGCCTGACACTACTAGGACAGGTGAGTGTAATTCTCCCACAGATAGGGTGAAACAGAAATGAATAGATATTAGGTAATATTTCTGTTTGCCATAGCCAGGCAGTAATTAATAGCTGTTGTTGAGAAATTGTGCCAAGGATGCATTTTTATATAACTAGGCACCAGCCTTTGCCCTTAGGATAAAACTATAAGTTAAGTTTACTTCTCATAAAATAATTAGGAATTCTGCCAGGAGACTCTCAAAGCAGGTGTTAGTGCTATAGAAGTAGGACATTGTCCTACATAAATTGTAGGGACAGGAAAATCCTACACTGGGAAACCCATGCAGACCACATGTAGGATTCAATAATGTGACAAGTTAAGAGAGAGTCAGTCCTCATCAAACAGGAGACTTTTTCATTCGGCCAAAAAAAAAAAAAAAAAACCTTAACTTTTTTTTTTTAATTTGAAAGAATGTGGACATAATACACTTTCCAGTTCTCCCCAGTAGCCAACAATCCTTATTATATAAGATGCTCAATATCACTAGTCATCAGGGAAAGACAAATATTATATGTTTTCACTTATATGTGGAATCCAAAGAATAAAACAAAGGAACAACTAAACAAAACAGAAAGAAACTCACAGATACGGAGAATAGACTGGTGGTTGCCAGAGGGGAGAGGGGTAAGGGGAGGGACAATATGCGTGAAGGGGATTAAAAGGTACAAAGTCCTGGGTATAAAATATTAGATAAATTACAAGGATATAATAGCACAGGGAATAGAGCTGGTACTTTATAACTTTATATGGAATATAATCTCCAAAAATATCAAATTACTATGTTGTACACATGAAACTAATATAATATCATAAGTCAACTAAACTTCAATTTTAAAAAATCAGCTTAGAATATTCGCTTTACCTATTTGGCCTCTAAAGCACTTTCTCCAGTTCTGCGAAGACGATCTGTCTGGCACACATCTCCTCCTCACTCTGCCCTCCATTATGCCAGGGGCAAAGGCCATATAACTGGAATTCTTGTTGACTGCCAGGAAAACAGATTTTCCCCAAAGCTAAGGAAATTCTCTCTAGTGACAAAAATCGGTCAAACACAGAACCTCACTCGCAAAGAGTTTGAGAAAAAAAATTATGATGATAAAGCTTAGGAATTAACACACAAGGAATAGTCATTAAGGAAACAGTTTTAACATAAACATTTTAAGTTATTACATTATAGTTTACATATATATTATATATATATTTTAGAACTTTTATTCAGATACAGTTAACAGACAATAAACAGCATATATTTAAAGTGTACAATTTGGTATCTCAATCTCCCAATTCATCCCCCCCCAACCCTCCCCGCTTTCCCCACTTGGTGTCCATGTGTTTGTTCTCTACACCTGTGTCTCTATTTCTGCCTTGCATTTCCTCTTTCATAGTTGTTAGCATTTGCCTTATGTATTGAGGTGCTCCTATATTGGGTGCATATATATTTATAATTGTTATCTCTTCTTCTTGGATGGATCCCTTGATCTTTATGTAATGTCCTTTCTTGTCTCTTGTAACATTTTTTATTTTAAAGTCTATTTTATCTGATGTGACTATTGCTACTCCAGCTTTCTTTTGATTTTCACTTGCATGGAATATCTTTTTCCATCCCCTCACTTTCCTTCTGTATGTGTTCCTAGGTCTGAAGTGGGTCTTTTGTAGACAGCATATATTTGGGTCTTGTTTTTGTATCCATTCAGCCAGTCTGTGTCTTTTGGTTGGTGCATTTACATTCAAGGTAATTATCGATATGTATGTTCCTATTACCATTTTCTTAATTGTTTTGTTTTTGTTTTTGTAGGTTCTTTTCTTCTCTTATGTTTCCCACTTAGAGAAGTTCCTTCAGCATTTGTTGTGGGACTGGTTTGGGGTGCTGAATTCTCTTAGCTGTTGTTTGTCTGTAAAGCTTTTGATTTCTCCGTCGAATCTGAGTGAGATCCTTGCTGGGTAGAGTATTCTTGGTTGTAGGTTCTTCCCTGTCATCACTTTAAATATATCGTGCCACTCCCTTCTGGCTTGCAGAGTTTCTGCTGAGAAATCAGCTGTTAACCTTATGGGAGTTCCCTTGTATGTTATTTTCCCTTGCTGCTTTTAATAACATTTCTCTGTCTTGAATTTTTGTCAATTTGACTACTATATGTCTTGGCATGTTTCTCCTTGGATTTATCCTGCCTGGGACTCTCTGCGCTTCCTGCACTTGGGTAGCTGTTTCTTTTCCTATATTAGGGAAGTGTTCAACTATAATCTCTTCCAGTATTTTCTCGGGTCCTTTCTCTCTCTCTTCTCCTTCTGGGACCCCTATAATGCAAATGTTGGTGCGTTTAACATTGTCCCAGAGGTATCTTAGTCTGTCTTCAGTTCTTTTCATTCTTTTTTCCGTATTCTTTTCCGCATCAGTGATTATCACCATTCTGTCTTCCAGGTCACTTATTTGCCCTTCTGCCTCAGTTAATCTGCTATTGGTTCCTTCTAGTGTATTTTTCATTTCAGTTATTGTGCTGCATATCTCTGTTTGTTCTTTAATTCTTCTAGGTCTTTGGTAAACTTTTCGATCTTTGCATCCAGTCTTTTTTCAAAGTGCTGGATCATCTTCACCATCATTATTCTGAATTCTTTTTCTGGAAGGGTGCCTATCTCCTCTTCATTTAGTTGTTTTTCTGGGGTTCTATCCTGTCCCTTCATCTAGTACAAAGTCCTCTGCTTTTTCATTTTCTCTATCTTTCTGTGGCTGTGGTTTTCAGTTCCACAAGACGAAATACTGCTGATACTGCTTGATACTGCTGTCTGCCCTCTTGTGGAGGAAGCTATCTAGGAGGCTCGTACATATATATTATATTAATACATTACATTTGTTTTTAAACTAAGTGGACTTTTAATCCTTAGAAAGAAGATAATTTAATAGGAAGAAAAGGAAAGTGAGAAAGGGAGTGAGGGAGAAAGAGAAGAGAGAGGCTGAAAGAAGGAAAGGATGGAAATGCTATGAAAGAGCAGTAATCAGAGTTACTAGAAATTAAATTCTAAGATGATGCTGCAACAGTAAATAAATAAAACTAACAATGATAAGGTTCACAGGTTACAAACATTAAAATCTGAAAATTTAAGTTAGTTTGCAGAAAGATCAAGCCAAGCTTTTCTTTCAGATTGCCGAAACAAGAATAAAAAGAATAAAAATTCTGAGATTAAAAAAAAAAATTAAGAGGTAAGGAGTAACTGTGTTGAACATCCAGTATCCCACTGAAAAGGGACGATGTTTGCAGTATTTGGCAAACCGTATGGCAAAGATACCAGACAGTTGTAACAGATACCAGGCCAGTCATAATGGAAGTCACCTTATACATCTCAGTGAGACTTAGCTCACAATTAGCACAGCTTTAATAAGAGACCCTGAAGTATAAAGCAGAAAGAGCGGGGCTTCTTAGGTGGCGCAGTGGTTAAGAATCCGCCTGCCAATGCAGGGCACACGGGTGCGAGCCCTGCTCCAGGAAGATCCCATTAAAAAAAAAAAAAAAAAACAGAAAGAGCAAAGGGGGAAACATACTCAAAGTGCTTAGGAAATAAAATTTTAATTTAGTCAGTAAGGAAGAAATTGGCTTCAGAGTTCCACACTGCAGTTTGCTTGCTGGAATACAATATATCAGTATTATGAAAGTTCTGAAGAAGAAGAATGGTGATAATTATGATGATAATTACTATTCCTTATAAGTATTTTATTCCTTAACTCTATACTCATGCAATACCTTCAATTACTTGCATCTTCAACTAGAAATGAAGTCTCCTTTCCTGTTGGCTAGGTTTAGTAGCCATCTAGATTTTTCTGTACCAATTTCAGTCCGAATGTACTACTGTTTTACTTTACTCTCTCATCTTACTTAAAACTTCACAAAAGAAAGTGGAGAATTATTTAGAGAAATATGAGAACTGTATTACAGATAATCCTAGGGTTTTCGCAAGTAAGCCCTTGGTGTTTCCTAACACTGAATTTTCTTCTGCTGCTGCCTCTCAGGTAGATCCAGTTGGCCTTCCTGTCTGGCATTTGATTCTTTTCTTGGCCCTAAGCACTGTCTCATGTTACTCTGTGGAGTGATGATCATATCCTGCTCCCATTGTAGCCCCTGCCAGGCTCTCAGAATATCACCATAATTGAAAAACCCTAATTTGAAACTTGTGGCAGAGAGGAATTTGCTGTTTCCTTATGATCAGAAATTAAGATACATTCTTAAGATCCATAGCGTCAAGCAGGTAGGAGATGACTCTTTAAACCATGTTCAGAAAAACCCAAACCATCAAATTGACTTCTTGCATCATAAAAACCAGAAATTTCTTTCTTAGACTTCATATTGTTTACAACTTTGTCTTCACAGCAGAAGGTAAGGGGACCATGTGGCTCAATAGACAGAGCCTCTCCTTTCAGACAATAAAGACCTACATTTGAGCACGACTCTCTTCACTTACAGGTTGTGGAACTTAAAAATTGTGTTAACATCTGAGTTTCAGTCTCCTTCCTATGTAAAATATGAGTAACTCCTAACTTGCAGAATTGTTGGAAGAACACATAAAAACAACACCCGGTACTTTAAAAAAATCACATCTGTTTTTACATTTTTAATTATTATTTTACTCCCAAGTGACTCTGGATTTTTCATACAATTAGCATAGTTAGAGAGGAAACTTTCTACAGAAGGGAACGCCTTTCCTTTTTTGGCATCGTGGTCAACAGAGAGATTTGAGAGCTGAGTGATGGGCCAGTTTGTTGCCTGGGTGAATTATATTCAAATAACTTCACCGTATCTCCCCAGAGGACTGTTGATAAGGTTACAAGTTCATCAAGATCCTGCCCTGTGTAATAGAAGCTGATTGGGTTTGAACTGTGGTCCTTTAAAGCAAAAACCAGGCTGCCAGGGGTCTCACAAAGCTGATTGGAGTTCCGCCCTTCTTTGCCCTCCGCTTCCTTCCACTTTTGACAACTGAAGGTGGCAGGGAACGTTTCTGGGCAGGTAATGCTTTTGAGGCCGTGATCAAGTCTGGGAAAGAAAGACATTTCTCAAGTGGCAAGTTGTCTCCCTCCCAGGAATTAGCATACTCACTTGCCGCCTAGCGGCGTATCAGATATTTATTGTGGTGTGAAAGGTGGGGCTGAGAGCACGCCATGCCTTCTGTGTAGTTTCTGCTCTGATTCTAACATTAAACTTCCACTAGGGTGCTTGTCAGAGTACTTGCTTCCCTTGGTAAATAAATGTTAATTAATAAAATCGTACCTAGAAAACACTGTGTTGCATAAATCACGTTTCATAAACACTTCCTATTTTGTTTCTTCGTGAAATGGTGGGGAACGATTACTTACGTTTTTCTTTTGGGGGGAAGGTATATTGTGTGTGTTTCTGTCCATCCCTTAAATTGCTTCCACACGGAGCACCTTTTCTTGGTGCCGACTTTCTGGCGTGATGTCTTGCTATAAGTCATGCAGGAGTGGTGGTGGCTGGCAGAGTACAGTCTCCCCAACAGGATTTGCTTTATGCAGCCTTGGGTTTCCAGAGGATTATTCTCCTAATCATATCTATTTTCTGTAAGCTCTTTAATCAGCCCTTAATCTTCCCTTCTTCCTTTGCCAGAGCTAATTAAATCCTCTATGGGAGTGGGCAGTCTCCATGATGTCTGCAGGATGGGGCCCTTGGGAAGTAGCCCAGGCTCCTGTGGTGGTGATGACTGGAGAGTCCAGTGCAAAGGTGGTGAAGACCGGTTCATTGATCCCAGCAGGATTGCTGAGTACCATAATCTTTTGAAGAAGGTGGGATTTCTCCATCAGGAAAGAGAGGGTCCTTTCTGGAAGGGTATTCAGTATTGGGAGTTACACAGGAAACAGGGAAGGACTCCTTTCTAGCCTGAAGATCTCTGAAATCGTGCTTAGTGCTGAAAGGGATACTGATGGTATTGTACCCAGATCACTTCCACACCTGTCACCACAACTAGAGGATGTTGGTGACATCATTCACAGCAAAATGATGCACAGGACTTTGGTTCCTCTGTGAAGATGTTCTCTGATCGTCCACCCATTCATTCTCTCATTGTTCAGACTTCTTATATAACTGTTACAATCGATCCAGCAATTAATCCTGTGCTTTCTGATGGCATTTCTTATTTCTCTGGCTTGAAGTATTATTTAGTTATTGGCAAGTATCTGAATGTTTTAATCTCTCATTGCTCAATAACCAGGTCATACATTTATTTTCTTCCATATATTGTTTCGCTAGTTACATATAATTTTTCAAGATCTCTATAGCTGGAAGGAATGTTTCCTAACTAGAAAATCCTGATGAGTTGCAGTTCAGATTGCCAAGACATCAGTTCCATCCCTTTGCCATTCATGTATCAAATGAACTTTTCTTTTTGATTTACTTACTTTTTTAAAGTCAAAGTATTGTTGATTTACAAGGTTGTGTTAATTTCTGCTGTACAGCAAAATGATTCAGTTATACATTTATACATTCTTTTTATATTATTGTCCATTATGGTTTATTACAGGATACTGAATATAGTTCCCTGTGCTATACAGTAGGACCTTGTTGTTTATCCATTCTGTATAGGAGGGTGAGTCAAAAATTGTCTGTACTCTGGTTATATTAAAACATCTATAAATTCAGCCAGTGTGCAGATAATTTAACTCACCCTCGTGTAATAGTTTGTATCTGCTAACCCCAAACTCCCAATCTACCTCTCTTCTACCTCCTCTCCCCCTTGGCAACCACACATCTGTTCAGATGAACTTTTGTTAAAGTAGGTTTCCCTTTTTCACAAAGTTGCTACCGTATACTAGGCTATAAAGATACCTTAAAAAAGGTTCTTATTTAAAAGGATTTGACTCTTCAACAGAACAGAGCAGTGACACCCAGTAGAACTTTCTGTGACAATGGAAATGTTCTATATTCCATACTGTCTAATTAGGTAGCAATGAATCCATTACGATTGAGTACTTGAAATGTGGCCAGTGTGACTGGAGAACAAAATATCTAATTTTATTTAATTTTAGTTAAATTTAAACAGCTCTAGTATAGTGGCTTCTAAAACTTACCATTAACTCCCCCCCCCCAAAAAAATAAGAATTGCAAAATGCAGTTTAGTTTACAAATAAAAATGAGGTCTCCATCTTTTTTTTTCCCACTTGGAATTTACCATGTAAACAGAAAATCAAATCATGAGGAGAAGGGAGCCCAAACCAAGACCATTCTGGGGTTGTAGAGCCTTCTAGAAAAGGGGGAGCCCTGACTGTAAACAGCTAATGAACTAGCACCGAATCGCACAGAGTGTGAGAGGTGGGAAGATGAAAGAACACAAATTGAGTTGTTCAGCGGCGGCGCGCCTGTCTAGAAAATAATTTAACCTTTGATCGTTCACTCTGGGGAATAGGGAAGAATGGATCTTACTTTACAAAGAGAAGTGCTTTCTTATAATGGATCTCCATGTAGAAATGGATAAACTAGCTAGTAGCTTTTAACTAGATTGCAGATAAATGGAAATGATTATAGAAAGCCACGCAAATTAGGCAGTAACGATGACATCCCTGCTGACTCCCCGCAGACACCTTTGCAAATACATTACCTCCTGAGACAGCTCTGCTCATTTATTACCATCTTATTTGTATGCCTCTCCTTCCAGGATAAGTCACACAGGATGTGTATATAAAAAAAGCAGGATGAGATGATCTGGAGCACTTTTCAGCTCCTGCTGTTCACGCTGTAGCACAGAACAGGCACTGCAGGCAGGCTGGGGACAGCTAGTTAGTCACGCCTCTTGGAGAAGTTCCTGTTTGCAGGAGCTGATGAAGCTGAGCAAATGACTGTCCTGCTTGGGTGCTGCCTTTCTCTCACCTCTGTGCCCCTCTAGGACTGGGGTTTTGCCCAGCTTGTGGCTGATGAATTAGAATCTTATGTTGTACTCTGGGTGACTGCGAAGATGAAGGCGTTGATGATGGGGTTGACTTAAATTGTAAAGCTCAGAAATTCAGGTATGGAATCAGCATTGTGAAACTGTCCCTATTACTGAGTGTAAAAACAGAAGTCAAACACAGCAATGAATGAAGTAGTACAAAAACCTACAGTTGTTCCTACAACATTAATGGGTAATATTGAAGCTTCCCTGAGCACATCAAGAGAAGTACTTTGGGGAAATTTTACGCAGGTTTTGGTTCTCAGAAGGCAGGCAGCCTATTTTGTGCTAAACCATCTAAATGTATTGTAATATAATTAGAGCTGTTCAGAGTTCTAGGGAACAGTCTGTCAGTTCTTCCTGGATTTCATTTTTAATTTGCCTCGGAGCATAGGACCCACTTCAGAGTCTATTTAAATAGAGACAATCTTGTACAGGTAGAAATGTAAATATCCCTCCAGGGCTAAGTGGTGATGCTAAAATAAGCTGCTATAGATATTTGCCAGCTAGTTTGAGCTATACACTTGAGAAAATCTGTTCTCTGGGGAGACCATTTTGAATCTTATAATTGCCTAATAATTTTTATTCATTCCTCAATATGCTTTCAGTTGTTATTTTTAAATTTGTATAATTTTGGATCTCTTGACTAAGCAATTCCATTCCCAGGTATATACTCAACAGAGGTGTGTGTGTGTGTGTGTATGTGTGTATACTCACCAAAAGACATGTACAAGAATATTCATGTGAGCACCATTTGGAAGCAGCCCAAATATCTACCAAAAATAGAATAGACAGATACATTGTGTGGTATAATGATATAAAGGAATACTACACAACAATGGAAAAGAACAACTGTAGCTGCACACAGATATATGAATAGCATTATATCACTAACATACTGTTGACAAAGGGAACAAATAAAAAATAATATGTATTAATGATATATATGTCATATATAGTTTAAAAACAGACAATTTTTGGAGCTTCAAGTCAGGATAGTACAAGGGGACACAAGGAACTGTTTGAAGTTGTGAGATGCTGGGAGTATTTTATTTCTTGATCTATGGATGTGTTTGGTTTAGAAAATTTCAGTGAACTGTATACTTATGCACTGTACTATGTGATACTATACTCAATAAAAACATACAAAAATAATACAAGCCTGTTTTACAATTTAATCTTTTACTAAAGAAAAAATGAAAGTTCAAATAATATAAAAGCTTGTTTTAGATAATATTTATTAAAATTTTATTAATATAAAACACAAAATTGAATAAATCATAAACATGTAGTTTAATAAATTTTTGATAGTCCCATGAACCAGAACCTGTGTTTAAAAACACACGTGGAACAAATAGAAAACAGTATAATTTTATACCATTGGGAAATGTCCTATGCTTCCTTAAATATGGCTCTGTGATAGTTAATGAATAATACAGGATGCTTATTTTGTCGTATTCGTTGGTTCACAGTCTTTGACTTTGGGTAATTTACTTTGTGTCCATATGAAAAGGTAGTCAAAATGAAGAAATAAAATACAAATTTAGTTTTGCTTTTTGCGGTTAGATTTATGTCAATAACTACTTTAATAATATTTCAAACTGATGAATTCAGTTTTAAAAAACTGTAAAGATAGAAACTGGCTATTATGTTGACTCCCTGGACATTTCAATAATCTCAACCATTTTTGTCCTGTATGTATAACAATGATCTTCATTCAACCTTATTCAATTCTTCTTACATCAAACTGCCTGGCTCTGTCATTCACTAGATAAATGATTAGTACATCACATAGCCTTTGTATGTTTTAATTTCATGAAGGAAAATGATGTCTGACATCTATTTTGTTCAATATAATAAGACATTATGTTTGCCTCTATCTAACTTTTCTTCCCCAGTAATTAATTTATTCAACAATCTGTGAATGCCTATTTGATTCTTAGCACTATGATAACACAAACATGTACATAACATAATTTTTGCAAAAGAGTTTATGTGAGTTAGGCAAAAAGAAGACATGATAAACATTAATATAAATCAAGAAAGAATTCACAAGCAGCACATGAATGAGGTCAAAAAAGTACAGATTCCAAAGACAGGATGCCCAGCACTAAGGTGATTACCTCCTTGGCTGGCATGTCACTGCTAAAGCAGAAAGAGCAAGGTTTTCCATGAGATGAACTTTTCTTCAGGATTCTGTAAAGCGTTCCCATCATTTAGATGGGTTTAGTTAATAATACTCGTAATCATTTTAAAGTAAGGTTCTTGGTCCAAACAATGTGCAAAACAAAAGTAAAATAAAACCCCAAAAATGTGTTTTATAAAAATTATAAGTGAAGCCAACTTCAACTCTTCATTGCTTAAATGAGCCGGAATTGTGTTTCTCTTATATTCCTGTACTTAACTTCAATTCAGTTATTATGCTCTGGATTCATACTGGAAACACCAACTCTTACTCTTTTAAGAAAAGAAAACAGACACAAGTTTTCTTCTTCTCACAACAGAAGAAACACAAGTTATCAATACATATATGAAAAACCTTATGATTAAAATGAAAAATAAAGCAAATATGAGACTGTGTGATTCCCTAGAATCTAGAACAGACCTGGTTTATGCAATAACTGTTCCATTAATGAATATTCAGTTTATTGAATGAGTGAATGAATAACAATTCCACTCAATCATAAACTGGGCAGAGAGAGAATAAATTTTCATAAGTAATATTTCAAATTTGTGGTAGGAGGATAAATAGGTACAACTTTTCTGAAAAACAATTTGGCAAAATGTACTAAAAACTTTAAGAAGTTCAGCTGTTTATTTTTTAATAGTTTCTCTATGAAATTAGTGTTTAAAAGTAACCAAAACTGTACATAAAGATTTACATACAAGAGTATTCACTTTTGTATTATTGATTGTAGTAATAAATTGAAGATAATTTAAATGTTGACAGATTTGGGGATGAAGATATTAATTAAATACACAGGATGGAATATTTTGCAGTTATTAAAACATCAAATTATATTTTTTGCAATATAATTATTAGTAGAATAATGTTTACAATATAATATTTAGCAGGATACAAATCCAGGTATAAATACTATTCCAATTCTATAATATATCCACAGATACACTCAAAAATTAGTAGAAAAATATATCAAATATTAAATAGTGGCTATTTATGACTATATAGGTTTAAGTTGGTGATTACTCCCTTTTTATTGTTTTCTATATTTTTAATGTGCACATACTAAAAATTAACAATACAACGTATTTTTACTTCATTCTATTCCCTTTCAAATTTCAGAACTCAAACTGACTTTATAGTTTTTCTTTCACATCTTTCCTATCATATCCTGTGCTCCTGATAAACTGATCTATGCTTCTGTTCTTTTTTTAATATAAATTTATTTATTTATCTATTTTATTGGTTGTGTTGGGTCTTTTTTTTTTTTTTTTTGCTTTGCGTGGGCTTTCTTCAGTTGCGGTGAGTGGGGGCTACTCTTCGTTGTGGTGTGTGGGCTCCTCATTGCCGTGGCTTCTCTTGTTGCAGAGCACAGTCTCTAGGCGCGTGGGCTTCAGTAGTTGCAGCACATGGGCTCAACAGTTGTGGCTCACGGGCTCTAAAGCACAGGCTCAATAGTTGTGGCACACGGGCTTAGTTGCTCCGCAGCATGTGGGATCTTCCTGGAGCAGGGATCGAACCTGTGTCCCCTGCATTGGCAGGCGGATTCTTAACCACTGCGCCACCTAGGAAGCCCCTATGCTTCTGTTCTTTAAAAGGAATAATTTAAGAAGTTCTACTCCAATATTCTAAGACATAAAAATAAGTCCCAGTTATCTCTCTAACGATTCTGTTCCTATTCACCAGTATCCGTAGCTGAGCTGTGCCTTCCATCCTCAATAACTGACTTATCCAGTGACAACTGGAGGGGCCCTTTGGTCGCCACGTATCAGCAGCTGCTGAACTGCCATGCCCAGGACCCCCTATTCATTACTAACATACCTCCGTGATGTCGACCACAACACACAACCACACTTCCTCAGAGTTGACACATGTCCTCTCTAGAAACCATGTTCCACCTGCTGGAATGGCTGTTGCAGCCGAGACCGCCTCCCAGCATCTCTCCCACTGCGGAGCGTAGCGATAGCTCTGGATTCTGTCGCTCCCAAGCTGCTCCAGACAACTGCAGCGGACAAAGCAATGGGTAAACAAGGCTTGAGATCTGAGAAAGCTCTGAAAAGTCACAATTCTTATTATTAAATTTGAACTTGGGTAAAGATCATTTTTTTTTCTTTTAAATGTGGGCATTTAATAATTTTCTATAGCAGTGTGCTCTGCGAGCCCTTTACAAAGTCATGTGATAACTTTGACTTTGGATTCAAACTGCCTACGTTTGAATCCCAGCTCTACCACTCTCCATCTGAGTAACTTCGTGAGCGATTAATGGAACCATCCTGTATCTCTGTTTTCCCATGAGTACTATGGACATAATCAACACTAACTATGTCATTGGGTTGTTAATAAGGATAAAAGATATTATTAAACGTAAAGTGGTCTGAACAGTACATGGGAAATAGTGAATACCACAAAGTTGTAACTCTTCTACAGGTAGAATTATACAGCCCTGCTTCTTCCGTACAACTCCATAGCTTTAAATAATAACCTTTCAAAAACTGAGGAGTAAAAGAACTCTGAATAATGTTGGATTATCAGAAAAAGACTGAATAGGAATGTGCTACTATTGGAGAAGTTAGGACCCTTGAATAACACGGGTTGTAGGCAATCTCCAGGAAGGGAAGAATCATTATGAGTGTCTCAAATAGTAAGTGAGGGTATTTTCCTGATCTGTGTTATTCCAACTGCGATGAAATGAGTATATTCTCTACTACTCTCCAACAGGAGGGTCTTATGAGCTTGATAACCTGGAAAATGGTTGAGATCGTGGGGCTTTAGAGACCTTAACAGTGAAGAGGCTTTTGATTCACAAACTCAGGGAAAGTCTATGAGTTAAACCCAAACCAGCAACAGGTGGTGATAAATGAAACCGTGACTCAAGAGTGATGCAATTACCATCATGCAAAATGGTATTTCACTTCTTTTTTTCCCTCAGCTCAAATACTGCTTCTCCAAACATAGATGTATTACTGAGACTAATTCATACTTCCCCTAATTTTTCATTCTTCCCCTGCTTGTTCTGTAGCAATGTGCTTCTCAATTACTGGCTGTTATTAAACCCATCACCCCTTCATTCAGTTTTTTGCTCATCACCTGCCACAGTATCACTGATATTCAGTGGCACTTTGAATAGAGGTAAAATAATTTCCCCATGCAGATTTTACCTGATAATATTAAAGCAATAACGAAATTTCTTCTCTTAGTTTCAGCCTATAGGGACACTATTAGTTATGACCTACTGGAAGGAAAAAATAAAATGAAGACCCTAAAAACGAAAACATCCAGTAATTCTGATATTTTTATGAATTAGAAGGCAGCTTGCTTTTTTTTTAAGTTGAAAAATGCAAGACAGTGGGAGAGAAATTCCCTGAATGTGTAAATCAGTGGGCCCCAGATACCAGTATTTTGAGTAACTGAGAAAGAGTTGGCTATATTAGAGTCAAAGCACTGAAAAGGCAAACTAGAGAAAAGGCTCCCATAAATCATCCTTTTCTCTTTTTTTCTTTATATTAGTTGCCAAATTAGGGTGAATTCTCACATTAAGTCTCTCACTTCTTTCCAGTTGTTCTTTCAAATAGTTTTTTCAAAGAAGAGCTTTTTGGTTTTTTTTTTTTAAGATTTTTTTTTTCATGTTTTTATTTATTTATTTATTTTTTTGGCACACGGGCTTAGTTGCTCCGCAGCATGTGGGATCTTCCTGGAGCAGGGATCGAACTCATGTTCTCCGCATTGGCAGGCAGACTCCCAACCACTGCGCCACCTAGGAAGCCCAGAGCTTTTTGTTTTTTTACAGGGGACTTTGTAGTAGGTTAAAGATGGCCTTTCATACTTTGCTACTCCTCCCATTGAGAGGTACAATCTAGGTCCTCTGCCTCTGAGTCTGGGCTGGGCTTAGTGACTTGACTGACCAATAATAATTCCAGTTCTTCTGAAATTAGCCCCCCCCCCAAATAAAGCCCTGCAGTTTTCATCCAGGCCTCTGGGAACATTCCCTCTTGGACCGCTGAGATGCCTTTCAAGAAAGCCAGCTCATGCTGAAGGTACCACATAGAAAGCCACAGCCACTACATAAGAGGAGAGAGAAGCCTCAGCTCAGCTCTTCTGGCCTCTAGCCATTGGGTCAGCCAATCCAAGGCCCCAGACACCATGAAACAGAGGGGAGTCAGCACACATCTTGCCCAAATTTCAGACCTGTAAGAAACATAAAGCCCCACTGTGCTTTTAAACCACTGAGTTTCAAGATTGTTTGTTATACAGCAATAGATAATGTAAGTGTGATTAAATAGTGTATAACCAACTTGCTCGGCCAAGAAACGGGCATACCTGGGGCATGCACTGCACTCCAGTGCTAGTGACCTGAAGAGTATAAGGCACAGTATTTTGTTTTTAATTGAAGTATACTTGACTTACAATATTATATTAGTTTCAGGTGTACAACATAGTGATGCAGTATTTTTATAGATTTTACTCCACTTAAAGTTGTTACAAAATAATGGCTATGTTAGTCTATGCTATGTAGTATATCCTTGTTGCTTATCTGTTGGGGTATGGGATTTAGAGGGATGGTGTTTTTGAAGCCATAAAGTGAAAGGGACATTCCAGCTTAGATCAAATACTCATTTATAATGAAATTCTTTATTTGGAGCAGACTCCGGAATAATAAGAGTTTCACACACAGCTCAGATTTTGCTGGATGCGTATTTCCAGGGTAATCTGGAGTTAGAGATTCTACCACGGGTTGAGGATGCAGTTCACAGCGAAGCTGGTCTCTGAGATGATGGTGAAGGTTTGGTGTCTGCATTCTTCAACTATTCACTGAGTTACAGAGTTAGCTTTTTCCTTTGTTAATAGAACTTCGTGTATATTTTATTTCATTTTTACAGTTAGCAGATATTCCAGACCTCAATGCCTGATAACATATTTTAAATCTTCAATACTTTACTGTAATCTTTACTACATAGCAAGGAGTCTTGTTTTATTTTTTCTCCCTACAATTTTTTTTTCATTCCTATATTGACTTTTGCTTTGAATATATTTTTTTGAAACTTTTATTCACAATCCTTGGCTAACGTAACAAAAATCCCAGCAGCTAGTAGTAACTGCATGCCAACAAATGCCTTTAAAAATATTTTTCTTATGAAAGTCCCCTCTGATTCATTTTATTGGGATTAAATCAACATTTTCTCCCTTTCCCTTATTTAGAAATGAGATATTCAAGAATGTGGAAAAATGCTGGTAGATAAAAAGAAAAAAAGTAGTTTTAGGACTGTCTAGTATATAGTATACAACCCTAATTGGAATACAGACACACACACACACACACACACACACACATACACCAGCAGAGCAGAAAAAATTTCTCAATCTTTTTTTTTTTTTAACATTTTGTATAGTGAGTTTAACTGTAACATTTAAATTTTCTCTTTCAAGATATAGATAACAGATTTTTAAATTTTCTATAGTTAACTTATTCTTTTATAATTTGGGAAAAGAACACATTTTTCTTTGCATTTCATCTGGCATACCTAAAATAATGAGTAATACTTATGTAATTCCTTATAGTTTTCAAAAAACTTTCACATAATTTTGCTCACACAATCCTCACATTAATCCCACGTGATAAAGTATTAGAATCTTTGGACTTGGTTTTTCTGGTCCTGTCACTTCAGCTCTCTGACATTAACTTTAGATTGACATTCCATTTTAGAAATAAAGGCAACGGGCTCAGAGGTGCCTTCCATAAAGTCCCACAGCTTGAAAGTGGCAGACACCAAAAACTAATGCACTTCTAACTCCAAAAGCAGGACTGTAGAGTTCCACTGCCCCAGCTCCCTGCCTGCAGCTCACTCCTGTGTTCGCTGCAGCTGCATTTCCTTGTGCCTTTTGGGACACGTCTTGCTGTTCTTCTCTGAGACGATCAGTTTTGACGCCACATGCTCTGAATGTCTGATTCTGGCAGCCTGGAGGTCGTTCCACCCTTCCCCATACTCCAGCTCCGGCTCACACACCCACCACGACTCACTCCAGATCTCAGACTCATGCTAAGGACTCTAATAGTACTTAGATCCATGCTATGAAAGACTGGCCCTGCTGGCTGAAGAAGTTCCTGCAACTTCCAGAATTTGAGTTTTTATCACATGCCAGATGAGAATTATGGACATGCTTCCCATTATTTTTGTGAAAGCTTTAGGGGCCCTTTACCAGAAAACTCTAAATAATTGAGTAACACCTTGTTAATTCTATATTAAGGGAGCTGTGAAAAAAAGAACTCTAAGTATACGTTATCTGATATTTTATTTAAGAGCAATAAGACATTTAAGTCAACTAGGGGGAAATAGCTACTTCAAATTCATGCTGTTTTGAATAAAACTATATCAATTTAACAAGATTTCACTGCACCAAGAAATGCTCTTATTACATTGTTTCATACATTATGGGAAGGTGTATGGAATTATGACGGCACTGGCTACATTTTCATTTTTGTATTAAAGGTTCTGTGACATTTGCCACCACTGTTTAATAAGTTTTGGGGGTTCCCTACACCTCCCTCACCGCCAAGGTAGGCCTTCCTTAGTATGTGTTTCTGTTTTCCCTAGCTGCTGTATGTCCTGAATGTGATCCTTAAGCCAGTCCACACCGCGTAACACCACATACCACAGCCCATGAAGGTAAATTGAAAAATTACTAGGAATGACAGCAATTGTCTTAGAAAGCCCACTTCAGAGATTCCTTCCACCTATGGGGAAATCAGGAGCTCTGAAGCACTCTGCGTTGCTCCTTACCTCCCCGTGTCGTAAATTTGACGTCTCGCGTTGGTCTGTCCAGTGCCCAACCTTTGACTTCCTTCTGGGCACTTTGATACATACCTTGTTCCCTCTTCATCTTATGTTGTCACCTGTCACCTTGGAGAGAGGAGATGAGATAGCTACGTCTGTTCAAGCTTCATGAAACCACACCTCTACCCTGACCCTTGGGCTTCTAACTCTGTGTTGTGACTACAGTCCCTCCACGTCCCACCTTCCCAGGGAGCATTGAAATGTCTGTAGTCCGGGTGGGGGCCATGGAGTGAATTCTGGAGCCTTGGGTACTGGGTCAGATGCTACAAGTAAGTTCTCCCATGGAAGAAGAGGCAGAAATGGCTGGTGGCCTTGAGAATTTAATTTAATTTCTTCAGTACATTGGATTTCCACAGCCTTTACAGCTTAAAATACACTCCCTCATTGATTAGATGAATATTCCCTTCATGTGGGAAGCATTGGTGATCTGTTTGATAGATGGAAAAATTGAAATCTTGAAGTTTAAGTGGCTTACCTAAGGCCACATGGATATTTTAGAGTAGAGAGTCAAAATATCTTGCCTTGACGGCTGTCTTTACACAGTTCCAAGCTTTTGGACTTAGGCTTCGGGATCTGGGCTAGGGTTAAGATAGAGCCCAGATATCAAGATTCCTTAATCCAGACTTCTTGTGAAGGAAGGTGAAAGACAAAAAAAAAGATCTGAACCAATGGGTCTGTTACTGAAAGCACGTGTCATTTCAGAAGGGAGGAATCATACAGTAGATCAGAAACATGAGTGGAGAAGGAGCAGAGTTCATCCAGGTTACCACAAAGGAAGAGCTGAATAGGTGGGAAGTTAGGAACACAAGACGGGTAGAAATGAAGTAGGTGGAAACGAAGTAGGTGGAAAACACTAAAGCGCAGTTTGTTGTGTCAAAGACTGGTGAGAGACCAACATCTTCAGTTCCGGGTGCTTGCTGTGAACTTCACTCTGCGGGCAGTGTTGGTACAGTCTTGGGCTGGAGAACTATCCAAGACCATGCGATCACCATGGTGCAGCTCTCTCCCAGCTTCGCTTTGTTTCGTAGCTTGAAGCGCCTCTGCTCCTTCACTCCTTGTCAATTTATACTTCTGTGTTTTGTCTTACTCTTGCCTCTTCTCTTTACCACTTAATGGTTTCTGGAGACTAAGATTTATGAGACTTTGACAAGCAAAACAATGACAATTCTGAGTCTAAATCACTGTTGGCGTTGTTTAAATTTTTGAAGTACGGCTGACAGAATACCACCTGACACTCCTTGAGACCAAATCCTAATACACGACAAAAGGACTCTCTAAAGTTATAGACTTCCTTCTCCTCTCCCCTTATGGATACCTATCAACTATCTAAAGGGTCTCTCTTCATGCTTAGTGAGTTTGTTCACTTTTTTATAACCGTTTATCTGCTAACCCTTCACCATTATAACTCATAGGTAATTTTATAAAGAGCCCCAATTCTCTTGTTTTTGTCTGATTCTTCCTACCATTTGGTGCCACTGTCAGCAGGAGTGCCAAAGATTAATTGTTGATGACTCAGAAAAATGCAGTGGACTTGCACAGTCCTCTGCACTTCATGGCATCAGCTGTGCCTGACTGTAGGTATTTGTCCGAATCCAAAGTATTATAGGTAGCTATTGATTTTGCTTGGCCACAGTGACAAGGACATGTGAATAAATCCAATGTTCACATCATGCTTCAGTTACTTCTTAATCAAGAACTCGCTCCAATCTCTTCCCACACAGATGTTTCCCAGCTAAGTAGAAAACACCTGCCCTACTCCAGAGTTTCTCTTTTACTCTCACACTGCTATTACACTCACAACACTTCTGACACCAGATGTGTGGATTTTTCCACCTCTCACAGAACAGTTCTGCAGTGCCAGCTGGTATACTATGATCTAACTAAATTCTGACACTATCTTTCTGGATATAGTGTGAGATCCCACAGGTGAATGGCTCAGTCCCACAAGACTGTCCCCTCCCACTTCAGATGCCAATCATAAGTCTAGATTGTTACTTGTACTTCAAACTGATTGGCTTTAAACCAGGGGTTCCCACTAATCTTTCTTCTAGTTCGATTGATTTGCTAGAGGATCTCACGGAACTCAGAAAAACAGTTTACTGTTTGCCAGTTTATTAAAAGATATATGATAAGGGATACAGATGACTATACAGATGTAGGAGGTGCATAGGACAGGTATGTGGGAAGGGGCACAGAGCTTCCATGCTCTCTCTGGATGCCCCCTACCCCCACCCCCCAATGTGTTCAGCCACCTGGAAACTCTTCCAACCCTGTACTTTGGGAATTTTACAGAGGCTTCATCACGTGGGCATGATTGCTCATTACTTCCATTTCTAGTCCCTCTCCCCTCTCTGGAGGATGGGACTGTTACCAATTCCAAGCTCGCTCTGCTCACCGCACAACAGGCCCGTGAATCAGAGACGAGGTGTTGAGGCAAAGAATACGACTTTATTCTGAAAGCTGGCAGACAGATGGCAGACTAGTGTCTCCAAAAAAACATCTTATCAGGGATGGTTTGTTTTATAGAATCAGAGAGGGAGAGGCGGTAAAGTAAAAAGGCAGACTAGAGAGGGAGAGGTGCCGGGACGTAAAGTAAAAAGGACCATCAGTCTTGCTAAACATCTCCTGGAATGACTAGCCTCAGTGAGGGGATGTGTTAATTTCTTCTTTTCTGCAGCCATTTACAGGTGGGCAGGGCAGATTGCCTGCCTGCGAGCTGAACAGAGGCACTTTAGGTTAAGAGGGGCAGGGTTCCCTGAGGCAGGCCATCACATATGATTATAATAACAAAAGCAGCAAAAAGCAAAGGTTGAAGTCAAAGGAAACAGACTGAACGTGGAGTCTGATTTAGGTCCTCCCTGTTACAGGAGGTGGGACCTAAAATTCCAAGCTTCTGATCATGGCTTGGTGTTTCTGGTGACCAGCCCCCATCCAGGAACCCCTCCAGAGTCACCTTATTAGAACAAAAGACACTCCTATCACCCAGGAAATTCCAAGGGATTTAGGAACTTGGTGTCAGGAATGGGGATCAAAGACCAAATATTAGAACAAAAGATGTTCCTAGTGCTTTCATCACTTAGGAAATTACAAGGGTTTTAAGAGTTCTGTGCCAGAACAGAGGAGATACGCACACACACACACATCATATATATATATATACACACACACACACATATGTATATTTTATTGCTTTATTTTATTTTATTTTTAAGTTATCTCACACTTAGTTCATGTAAGAGCCCCTCTGCCTCACCTTCTGGTGGTATTATGGGCAATTATAACCAGAGCGTGAAAGGAAGCTACAAAAATAACTCTAATGAGCAAAATCCCTGGAAAATTTATAGTCAGTAATTCTTTCCTGAATGATGACGTGCTAACCAAACATACATATAAAACTACATATTCAGATGCATATATCATGGAAGTTGGTGCTCTTTCCTTATTTTACCCTTTGATTTACTGTGGTCTCTGATTTGGTTATTTGGACTGCAGTCATGCATACACAAGTGTGGTTTACTGATGTATCCAAAAGCTGTAACATTTGTTTCATCTTTTACTTTTGCAAACAAAACCACTCAAATTTACTGCAGGGATTTACTTGATTTTATTCTGCCTTTTGTTCCTTTGTTTTTCCCTTGGATTCTGGCTGGTTAGAATTGGCAGCTGCTTTGCCATTCCCAGGAGAAAATCCTGCAAAGCTAATGATGCTGGTAGGGGTTCCATTCATTGCAGGGAAATGTCAAACAAAGTACTTAGGAAGTGGAATTGGCTAGAGAATGTGGCTGTACCTTATTAAATAGAGTGGAGGGGGGAAGGTAGGTCTGTCAGTTCTTTGCATTTAAATGTCATTCTTGTCTGTTTCATGGAGTTTTATGTCAGATTGAATATAACTGAGATTCAGCTAGTATGAGTTAATGGAGCTACTTCTGCTACTAAGTACCTTTCTCCCTCTTGTTTTAGGAGGTTATATGAAAATCTGGGCAGTCTGATGTGAAATCAAAGTGTTTTTATGCCTTACACACACACACACGCACACACACACAGAATCACACACTCCATGTATTCTCTTGTGTCACTAACTGTATGATTTATGTGAGAATCAAGTTGTGGATACTGCCCTATTTTATAAATATTCATCCAGAAGACATGTTTTTCCCACCATATCATCTTACACTGAACTAGTCTCTCTTCTGTCTTCTCATCTTCCTCCTTGTTATCTTCCTTTATCTAGAAAATGTCTATCAATATATGCACTGTCTTTTTTTAACATGTGAAGATAATGAATCTAGTTGGCCCTTGTTTTGGACTGAATCTTGTTCCCACAAAGAGCATGTGTTGAAGCCCAAGCCCCCTTGTGACCTTTAGGGAATTAATTTAGGTTAAATGAGGTCACAGAATGGGGTCAAGACTAGTGTCCTTGTAAAAATAGGAAGAGATACTAGAGATTTCGCACTCTCTCAGCATGTGCAGAATAAAGACCATGTGAGGACACAGCAAGAAGGCAGCTAGCTACAAGCCAGGATGATAGGTCCCACTAGAGATCAACCTTGCTGGCACCTTGATCTTGGACTTCAAGCCACTGGAACTGGGAGAGATAAATTTCTGTTATTTAAGCCACCCAATCTGTGACATTCCATTACGGCAACTTAAGCAGACAGTGCTCAATAGAATGCATGTTCTAAATTGTCTTCTCTCTTCTTGGAGATGAATATATTTCATATAAACAGACTCTCTTATCTTGCCCTCTTAGAATTACTTTCAAATGTTTTTATATTTTTAAGCTCAATTTTCAAAACACTAGATTTACAGAAATTACAAAAGGTGCAGTTTCATTTTTTTTCTTTAAGAACTTTTATTGAGATACAAGTGACATACAATAAACTGCATATACTTAAAGTGTACAATTTGATATTTTTTTCTTATTAGTAATGTATATACGGCAATCCCAATCTCCCAATTCATCCCACCCCTACCCCCTGGCTTCCCCACTTGGTGTCCATATGTTTGTTCTTTACATCTATGTCTCTATTTCTGCCTTGCAGACTAGTTGATTTGTACCATTTTTCTATATTCTGCATATATGTGTTAATATACGATATTTGTTTTTCTCTTTCTGACTCACTTCACTCAGGATGCAGTTTCTGTATAACTCTTTACCCAGCTTCTCCTAAGGTTTACATCATATATAACCACAGTAAAATTATTGAATCCATAAAATTAACATTGGGATATATGGGATATTAGTAAATAATCTACAGACTCTGTTCTAATTTCACCAATTTTTCAACTAATATTTATTTCATAGTTCTGGTTCCAATTCAGGATTCCATATTGTATTTCATTATTATGTACCCTTTTCCTCCAATTTATGACAGTTCCAGGTACTTGGCACATTTGAAGAATACTGGTCAGTTGTCTTACACAATATTTTAAAATTTAGATTTCTCTATTTTCTCAGGATTTGATTGAGGTTATGCATTTTTGGCAAGAATAGCACAGAAATGATGTTGTGGGCTTCTCAGTGCTTTTTAACAGGGGTACATGATGTCGATATGTCTTGTTGGTGATATTGATTTTGGTCACCTTGTTAAGGTAGTATCTGTCACATATCCCCACTTTATAGTTACCATTTTTCCTTTAAAACTGCTAAGTGTCTTGTGGGGAGATACTCTGAGATTATGCAAATGTCATTTTTCTCATAGTTTTGTCCACTAGTTTTAGCATCCATCAGTGATTCTTGTCTGCAACTGTTACAGCTATTTTCCTAGTGATAATTTTTCATTTCCGTCATTCTTCCACATTGTATAATTGGATTTTTTCTAAAGAAGGGGCTTTCCCTTCTTCCTGAATTATTTATTCATTCAATTATTTATTTATATCAGTATGGTCTCATGAATATTTACTTTATTCTTTGTGTTATAATCTATTAGTGTCATATTTTGTCATTGTTCAAGTTGTCACACATTTGGCCATTCAAGGATCCTTCATTTGGCTCCTTAACTTTATACTTTATTGCTAAAAAGTACTAACCTTCTTGTGAGCTTTTAGTGAGTTGTAATATTTTCGCTGGTGGAGAGTCTTGAGTCAGTATTGATGGCTGCTGACTGATCAGGGTGGTGTTACTGAAGGTTGGGGTGGCCATGGCAGTTTCTTAAAATAAGACACCAGTGAAGTTTGCCACACTGATCAACTCTTCCCTTCACCAATGATCCTTTTTAACATGCAACGTTGTTAGATGGCATTTTACCCACAGTAAAACTTCTTTAAAAATTGGAGTCAGTCCTGTCAAACCCTGCCACGGTTTTATCAACTAAGTTTATGGAGTATTCTAAATCTTTTGCTGTCATTTCAGCTGTCTTCACGGCATCTTTATCAGGAGGTGATTTTTGTCTCAAGAAACCACTTTCTTTACTCATCCATAAGAAGCAGCTCCTTATCCATTCAAGTTTTATTGTGAGATTGCAACAATTCAGTCACATCTTCAGACTCCACTTCTAACTAGTTCTCTTGCTATTTCCACCACATCTGCAGTTATTTCTTCCACTGAAGTCTTGAACCCTTCAAAATCCATGAAGTTTGGAATCAACTTCTTCCAAGCTCCAATTAATGTTGACACTTTGACCTCTTCCCATGAACATGTCCTCAATGGCATCTAGAATGGTGAGTCCTTTTCAGAATCTTTTCAATTCACTTCGCCCAGATTCATCAGAGAAATCACTATCTATGGCAGCTATGGCCTTAAGAAATATATTTCTTGAATGATAAGACTTGACAGTTGAAATTACTCCTTGATCAATGGGCTGCAGAATGAATGTTGTGCTAGCAGGCATGAAAACAACTTCAATCCCGTTGAACATCTCCATCAGAGCTCTGAGTAACCATGCGTACTGTCAGTGAGCAGAAATATTTTGAAAGTAATCTTTTTTTCTGAGAAGTAGGTTTCCACAATGGGCTTAAAATATTCAGTAAACCATGTTATAAACAGATGTGCTGTCATCTAGGCTTTGTTGTTCCCTTTATATAACACAAATAAGAGTAGATTTAGCATCATTCTAAGGGCTCTAGAATTTTCAGAATGGTAAATGAGCACTGGCTTCAGTTTAGTCACCAGCTGTGTTAGCCCCTAACAAGAGTCAGCCTGTCCTGTGAGGCTTTGAAGCCAGGCACTGACTTCTCCTCTCTAGCTATGAAAGTCCTAGATGGCATCTTATTCCAATAGGAGGCTGTTTCACTTACATTGAAAATCTGGTGTTCAGGATAATCACCTTCGCGAATTATCTCAGCTAGAGCTTCTGGGTAACTTGCTGCAGCATACACATCAGTGCTTCTGCTTCACCTCGCACCTTATGTTATGGAGACGGCTTCTTTCCTTAAACCTCATTAACCAACTTCTGCCACCTTCAGACTTTTCTTCTGGAGCGTCCTCACCTCTCTCAGCCTTCACAGAACTGAAGAAAGTAGGACCTTGCTCTGCATTAGGTTTGGCTTTAAGAAATGTTGTAGCTGGTTTGATCTTCTATCCAGACCACCCAGACTTTCTCCATATCAGCAATAAGGCAGTTTTGCCCTTTGTATCAGTTGTGTGTTCACCAGAGGAGCACTTTTAACTTCCTTCAAGAACTTTTCCTTTGCTTTTACAGCTTGAGTAGCAAGAGACCTAGCTTTTGGCCTATCTCAGCTTTGGACATGCCTTCTTCACTAAACTTAATCATGTCTAGATTTTGTTTTAAAGTGAGAGATGTACAATTCTTCCTTTCCCTTGAACACCCAAAGGCCATTGTGGGATTATTAGTTGGCCGAATTTCAGTACTGTGTCTTAGGCAGTAGAGAGGCTGAAGGAGGTGAAGAGAGATGGGGAGAAGGCCAGCCAGTGGTGCAGTCAGAACACACGTAATATTTATCAATGAAGTTCATAATCTTGTACGGGCATGATTCATGGCAGCTCAAAACAATTACAATAGTTACATCAGAGATCACAGATGACAGATCACTGTAACAAATGGAAGAATAATAAAAAAGTTTGAAATATTGTGAGAATTATCCAAATGTGACGCAGAACCACGAAGTGAGCAAATGCTGCTGGAAAAAAAAAATGGTGCTGTAGACTTGCTCAATGCAGAGCCGCAAACCCTCAGTCTGTACAAAATGCAATGTCTGCAAAATACAGTGAAGTGAAGTGCAGTAAAACGAGGTCTGCCTGTATATTCATATACACGTAGATAGAGCTTTGTCCGTTTTCTTATCTGTAACTTCTTTTTCCAACACTGAGAAAGGTGGCTTTTCATTACCTACTATATATTTGCTCATCTTCTCAATTCTAATATATACAGAAATTAGTTTAGAGTTACTAGGCATATCCCTATGAAAATCAAATTTACTAACAAGAATGCAGTGTTGGTGTACAGTTGTTTCTTTTGTAATCCATACAGCATATAATCAAAGTCTTCTTTACCAAAGTTATTTAGATCAGTTCTTCTCTCCCATGGCCTTCAATGTGATTATTTTATCCAAGGTATTCAAGCGTAGCACAGTCAAAGCATTTGTTACAGTTTGAATTCCAGTTGGGACCTCCCCAGTGTCCTGGCTGTTTTCCGTTATCTATTTATTTTGGAGGAAGGGGATCCCATCACCAAATTCTGATATGGTGACGGTAAGGGGGAGGAGCCCTCCCCTAGCGTCCAACAAGCAATTCTTGAACAGCAGCTAGATGTCCTACAGTTTAACTCAGCTCTGACACTATCTACCTAGAGGTAGCATCAGATCCCACAGTTTAAGGTCTCAGTCCTACAAGGCTGCCCCCCACTCACTTCAGACGCCAATCTCAAGTCTAGGTTGTTATCTGTACTTCTGTATATCGGAGACCCCCATGACCCCCTTCCTAGGGTCAATTAATTTGCTAGACTGGCTCACAGAGCTCAGGACATCTGTTTACTCACTAGATTATCGATTTATTACAAAGGATTTGAAAGGATATAAATCAAGAACCAGATGAAGAGACACATAGGGCGAGGTATATAGGAGAAGAGTGCAGAGCTTCTTGCCCTCTCTGAGAGCACTGTTCTTCCCAAATCTCTGAGTGTTCACCAGCCCAGAAGCTTTTCAAACCCATGCTTTCAGGGTTTTGTGGAGGTTTCATTACATAGGCATGATTGATTAAATCAACGGCTATTGGCAATCAATTCGGCCTCCAGCCCCTCTTTCCTCCCCAGAGGTTGGGTTGGGGGGCAAGGACTGAAAGTTGCAACTTTCTAATCACAAGGTTGGTTCTCCTGGCAGCCAGCCCCCATCCCTCAGGCACTTTCCAAAAGTCACCTCATTAACACAACAAAACACACTTTTATTGCTCTCATCTCTTAGGAAATTCTAACGGTTTTCTGAGCTCTGTGCGAGAAACTGTAGGAAGATCATGTGTGTGTGTGTGTGTGTGTGTATACATATATATATGTAAATTATAAATCACAAAATTTCATAGTGTTAAACTTTACCAGAGATACACCAAAAAGTATATGTAAACAAGTTTTACTCTCTCCTCATCCCGTCCACGCTGTTACCTACTCCTGTTTTTTTTTTTTCTCACCCACTTCTGTTAGGTAACTTGTCTCATTAGTTTCTGGTTTATTCATCCCCTATTTGTTTGCATAAGTTAGCAGATACACGCATGGTTTCTTAAATCTCTTCCTTATATAAAGAATAGTATACTTTAGATCATTTTTTGTAATTAAGTCGCCTCTATTTTGATGACAAAACAGAGTGCATTCCCCAGTGGTATAACTCAGGGGTCCCTAACCTGTTAGGTTCCTGTTAGGAACTGGGCCACACAGCAGGAGGTGAGCGGCAGGTGGGTGAGTGAGAAAAGCTTCATCTGCTGCTCCGCATTGCTCCCCATCTCTCACGTTACTGCCTGACCCATCTCCTCCCCGCCCCCCAACCCCCTTTCTGTCCCTGTAAAAGTTGTCTTCCACGAAACCCGTCCCTGGTACCAAAAAGTTTGGGGACCGCTGATATAACTGACTAGAGCTTATAAAACAGGACAGGAACACTCTGGACTTTGGGGCCAGAAGGACCTGGCTTTGAACCCAAGTTCAATCAAGTACTGATTGAGCTTAGAAAATTCACATATCTAAATATTAATTCCTTTGTCTATAAAATACAGGTAACATTAGTATCTATACCACAAGTCTGCTTGAGGATTAAAGAAGTGTTACATCTAAAGCTCTCAACATAGTGCTTGACATTTGGTGAAGTACGCAAGAAATGCTAGAAGTAGCAGTAATATTAAGTATCTTAGTACAGTAACTATGAATTTGTAATTAGCTAATTGCTTACGTCTAGAAATGTTTTTGTTATAATTTCTTTCTTTAAATGAAGACCACTGGCAACTTTGCACACAAATAATTTTTCCCCCAGAGAATTATATAACAGACAGCTGATATTATTAATGTAGAAGAAAATCCTCAACTCTGCCATGTTGAAATTGCAGTATTTTTTTAAAAGTTCAAATATCCTGTTTGGACTAATCTTAATCTCTTTCACTTTATACTGTAAGAGTCATAACCCCTCTCTCCACCAACTTTCTATGCTATTTGTGACAACAGAGTTTGTAAAAGACAAGGTCTTTATGGCTAATATAATGTTTTGTACTGGAAAAGGTAATGGTGAAAAGTAGTTAATCTCCTGTAGGTATGCTGTTGCAGTAATTTTAACGTTATCATATTTAAATATGAATTTAAAGTCTGTGGATCTTGTGCAAACTGAGCAGTATTGGTTTGAATTGCACCCTGTGTTGGCAAAATTTAAATTTATTAACAGTTATTAAGTAAGTCCCTGATATGGGTCATGCCTGTGTTAGGTGCTGGAGGTAAAACAACAAAAAAGAGGTAGCCCTTCCTTCAAGGACCTCACAGTCTTGTTAGTTCCCCAAAATTATTTGAGTTGGTGGGAAAGTGTGTGAAAACTGCACTTCTGATCTTAGATCTTCTTTGATGCAGTCAGAATCTGTCTGGACCATTTAGAATGAGTTGGGGCCATTCAGGATGAATTTAACCAGTTATAATCCACTAGAATAATCTTTTCAATCCTCCTTCATTCTGTAAAAATGTGTGGAGTGACTATTAGATGGAAGGCACTGTTCTAGATGCAGGATCTACTACAGTGACGTCCTCGTTCTCAGGGCGCTAGAAGAAGAAGGCAGCTTGGCCACCTAGCAATGCAGATCAGTCACATGACCCTAAGCACCAGGGACAAAGTTGATGAGGCACATGGAGAATGGATGAGTTTGACATTTTGTTCAGATTGGTTAGGAAAGGCCTCTCTAATAACAGAATATCTGAGTAAAGATTTAAGAAATGAAGAGTATATGCTATGTGGTAATCTGCAGGAAGCGAGTTCCCCGAAGCAAATTCAGAGGTCCAGAGTTGGAAGAATGCCTGATATATTTCATAATGAGCAGAAAAGTCAGCAGGGCGAGAGAAAAGAAATGAGAGAGGAAGAGAAATAAGGACAGTGTTGAAGCCCAGTATCCTATAGGAGAAGCTATCGGAGGTTTTAGAGCAGATAAATGGTGTTGATCTGTCTAACAATCGTAAAAAATTAATCGATGGAAGCCTTAATTAGAGTTGGAAGACCAGAAGGGGGAGCTCTCAGTAGCAGAGCTCAACAGGAAGGGGAAAGACTCCACTTCTTTCCTGGCAAAAACTCAGCTAAGGAAAAGCCATGGACTCTTCGTTTACTATAACCCTCCCAACTTCTTTTTCCTCTCTTTAAAAATGTTCTCCTTCCCTTGCTGTGCGGGGACTTACCACGGCTCACCAAAGTTGCAGACCCTGAATTGCAGTTCTTTGCTGATCTCTAAGAAATCATCTTTGCTGGAGAAATATCTGGCAGTCTGTCTGTTTCAGTCAACACAGTTTAGAAGAATCCCATTGGTCCTCGTGCTGAGAAGAGGCTGTGGGGGCACATGGGTGAAAGCAGAGAAATCTGTTGGAGAAGAGACCCAGCAGCCGAAAGCTAGATGAGAAATATGGAGTCCCAGACAGAGGTGGCTGCAGCAGAGTGTTGAGATGGTGTTTTTTTTCAGGTGTTCTGAACGTAGATTCATTAAGGACGAATCCAAAGTTTGGACCTTAGCTTCCATAAAAATGCAGTCTGAATCATTAATTATCCACTAAGGGCTCCTTATAGAAGCCCTTCTCTCATTCCATGTAGGGAAGCTGTATTCCACTTCCTGAGAGAGAAAAAATAAAAGGATGAGGTGAAATTAAACCGCAGGGAAATGTACAGTGTTTCACATGGATGGAGGCCACCCCCTGCAGTGCTTTGCTATCACCTGGCCTCAGAGGACTGAGAGGTCCTGTGGTCTTACTCACTTGCATAGACTAGAGGCATCTGGAGCTGCAGGGACATTTTCTGATGCTCAGGAACGGGGAAAAAGCTGAGGCTAGTTCACTGCCATTAAGTCCAGTTCGAACCTGAGTCCGTTTGTCCACATCCTGACTCTGTAAGCTGATCCACAGACTGTGTCCTCTTCAGGGCCAGAAATATGCTCTATCCTCTAACCACCTGAGAAATTTTACTTTATTGGACTGCATCTCTTGGGATTTATTTGCAACTTAGGAATTACCATGCTTGCAGTTGTGAAGCATTTATCCCCAAATGAGCTGGGGTCTGATGTCCATGAGATTAGAGCACTTTTTTTCTTTTAACTATAGAAAAGAAAGGCACTTTTTCTGCCCAGATAGCTTCTCACAATTTAGAAAAATTAGATGTTCCTTTGCCAAGAGTGGAGAAATACCAGACATATTATGTTCTGTCTTATTTCTGGCTGTGAAAATTTCCTGTATTCTTTCAGTTCTTGAAGGCCATGGTGGATTTATTTATTGTTAGGAAGTTTGTTTTTTAATCTGAAATATTGTTTTTCTTTTCCTTCCATAGTATGTCAGGTTGCCTGCATTTATCTTACAAAAATAATAAGACTGACTTGAGGAAATGAATTTATGTTGGCTTGGCCCCTACTGCACCACCATATGCATTTTAAATGACCCAGAGGAATTATATGTATTAATAAAAATGAATTATTAATTAGGTCTTATAATTTAATAGTTGAGGGCTGATTCCTTTATTTTAGAAAAGGTTTCATTTAGAACTGTAGTGGGCACATTTAGATATACTCATCTCTAATTCAAACCCTGCTTTTGGAGAAGGCAGCTCTAGTTGCAAATCTCACCGCAGAAACAAAGGAAGAAGCGATAGATTCAAAGGAGAATAAGTTTATACATCTAATGCAACACCGGAGCTATGTTATGGAAAGCAAAGAGCAACCCTAAACGTTTTTCCTGGCCGTTTTGGCAATGGACCCAACTGGTGTAAACCTGAGTTTCTTTGGGTCTAATGGAAATGATTGTGCTTATTTACACATGGGCTTTATTTGTTCATTAAAAGCTGCAGGTAAGCAGTGCTCCCACAGGATTTGGGGCTGGATTCACAAGGGACCATATGCACTCCTTCTATTTCCCAGGCATGATTTAGTTAATTCAACACAGTTGAATCCAGTGATGTTTCAGACAAGAACATTGGAAAGAGTCCTAGAGTTAGAGTGAGGAAACATAAATTAAATGGTATGACAAGTGTCGGAGCACATCAATTTTCTGAGCCTCAGTTTCCTTATCTGGAAAAAAAAAAGGCACGGGAGTTGGAGTAGGTACATTTTAAAACAGTTTCCAAATATGAGATGGAAAACATCTTTTTAATGTCCTTCAGGAGGCCATCAATGTTTAAATGCTTTGTTAATAATGAAAAAAAATGGTTATTCTTGGACCAACGATCACGCACCAGCTGTGGCCACTTTCTCCTTCAGTGTGATGTAGGGAAGGTTGTATAATGTGTTCAGGACCACTATCAGCCCTCCAGCTTTCAACCACATCTGAACTGGGATATGTTTGACGGCTGCCAGGAATCCAGTCGCCCTGAACTCACACCAGGAGGGTGCATTACCCACGTCTGATTTATATTTGACTCAGGAGCAAATGCCTTTTAACTCTAGGCCCTAATAATTTAAAACAAACTCTGAATCCAAAATTTCTTGGGATAGGACAAAAGTGGGCAGTTAGATCATTTCTCTGAATCTCCTTCTGGGGAAAAAAAAAAAAAAGAATGAGAACATGCTTACTTCAAACTGTATCATCCAAGAGCACAAATCCCAGATATGGGAACTCTTTTGATGCTAAGAGACTTCTTTTATCATTTTAATCCTGAGGCTTTGTGGGGTTTGAAATGATTCCATAATCATTGGAGAACACCCCCCTCCCAAGCCCTAGTTATAACTGGGGTTCATCTATTGATGTTAGGAAAGTCAAAGGGGTAGCTAACAGTTCTTTAACACCTAACCACATAGCAAACATTGTTCTGGTTCTTCTATCAATAGGTAATCATTCCTGGAACTGTTATGCACAAGGCACTGTAATGATGATAGCAAACGCGAATGTGGCACTTTCTATGCCAGGTGTAATAGGTGCTTTACATATAATAATTAGTTTAATCCTCACTGTAAGGGAGGTACTATCAACATTTACAGATGAGAAAACTGAGGCATCAGATAACTTTTCCAAGGTTACACAAGCTAATTTTTGAAACCAGCAACCTAGCCCTCTCGTATTTGCACTTGACTATGCAAATAGCACATGCATTAGTTTTCTCAGTCCGTACAGCACCCTAATTTACCAGTTTTTATCCTTCTACTTTTTATATGAAGAAACAGAGGAACAGAGAGGTTAAGTAGCTTGAACACAGTTACATAGACAGTGGTTCAGCCAGATCTATAAAGTGCTTGATTTTTTTTTACTGCTGCATCCAAAAAAAAGAAAAAAAAAATCAGCAGTGTGCTTAGTTTCCTTGTTTGTTTTTTGTTATTGGTGTTGTTTCTGCAATGTCTATGATTTCAGAATATGTGTGTCTAAATAGAATTTCAAAGAAGGGGAAAAATGAGAGTCATAAAGTTGTGAGCATTAGAGATATGGCCAACAATAGAAAAAAATCTCAAGGTCATCAGAACTTTGTAACTAATAGTTCAGGCCCTGAAGTCAAACAGCTCTGGGAGAATCAGCTCCATGGACTCTTGGGTGAGTGACTTACACTATCAAAATTCTAAACATAATTGAATATGAGGCAAGTTAAAAATTCAGGAGACAAGAGAAATGGAGATCCAGTTATAGGAATTATAGTGTAAGATGAGGATTTGGTCTAAAATCCATATTAGAAGGCATGGTACTTAAATGTTACTGAGAAAGGAAAGAGGAGATTAGAACTAAGACTGGCTTGACTCTGAAGTGAGTCACTTCAGTTTTTCAGTAGGTCTCCCTAAGGCCATCCCTGGCTTTGGGCACATTTGAACCAAGAGCTCATAGTCAGAGATACCTGGTGTTAGAATGTATGGCTCCAACATTGAGAAGAGGACAGAGAACCAATTAAATATCAAGTCCCACCATAACAAAGGGGGAAATGCACGGAGGTTGGCTCTGGAGTGGTGTTTAACCATGCTTCTTTTTTATGATTTGCTTGTCTTTTTACTAATACTTTTACCTTCCCCAGCTAGAAGATTGGAGCAGGTATAGAACTGTCTATTTTCCCTGCTGGAAGCAAATAATCACCAAAGATTGGTATTGTCTCACAAATCCTTTCTCATAAGCATTCATCATGCTGAGAAGTACCACATAGTTGCCCATAATCAGATTAGGGAAGGTCTAGGTCAATCACGGACTATTAATCCAGGGCCCTAGTCATAGTATTAACGTGAAGATCTATCTATCATTTGTTCCTCTAACTGAGATCTTCAGCTTGCTGAGAATTCCATGTACACATTGGTGGAAGCTAGACCACCACCACCAGAAAAGAAAAGGTGTGAAATTCAAAAATATATATGTATATCAATGACCAGCAAGTAACAATTGCCATTTAATAAATACATTGGCATTCAAACAAATACATGATCATGAAAGGCAAATACACCCTCAGAGAATGGGCTTGCCTGCAACTCAAGGCAACTCACCTGCTTACCGACCTCGAGGCAGACACTGATTCATTTTCTTCTTTCTAAACTTCTTCTCTAGATTGAATAAAACTTGATTATCAACTGTGATATGTCCAAGACACGCCTCAGCCAGAAAGATAAGTTCACGCCTCTATTTCTATACTCCTCTGAAGTTTTGGACTTAGCCACTAACATTTAGCAGAAACAGAGGTGATAGGCTGGCTGCGTGGTGATACTGAGACACATCCAAATACGGAGACGCATGGGGACCATCTCTCAACTTGCTCCACATGACAATCAGAATGCTTGGAAATCACGTGACATTGGCTATTCCCTCGTGTTTATTGGGAACAGAGACCAACTCTATGTGAGAGCAACTTGGCTTACCCTAATAGGAGTTACAGAGTAATTAACTTCTTCCACGTCACATGTAAGGATAATGTGTTAATAAAAAAGTAATCACACCTCCATTGTTTCTGCAGGTTCAGCTTAATTACATGGCAGTTAGAATTCTCTCTCCTTATTCATACTCAGCGAGGACTCCCTTTACCATCTGCTGATATTTAATTAATATACATTCAACACCCTGCTCTATTATTAAATGTAATTTAACTTCCTCTGCGCTCTAAATTCAGAGCAACATGAATGGAAGACGTAATGAAAGAAAACAGCATCTACTCTGCTTATTAAAATATTATATACTTATTTATCTACACATTATTTAATCCAATTTAGGAAAGCTATTTTTCACCTCTAAGCATGCAGTGACTCTTGGAAGCTTCAGGAGTTCTTCGATTACTGAGAGCCAAGATAGAATTTTCTTGGTTAGCAGAGATATGTGATTTGAAAATAGTCCCCTGTTGACCCTATTTCAAAAGCTTGGGAATTTGAAGAATTGGTAGATGATTAGAAGAAAATGAGTGTGTGTTTCTTCCTAGCTAATATTTTCAGTAAATGTTTAATACTGAAGTGCTATCACGCATAGATCCCAGAGGTGAAAGAGAATGATGACAGGGCTCAGAGAATACGGCTGCCCATTGAGTATGATGTGGGCAACACACCCTATAATGCCTTATACTAAGGTTCATTATTTCCATTGTTACAGAAATTTAGATGATGTCAAGGTTTCTAGCTTAACTTATATGTACCTGGCATTATAAACCAAAGAGTAGTAAACTTGCAAGTTTCTAAATGTTGTAAGTGAGGAAACAGACTCAGGCATTGACATGCCTAAGATTAGAGCATTACAAAAGAATGGAAACCCAAGCCAGTGATGTAGGAGGTGGGGCAATAGGGGTGGTCTGCCCTCTGCCCCAGGTGCAGGCAACAAGGGAAGAGTGTATGGTCTAAAGAGAAAGTGTAAACAATCATAAAACCAATTAAAAATGAGTCTGCTTTTCAAATAACCCAATCCAAAAATGGGCAGAAGACCTAAATAGACATTTCTCCAAAGAAGACATGCAGATGGCTAACAAACACATGAAAAGATGCTCAGCATCACTAATCGTTAGAGAAATGAAAGTCAAAGCCACAATGAGGTATCACCTCACACCAGTCAGAGTGGCCATCATCAAAAAATCTAGAAACAATAAATGCTGGAGAGGGTGTGGAGAAAAGGGAACCCTCCTGCACTGTTAATCGAAATGGTACAGCCACTATGGAAAACAGTATGGAGTTTCCTTAAAAAACTAAAAATAGAACTACCATATGACCCAGCAATCCCACTCCTGGGCATATACCCTGAGAAAACCATAATCCAAAAAGAAACATGTAGCACAGTGTTCATTGCAGCACTATTTGCAATAGCCAGGACATGGAAGCAAGCTACGTGCCCATCAACAGATGACTGGATAAAGAAGATGTGACACATATATACAATGGAATATTACTCAGCCATGAAAAGTAATGAAATTGAGTTATTTGTAGTGAGGTGGATGGACCTAGAGTCTGTCATACAGAGTGAAGTAAGCCAGAAAGAGAAAAACAAATACCGTATGCTAACTCATATGTATGGAATCTGAAAAAATGGTACTGATGAACCCAGTGACAGCGCAAGAATAAAGATGGAGATGTAGTGAACGGACTTGAGAACATGGGGCAGGGCGGGGGGTGGGGGGGGCGAAGGGGAAGCTGGGACGAAGTGAGAAAGTAGCATAGACATATATACACTACCAACTGTAAAACAGATAGCTAGTGGGAAGTTGTCGCATAACATAGGGTGATCAACTCGATGATGGGTGAGGACTGGGATAGGGAGGGTGGGAAGGAGTTGTGGGAGGGAGGGGATATGGAGATATATGTATAAATAGAGCTGATTGGTGTACCTCAAAAACTGGAACAACAGTGTAAAGCAATTATATTCCAATAAAGAGCTTAAAAAAAATCAGTCTGCTTTTTATTAACACCATGCAATGGCAATCATGGTGATCAAATATCAATAAAAATACTTCTTTCCCAGGGGTAGACTGCTCCTCCCAAGTCCCCCTCACTTCCCATTGATAAACCACTGCCCAAGCTCCTGATTCAACAATCCAGTCACATTTTACAACACTCTGCCATCTGATCTCAGCTCACTTTCTAAGAAGAGGTTCATGCTAACATTATTTCAAACAGGAGGCAAAAACCCATTTTAGTTATATCTGAACTAATCCAAATAATGTGGGCACCAGATCCTGCTTTGAGGAATTCTGGCATGATACCACTCTCTCTGAAAATATAACTCTCAATGAACCTCCGTGCTTACTGACATATCAAGAAGTAGGAGGGGGGCTTCCTGGGTGGCACAGTGGTTAAGAATTTGCCTGCCAATGCAGGGCACATGGGTTCGATCCCTGATCCAGGAAGATCCCACATGCCGCAGAGCAACAAAGCCCGTGAGCCACAACTATTGAGCCCATGTGCCTAGAGGCCATGCTCTGCAACAAGAGAAGCCACTGCACTGAGGAGCCTGCACACCACAATGAAGAGTGGCCCCTACTCACCGCAACTAAAGACCTCATGCAGCAAGGAAGACCAATGCAGCCAATAAATAAATAAATGAATAAATGAATAAATAAATAAATAAATAAATAAGAAGTAGGAGGGGGACGTGTATCAGAAATCCCCTGCTCGGTTCTGGTAAGTGCTCATTGGCGTGAGCTCTCCCAGAGTCCGCCATTAGCCCCACCAAAGAGCCTGTAAGCTCCAGTGCTAGGTGGCCGCAGGCCAAATGACCAACAGGGTGGGAATACAGCCCCACCCATTGGCAGACAAGCAGATTAAAGTCTTTCTGAGCTCTGCCCACCCAGCCCTACCCACCATCAGTTCCCCCCATCAGGAAGCACCCACAAGCCTCCTAGATAGCTTCCTCCACAAGAGGGCAGACAGCAGTATCAAGCAGTATCAGCAGTATTTCGTTCTGTGGAACTGAAAACCACAGCCACAGAAAGATAGACAAAATGAAAAAGCAGAGGACTTTGTACCAGATGAAGGGATAGGATAGAACCCCAGAAAAACAACTAAATGAAGAGGAGATAGGCACCCTTCCAGAAAAAGAATTCAGAATGATGGTGAAGATGATCCAGGACTTTGAAAAAAGACTGGAGGCAAAGATCGAAAAGTTTACCAAAGACCTAGAAGAATTAAAGAACAAACAAACAGAGATATGCAGCACAATAACTGAAATGAAAAATACACTAGAAGGAACCAATAGCAGATTAACGGAGGCAGAAGGGTGAATAAGTGACCTGGAAGACAGAATGGTGATAATCACTGATGCAGAAAAGAATAAAGAAAAAAGATTAAAAGAACTGAAGACAGCCTAAGAGACCTCTGGGACAATGTTAAATGCACCAACATTCGCATTGTAGGGGTCCCAGAAGGAGAAGAGAGAGAGAAAGGACCCGAGAAAATACTGGAAGAGATTATAGTTGAACACTTCCCTAACGTGGGAAAGGAAACAGCTACCCAAGTGCAGGAAGCGCAGAGAGTCCCAGGCAGGATAAATCCAAGGAGAAACACGCCAAGACATATAGTAGTCAAACTGACAAAAATTCAAGACAGAGAAAAGTTATTCAAAGTAACAAGGGAAAAATGACAAATAACATACAAGGGAACTCCCATAAGGTTAACAGCTGATTTCTCAGCAGAAACTCTGCAAGCCAGAAGGGAGTGGCATGATATATTTCAAGTGATGACAGGGAAGAACCTACAACCAAGAATACTCTACCCAGCAAGGATCTCATTCAGATTCAACAGATAAATCAAAAGCTTTACAGACAAGCAACAGCTAAGAGAATTCAGCACCACCAAACCAGCCCTACAACAAATGCTGAAGGAACTTCTCTAAGCGGGAAACATAAGAAAAGGACCTACAAAAACAAAAACAAAACAATTAAGAAAATGGTAATAGGAACATACATATCGATAATGACTTTGAATGTAAATGGACTAAATGCATCAACTGAAAGACACAGACTGGCTGAATGGATACAAAAACAAGACCCAAATATATGCTGTCTACAAGAGACCCACTTCAGACCTAGGGACACATGCAGATGGAAAATGGGGATTGAAAAAGATATTCCATGCAAATGGAAATCAAAAGAAAGCTGGAGTAGCAATAGTCATGTCAGATAAAATAGACTTTAAAATAAAAAATGTTACAAGAGACAAGAAAGGACATTACATAAAGATCAAGGAATTAATCCAAGAAGAGGAGATAATTATATATGCACTCAATATAGGAGCATCTCCATACATAAGGCAAATGCTAACAACTATGAAAGAGGAAATGCAAGGCAGAAATAGAGACACAGATGTAGAGAACAAACACATGGACACCAAGTGGGGAAAGCGGGGAGAGTTGGGGGGAAATGAATTGGGAGATGAATTGGGAGATTGGGATACCTAATTGTACACTTTAAATATATGCTGTTTATTGTCTGTTAACTGTATCTCAATAAAAGTTCTAAAAAAGAAAGAAAGAAAGAAAGAAATCCCCTGCTCTGAACTGTGCATACCTAAAAATTAAAAAACCATCTGTTCACAGTGGCAACAAACAACATTCATGTTTGAACCTAACATGCCAATATGATGATAGGCTGGATGGTTTTGGTGGAACAGTGAGAGGCAATGATGAGAGGTGGGCTTGGGTAGCACGTGGTAGACCCTCCCTTAGGGGTCAAGCATGGTCCCTTGTTTTGTATGGAGCCTTACAGCCCAGTTTAACAGGTCTTGGGGCTCCCATTGACTATGATGTGGGCAATACACCCTCTAACGCCTTATACTAAGGTTATTTCCCTGTTGAGCTCACAAGTTGATGAGTCCTGATGATTCTTCTTCTTTATGCCCCTAGTGCTGTGCTCAGTGTCTTTTATGGAAGTAACTCTAAGTTCATGTGTATTAAATTGAAATTATTTTATCAGGGCCCCTGTTCTATGAGGTGTTACAGAAAAAGTTAATTGAGATTAAATTATTTGTATAAGGTCCCATGGCAAAACAGCACAAGTCTTCATTTCTACCTCTGAGATTCTCTTTCCAAAGTTCAAACAGGATCCATCTCTCTAGTTCAGTGAGGGTTAAGGGTTCAATTTTTTTCTCTCAGGGACTATCTTTAAGAAATTCTCTCTCTTCCCTGCATCTCCAGCAAAATCAAAATCCCTTTAGGATGAGTAATTTAAAATATATGAATGCCTGTAAGTCCCAGTTGCCTTTGCAGAGATGCTAAAGGGAAGATGTTTTCTTCATCATTGTAGCTGAAGCAACCTGTCAATCATTATTGACAAAAAGCACGGAGCCAAAGCTATCCTTGGGACCAGCTATTGCTAACTGCTGCACAGGACACGCTCAGTGAGCTTTCCATCCCTGGCAGCCAATCCATTCCCAGAAGTCATACAAATGCCTCAGTCAAGGGGTCATTATCATTTCACAGGTGCTTTTACGTTTTATTCAGTTATTTTTTTTTTAAAGGTTGGGGGGAGATATAAAGGGAGAAATAAAACCCAAAGGAAATATTGAACTGCAATTTCTGATCATAGATAACAGCTCTGGGCGGGCTCTCTTCTGTGTTCGATTTTACAAGGGTGAAAGTGAATGCATTCACTCTTCCATCCTCAGAGGGCTAGCAGCAGTCTCACCCTGCTGGCTGCACAGTGACCATGTTCAGAACAGAGAGGACCAGACACAGGTGTGGTCCAGCCTGGAATGCTTCCACTGTGATGAGACGATGGCATGGTTTGAGGCTGGATACAGTTATCGCCTTGCCCTATGTTTTTCTACCTGCCCATGGCTGACGTCTAAAGAGCGAGTCCTGTTAACTTCTAAGGTTAACATTTTCTCTTTAAAAGAGGTGAAATTTCTTACCTCCTTTTACAGTAGCATTCAAACTTTTTAAACATAACCTAGAGTAGGAAATACATTTTACATTGCAATCCTGTAAATACACACAATAGATTTTTGTGCATTTAAGTACATGTCAGTGAAACAAATGTTTTATAAAACAATACTGAACCATATTGTGAGATTTTCTGTGTTTTTATCCATTTTCTTTTCTTTCTTCCCCTTTTTCCTCTTTTCTTTCTTTCTGTCTGTCTTTCTTTCTAGTATGTCATGCCCAACTAATGGGTCTTACTTCTCAGCTTGAGAAACACTGCCTTATGCCACATTAGCAAAATTATTCCTGGCTATAACAATCCATTTTATAACTGAAACTGATTAACTTTTCAATAAAGAAAATAAACCTAAACATCATTTTGGACGGTTTTCGGGTGGCTCTTGTCAAATATACTTTTATGGCCAAAAGATCAATACAAGTCTTATACTAGACAAGAATATGTGTCATAAAACAAGAAGAAAATGTTTGTGCAAAGTACTGATTAGGTACACACACTTGGACTAGTGTGTGTACTTCTGGTTAAAGTACCTCAGGAAAGGGATATGAAACTAGAGAGATTCCAGGGAAGGCAGATGACAGGGCTGAAGTCCCCTGAGATTGAGGATAAAGGACACTGAAGACAGAGGCTTCCTGCAAAGGGTCCTATTTGCATCTGCCTTGTGACATCATCACTCTGCTTTGCATCCAGCAATGAGTCTGGGATTCTTTTAATCAGATTTTTTTTCAGATTGATATCAAAGGGTTGGTTTGGAAATGAGTGAGTTTTCTTTTTGGGGGACCTAAATAGTTTGAATGCATCTATATCCCTCAACTATGCAATCACGGTGCCGCCTTTAAATTCCAGGACTTGTCTTCACAATGTTTCTGTCCTGGGAATGGTGTCCTTGGCATCTCGTGATGGTGTTGCAAGTTAAATGACCTCACAAAGAGGTTCACTTCTTATTTTATTAATTAAACACCTTCACATGCCTGGAGACGAAAGTAAAGACAGATCCATTATTTGGACATGCAGCCTCTAAGCCATGAGCAATTTTAGAAATCACACAGTCCTCCCTTCTTAACCCTCTCATTTTTTATGACTTGAGCAAGGGTACCGAACATGTTTTGTCAACGTGAAGATTCAATTTCACTGGTTCTTAAGCCAGTCTTGTTGGTTTTCATTTTTTGTTTGTTTGGGGTTTTGTTTTATTAAACCACTACATCTGATATCTCCAATGTGACTAGAGAACGATTTAAAGAGAATACTGCTGTGGACTGGATGTATGTGCCTTCCCAAAATTAATACCTGGAAGCCTTAATGTCCTATGTGATGGTGTTTGTAGGTGAGGCCCTTAGGAGTTAATTGGGTTCAGAAGGAAGTCCTCAAGGTGGAGCCCCCTTGATGGGATTAGTGCCCCGATAAGGAGATGAAGGAATCAAAGCTCTTTCTCCATCATATGAGTCTCATGGGAGCAGGAAGGCTGCTGTCTGCAGACCAGAAAGTGGGCTCTCACCAGACACTGAATCTATTAGCTCCTTGATCTTGGACTTCCCAGCCTCCAGACTTTGGGGAATAAATGTTTGTTGTTTAAGCCATGTAGTCTATGGTACTTTTGCTATAGTAGCCTGAACTACAAGATAAATATTGTTTTAATTTAATCACTAGCTGGAGAAGAGGAAAAATATTGCTTCACTCTCCACAGATTGCTTCCACTTCTTTGTCGCTCCTTATTCCCTGATTCCAATCTCTACAACAAAACACCAGTAAATCAAACATATGGATATGAGCAGGACCACCTGACCACTGCTTAGCACAGGCAGGTAGAGGCAAAGTAGGACAAGATTATGGGTAAGATCACTTTGTCATCTACCATCAAAACGATCATTGTGGGCTTGAACAAATATTTGGGTCAGGGTAATTGTCTGCAGAATTTATTAATTACACTGGTTAATGGATAATTATCAAATCATGCCCAGATGCTCTCTCCTTCCTTTTTTTGTCCCCCACTGGTACACATATTACAGCAACAATTTTTCCATTTAATATACTAATAGGTTTGCCTTATCTTGTGTTTCACTGGGAATTTGTTTAACCAAGACTTCACTGTATGAGCCGTTGTTTAAATTGAAAAATCACAATGCCTTCCCCAACAACCTTGATACAAGTCTTATCTGTGCATGAAGGTGACAAAAACATATCTTTCTGTTGAGACAGTGTGGGGATGAGCTAAACTACAGAGAGAAGTTACTTTAAATCTAGGATTGCAAATAAAGAGAAGGCTTAGTCCTTTCTTAGGGTTTACCTGATTGTCAACACAAACTTGATGTGAATGTGTGACCCTGTCACTTCTGTCTGGAACTGTATCAGCAGTTTGAAGGGGGAGGGCACCATACTTTCATAGGGAAAGGTGTGGGTTTGACATTTAGGTTTAAGAAGGGAGAAGATGATGGAGTCCAGAGAATTTTTATGTAGACTTAGTAAGTGTTAATTTCCTATAGGGTCAGCTACACACTTACAGGAGCATCTCTAATGCATTTTATGAGTTAATAGACTCTGTTTTGTGGTAGCCTGAGTTAAGTATCAAGATAATGAAAGGATAATTCAGAAGAGCCATTGAAACTCAGCAGGACCCTGTGGGGCTCCTGGGCACAAAAGCCTTTCTGTGTCCCCCATTTCTCGATTATAGGAAATAGGCTTCATTCAGCCTCCTTGACCTTCCCTGAGTTCCAACGGGAGGATGCAAACAGATGCTAATTAGGGAAGGGAGGGGATGCAGAGACAAGGGAGGAATAGTCAAAAGAAACAATAGTGCAGCCTTGGGGCAAGGTCCTGGTTCTCCATCAAGGGATACACACAACAATATCTTTGAGCTGTTTTGCAGATACTGAAACCCCCACCAGGTGGGAGAAGTTAACAGCAAGCTGCCCACAAGCACACAGATCCCAGACCGGTTGGAACCAGAAGGTTGATGGTACTGACTCCCACTTACCTCACCACCAACCCATCAAAAGAATGTCCGTGAGCTGATCACACCCTCTTTGAACCATCATTATAAACTTCTTACTACCCCCTCCAGGGCAAGACACATAGGTTTTTTTGTTCGTTTGTGGGGGTTTTTTTGCAAATTTTTGAAAAGACTTTATTACTAAGCCGATTCTGTTTCTCCTTCAACAGTGTCTGTCCCTTCCCTTTCTTTTTAAGCTCTTTATTGCAATATAATTGCTTTACACTGTTGTGCCTGTTTTTGCTGTACAACAGAGTGAATCAGCTGTATTTTTACATATATCCCCATATCCCTTCCCTCCTGCCACTCCTTCCCACCCTCCCTATCCCAGCCCTCTAAGTCATCACCCATCATCTGGTTGATCTCCCTGTGTTATGCATCAGCTTCCCACTAGCCATCTGTTTTACATTTGGTAGTGTATGTATGTCAGTGCTGCTTTCTCACTTCATCCCGGCTTCCCCTTCGCCCCCGCCCCAGGGATACACAGTTTTGAGGGCATTAGCCCGCTGTGGCCCCCTTTGCCTGGCAAAGCAATGAAGCTATTCTTTTCTACTTCACCCAAAACTGCCTCGGAGATTTAATTCGGTGTCAGGGTACAGAGGCCGGATTCAGCTTCACCATCCTATTCAATTAAACAGAAGTTTTAAGTATTAGATTTCTTATCATTAATAAATGTAACACCCTAGGCCAAAGCACATCACACAGATGAATATTTGTTCTGAAGGAGGAGACAGTTCCTTCAGTTTAAGAAAATGTCTGGGTATGTCATAACGTGTTGAATTTCTTCTACGTCTTCCATTGTCATTTTCTTTATTATATGTAACTGGAGAAATGGTAAGGCCCCCACAATGTGGCGAGAGAGGACGGCCGTGCCCGTGTCAGTATGTGTTTGTGTGAGTGAGGGTACTTTAGAGTGAGAAAGGGAGAGTGGCTAGGAGAGAAGGAGGAATGGTATTGTGGGATATTAAGGGTGTACATGGCCAGATTTCTAGACCATAGGATGTCTACAGATGGATGAGAAACGCTCCTCAGAGAATTACAGCTGCTTCAGAGGAATGACACTTGCTGATAGATGCACCAGGAGTGTACCATTTCCTGATAAATCATTTCACAGAAGTCTGTTCCCTAGGTGGGCTAGTAAGAGTGGATTACTAGAACTTAAAAAAAAAGGAAGAACCAGGGAAAGATTGTGTGATACATTTTAGGGTCTTACACAGTCTCTCAGCTTCATAAAGATAAAAAATAAAAAATGTTTGCTCTTTCCAGCTGAGGAAGATGTAGGGCCAAGTGTAGGTAGTTTGCCTCATTCACATGCAGAGTGGGCTGGGCTGGCAATAAGAAATGCATTATTGTGAGGTACTTTGAGATGTCTTGAATTGGTTAAAAAAAAAAGTGCGTGCGCACACACACACATATGTACAGTATACTGTTGTTTTGTAGTACTTCTTTTCAGCAACCAAATCATCCCCAAGAGGGTTGGCTCACTGGTTTATTTCTGTGTACATAAATGAAATTTATCTGTGTATAAAAGAATATAGTCGCTGACCTTTATATGATATAAGGAAACACTATGAATCTTAGTTCCTAATCACTCACCCTTCACCTGGTCCTCAGCCACAAGGCATTGGTAAAATGCTTGCCGTAAGGAAGGGAAATTTTAAGAAGTCAGGTTAGGCGATGACAGTAACTGAAGAAACCAGCTGCCTATCGGCAGTGTTAAAGGATTTCACACACAGCTGTTCGTGGTGGAGGAATTAAACACTTTTACAGCTTCAGAGCCTCGTCTCTGCTAAATTTCCTTCCATTTCTTGCCTCCTAGAATTCAATTCATAACCTGCCAGCATAACATTGTCTTTTACTTACCGGGAAAAATAGTAAAGCTTCTTGTAGGGGATCTGTATTAAAGAAGATGGTCTTGACTCAGACATAGAATGAAGGCAAATAAATTCCACACATCTCCCCAGGGCTCAGGACTGAAGTAGATGCAGATATGATGTCATCCACTCTGAAGAGTCACAATCCTCACAACAGGGGCGAGAAATCAGGGAGTGAAACAGTGGTAAAACACCACAGTAAGCAAACACATATTGTTTGGTTTACTTGTGTTGAAGGAATCGGTAGAGGTAGGCAGGACACCAAGGCTTGCAATACAGGGAGCAATGTTTATTGTACCGGTTCAGGCCCAGTAGATTCACATCCAAAGACTGAGCCCCGAACCAAAGAAAAGTTTCCCCTTTTATAAACCAGTTCCCGAGCTTTTTGGGAGCCTATAGCTATGCTTATCTAGGCAGGGGCAAGGTACAGAGGCCAGAGTGCAGACGTTAGGTTTTCCCTTATCTCCTTGACTCAGCTGTCTGGGCTGCCCAGGGCAGGATCTTTGTGAAAGAGGCCATAAGTTACTTATTCCCTGAGGCTTGCATTCTCTTCTGTTTGCCTCTTCCTTCCCTGCTTTGTTATTAACCTGCCTCACTTGCATTATCTTGAATTCACACAATACTCTTGGCAAGTAAATATTCTACCCATTTTGCACATGACTAAACTGAGGCTTAGAGAGCTTTATTTTCTCTGGGTCACCCAGCTTGTGAATAATGTCAGAGTCGGGATGTGGTCACTGATTGATTCTAAATATTGCCCTTACTTCACCAAGCCTCTCAAAGGTCAAGCTTGAGAGAAGGGAGCTGTTTTCATCCAAAATCATTTGGCAAGAGCTTTCCTCCTAATGCCTGTGTGCTGACCTAGGGTAAGAAAGTCTGCTGAGTATTATGGGCTCTCACCTGTGCCAGCACGTGGTCATGCAAGAGAAAGAAACAGACACAGCAGAGGGAAACTGTAATGTGTATACAGTAGACACACACGCGCACACACACACACAGAAAGAAAAAGTCAATGGAGGAACAGGAAAGAGAGATTAACTCTGCTTTAGATGATTAAGAACACTCATGAGAAAGGTTTAAATTTACTTATGCCTTGAAGGATAACCACACAGATAAGAGGATGGAGAAGATTATGGCTAAAATAGAAAGGTGAAGATAAACTCTGAGCAAAAGTGTAGGGCAAAGTCTGGGAGTTTCCTGACTCAGCTGAATGAAAGAATATTAAAGGTGAAAGAACATTAATTCCAAAATTAGGAAATTTATATTTGATTCTGCATACAAAGGGGGCATTTGAATTAAAAAAAAATGCTATGATTGTTTTACAAATTATGAAGATAACCTGGCCCAAGGATACAGAAGGTAGAATTTAAGTCTTTAGGCTCTGGGGGGAGTACATAGAGATAGAAATAATCTGGAAGAGAGATTTCCATCTGAGAGCACTGAGATTTGAAAAGAGTAGCTGAGTACAAGGCCCATGAGCTTGACCTTAAGTGCTAATAAGTAATGACTCCAGGTGGCACCAATTCAATCAGCTTCTCCATGCCTTGCGCTAAAAAGGTGATCGTTGTTAGGAGAGGAATGCATTGGATGTATCTTCTCCAGAGAGTGAACAATAAACGTTGCCTCCACCAAGCCAGCTGAGGATAAGTGTTCAGGGCAGTGAACTTCCTGACAAGAGCCTGGAGAAGTGAAGTGGAACCTCATCTCCTGACTGCTAAGATAAGCTTTGGGCTAACATCCTCTTATAATAGGTGAGAATCTGGAAAAGACACATCCATACTCTTAAGCCCACTCCCGCTCTCTCTCTTCCTTCACAGAGACCTCCTAAATAGACCCACCAAGAAGGCCAACATTCTCTCCAAAAAGTAGCTTTCTGTGGCCACAAGCACCAAATAAACTGCATGTTTGTCTCGAAATCTTATGACTGCAATCACTTGGGTCTGAAACTTTTTAAAGCAAACCCAGACGCTGCATCATTAGCATTATTTGTTTCGATAAAGCGCCCAGGGACGCAGGTGGATGTACCACGAAGCCAATGAGGTTTAAGTCTCACTGCTCCAGATTTGCAGGTTCCTTGCAAGGCTCTAAAAGGAACCTGAAAGCATGTATACTCTGTGGAATTTGTTGGCTTTTTTTTATTTTGAGTTGTAATTTGTTGCGATTTTTTTTTTCTTGTCTAAATAAACATTCACACTTACACGTAATTTTCTATCCTATTTTATAAAGAGGGCCTCCCCAAATATTATAAGCTGCCCCTCCATGGTTTCTTTACCTTGGGCCATATGACTTCCTGATGTACTCGTCAAGCTATGTTGGTTGAAAATATAAGCCTAGCTAACTAAGTGAATTCACTAAGTACAATTACAAGTTTCCCCCACTATCGGAAGGTGGAGTGTTCCGCTGAAACCTTTCATAAGCCGAAATGGTGCAAAGTAAGGAAGCAATTACCTTAGGACACGTCTTGCTAATGACACACAAAATAAATCCGGATAAAGCCCAGATGCTCACAGACATGGTTCAAAGCTACGGCGGCTGGATGCTGGGTTGCTGAGTGTAGCTCCTGAGGAGCTTGGTGGTACAACCCTCTCTACTTGGAGTGCTCACTGCCTCTATAACATTTTGCTGCAAAACAAACGCTGAGCACTATTTTCAATTTTCAACTTTTTCCATAAAAGCGCAAATCCTCTTTTGATTTCTTTCAGTTAGAGAAAACGGGTACTAATGCTGGTCTTTTGTAAAAGCAAAATGCCGTCAAGTGAACTTTCGAAAAGCGGGGGATACCTGTATTGATTTCCAGTCACTTAAATATCAGGGGTCACATACCCATCACTAAATTGGTTTTGTAATATTTATTTTGCAGCCATTTGCGTCAGCAGTTGACAAAAAAAAAAGCCAGTTGTCTGTTAAGGCCAATCCCTTCTGACAAAAATCTATATAATCTGCATCGGAGACGAGGCAACACCTTTTTCTTCTCTGTGGTAAGTGACACACATCCATTTTATCCGAGTAATTTCAGGTTATTAAGGAACAGGTTAAAGAATGGAAGTGTGAAAACATAGCTCCTTTTTTTTTTTTTTTTCACATCTCCGTTTTGAATTGCTAAAAATTGAACGGTTATCTGATGTAGCTCATCTAGTACTCTGATGAAGATTTCATGTGAACAATGATAACTCGGTAACCAGAGTTTACCCTGAGCTGCAGCAGTTTGCCTGGCAACAACTGATGTCTACAGAGACAGAGAAAGTGGAAAGGCCAGGAACAGCCATCGCCTAGTTCCTTGCCGCGGGTTCCAGTGTCCGGTGCTAAATAGTGCCATTACTTGGGGGTCAGGAGCAATATAACTGTACCTCAAGCTTGTTTCCCCTTTGTGTACAACATCAGCCTCAGAAGGAACAGCACAAGGCTCAGTAGGAGAACTGGCGGATGTTTTATGTGCAATCCTTAACGAGCTAATGGCAGCTACTTAGCAGGAATAAGGTTGACTTGTTGAAAAATAGAACTGATAAGTTCTACAATGGATTCTGGCAAACCAGATGATGTTTGCAGAGTTGTTCCAGGTAAATAAATTGGGGCAGGATGTGTGTCCCTCAACCATGAAGAGTGGTATTTGGACAGGTGTAAGAGCAGGAAATCAACTCCACGTTTTTGTTTTTTTTTTTCAGTGTGTTGAGGTTTTTTCCAATTATGTAGATAAACAAATACTGTCCACACCTAGTCAGAAAGTGGCTGTGGCTTTAGGAGACGAGGGGCAGTCAGCTTGCTTTGTGAAGCTTGGGAAAACCAGCTACTCTGTGTCACGAGGATCTGGACTTTTACAGCTTTCCCAGCCCACATCTGTTGGCCAAAGTCTTGGGTTTTACTGCATAATGTGATTACACTTGAGGTTTTGTGTTTTGGAGGTTTATAATAAAATTGAAGTAGCATAAAAGTCCTAGAGGCGTTCTTAATATTTTGCAGTGTGAATATATATTGTTGTATTTTATTACCTGCTACTTCTTAAACTTGACTCTGCCTAGAGCAAAAGCCTCCTGAGGTGTTCTGAGGGTAGGACTGATTTTAGAGCGTCAGCCATCTGTTGATAATGAGTTCAAGGGGAAGCCTTGTTTTCAAGAACCAGAAGGAAATTTTACATGTTAATGATATTTACTGAGTTTTTCCTGATTATAAAAGCACTGTGTTTTTCTTAAAAACATGTGATTTTTGCATTGTAATTGTCCATATTCCTACTTCATAGTTAACTCGAGATTCTGATTCAATAGGTATGGGATGGGACTAGGACATCTGTGATTTTAATAAATTCTCCAGGTGATCCTGAGCTATATCAATTTTGAGAACCAATTATGAATTATACATGCTGTCTTGTTTTTGTTATATCATCATTAACAAAGTTGTTACATTGTTAACAAAATATTTTAAGAGTGTGTTTTCGGACTTCCTAAGTGGCGCAGTGGTGAAGAATCCGCCTGTCAATGCAGGGGACACAGGTTCGAGCCCTGCCCCGGGAAGATTCCACATGCCATGGAGCAACTAAGCCCGTGCGCCACAACTATTGAGCCTGTGCTCTAGAGCCCATGAGCCACAACTACTGAGCCCATGTGCCACAACTATTGAAGCCCACACACCTAGGGCCTGTGCTCCACAACAAGAGAAGCCACTACAATAAGGAGCCTGTGCACCATAATGAAGAGTAGCCCCCGCTCGCAGCAACTACAGAAAGCCCGTGTGCAGCAACAAAGACCCAGCACAGCCAATAAATAAAATAAATTAATTAAAAAAAAAAAAGAGTGTGTTTTCATTTCATTAATACCTCTTTGAAAGTATGATTTTCGGTGGTCTCATGGTTTCCCATCATAGAAGTGGACCATAGTGAGTTCCCTGGTGGTCCAGTGGTTAGGACTCTGCACTTCCACTGCCGGGGGCACATGTTCAATCCCTGGTTAGGGAACTAAGATCCTGCATGCCATGTGGCACAGCCAGAAAAGGAAATGGACCATAAAGTTTAAAACATTTTTTAATTTTTAATATATAAATTTATTCTAATTTAACTGTTACATATTATGTAGCAGGAAACATTTCTGTATATAAACATTTCAAACCCCCTGATAAATTTGTTCAGATAGAGTTCTAGAAGTAATATTACTAGGCCAAAAGATGTGCATTCTTTAAGGCTTTAAAGAATGTTCCTATTTTCCAGAAAAGTTATGATAATTTATACAAGTAGCTATAATATTGCTCGTGACCTCACTCCACCAGTTTTAAATGTTATAATTATTTTTATCATTGCTAATTTGACAGCTGAAAACTGTTATCTCCTTATATTGTTAATTTGCATGTATTTGAGTAGAAAGAGGTTAAACTTTTTTTTTTTTTTTTCTGTGTTTATAGGCTCTTGGTAGTCTTTCTTTAGGGGATTGTCTATTCATATCCCTTTTCAAGGCAGAGTTAAAGGTCCTCAGATAACCACAGAACAGGAAGAGATTCTGAAATTCCCCAGGACATCTAGATCTTCTCCTTCCTCTGTGTCTAATGAGTGCAGATGGATTCCAGGCAGCTATACCAAGGTAACAACTTAACGGGTGGTCTCCAATCCAGAATATTTGTTCTCAAGGTGAAAGAATACAGGGAGGGATCTACCCCCACTGTCAATATCCTTCCCTTAACGTCATGTTACCATAGGCACGTGGGCTCAGTGGTTGCAGTTCATGGGTTCTAGGGCATGTGGGCTCAGTAGTTGTGGCACACAGGCTTAGTTGCTCCGCGGCATATGAGATCTTCCCCGACCAGGGCTCGAACCTGTGTCCCCTGCATTGGCAGGTGGATTCTTAACCACTGTGCCACCAGGGAGGTCCCTAGCCTCAATTCTGACACCTCCGAATCTTGACATCGAGACTCTGACCTCCTCTCTTCTAGTGGCCTTGCACTTTACTCAACCTCAGCCACTTTCTCAGACGGTTACACCTTGTATCTTGACTTTACCAATAACCACAGTCTCTCCATCTCCTCAATTTCAAGCATTTCACTTTCTGATTTCCACCTTCTGTCTTTGGAGCTCACTCCATCTAAGCACCCTGTCTCTTACAATTTGACCCTATTGGGACCTGCATTGTGTTGAGCCTATTAAATTTTCACAGCAACCCATTCCTTTAATGTCATTGATTCCTTGCTTACCCAGCTTAAATTCTATGTTCCATACATATGTCCTTAACTCCCTACTTGTTTCTACTCACTTGTTTCTGCTCCTTAGCAAAATCCCAAACTGGCTAAATGCAACCATCAGACTAATCTTTTGCAGCATCCACACAGCTGAATGAGCCTAGGAGGAAACACACACCCATGCCGGGTGGTCTCACTTGGAACTTGTTGGAGTGTTCTGTTCAGTAATTGTGTTATATTTCTGGTCCATGAATTCTCCCCTTTCCTGGGACCACTGGACTCTTCTCTTTTTCTACAAGCACTTAAAACATCCTCAATCTTAGCTCACAACTTTGATTCTTATTTTTCTGAGGAAGTAGGAGCAATGAGAAAATAAAATCTACTTCATTTCACTCACCTTAATCTGTGCCTGCCCACTCTGCCTTCACTCTTGTTCCTACACATGGAGGATTACATTCATCCCTCCCTCTAGACACACCCTATGCCATCTTATTTGAAGGTTCCTCTCACTAAGAAGTCAAATGTACTTCTTCACCTTTTGACTCTGGGTTTGACATTGTGACTTCGGCTGATAGAATGAAGAAAAAGTGACAGTGCCAGTTCCAAGCTTAGGTTGCAAGTGGCCTTAAATTTCTCCACTGGAGTTTGTATGCTTCAGCCATTGCTATGGGTGAGAGCTCCAGAATGGGAAATGTCAATTAGACCCGAGTCCAATCCATGAAGACAAGATGATTCACCAAACTCCAGCGTAGAAATATTTTTAAACATTTAAGTTATGTACATCTAATACCACTCAGTTGTATTCAATACTGAATAAAATTTTAATTTCTTAATTAAAAATTTTATTTTGAGACCATCATAGATTCACATACAGTTATAAGAAATAATACAGAGAGTTCCCATGTATCCTTTACCCAGTTCTTCCCAGTTGAAATATCTTGAAAAACTAAATCATAATATCACAACTAGGATATTGGCATTGATCCAGTCAACACACAGGGCATTTCCACTACCACAAGGATCCCTCATACTGCCCTCAATAGTGCGTTCTTTTTCATTGATGAGTAGTACCATGGTCTGGCTATACCACAGTTTGTTTAACTGGTTGCCTATGGAAGGACGTGTGAGTTGTTTCCAGTTTGCAGGTGCTATGAACAAACCTGCTGTAAACATTTGTGTACAGCAGCAGTCCCCAACCTTTTTGGTACCAGGGAACCATTTTCCATGGAATGGGGGCAGGGGGGTGCTGGAGGGTTCGGGCAGTAATGCGAGTGATGGTGAGTGGCAGATGAAGCTTCACCCTCTGTGCAACTGGTTCCTAACAGGCTGTGGCCTGGGGGTTGGGGACCTTGGGGGCCCCTGGCATACAGGATTTGGTGTGAACACAACTTTCTCTGGGATAAATGCACAGGAGTGCAATTGCTGAGTGGTATGGGAATTGCATATTTAGTATTTTGCTTTTTTTTTTTTTTTTTTTTGCGCACGGGCTTAGTTGCTCCACGGCATGTGGGATCTTCCTGGAGCAGGGATCGAACCCGTGTCCTCTGCACTGGCAGGCGGATTCTTAACCACTGCGCCACCTAGGAAGCCCGCATATTTAGTATTTTGAAGAAACTTCCAAACTGTTTTCCTGAGTGGCTGCACCATTTTTTTTTTTGTATTTTTTTTTAATTGAGGTATAGTTGATTTATAATGTTGCATTAGTTTCAGGTGTATAGCAAAGTGATTCAGTCATACCTATATGTATTTTTTTTCAGATTCTTTCTCAGATTACAAAACACTGAATATTGTTCCCTGTGCTATACAGTAGGTCCTTGTTGGCTATCTATTTTATACATAGTTTATGTCAATCCCAAACTCCTCAACTCCCTCTCCTCCCTAACACATAACCATAAGTTTGTCCTCTATGTCCAAGGGTCTACCTCCATTCTGTATACAAGTTCATCTGCATCATTTTTTTTTTTATATTCCACATATAAGCAATATTGTATGATATTTACCTTTCTCTGTCTGGCTCAGTTGTGAGTGGCTGCACCGTTTTGCTTTCCCACCAGCTATGTATGAATGCTCCAGTTTCTCTGCATCCTTGCCAGCATTTGGTGTTGTCAGTTTTTAATTTTAGCTTTTCTGATGAGGGATATCTCATTGTGGTTTAATTTGTATTTCCCTAATGACTTATGATACTGAAGTTCAGGACTGACTTTGATGAGAAATTTAAATTGAAAGCATATCTGTTACTCTCAAATAATGGCTTTTAGGCAATTTACCACTTCTCCTCATCAATTTTCAGTGGCTTCCAAAGCAAAAATTATTATGGATAATAATTTCTATCATGGATTATGTTAGTTAAGTAGTAAAAGATTGTTAAAAATCTTATGTTTAATCAGCACTGAGATCCTTAAAAGAAGAATATAACTGTTATGGAAAATCACCTCTTCACTTGTAGGAAACCAGGCAAGGAAGGGGGATGAGCAGGTTCAGATCAAATGACATGGGCCATTCAATGGTAGGATCCTTAAGAATGACAGTGGTGTCATATTTTTTTCCTTAATAGCCAGTGAGATAATAAATTCTGAAGTTAGGGGATCAGAATATTAACTGTTCTAAAATCTCATCTCTTGAACACGAATAATATTAATTCATTGAGAAAGCAGCATCTATAGATCTTTACCTTTCACTTCTCAACCAGTCACCATCTGAGAGAGATGAGACATGGTCCAGGGAGTGCCCTAAATTTTAATAAAATAAAGCTCTCAGGCTTGCTCTGCATCTTAGCTCCTTGAAACCACCTATTCCCAAAAGAGTACATTGCTCCATCTCTAGCTCTGTTCATCTGACCCAAAGTGGGGTTAATACTAGAAATGGGGAAGATTATAGGGTTGTGGGCTGGGTTTCGGTCTTACTGATAAGTCAGGCAAAAGAAGTTTTATTCTCAGGGATTATTAGCACACCAAAGCTCATTCAGGCATTGGTGGGATCAGTGGTGGGAAACAGTATCACTTTGGTAAGTCACACACACCAGTGTGAAAAGAGAAGGCTCAGCCTCCAGATCTCTTGTTTTTCTGTGTAAGTTGTGTGAGTCACTCAGCCTAACAAGTGAAACACCTCTAAGGGTGCCTTGAGGAGCAGCACAGGGGAAATCACCGGGTCAGATTCTCATTTATGCCACCTCACCTGCAGCCATTCTCCTGGCCCAGTCGTTATAAAAACAAATTTAAAAATAAGAATAAATCTTAAAGGAGAAAGACTTTTACTTTTTACTCTTTAAAAATAATGACTGTATGCTAGATGGGCCAATGGAAATTAAAACTGAAATACTGAGAGTAAGCTGAGAGGAAATAATAATCAAGTCAAAGTTAAAAATAAAAAATTCAAATTCCAATAAAATTAAAAGGTTAAAAGTTAAAAATAATAAGATAAAATAGATGAGATGTAAAATAAAAGATAAAGATCAAGAAGCCAATGAGATAAAAGGTTAAACACATGAAAGTCAAGAAAATAAAAAATTAAGATAAAAGGCTAAAGTCCAGGAGATAAAAAGTTAAATATGTAAAAGAAAAATGGATTAAGGATGGAGAATAGAATGAGGAACTTAACATGTAAAGTTGAAAAATGTGAAACTGAAAATAAAAAGAGCATTAGGAGACAAATGTTTTTAAAGGAAAATGGCAAAAAAGGGCTTGAATATTAGAGAAACAGGCAATCTTAAAAGCATGGGAAAATCCTCCATCAGTTGACTAGGAGCAAGAATTTGCTGTAACTTATTTCTTAGGGGTATTGTGACTTTCCTTTTCCTCCAGTGAACTTTGTCCTTTGAAGTAGCAGTTCCCCTCAGGAACCCTACATATAGAGAACTTTTCCATCAAGTAGCTTTCATGGTAGGGCCTGGGTCTTGTTTGTATAAAGTAACAGAACGATGGTGCTCCAGGCTGATACCAGCAGCATCCAGTTTGGTCTCTGAAGAATTCTAGGGGAAAAAAAAAATGTGATATATATTAGAATCAATACTCATCACATACATTTGCCTTTTGTGTTAGTTTGGAAAGCACCTCCCCATTTATTATTTCCTTTTGGCATTTATACCGACTTAATGAGGTGGGCAGAAATCATTTGCACCTTCAAGAAGAAACAGGTTCCTAGAGATTGGAGGTTCACAGAGCTGACAGGCATGGAGTAGATAGCATGACCCTCTGAGGAAAAAGCACTAAACATATGCCTAGTTCCTCTGAAGCCGGGAGATAAAATCACGTTTACACAATCCTAAAACAGTAGGTAGAACCAAGAGTGGATGAGGGGAAGTCTTTCAGAATTTCTGCAACGAAGTCCATTTGCTTGACCTGTGCTGAAGGACCTCTGTGAATTGCCTTAGTAAGAAGGAAGTCCCTATAAGGGCATCCATGCCTTTTCAATATGATCCCTTTCCTGTTTTCTGCCTGGACTGCCACATGCAGTCTCTCCCACAGCCATTTGTGCGGCCACCTAGTGACCTTGCCACGGCAGGTAAGAAATGAGAAATTTTGAGGACGGCTGCACTCCCTGGATTTTCATGGCCTTGGCATAAAAACATTTAGTGCAGGTGCTGTCTGACCAGTGAACTGGTAAGGAAGGGTTGCAGAGAGCGGTAAGCCTCAAAATCACCTTTCTGTCTACAGGGGCTGCCCCAGCCTTGGGGGCCCTAGTAGGCTGTAAGTACCAAGGCCAGCAGAAGGAGAAATATTGTTTCCTGTCATCATTAGAGAATTTCCGTTTTGGGCAGAGGGGCTCACTATAAAAAAGAGTGGTGTTTTTAGTTTTGATTTTTGCTTTCTGGTCATCTTTGAAGGGGAGCACTTTATAACCATGGGTTAACATGAATTTGGAAACCTCTTTGGGTTTGAAAGAAGCATCATCATTTGTTCATAAACCAGGACATTTGAGGTTGGAACGTCTCTGAAAGGAGTGGGCAAGGATAGATAGCCCTTTCCTCTCCGCTCTCTGCTTCCTACAATTCTGAATGTCCTTAATATGCTGACTTGATTTTCCTTGCTCTTGAGCTGTTGAAAGATAGAAGCAACTAGGCCTGAAAGGGAAAAGTTAACAAGGGCAACAAAATAAAGAGAGCAAGGCATTATAGGTAATAGAGGAAGACTCATAAGACATTTTTATAGAGAGAGCCAAAGTTTTCTAAGAGTGGTAAGTAAACCGTGAATGTCATAGAAAAATCTGAAAAATTTCTGCTTTAGCTCATGTTGTGGACTCATGTTTCTTCTCTGCTCTTTCACGCGCCTTTCCCTCTCTTCCTTCATTTTCTAAAATTTTCTTGATTTCTTTTTTTTATTTTTATTTTTTTATTGAAGCATAGTTGATTTACAGTATTGTGTTAGTTTCAGGCGTACAGCAAAGTGAGTTGGTTATACACAGATATGTGTATATATATATTTTTTATTATTCTTTTCCATTATATTTTATTACAAGATATTGAGTATAGTTCCCTGTGCTATACAGTAAATCCTTGTTATCTGTTTTATATGTAGTAGTGTGTTTCTGTTAATCTTATACTTCCAGTTTCTCTCTCCCTCTCCTTCCCGTTTGGTAACCGTAAGTTTGTTTTCTATGTCTGTGAGTCTGTTTCTGTCTTGTAAATAAGTTCATTTGTACTATTTTTTAGATTCCACATATTTCTGCTATCATATGATATTTGTCTTTGTCTATCTGACTTACTTCACTTAGTACAATCATCTCTAGGTCCGTCCATTTTCCTGAATTTTTCAAAAAGCTGATCTCAAAGCTTCCTTCTAGCATCTTCACCTCCAGGTAGAAGCAGCATGATGACTGTTCATTCGTCTCTTGTTTGACAAATACTGAATTCCTGTTATGTGCCAGGCACTATACTAGGCACTGAGAGTGCCAATTACAATAAAGGCTTATACCGAGTATCTGCTATGTGCAATAATATACACAAGTATTATAGAAAAATAGCCTGGACCTTCTTAAAGAAATGCTGGCCCAAACTTGCTTCACTAAGACGTTAACTTCCAGGGCAATCAGTTTGCTGCAAAGTTGCTTCAAATACCATCCCCCTTCCCTGGACTCATGTTTTTCATTTTCAGGAAGGAAAAGTGGCTGATAGTTCTTGTTTATCACTTTGTGCCAATTTCTTATTCGCCCAAATATCGGCTCTGTTGACAGAAAATTTATACCTGGCATCTGTTCTATATCTAATGTCACAATATTAATGACTCCTTCATTTAAAGCAGAAGGCAGTGCTTTAGAAATTTGCACTAGAATATTAAAGACAATGCATAGAAAGGGGCAACCACGTGAAGCAGCTCAATATTTACCTACAACTAAGATCGGTACACAAAAATAATTTCTTAAAATCTTCTTTAAAGTCTTTAATGAAACCCATCCTGCTATTGCACCCCGTTATAAAGGCTTGGAGTGAAGTTCAGAAGTCATTACATGGTGAGATATTTTGACAGCAGAAAATATGTTGTGGGTGTTTGAGCCTGGAATAAGCAGCAAGTGCTAATAAGAAACCCAAAGGAAACCGGTGGGACCAACACATCTCAGAAGACATCAGCAGAGAACACCCAGGGATGCAGAGACCCAACAAGGTGCCTCCAGTGACGTCAAGGAGGACCACATGTGCGAGAGAAGACCAGAGGCCCTTCTCCCCACAGTTTCCCCTGCACTCGATCTCCCTCATGGGAAGGGATGTGGAGAGAAACCATCTTGGTAGAGAACTTACATGCTGAGTTGCCTAATGGGAGCCTTAGTTACTACTATAACTTAACAAGATTATTTTTGCGATCGTGTAAAATACAGAGAAAGTTACAATGTTTTGGACATAGGGTCATTGTGTTTCAAAGACTCTGCTTTCCATACATTGACCTACCTGACCTTAACTGGAATTCTTTTGAGGAAGGAGAGAGATAAATGTAGATTTGGTGCCAGTTGAGCTATTACCAGAATGCCAGAGAAGAAAATAGACCAATGAGTGATGTCAACTTCAGAATGAACTTAACCTTACCTTTCAAAAGGCACTCTAACCATACTTTCTTGGTGAGAACTTGGGCTTACACTGGTGAACACATGGCAAGATAGCCAGTGTTAGAGGGAATAGTTTTTTTTCCATTATAACTGAAATAAAAGACTATTTGATCAAATTCTCTCATATGTCAAATATACTTGTCTTCTACTAATCTCAGCAAACCAAAAATAAAAGTCAAAATTAATAAAGAAAATAAGTTTGTTCTAATAAGTATATCACCTTTATATTCTGTGTTGAAGCAAAGATAACTGATGTATCACCTAAGAATTAAAGGTGGAAAGAAAAGCATTCATAATACTGTTTATTTCTCACCAACTTGGGGGAAAAAATGTAATGTCATTGGAAATACATTCTGGCCTAATCAGGAGACTTTTGTTGTTCTTTCATGTTCTTCAGTCAAGCATTCCTTACAAGGACAGGATCTGGAGGTTTCATTAGGGGAGGAGCTCCGCATGGGACACTTGTGTCTTAGTTGGATGCAAAATCTCATCTGATTTTCAACATTGTTCGATAATAAATATTTAATAGGAAGCCATGCAGAGATGGAAAGTATTCAACTCAGAGGAAGATGTAGCACACCAGGCCAATGGTTAAACCAAATTACTACCTTTTGCAACTGGAAGCAGCAGATTTATAAACAAACCAACAGAAAAATTGAACCACCTCCTAAAAAGCATTGTCTGGATGATATTAACCCGTCAGCCTCAGTTATTTTCACATGTATGTCCATTTCATCATGTGTTTTCGTTTAACTGTGTATTTTCATTTGAACGTGTATGAACATTTTTATTTAAACACAATTAAGGGAGGAAATTTGTAAGTCTAGGTAATAGGGCTCAGAGAACAGTGACCTTTAGAAGGGCTATGCTTCACCTCGCCACAAGTAAAAAGCCCTGACATGACTGTCTGGTCGGGTCTACACTGTAAGTCAAACAGAATAAACCCTCCATCAGGAACTAACTAACAAGCTCTTGGTCAGTTTCCTACTCATTTTCAAAATCTTTCTGAATGCTGGTATCATCTGTTTCCCTCAATCTCTTCATCATTGCTCATTCAGAAATTTGAAGATAAGGATTCAGGATGTAACAGGGTTTCCAGAAGGTTTAGTTATCATTTGATAAAACAATGATGAAAATAAATTAATAAATAAAGGATGGATCTGGAAAAGCTGTTAGCAAACTGATTTTCCTGCAATTTGAGTTCTCTTTTAATTAAATACACCTAAGGAACTTTTGCCTTTAAGGCAGCCCTGTGTTGAATCCTATAAAAAGCAAAGATTGCCTTCTGTTTGTTTTGTATGCTGGATTTCTACCCGTTGAATTCCCTAAAGAACAGATATCATAAATAAATACCAATTATAAAACTCACTGTGAAGTTTTTAAATGATTCAAGCTACTCCTTTTCCTTCTGTCTTTCTTTCATCCTTTTGCTCTGTCTCACCACACCTTTCTCCTTAAAAGGAGAGTAAGTCTGATCTCTTGGGGCCATTATTTTTTCTGAAGACAAAAGAAAAAGCTGCATCCATCCTCCTTCCCACCCTATCCCCCACCTTCCTTTTGTCCATACCCCATGAGGGACCTAATTGTCTAACATGGATCAGATATAAATAGACTAAAGGTAGATTCATGGGAGGTGGCCTCTTTCCACTTAAAATTCTGAAGCTACACACACATTCTGGCAGGGTCTTATGAAATAGAATAGCTTCGATTCATTTAAGTTAAAACCCTTCTCTTTTCCTCCTGTTAAAAAAAAAGTCACTAAATTCAAGTGACATTTTGCTAATAGTGATCATATCATTCAGTGAATATTTAAACCTCTGTGAGCAACTGACACCATTCTTTTTCGTTTTAAACACTGATTTATTGAGCAGTAGGTACACACATTAAATATTCATTGCAAGATTCAATAGTTTTTAAAGCATCTAAATAATGAAAAGGAAAAGGAACAGTAATAAGAATAACAATAACATTTACTAAAAGAAAACTGTGTCAGATACCATTCTAAGTACTTTACATGTATTAACTCAATATTCACAACAGTCCTGTGAGATGAGTCCTAGTATCCCCATTTCACACGGGAGGAAACTCAGAGAGATTGAGTTACTTGCCTAGGGACCCACAAACTGGAAAAGGCCAGCATCTGAACCTTGATAGTCTTCAGAGCCCGTGTTCTTAATGAAATGAGGAAATGAAGGAAAAGAAAACATCTTTTAAAGAGAAAACAGGAAAGCTATCCGGAAGTGGTGCAGTGAACAAAAGAGTAAGAGATGCACAGTTGCTCACCTTTTGATGACTGAAGAAGAGATGGCCAGAAATAAATGTCATCCAGCACACAGGAGTCTCCCTCAGATGTCTGCCAGGCCAAGTGGAGCACGGGAGGTGTGGAGACATGATTCCAAACTCCAAGGATAAGAAAAGGAATGAAGAGTAAAACAAGACAGCTTTCTGGGGGTGAAGATGAGCTCAGGGAGAGAAGAGTCCATTTCATCTGAGAGTCAAGCCAATAAAGAGCCTAGCAGAGGGGTAGAAAGGCAGGTGCAAAGCTATGCAATCTGGGAGATTCTAGAGACGAGAAGAATACGATGCTTGGGGATCTTTAAAATGGGCCTGTAAGTGAAAGAGCCTTTTCCATGGGGAACGCTTACTTTAACAGGGAGGATTTAACTGAGAAAAGCGGTATTAAGATGACGAGGTAGTTTCAGCTGTTTTCACAATTGACTGCTACCAAGATTCAGCCTCAGCTACTCAGAGCAATCTATCAGTAAATAGGTTGTTTCTCTACCATCTATTCTCAGTAAAGCCAGAGTAATCCTAATGAAATATAAAATGGAAACATGTGACTCCTCTGCTCAGACTCTTCCAATAACTTCCCAACTGCTGGGAGCAAAATCCAAACCTTTACTGTAGCCCACAGGCCCTTCCACACTGGTCCCCACTCACTGTGCTGTGGCCTCCTTGCTGTTCTTCAATTCTGCTAAGTGATCCATCAGCCTCAGGGCCTTTGCACCTTCTGTACCAATTGCCTGGAATTCTAGTACCTGAAACATCAGTAAGTTTCCTTTCCTCTCTCCTCTATGTCTCTGCTCAAATGGCTTTTTATTTTGAGGCCTCCCACAGAAGGCACTCTCTTGCTTGCTAGATGCTGTTCATAACCTACATTGTCACCTGATATATTACATATTTATCTATCTTCATTGCCTCTTCCCACAAGAATGCAAGCTTCATAAAACAGGCATTTGTGTTCTTCATTGCTGTATCCCTAGAACGTGAAATAACACTGGATCCACAGGAGACATTCCATAATAATTGTTGAATGAGTAAATGCAGTCGACAGTGCTGAGAATTTTGAATAATGATAATGGAATTGAAAAGTAGAAAAAGTCCTTATTTTATTAGTCTAGAGACAGTAGAATTTAGTCCTCAGCCATGTTTTGTTTTATCCACAGAGCAATTTTTCAAAAATGTAAACCAGTATTTAAATATCAAGAGTTCACATAAAAATCCAGAATCCTGGCCCTTGCCAAAAAAGTGAAAATATTTGGCATCCACTGGACCTATATTCCCACATTTCAACAATGGTCCAAACTTGAGTAGCGGCTGCCCTTTCAAGGCCAGGTCTGCCTTCTCCAGTTGGCGCACACACCCTACAACTACCTCCCCAACATCACAGCCAAGTGTTACTTGCCATTTATCATTTTTATTGTACTGTTGGATGGATTATGGGAGAGAAATATTTCTCTGTACCCATGTCTCTGTCAACACCAGGAAAACAAAAGAGCCACATGATTCAAGAAAAATGGGAGAGAGTATATTTCTTTGTAGACGTGAAGACAGTGCTATATGTTAAAATGCCAACATTAGGCCACCTGTGCCTTATATTTTACCTGTGTGGCCCTTGTAATCACTTGAATATGCCACACCTGTGCTCTACACAAACTGAGGAAGAAGGAAAATAGAAAGCTGGGTCTAGCAGGCCTTTTGGTGATTGGGCTTCATGGCCTTAGGATAAGGAATCTTGACTCGATACGTGTGTCTCCTTCTATGCTTTTCTGTTCAGTTCTTGTTTGTTCTATCTCTGCCTTAGTTTCCTAGAAAAGTTTCTTTGGGAAAAACTATCTCAGGTGACGAGTGTGAAATCCATGTGCCTTGAACAATGTTAAGTATTCTACGTATATTGATTAGTTCATTTAATCTTCCCAGCAAACCTACACAATAATGGTAATTATTACTCTGTTTAATAAGTAGGAAAATTGAGACACAGGAAAAATATCTTGCCAATAACATCAGAGCCAGTAAATGGAAGAGCCAGAATTTTAGGCCAAGTTTGTCTGGCTCTAAAATTTGTGCTTTTAACCATCTCATTTCACTGCCCTCACTCACTGTAACACTACAGAGCCTCACAACCTCCTCATTATTGACCTTGGCGCGTAGGGGTGCTGTCCTGTGCACTGGAGGGTGTTTACCAGTATTCTTGGCCTCTACCCGCTGGGTACCAGTAACACTCTCCCTCCATCCATGTGACGACCAGTATTTATCCAGACACAGCTGAACTGGATGTTTTCTGAAGGATAAAGTGGCCCTTGGTTGAAAACCACTTCACTAAAGGGAAGCTGAGGTTTGCTTGTTCCTCCTTGGCCACGCTAATTAGGAGGCTCAGAGAGCCAACAGAAAAGGTGGCAGCAACATTTTGAAATTAAAAGTTTATATACAAGAAATAATTGGAGATACAGCCCCAGACGTGGCACGTAAAGCATGAACTGCGAGATGGAGGGAGATGGACGGCCCTAGTGATCATCAGTCCATCCTCATCATGAACTCCCCCCTCTCCAGCAGTCTTGGTATCATCAAAAGTAAAGGTGCAACCGGAGATTCTCATACTAAGTGAAGTAAATCAGAAAGAGAGAGACAAATACCATATAATGTCATATGTGGAATCTAAAATGTGACACAAATGAACCCATCTGGAAACAGACTCACAGACATAGCGAACAGATGTGTGATTGCCAAGGGGTAAGGGGGGGTGAGGAAGGGATGGAATGGGTGTTTGGGGTTAGTAGATGCAAATTTTTATATGTAGGATGGATAAACAACAAAGTCCTGCTGTAGAGCATACAGAACTATATTCAGTATCCTGGGATAAACCATAATAGAGAAGAAGATAAAAAAAGAATGTATATAAGTGTATAACTGAGTTTGCTGTATAGCAGAAATTAACACAACATTGTAAATCAAGCATACTTCAGTTAAAAAAAAAAAGTAAAGGCGCTCACAGTACTGATCTTCGCTGATTTCAGTGTGAGCAACAGGCAAAGATGAATTGAAAAGTTAAAAGAACCAAAAGAGAATAGAAATACTAAAATAGCGTAGCAATGCACCAGGCACCTAATTAATTGTTTTAAACATAGGTATTAATTGATAAACTGATTGGTTTGAATTTTAAATTGAATGAAAACATGCATTTCAAAAGTTCAATTTATGAAATAAACGTTTTTCTTCTATTAAAATACAAAATGGTTAATATAATAGTAAAAGTATGATCTTCCCTGCTCAGCTTTCTTCAGTACTATTTCAGCTGTTGCTAAGTGCCTCTACTCACAACTGTCATTGTCTGTGCCCTTTGCTGTGGAGTGGGCGCACCATGGCTTAGAAGGGTTTGCGTCAGTAATATCTCGAGGCAATAAGTGTTATTTCAGTTTGAGCAATGATTCCTTCTGCAGTTAGTATTAGTTGCAAGATTTAGATTCCATAGTATATTTATATTTCATAAAAATAAATGTGTTGAAATACCTAAAGGAAATGTCTAGCTATAAAATAAGAAGAAAACAATTGATAGGAAAAAAAAGTGAAATGTGGCTAAAGCTCCTTTTGTGTGTGTGTATTTGAGCACGCATTCCCTTTACTGAGGGAAGAATAATAGCATGTGTGTAGCTTAGCAAAATAATGTTTATTCTTGGAGAACTGTTTGACAGATAGGCTGTGTGCAAAAGATGCCAGTGGGAGGCACGGTGTCTTACATAAGATCTTTGCTTACAAGTCACAGAGGCCACCCCAAACTGGCTTATTCATAAAGGAAATTTATTAGAAAGGTTCTCAGGGGCCACACAAAATCCAAGGACATTGTTAGTAATCAGGGCTCAGGAAGATGGGAACAGAGCAGCCTGGGAATCTGAACAGCAGGAGTTCACGAACCTTCCCTGAATCTGCGCTGTTCCCACTGTTTGCTCTCAGTTCCCAGCTCTGAGAATCTGGTTGACTCTTCCTAGGTCAGGTTTCAATCCCCAGTGGAATCAACTTCGTCCAAGCGGTCAGAATCCCATGGTAGGAAGACACTATGAGGGGCTCATATCTTGCTGGGGGAAAGGACAGTTCTCGGCGAGTAAAGTCTAAGTATTCACACCAGTAGGTGTCTGGGATTATGTTTTTGAGATAAAGGAGAAAACAAATGTAAGACTTCAGATATCATGGGAGTACAACACGGTGGTAAAGGGCATGATCTCCAAAACATGTGAGGTTCAGAGTCTCACTCTGCTACACCCTGTGACCTTGAGCAAGCACTTAACCTCTCTGTGTCTCTGTTTCTCCATCTTTAAAAGGAAGCCAGCGATAGTCTGGCCTATAGAGTTGTTGTAAGGGTTAAAAAAGTTAATATATCTAAAATATTTAGATAGTGGCTGACTCATAACAAATGCTAGATAAATGTTAGCTTGTATTGGGATGTTGACAACGTACCCCAGATGTGACTGGTGATCTGGGTAGCCTTGGCCCTTGCTTTTGCCCAACTTTAGATCCTACTGAACCCAAACTTTGGGCACCTTCCTGAAAATGTCCAACTCCAACATATTAGTGGGCAAGGGGAGGGAGAGAATGGATAGATGGATGGATGCATAGATAGGCAGATAGGTAAGTAGGTAGACAGACAGGTAGATAAAGCTTTCATGGGCAGGCAAAGAGAAAGGTTTTCACATATATCAAAATTTAATAAAATTCTTACTAGATATCTCTGATCTTTCCTTACATTCCTCTACTGCTGCAAGTTTCTTCCTTTTCCCCATGCAAGCTTTGAAGACTCCTCTAATGGCTCCAGCAATTCAACCTGAGTCCAAATTTGCACTCTGCTGATGGGATTTAAAAAGAAGTGCTGTCGTTAAGCAAACTTACCCTCCATGCCAAGGGACCCAATCCCAGGATCCACGCACAAGTCATACAGGCCTCGGGCTGGGTGCAGCTTGAGGGAAAGGGCAGGAAACTGAAGCGGAGGGATATGCTGCTAAGAAATCTAGGTTGTACCCCAAGTTTTTAAAATGTCAAAACTGGAGATACAGAAATATCATGTGAAGCAGGGCATAGATCAGATAGGGAAACAGTATTTCAGCTTATCAAAGGCAAAACAAGGGTGACAGGCCTGAAGTAAGGAGAGTGCTAGTCAGATGATCTCAGGTAATGGAAGTGTAAAACCTGCAGCGGGGATCCTTAGCGGAGGTGTGTGGTGGACCACAGGGGACACCAGGGCCACTGACGTCGGATGCCCTGCAGGGTGGGCTCAGGGGAGCCAGAAAAGTGTGTGGCCTGTGAGGCTTTGGCAAAGTACTTGATTCTCTTCCCTCCTAGTTTTTTCATCTGTAAAATTAGGATAAAAGTAACACATATACACAAAATAACACAAAACGGCTTTTTTGTGCATTTAAATAATATATATGTGCAGTGCTTAGAACAGTGTCTGTACCTCATAAGAACAAGCTATTACTAAAATGATTATATTGATTGATTGATCTTAAGGATTGATATTATTGACGAATCATTATGATTAAGTTGTCTCTCCATGAGGCAGAAGATGTGCTGGGGAAGAAGAGGTTGAGAGGGGGGAATCTGGTATAAAATTCCAAAATGGTTTAAACAATGGACACTTTTATATCATATTTATGTCATGAAATTATATACTTGTGTATTGTCTTTTTGCTGTGATTGCAACAAACTATCATAAAGTAATTCTCCACCCTAGAGGATGAGGAGATGCAAAGGAAGTAAAAGGCATAGGTCATGATCCAGTCAAATGTGGTTTGAAGAAGAGTCCCCTCACTTACCTGCTCGTGTCCTCTGTGCTCAGTGTGCTGGGAGCCCTGGCCTCAAACTCTGTGTGACAAAATCACTGTGGGACCTGGCGCAGGTGAGTCACAGGTGGTAGCCATACCTGACACCTCCCACGCACAGTCATCAGGCTTCATCTTCATCATGATCCACTACCCAGTTCAGTGCGTAGCTCCACACACATTTCTTAAAGAAAAGACCCGATACGACAGTAGGCATTGCATCCTCTTAACCTTGTGAAGGATGTATTATCATCCACATTTATCGGCAATGAAGCCAGAGCTCAGAGAGCTCTGTACTTGTGCTGTGTGCCAAGACCATACAGCTGAGCAGTAGAAGCAGGGTTTCAGCTCTGACCTTTATTCTGTAATAATACGCTGCAACATTTTTTTTTTTTCTGGAAGAAAACAAACAAAAAGAAAACCCTCCTACTGCTTCTTGTGGCATGAAGAAGTCATTAGATGGACATTCCTGTTCCTGCAAAGATCTCATACCTAGTCACCTTTCAAACTTCCGTTCCCACCTGTTTCCTACACTTGTTTTATCTCCAGCCAAGTCAGCCTGCTCTTGCTGAGTTCCTGAAATTGCTGCCTGTTTTGCCTTTGCTCTTGTTTCCACTGCCTGGAGCAACTCCTCAAGTCCACATTTCTCCTCCATCCATATCTGACCTCCAAAATGGAAGTGCTTTTTTTTCTCCCTCTTAATCAGTAGAGTGTATTCTTTATGCATCTATTAAAACAGTTTAATTTCTTAATTATGAAATGATGATTGATGTGACTGTTTTATCCCTGGAAACTTGTTAAAAGAAGGGAACCACATCTTACATATCTCTGTAGTGCCTCAGATGTATAGGGTCTGCAGCCTCTAACCAATAGTCTTAAACATGGGGCATCCTTGGTCACCATGAGCTGAGAGAATGAGCACGGGGGGTCACATTCAGGAGGGGGTCTGATAGAAGAGTGAAGTGCTCAGTTATGGAACTACCTAGGTTACTGTACTCTTACAGGACTAGATAATGTCCTTCGCGTGTGTTGTGTGATTTGAGCCAGCATGTAGCTAGGAAGCATGAGTCTGGGAACCCAAGGGTGGAAATGAGACTGGATACTCTCACTGTGACATCTAGTGACCAAGTAAAAGTTTTTGTTTCTCATCCCCAAAACTTTGGGTTCCCTCTGATTAGAGGTCTTAGTTTCCAAAACAGTTAAGCTTCCAGGTAACACAATAAGGGTTTTGTTGACCTAAAAATTGAGATCGACACCTGGTCACTTTGGGTGCCTCAAACAAACAAAGGGGTCTATATGTTGGCTGGGTGACCAATCCTGATTACCAAGGGGAAGCAGAGCTAGTATTACTCAATGGCACATGAAGGAGCATGTCTGGAACCAAGGGATTCTCTGGGGAGCCTCTTGGTATCCACATATTCCATAGTAAACGTTACTGAGAAACTGCAATAACAAAATACAAGCAAAACTACTAAAAGCACAGATCCTCGAGGATAAAGAACCATACCATCTGGGGTACTGGCTGAGTGCAAAGGAAAAATGAAATGAGCAGTGGAGAAAGAAAGTTACAAATTGCAGTTATAGCTTATGACCGGCTTCAAAAATGAGAACCGGATTAGTTATGCATATTTTTCATTGTTTTGTGTATATATAATACTATTTATTTTTTCCTTCTCCAATTTACTTTCTATCTAAGACATGTTAATAGTGGTTAACCCTATAACTCAGTGTTTAAGTTAAAGGATATCAAAAGAATTGTGACTTATTAGAAGAGGGATAAATACCACCTGGGGTAAATAAAGTAGCATCTACAATGTGATGTCTCCATTTTTGTGACAAGTTGAGGAGGTGTTTGGCTATAGTCAGAAGAGCTGCATCATGTCAGCCAGATGTTGTCCTGGTTTTTGTTCAGAAGTTAAAACATGGGTAAAGGGGTAGTGTGGATGCAAAGTTGACAAAAGGGTGGACTGTGCTAGATTGTTAGATGCCAGCCTTTCACTAGACCCTCCATGCAGTGTCCATGAGAACAGTTTTCACAAATCTCCAGCTGCAGAGAGCTTCTTGGGGAAGGGCCCCTGCTGTGTGCCTTAAGATTCATCACCACGTTTTCATTGAGACCACACTTGCCATGAGCTACTTCTAATCAGTGATGGAGTATGGCAGGCATATAAGTCAGACATCTTTCTGGGGGACCTGGGATTCCTTTAGTGACCAACTTTGGCTTGACACTCCCTGACACCTTGGCAAACCTTCATTAGACTGCACAGTGGCCTATGTCATTTCTGCTCAATTTTCCTTCCCTTTTCCTTAATATACTAATCATAATAGCATCATGGTCTGACATCTCTCCCAGTTTTCCCTAGCTCCCAATTCATTTTTCTCTTATAGGCATTTCCCCTAATAAAAACTGCACATTTAATTCCATCTTGGAGTCAACTGCATGGAGAACCCGTACTAACACACCCCTACTCTAAGAGTGCTTCTGTAATGCAGAGCGGAAGCCAGGAGCCACATTCCAAGACACTCCTTTCCTATGTGGCTCTGGGATAGAGTTTACCTATGAAAGTCACTTGCATGACATTTAGAAGGCAGAATGGAGGAGAGATCATTATCCTTTGGGGTCACTGTGAGCAAAGGTAGTGGTTTCTCTGATTTCTCTGTGAGCTGTCTCTTTACTACAGTAAGCTGGAAAAATATCTTTCCCAAAGACTAAAAACTTACAGTCGTTTATCAGAGTGCTTTTGAAAAACACCCACTTTAGTGTTTCAGGCTGAAGTTTTCAATGACTCTTTTCCCAGTCTCCTAACTGCAGCCTTCCAGAATGTCATTGTTCAAGATGTGTAAACCCTAACTCTCGTGTTGAACCCTTTTATTCCAGGAATATTTGGAATAGCTCAATTTTCCTAACCATATCCAAACTGATACAAGAAAAAATTGATGCTTATATCTTTTTTTAAAAATAAATGTATGTATGTATGTATTTATTTATTTATTTATTTACTGGCTGTGTTGGGTCTTCGTTGCTATGCACAGGCTTTCTCTAGTTGCAGAGACCGGAATCTACTCTGTTGTGGTGTACGGGCTTCTTATTGCAGTGGCTTCTCTTGTTGTGGAGCATGGGCTTCTAGGTGTGCGGGCTTCAGTAGTTGTGGCACATGGGCTCAGTAGTTGTGGCGCTCGGGCTTAGCTGCTCTGAGGCATGTGGGATCCTCTGAACCAGGGCTCAAACCCGTGTCTCCTGCACTGGCCGGCAGATTCTTAACCACTGTGCCGCCAGGGAAGTCCGGTTGCTCATATCTTTATATGATGCTTAAAATACGTGTCTCCTCAGGGCCCCCCACAGTCTTTGAACATGAAACATGCTCAATAACTATCAATTAAAAGAATGAAGAGAGTGATCTATTTAAAAAGACATATTTACCCATTTTTAAAACTAGGTAAGATACCTAAATACTTGACCTTTAGAGTTTATCTTGCCCTGTTCCACCATCTTTATAGACTTTTCTATTTGTACACCTACCCCCACCCCCCACCCCTCTAGTTTTTAATCCCACTCTTTCCCGCTCTCGTCACTCACACTGGAATCATGAGTGTTCACTGGAAACCTTACATTCTGGAATGGCCCACAACCTCCCATTGGCTCGTTTTGGTTTCTCTGTTAATGATCTACTATTTCCATAGAAAATACCATGCATTCTCACACTGAGGCCAGTATGATCTTTCCAAATGACAAATCTGGTTATGTCAGGTTCCATGCTTAACATGCTTAAATGTCTTCCCCTTGCTTTTAGAATCCAATCCAATCCAAAATCCTTGCGTTGCCTTTTATGGTCCTGTATGAAATTTCTCTTCTCATTTAAAGCACTTTCCCCCTTGCTCTCTGTGCTTCCGCTACTCTAGCATGGTTTTTTTTGTTTTGTTTTGTTTTGTTTTTGTTTGTTTTTGTTTTGTTTTTGACTTCTTTAATATATATCAAGTTACTTTCCATTTCACATATCTTTTTTACATAACATCCCTCTCCCTGAAATACTTCCCTCCCGATTCACACTCACCGGCACGTGTGTGCATGACACACACATCTTTCGCTTTACTGATCTTATTCATGCTGCAGGTTTCAGTTTAAAACTTGCTTTATTAGAAAAAGCCTTCTCTGACACCCTGTATAGGTCAAGTTCCTGTGTTACACATTCTCAGAAGGGCTTCTCCTTTAAAGCACTTATCACAGTTGTATTTAGTTCATTTTTCTGAGATATTTTCTCTCTCCCTTTTTGCATTTAGAAGTTCTTGTGGGAAGAGACCAATACTCTTATATTTGCCATCATATTCGTGTATGTTAGGCATTTAATAAATATTTTTGAATAGATACATATTCTTCATATCAACAAAGTTCATAATCTGTATTTTGTCTGTTGGGGACCAACAGAGAACTGGTGACAGCTCATCAACTTCAAGACAGAATAATGGAATTGGAGAGAATGTTAACACTTATCCCATCTTTATTTTCCTAGTAACTTACTGGTTAATCAAAAGCCCAGATCATAGAAGATAGACGAAAACATGACAAAGCCTGTTAATATACTTAGATAACCCAATGTTATTGGAAAAAAAACCTTTATGTTCATAAAAGCAAATAAAGCTTTAAAATAGAAATAAAATTAGTAGTCTAAACTGAATTTATTATAAACTCCTAGAGAACACTATATATAAATAAGTTCTGATGAAACCATATTCAAAGAATTGCCCAGATTTGTCTTGGGGCAACAACATAGGATTATCAGATGAAAAAATGTGCCCCCCAAACTACCCTCCAGGTGCACACTTGCCTCAATGTTTTATGAAACAAGCACGCACACCCATGCTTTAAGCCAATACTCTCTCTCTTCCTACTGACTTTGAGATGAGCCGTTTTATTGCATACAAAGAAAAATACATCTATTCCATTACTAATTTCGAGAAAGAGGCAGTTTCTAGGAAAAAACAGTACTTCTGGCTGTGCAGAAAATCCATACATGCAAAAAGCCACCCTTGGAATCCTCCATTGCTGGTAAGTGGATTGTACTGATGGTTCATGCTTCATTTTTTTCCCTCCAAACTGAAACATTAAGAATTTCTCCAAACAATCTGTCCTGTTTGTCTAACAACACTCCCTCTGATGGTTGTATATCATTCTTTTCGACCTTGACCTTAAAGAAATCTTTTCTTTTTCCTTAGTCTTTTTTTTTTTTTTTTTAACTTTTCACTTGAAAGTGGGCTAATATCACTGGAGAAGTCTGTTCAAGCTTAACACTAAGATAGGCTCTAACAAGCTTGGTGAATCATATTACATGCAGTCCTGGGCATCCATTATTTTGGATGAATAAAGCCGGAACTCAGATGCCCAGGAACCTAGAAACTGCTGCATCCACGTCCTCCAGAACAGTAACCCCAATGCACGATAAGTGTCTGGGAAAATTGTAGTATTAGCGCCACCATCAAGGGCTTCAAAGGTTTAGAAGCAGGTGGTTTTTGCCTCATTTAACTCACCTGTTTGCCAGGTACAACACCCAGATGCACCTTAGAGAGGGACTATAGATTGTTACAAATTTAATCAGGTGGTGATGCCTATGGGGGCTGTAGTTCCAGAGGTGGGATCTACTAGGTCAAATCAACCCAGCTCCTGGTACTTGATAATGTGGGTGTTGACTCAACAAATGCTTTCTTTTCAGTCCAATTCAACAAAGATAATCAAAAGCAGCTCACCTTCAGGGGGCAAAGACTGCAGTTCAACTTCATAGCTTAGCTATGCTCAGAGATAATGAACTCTTCCGTCAATTTTCTGAAGGACCTTGAAAATTTTGATATCCCATAGGAGGCTGCGATAGTTCATTACATTAAGGATAGTTTTCCTAAATTGTCCTGGTTATTTCTAGCCATGTTTGTAAATGCTTAAGTAATGCACATTCAGATCATGAGACAAAAACTAGACCCAACGAAAGTGCAGGACCTGCCACCTTGTCGAAGTTCCCAATGGCCCATGTATTGAGGGCAGGTCAATAAATCCCTTTTAAAGTGGGAGACAGGTGCCTACCCATATATTGATACTACCCATCCAATACAAAGAGGCACAAAATTTGGGGGGTCTCTTTGGATTCTGGGAGACAATATATGTCACATTTGGATGTGTCGTGCTGTCCATTTTTTGGGTGACCTAAAAGTCTACCTGTTTTGAATGGGGTCTGGAGAAAGAGGAGGCTCTGCTCTGAAAACAGGCTGTGGTGCATTTTGCCCTGCCACTTCTCATGATCCAGGAGACGCCATGGTGTTGGAGGTTATCTGTGGAACATACGAGTGCCTTATAGAGCCTCTGGCTAAGCTTCCTAGGGTTTTGGAGTAAAACAGTGCTTGATCCTGCAAACACATCCTCTTTTGCAAAGCAAATATTAGGTTACTGTTGAGCCCTGGTAGAGACTAAACACCTGACCATGAGGACAGCTAGTAACTTTGCAGCCCGAACTGGCCATTATTTGATACACTGAATTATCAAATCAAATGGTGAAGCTGTTTTCAAATGGAAAATGGAAATAGTATATATAAGACCAAATCTAAGAAGCTCCCAAAGTTACAAATAAAGTGCATTCTCAGGTGGATCAGATTTCCTAAGTATCTTCTGTTGTCACCTTTCCCTCAACCCACACATATGATCAGTTAACAGAAGAGGAAAAAGAACATGGTCCTGCTTTGTGAACAGGTGTGAATAGTATGCTGGTACCAGTAGAAGTGGATAGTTGGTAAATTACAGGCTTACTGAACATTGGCTCTGAAAAAGCAATCCTGAAAGGGAATCCTCCCAGTATAAGGACCTTCAAGCAGAACGTCTGATTGTCCTTTTTCATTGAAGAAATTTGATCTGAGGTATAGATAAACATTGATTGATGGATAGTGGCTAACAGCTTTAGTGGTCAGGGACTTGAAACAAGACTGAAAGATTGATGATATGGGACACTTGGGGAGAGGTGTGTAGTTGGGTTTCTTAGAATGGGAAGAGAATGTAAAGATATTAGTAAATGCCCACCAGAAGGCATCAACTGCAGAGGAGGTGGACAAGATGGCCCATTTGCTAAATGTCAGTCAGCCTCTGCCCCAGTTTGAGTGCTTAAACTGCTAAAACAGTAGAATCCAACACCAAGCCTCAATAGAGCATTATAACCTAGGACAAGCAGCCATCTACCTGGTGGCAGGTTGATTACAGTGGATCTTTTTCCATCATGGAATAGGATTAGAGAGTTGTTTCACAAGGTGCAGCGTATGCCTTACATACGTGGACAATATATATACATAGTTTTGTCTACCCATTAGCACAGTAAATTGGTCCTGGAATTGAGGGCTGCAGATGGAAGAGGTCTCTGCTATAATACCTAACACTGAAAAGATTTCTATATCCCTCACCTATTACCTTATGGACAGTGGGTTTGGAGATCCTAGTACTTAAGAAAGAAGTGTTCCACTGGGGAGTACAGTCATGTTTCTGTTAAATTGAAAGCTGAGACCGCCTCCTGAGCATTTGGGAATTATGCTGTTTAACCAGTAGGTAGAAAAGATAATCACTCAACCAAAAGGTATACAAAAGGCTGTGATGATTCATCCAGATTACTAAAAGAGAGGGTGATAAATCAAGGACTTCACTGAAATGTAGCAGATTATTTTAGATGCCTCTTAACCAACCGGGCTCATCAATAGGACACTGAGGCACTCCAATAAAATCAGGATCACCAAGGACCCAGCTGCTGTGCAGATTACGCTTTGGTTTATTCCACCTGGTAAAGAACTTCATCCAGAGGAAGTGTTAACAGAGAGCAAGAGGATTATGAAATTGATGACAGAAAAAGAAAACTCTGATGTTCAGTTTAGGCCTCAGGAACAGCTATAGGAGCTGAGGTTGTCGCATCTATATAGTATTCTAATTAATTGTTTTTTCAGTAACTCCTCTTTTCCCCATCTTTACATAACACAGAACATGTTAGTGAGGGCTAATATCTGGGGCTTCACGTGGAAATATGACTGAAATTACATCACTCTGTGATAATAGGATCGCTGATGGGCCTCTGCCCCTTCTGTGAGGGACACACGTTGTTCTCTATGTGAAGAAACAAGAATGGATTCTGAGAAACAAAATGAATGGACTATGCCACATACTCAATTTCCCACCACGTTCATCCCCACCAGTTTCACCCTTCGTCTTCTCTACCTTGTTCTTGGCTCAAGAAGGTTAAACTCTATGGACTGCTTGAATCCTGTTTGGGTTCAACCAATGATAGACAGCTATGGGACATCATAGAGGGGAAGATTTATGCCCTTGGATCTTTGCCTATCAAGCCAGGGTTGGTAGAAGCTCCATTCCTCAGCTAAGGGTCACATCTCTTTAGCAACCTTCTCCTACAGTTATCTCTCTCTGGTAGCTGTGGTAACCATTCCCTTCCCATAACCCTTTAGGTGGGTGGTAACTACTTTATCATCTCCTGATAGTTTCCATTAACCTTGTCAACATCTTTGCAAACAGTTCCTTCCTTAAATTGTCTTCAATTATACCATTTGAATGTGCCATTTATTTTCTGCTGTGACTCTGACTTGAACAAATTCCATGTTCCCTCCTTTCTGGAAATCTTTGCTTCTTTTCAGTTCTTCTTCTCTCTCACCTTCCAGGGTTTTCTCTTGTCTGGAAGATTATCCTCCAATCAGACTATTAAATATACTGTAATTGTGTATCCATCCCCAAACTTTAAGCTCAACATGTGCAGTGAGTATATCTTTCCTACTCTCCTCTTATCCCCAGCACCTGTTACAGAGCTTGGCCTATGATAGGTACTTAATCAGTATCTGGAATAGGTGATCCATGCTCTCAACAGTTCCATCCAGAAAAATGTTACCTTAGAACTTTTTTTTTTCTGGGACTTCCTTGGTGGCTCAGTGGATAAGAATCTGCCTGCCAGTGCAGGGGACACGGGTTCGAACACTGGTCCAGGAAGATCCCACATGCTGTGGGGCAACTAAGCCCATGAGCCACAACTACTGAGCCCACGTGCCGCAACTACTGAAGCCCATGTGCCTAGAGCCCAGTGCTCCACAAGAGAAGCCACTGCACTGAGAAGCCCGCGCACCGCAACAAACAGTAGCCCCTACTCGCCACAACTAGAGAAAACCTGTGCACAGCAATGAAGACCTAATGCAACCAATAAATAAATAAAAATAAATTTTAAAAAAAGGACTTTTTTTTTTTCCATAAAAGGGTTTCTTATAGCAGAAGACTGACGATTCATTTACATTATCTGTCCTGTTTCCATTCATCACATTGCCACATATTCTCAATTAAATTCAAATTACCCTGTTTGCTCCAGAGGTAAATACTTCTTTATTTCCACAACCAACAGAAGCTTACAGGATAAATAGAATATATAATGGTACATGGAATGCAGACCAGAATCTAAAGCTTCTGGGCTGCCAGATTAAGAGATAAAAAGTGATATATTGACTCTGGTTTTGACTCCAACATGTAAAGAGCTTGGAAATTGTCACTCCCCTCTTTATAAGAAAAAACTGAACAAACTAAAAATCAGTGAATTTTCTTGGACCCATCAGAGAACTGAGTTTGCAGGACAGGTTTCCAATGTGAAATCTGGCGAGACAGGCAAGGCAGGACAGTCTCTGATTACCTAGAGCAGAGGTCACTGGAGTCAAAAACTTGTCAAAACATTTAAAGCCAGAAACTCCTGGGAGCTGCGGTCTTAAGGGACCCCACCCCCACCCCAGACTTTTGTGGGTTTTACCTCCAGGAGCTTCCTAGTTTCTCAAGAAAGATACTCCTGCAGTGCCAGGGGAAGAGTAATCATTGTGAAACATACCCAAGAATGTTCTCCATAGCAAAGCCCACTCTCCAGTGAAAAAGACTTTGGCAAAGCCTTATCTAAAATGAGGGAAGGGACTGTCGCCACTCCAGGACCTCTAGCTTTCCTATCTCATCTATGGGAGGAACAAAGCTATAAACATGGAGAAATACTTAAGGAGGTCACAGCCCAGAGATCCAGGTCCTTGAAAGACTGAGATTAAATTATAAAATTGTAAAATACTTTCGCTCCTCTACTTACCGCCACACTCCGTCATGGTAAAAACTCTCAGCAAACTAGCAATAGAAGGAAACTTCCTCAAGCTGATAAAGAACATCCACAGAAACACCTACATCTTAACCTCGTCCTTAATGGTAAGGTGCTGGCTGCTTTCCCCTCCTAAGATCAGTAACAAGGCACAGACGTCCTCTCTCATTTCTATTCCACTTGGTACTGGAAACCCTAGCTACTTCAACTGGATAAGAAAAAGAAATCAAAGATTCACAGGTTGACAAGGAAGAAATAAAACTATCTTTGTTCCCAGATGGCAGGATTGTTGTAGAAAATCCCAAAGAATCAACAAGAATACTCCTGACAGTAAGCAAGTCGAGTGAGGTTGCCGTGTATAGTGTTGATATATGAATGTCAGTGCTTTACTGTATGCCATCAATAAACAATTAGATTTTTTTTGGTGTTTTTATTTTTATTTTTTTTCCAATAGAGAATTTTTTTAATGTTTATTATTTATTTATTTATTTCTTTACTGCATTGGGTCTTCATTGCTGCACATGGGCTTTCTCTAGTTGCAGCAAGTAGAGGCTACTCTTCATTGTAGTGCTCGGGCTTCTCATTGCGGTGGCTTCTCTCTTGTTGCAGAGCATGGGCTCTAGGCACGTGGCCTTCAGTAGTTGTGGCACATGGGCTCAATAGTTGTGGCGCACAGGCTTAGTTGCTCTCTGGCATGTGGGATCTTCCTGGTCAGGGATCAAAACCATGTCACCTGCATTGGCAGGCACATTCTTAACCTGGGAAGTCTCTAGATTTTAAAATAAAAGAAAAATACCATTTATAAAGCACTTGAAAAATTTAAAAGTACAAAGCTAACAAAATATGTAGAGGATCTGTATGTAGAAAACTACAAAACTTTGATGGGAAAAAAATCAAAGACTATTGATAATAAATGGAGAGATATTTTGTGTTCATGGATTGGAAGACTCAATATTATTAGGATGTTGATGATTTTTCCCAACTTGAGCCACAGATATTTAATGCAATCCCAAAGTCCCTGTATTTTACAAATATTAACATAAACTGATTTTACGTTTACGTGGAAAGGCACATGACCTAGAGTAGCCAACACAACATTGAAGAAGACATAGTTGGAGAACTCACACTCTATTTCAAGAATTGATTATAAAGCTAGAGTAATCAACAGAGTGTAATATTAGTAAGAGAACAGACATGTAGAGCAATGGAACAGAATAGAGATATAGTTGAATATAGTCAAACTAGTGTTTGACAAAGGAGCATGGGAGAGTCAGTGGAGAAAGAGTTTTTTCAACAAATTATGCTGGAAAAACTGGATGCCCAAATGCAAAGGAAAAAGGATAGCCTAGAGAAATATCTTACACCTTTCACAAATATTAACTCAAAATGGATCATAGACCTAAATGTAAAATGCAATACTATATAATCTCTAGAAGAAAATACAGGAAAAAATTGAAGTAACCTTAGAATTTGCAATGAGTTTTTAGGTACAACAGAAAAAGTAAGATTGAACAAAAAAGTAAGTAGGACGTTATTAAAATAAAAAATTTCTGCTTTGTGAAAGATACTCTTTAAGAGAATAAAAAGAAGAGCCACTGACTGGGAGAAAATATTTGCAAAATACATATCTGACAAAGGACTGCTATCCAAAATATACAAAGACCTCATAAAACTCAACAGTAAGAAGACAAACAACCCAGTTAAAAAATGAGCAAAAGTCCTGTGCAGGGACATCACCAAAGAAGATATACAGATGGCAAGTAAACATATGAAAACATGTTCATCATCATTTTTCATTAGAGAATTGCAAATTAAAACGGTATATGAGATACCCCTAACACCTACTAGAATGGCTAAAATTTAATTTTTATATTTTTTAAAAAGGACAATACCAAATGTTGGCAAGGATGTAGAGCAATAGTAATTCTCAATCACTACTGGTGGAAATGCAAAGTGGTACAATCACTTTGGACAATAGTTTGATAATTTTTTACAAAGTTAAACATAATCTTACTCTACAATCCCACAATCAGGTTCCTAGATATTTACCTAACTGATAAAAACTTATGTCCACACTAAAAGCTGTACTTGAGTGTTTATAGCAGGTGTGTGACTCCAATTATTTGACATTCTGGACAAGGCAAGCCAATAAAGGATGCAAAAACAATGAAAGGATCAGTGGTTCCAGAGATTTGGGAACAGGGGAGAGAAAGTTGAATAAGTGAAACACAGGAATTTTTAGGGTGAAGAAACTATACTGTGTGATACTGTAATGGTGAACATGTGACAATATACATCTTTCAAAACCCATAGAACTTTACAATATTTTATGGATGCAAATTACATAAACAACATTTAGGAGGTCACAAGAATCCCAGGATGGAATGCAGAAAGTGACGAAACAATCTAACGCTATTACAAACATATAAAACAACTTAGTTTAGGGGGTGGGGGAAAGCTGTTGATTTAACTAACTTTGGAAATGCGTCATGTCTGTTAAGCTAAAGACAAAAGAAACTCTACATAAGAATTGTATTCTAGTTGACAAAATTGTCCCAGATGGATATGGACTAGTAATTCTTTTTTTTTTTTTTTGGGGGGGGGTACAACAAGTTCAATCATCTGTTTTTATACACATATCCCCGTATTCCCTCCCTCCCTCGACTCCCCCTCCACCCTCCCTCAAGTCCCCCCCATCCTCCCCCTCCCAGTCTCTAAGGCATCTTCCATCCTCGAGTTGAACACCCTTTGTTATACAACAACTTCCCACTGGCTATCTGTTTTACAGTTGGTAGTATATATATGTCTTTGCTACTCTCTCGCTTCGTCTCAGCTTCCCCTTCACCCCCCGCCCCCCCCAAACCTCAGGTTCTCCAGATGGACTAGTAATTCTTGTATACTAGAACTGAACAAATAAGTAAATGGGCAATGAAGAGTGGAAGTCAGGGTTCTCACTGGTTGAGAAGTGATGAGAGATAAGGAAGAGAAGGAGACTGGAATGATTCTTGTGAAAATGGATTTGAATTGGAGATATCAGTATGCACTCGTGTTTAGCTTAATGTAGATACAGATTGTTACATATGGAAATATTTTTAGATTTGTGTCTAGACGTGGGTTAGCATGCACACATATATTCCCTTGCTCTATCAGTTAAGAGGACCTGGAAGCAAGGACACAACGGCAGCAACAAGCAGCCCTAATGCCTTGACCTTGGTTTCTAATACCATTCTCCATTAAAGAAATGAGGGAAACTTTGAGAAATGGCTGAATCTAGAACTAGGCTAGGAAATAAACAAGATGAGCCCAGAGTATCTTGAAGTGACCAAAAGTAAGGAATTGCTAAAATCCAAAAAACTAACTAAAAACCAAAAACACAATGAAGGGATATGTGAAAGGGAAAGAGTGGCCAGCTGGTAGAGCTCCCGGTGGCCAAAGCTGGGACAATTTGAGTAACAAAATAATTAAGAAGCACTGGATTATAACCCAAAGTATAAAATAAAGACCCATGAGTACATACAAATTTAGCTAAATGATAAATTGAATAAATGAGTAAATGAGGCAAAAGAATTCCAGATAATTTATGGAGATACTCTGTCCTCAAGGAAGTGGAGTATAATTCTCCTTAAATTTAGGTTGCACATGGTGACATCGTTTCAAAGAACACCACATGGAAAGTGGGGGTGGGGGTAGGACATTAACTTTACAGTGAAGAAAGCTGACAAACATGACCTTAGCCAGGTGATCAAGCCTCACATCAGCAATGATGTCATGTTGCTTGTGTGTACCCTTGATATGATGTGATGAAAATGGCACTTTATCTCTGTGGTCTTCCTCTCAAGCACCTATACCCCAGTCTAATGAGACAGATACCAGACAAATCCCAGTTGAGGTACATTCTACAAAGTACCTGATCAGTCACTCTCCAGACTCTCAAGATCATCAAAAACAAGGAAGTCTGAGAAACTGTCACAAGCCAGGAAGACATGATGACTAAATAGAATGTGGTATACTGGATGGAATCCTGGAACAAAAAAGAGCATTCAGATAAGACTAAAGAAATGTGAATAATGTATGGACTTTGGTTAATTAATACAAAACAAATGATTAATCTTATCAACAAATGTTATAGTAAATTCCACCTTTAAGTCTTTTCATGTAATCTCCTAAAATGAATGCTATAGCCTCCTCTTTTACTTATTTGAATTCATTCACTCTTCAAAGTTAAGCTGGAGACCTACCTTTTGCACTGATCCTGGGATTACTACTCCAAATCCCAGTGATCTCTCCCACAAAGGGCTTAGTGTGAGAGTAGGTGTCGTACCATATAGCCCCTGTTTATATGTTATGACTTGCCTCTTTATTCTCTTTGTATCCATATCTTATCTTCTTGAATGATCTCAAGGTAAGCACATATGTCTTTGTAAACTTCCTTTATATGGCAATCAACTTTGAGTATAATTCTAGGCTTAATGTATGTGGCAGTTAAAGTTTGTTCATTAATTTAAAAAAAATCATAAGTGATGTGCCCCGAGATGTGTTTTCAAGCCCAAGAATATGTCTATCACTAGTACCAGTTTCTGAGTGTATAACGTATTACAATTTTGAAATTGACAGGAATGGCAAACCCTAACTGACCTTTTCTTTCAAAGGACTCCAAACTCCCTAACGACTAAAATATAAAATCTCAACTCTTCAGTTCCTTCACAAAGTGAATTCTGCCAACAACTTCAGTCTTATCCCCTGATGTTCTCCAACATTTAAGTTGCACCCCAAATAGGAGAAACAGTTCAGTTTATTTGAGGGGAAAGAGGTGGGGTATGGATTTCCATGCTCTTCCCTACTTCTGCATATTTAGAGGGGCTCAGAGCACTTCAGCTGGTAAGACTTAGGTACTCTTTCCCTGTTCTTCTCTCTTCTTTTTTTATAAATTTATTTATTTATTTATTGGCTGCGTTGGGTCTTCGTTGCTGCATGTGGGCTTTCTCTAGTGGCGAGTGGGGGCTGCTCTTCATTGTTGTGCTCAGGCTCCTCATTGCCGTGGCTTCTCTTCTGTGGAGCATGGGCTCTAGGTGCACAGGCTTCAGTAGTTGCGGCACACGGACTCAATAGTTGTGGCTCACGGGCCCTAGAGCACAGGCTCAGTAGTTGTGGCGCACGGCCTTAGTTGCTCTGCAGCATGTGGGATCTTCCTGGAGCAGGGATGGAACCCATGTCCCCTCCATTGGCAGGCAGATTCTTAACCACTGTGCCACCTGGGAAGTCCCTCCCTGTTCTTCTATATGATTTCAAGGTGTTGAATAACATTATTTAAATGTAAGTTACAACACTATGTTGATGTGATTCTGTTTAATTATCCATCTTTCTGGCCGTACTGTGAGACTCTCAGTACTAAGGACTATGTTTTCCTCATCTTTATAGGCACTGTAACTCACAGCGTAGGTGGCATTTAATACATCTTCAAATGAGAATTTATTGATTGAGTAAATGAATGAATGAATATGAACACAATGTGAAAGAAAAGAAAGTATTCTAGCAGGTATGATTCCCAATGGCCTAAAAATCCATAGGAAGTTGGCATCATTGATATATTTCCTACAGTATTCCAGAAAATGCAAACTCGCCTAAGAAATGCCTTGTAGAAACACCCACTAACCACCTCAGTGAAGGGTCTGAAGCTTTAAAGCACATATCCTGTGTATGCTAAGCTGTAGATATGACCCTTCTTTATTACTTTATTTTGTGTATTCCTTATTATTTTATACTTTATATGGGTACTTTATATTCTATAACTCACCTATACTGTTTGCTATAAACCTGTCCTATCCCCTACACAAATCTTGAACCAACTATCTTTTAGTTGCAAGCTCCCTTTGAAATTTCTCTGTATTTTACGAGAATTTGAACTACCCAAGATTGTGGCCCCACTTCTGTAAGTTTCCAACCAAGCAAATTGGAATTTGTAAGCATATTGGTCAAGTGGCTGATACCAAGTCAAGGCAGACACATAAGCAGATCATTGCTTTAAGATGTGACTTAGTGTCATATGAAGGCTGGAAGTAGTTTCCCTTCATTCATTTAGCACACACTTAGAAAGCACACCTACTGTGTGCAGGTGTGATGCTGGGCTGTGAAAAGTTACAGCTCCAGACTTCAATTTTATGCAAGTGAAGAAAGAGGTCCAGGGAATTTCTTAGTGGTTCAGTGGTTAGGACTCAGCTCTGCCAGGGGTCTGGATTCAGTCCCCAGTTGGGGAACTGAGATTTTGCAAGCCGCATGGCAAAAAAAAAAAAAAATTTAAAGGAAGAGGTCCAGATAGGTAAGTCAATTCTCCTCAGTCGTTAAGCTAATTATCACCAGAGTAAAGATAAGTCAGGTCTCTGAGATTCCCCCTTCACTGCATTTTATAGCTGTGAAGAGTCTTGTGAAATTCTCTAAAAGGAAAAGTTTACCCTTTCCAGAGCATCCACAGTACTAAGATTCCACCATCCATTCCTTTTGGCCCTCTTTCTTTCAAATTCTCCTGTGAGAAGTAAGAGACAAATATTAAAATCTGTAGTAGTTTAGAATAAATTAATTTTTAAGTGTGGAAAAACCTGGAGCAGCATGGAAATTCTGGGCACCTGGCAGGGAAATAACAAAAAGCAAGAATGAGGAGCAGGAAGGAAGGAAAGTCTTAAGTGGTGCACCAAGGCAGACAGATGCCAGCTACCTCCCAACCTCACCTCAGGCCAACCCGGCCTGTTTCAGAAGAGAGTAATTAGCTTGCTGCCGTCTGAGCCCTTGGTTCCTCTGTCAGAAGTTTTCCCCGTGGTTTATAAACTTCATCCTTCTCCCCAAGTAGGCAGACCTAGTGAAAAACCAGCGTGACACAAAGTTTGCTGCTGATTAACAGAGTGACTGCAGGAGTGCCCATTCTGGAGCCCAAAGAACAAAGAGTTGCAAGTGTTGATTGCACTGCTCTTCCTGGTTTTGGGTCAGAGACATCAGCAGGAAAAAAGGACACTTAAGAAAGTATGTTGTTTTGTTTTTTTTTTTAATTGTTAAGATCAGAAGAAATTCTAGCCAGAGCCCAAGCTCTCTGATAAGAGACGGCCCCCAAATGGCTTAGCTTGGCTGCCTGAATTTTTCACCCATAAATTGGTTAGGAACACTTGGTAGACCCTGGGCAAAAGTAGAAAAGAACCATCCTGGACTACCCAAAGGTAAAGTTTAATAAGGCCATGCCTGGGCAGGTGGCCAGTTGGGTGAGTGCATGCTGTTTAGAAAAGAATATCAAAGAGAAGGGAGCAGGAAGGCTGATGCATTGCATCTAAAAAGAAGCCGTTTTTCTCCACGTTTCATATAAATTCCAGCCACTGAAATCTAGGACCACAGTTGATGAGAGTCAACCTATTCATTCTGCTTATGGACGTTCCCATGAGCATCACTGCGTGCAGCTGCTGCCGCCAGTGACCCTCTACGTGGAGCATTTGGTGGCAGAAAAGGCACCCTCCATGTGAGGACTTTGACAAGTTGATCTTTTTTTTTTTTAAATACATTTATTTTTTATTGGCTGTGTTGGGTCTTTGCTGCTCAGGGGCTTTCTCTAGTTGTGGCAATCGTGGGCTACTCTTCATTATGGTGCACGGGCTTCTCATTGCAATGGCTTCTATTGTTGAGGAGCACGGGCTCTAGGTGTGTGGGCTTCAGTAGCTGTGGTGCACGGGCTTAGTTGCTGAGCAGCATGTGGGATCTTCCCGGACCAGGGCTCGAACCCATGTCCCCTGCATTGTCAGGCAGATTCTTAACCACTGCGCCACCAGGGAAGCCCTGACAAGTCAATCTTGTGTGTGCCTGGCCTGCCACTCGCACTCAGAGTCCTGGTTTCAGCACCTCAGAAAGAGTCTAGATCCATCTTGAAGAGGACAATAAGAAAGATGGATTTGGATACTTTTGGTGCCATTTCACTCAGAATTGAGAATGTGTGTCTCTCAAGGGAGAATCACTTGTTAAAGAGGAGAGAAGGTTTAGTCTTTGGAGCCTGTGTTTGCTGGGGGATTTCATTAGAAATATAATGCTAGACAACTCTGAATTACCACGCTACAAGGTGATTGATGTTCTGCTGGTGCTAAACCTATACTTCCTTTCTTTTGCCTGTTTCTTTCTTTGTTTAGCTTTTAATTGTGGAAGGATTCAAACACACATGTATAGAAATAGTGTATATGGGTACATTTGGGTACTCACCACTGAGATTTGACATAATTGTCTGCCAATCTTGTTTCATCTCAGACTCTTCTACTTTCACTGTGTTATTTTAAAGCAAACCTCAGACATCATATCGCTTTGTCATAAACAGGTCAATGTGCCTTGCCTTTGTATAACGTGTATTTCTTGAGATGTACTTAACTGGTGCAGCGTAAGTTGGGGGACTCTGCCGGGGATTCAGTGCTGTGTTCTTAGCACACCCTTTCTCTGTGCCAAGAATTCTTTCCTCCACTGAGGATAAAATCCGGAAATACAATTAGAGACAAGAGACCTGGTGATGGCATGGTGGCTGTTTTCCGCCTGGCCCCTTGGACTGAGTTTAATCTCTGTGATTTGCGTAAGGACGGAAAGTAGATGGAACAATTTCCATGTAAGGCTGAGAGTCTGAGTGTGGGGTTAGGGCTAGTGCCTGGAGGAGTTGTTTTGGGAAACATTGAGAACACTGATCAAAATAAGTACAGTTTAGGGGCCTGTGTGTGAGATGGAGCTCGGCAGAAGGTCACTTTTCTGACTTCTGCATGGAAGCCAGCAACACTCTGACACGGCGAGATTTATACAGTGTTTGGAAATAACTTCATTGGCAGGGTCTCGGGCATTTACACGCGGGGCAGTTTCAGCTCTGGCAAGAGCAAATTCCCACCATTCATTCATTGATTCCTTCTTTTATTTATTCAAAAATGTATTAAGCCTGTACTGTGTAGCATAAACTATTGCTCATGTTACTGGGGTCAATAGCAAAGATCAAGATAAGAAAAATTTGCTCACATTTTAGAGGGGGAAAAGAAACAATATGCCCTAAATATACAACATAATGTCAAGGTAGATGAATGCTCTAACAAGGAAAGTAAACCAAATGAAAAGGAGACTAGCTTCAGGGCTGTCTTTTACACACATGGGCATGGAAGGCCTCCCTGAGGAGATAACTTCTGAGAAGAAGCCTGAATAAATTATGGGGACAAGACATGCACAGGTGTGGTGAAAGAAGGCTGGGTTAAAGGAACAGTAACTTCAAATTCTCTGAGATTTAAATAAGGTGGGCATGTCCAAGAAAAAAGGCCAGTGTGACGATAGTGTGATGATCAAGGGGACAGGAAACCGAGAGGCAGTCAGATCAATCTTGTAGGGCTCCGGAGACAACAGTAATGAATGTGTTTGTGTTGTGTGCAGGGCCTCAGCATTGCTTAATGACAGAGGCGTGAGTTTGGGCTGTGGGCCTGAGGCTAAGCTTTTAAAACAAGGGAATAATAAGATTTGTTTAGATTTTTTTAAAGACTCTGGCTTCTCTGTAGGCAACCGGTTGCAAGCAATACAGTGAAAGCAGAGACCTTATAAGAAGCCTTTGGAATAATCTGGCAACAGATTGGGTTTCATCATTCCTAGAAATTAAAAAAAAATGTACAGTAACATTTCCCGTGGCCTATCTACTGCTTCGACTTCCTTGGCTTTGCAGGGTGTTGCCCCGATGGGCTGTGTTTCCTGCTGGGTTTGGCCAATGAGAGAAAATGGGTTGAAGATTGGAGGACAAGAGGAATGAAAACTAAGATACTTCTTGCAGGCCCTCTGCCACAGGTAGCATCGCTTGTAGAATCAAGGACTGATTCCTTTGGCACTTTGATTCTATTTTAGAGTTCAGAAAGTTCAGGAAGATCCAGGAAAAGAACTAAGATGGAGTGACCAATAGAAAAAGATGAACTCCATAAATAAAGTGCTAAAAGCCTTTCAAAAAGAGAGAATAATCAAATTTGTCAAATGCTGCTGAGAAGTAAAGTAAGATGTGACAGAGTATCTATTACATTTCATAATCGATTCTATGAGAAGAACAGCTTGGTTGGATTGGTGAAGACAAAAGGTTGATCAGGAAAGATTAAGGCAAAATATGAGAAGAGGAAATAAAAACAAATATTGATTAATTGTAACGGAAACAGGGAAATGTGATTGTAACTTGAGAGGAATGTAGTGTTTGAAGCAGGAATGTTCTAAAAATGGGAGATATAGCCATCAGAAGCGATCCAGTAAAACAGAAATCTCTCTAAGCATTTAAAATAAGGTAGTTTAACCAGAGCTGAGACACCAATAGTGGCAGATGAAGGAGCCCAGGATTGGCACCTGCAGGTCACCAATTCCTTCTGGACAAAAGAACAAGAGGAAAAAAAAAGATGTTACTAGAGTCCAAAATTTAGGGTCACCTGCAGAAGGTGAAATTACATGTCCATTTGGAGCTGGAACCAAGGAGAAGACTCACCTTAGAGATATTCCCCAGTCAAGATTCTTCTCCCTGGTGGCCCAGTGTTGACTTGGAAAACCTTACACTGTGCAGTGATTCTCAAACTGATTAAGTCAGAATCTGTGCAGTGGGGAGCAAAGCTCTGGTATTTATCAAAAGATCCCCAAGGATTCTAATGTATAACTAGACTTGAGAACCACCGCTCAAAATTCCACATGGTAAAACAGTACTGGGTGCTTCCTTGCAGTAAACTGCCTTCCATGCTTGCATCCAGATCTGAGGAATCTATCATAGCAATGAACGGTGAAAGCCCAAACCCTCCCTCTGTTGAATTAATTTCCTTAATGAAATAGGCTGCCTGAAAACTCCATCCCTTTAATGCTGTTTTGAGGTTTTGAGAGCAAAAGATGAAAAGCCCAGGAGCAACAGCCTCTGTGTTTCCTTTCACCATAACAGAATAATTAAGCAATGTGGTTACCCACATGGCGCTGAGAGATACATTTTCCAGGATGCTATAGGTCACAGCTGATAGAGGTAGAGGGATTTATGCTAGCCGCGTGGAGGGAGAAATTAATACTTCTGATCTCTTCAAACCACTCAAATGCCTTTCAAAGCGGCCCATGTTTGTGCTTCTCTAATTTGGAATATATTATGTACCTCATAATTAGGGCTTCTCCATTCTTGGAGCCTGAAACGTTTGTCACTTTTAGGGAATCAAAATCTTGAGTCTGTGGATCAGAAATAAGCTCCTGGTCTTTTATTGAGAATCCTGCATTTCGGGTAAGTAATTTCCCCAAGCAGCTGGGATTTAGTCAGTGTTCTTAGTTATAATTAAATGATAAATCTTCACATGGAAGGCATCCAACAGCAAGTACTATGTCAGTTTCATCAAAGCAGAATAGATCACAGGTACATTTACCTAGGAAAATGATTCCACTTTGGAAAACTATATTCTCTTGTCAGAAGCCAGATGACAAGCCGGTGAACAGTCAGTAACAAAAGGTGCTTTAGTGGGCTGTGATGCATGTTTCACACACTGCATCCATGCAGTTTTCGGGAAATGACAAGTGCCTCCCTCCCTGTGTGACATTTCCTTATTGGCATCAGCATCCCCAATGTCCAGATAGGCTTAGCGCTCAGCATTGATTGAGGGATGCTGTACTTCTCAGCTGGGACGTGAAGCACATCCCAGGAGGCAATTCCTGTGGCACTCAGATCATTCTACCTTTCAGGACTGCTTCTTTCAAATCTCTTCACTAAACAAACATTTATTGAGCTTCCCTGGTGGCACAGTGGTTAAGAATCTGCAAGCCAATGCAGGGGACAATGGGTTTGAGCCTTGGGCTGGGAAAATCCCACATGCCTCGGAGCAACTAAGCCCGTGCGCCACAACTACTGAGCCTGCACTCTAGAGCCCACGAACCACAACTACTGAGTCCACATGCCACAACTACTGAAGCCCACGTGCCTAGAGCCCGTGCTCCACAACAAGAGAAGCCACAGCAATGAGAAGCCCAAGCACCACAACGAGGAGTCCCCACTCACTGCAACTAGAGAAAGCCCGTGCACAGCAACTTTGAAGACCCAACGCAGCCAATAAATAAATAAATACATACATTTATAAAACAAACAAACACACAAAAAACCCCAAACATTTATTAAATACCTACTGTGGACTGGGCTTGTATTAGGCCATGTGGGAAGTACAACCCTGACCATGACACTTTTGAGTCACTTGTCCAGTCAGGCATTGAGTTCATTAAGGTGGGAGAAGTGAAGAGGTTGGAGGTGGTGATTCAAATTGTCGTTTCCAAATTATAAATGGCATGGCTCTGTTTACATATGTGTGTATATGTTTATATTTCTATGTTTATCTATAATACAGTTTAATTCATGTTTGTAACCCCCCCGCCCCCGTGTCCTAGCACAAGACACTGTAACTACGAGGACTACAGTGAGCTTTTGTTGACAGTGCATTGCATGAACGAGATCATTATCACTATTGAAAATGCAGGGCATAAAAATTTTAAATGCTAACTAATGCATAAATTTCTTATTGTATGAAGAACATTATTATAAATTATTTAATCCTCATGACAACCATTGGAGCTAAGTATTATTATTATTTTCATTTTTCAGATAAAAAATTGGAAACATAGAGATCAGGGAACTCAATTCAGGCACACAGCTGGAAAGGGGCAGAGAGAGGCTGCATATTAGGGCTCTCTGGTGTCAGTTTTACACCAACAAAACAACCGTCTAGAGAAGTGTGATAAGTTAGGGTTTGATGTGTGTTAGGGTTGTTGACAGAGGTAAAGCAACATGGGGTGCTGGAAAGGGCTTTGTCTTTGGTCCAGTATACCCAGCTCCACACTTAATAGTTCTGTGACCTTGGACAAGCTCATGGACCCGAGCCTCAATTTCTTGATCAAAATTATAAGTGCATCTATCTTGTTAGTGAACAGACTCTGGAATCATACTGTCTAACCACATAACTGAGCAAGCTACATAACCTCTCTGTGCCTCGATTTCCTTGTTTATAAAAGGGGCAAAGGAATTGTAACTATCTCATATCCTCATATCATTGTTGTCAGGGTAACGTATCTGTACATGAAATGCTTTGAATAATACCTGACACCCAGTAAGTGCTAAGTCTGTCAGTTATTATTATATTGCTATAGATATCACTACAATTATTTGGTTTTAAATAGAGAGTAAATATTTTTATTGCTACCTAAGGCCAACCTTTTCACTTTGCAATAAACTCTCTCACCTACTGAAGGGTTCATTCCCAGAATTCCTCCTTCTTTGTCCTATACCATCCTCTCTACTGGATAATTCCAATCAGTATTCAAACATGTTATAATTTCTCCCATATTAAAAATGTAACTCTTTTAAGCTCTTTGTTGGAATATAATTGCTTTACACTGTTATGCCAGTTTCTGCTGTACCACAAAGTGAATCAGCTGTATTTATATATATCCCCATATCCCCTCCCTCCCGAGACTCCTTCCCACCCTCCCTATCCCACCCCTCTAAGTCATCACCCATCATCATCGAGTTGATCTCCCTGCGTTATGCAGCAGCTTCCCACTAGCTATCTGTTTTACATTTGGTAGTGTATATATATCTATGCTACTCTCTCACTTCACCCCAGCTTCCCCTTCACCCCCCCCACCATGTCCTCAAGTCTGTTCTCTACATCTGCATCTTTATTCTTGCCCTGTCACTGGGTTGATCAGTACCTTTTTTTTTTTTTTAGATTCCATATATATGAGTTAGCATACGGTATTTGTTTTTCTCTTTCTGGCTTACTTCACTCTGTATGACAGACTCTAGGTCCATCCACCTCACTACAAATAACTCAATTTCATTCCTTTTAGTGGGTAAGTAATATTCCATTGTATATGTGTGCCACATCTTCTTTATCCATTCATCTGTTGATGGGCATTTAGGTTGCTTCCGTGTCCTGGCTATTGTAAATAGTGCTGTAGTCAACATTGTGGTACATGTTTCTTTTTGGATTATGGTATTCTCAGGGTATGTGCCCAGTAGTGGGATTACTGGCCCCTGACAGCTCCCATTCTACGTGCTGTCTTTATGATGTTGACTACTCTAATTGCCTGACATAAGGAGAATCATACAATATTTGTCCTTTTGTAGCTAGCTTATTTCAGGTAGTATATCGTCCTCACGGTTCATCCATGTTGTAGCCTGTGCCAGCTTCATATATTTTGATGGTCTGCTATTAGGGGCATAAATATTTATAATTGTTATAAATTGCTTCTTACATCTTGCTGTACTAAACCTTTTAATAATATATAATGTCTTTCTTTTCCACTTGAAAGTTTGATTATAATGTGTCTTGGTAATGGTCTCTTTAAGTTCATCCTACGTGGAATTCATTGAGCTCCTTCAATGCATATTTATGCATCCATTTCATGGATGTATATTTAGGTGTTTCATCAAACTTGGGAAGTTTTTGGCTATTCTTCAAATAATCTCTCTACTTTTTTTCCCCCTTCTCCTTCTGGGACTCCCACAATGCATATGTTGGTTTCCTTGATGGTGTCCCACAGGTACATAGGCTGTGTTCACTTTTTTCGCTTTTTTTTTTCCTATATTTTTTTTCCTGTTCCTCAGACTCAATAATTTTAATTGTACTATTTTCACATTTACTGATTCTTTCTTCTGTCTGCTTAAATCTGTCTTTAAATTCTTTTAGTAAATTTTTTATTTCAGTTGTTATAATTTTCAGCCCCAGAATTTCTTTGTGGTTTCTTTCTAGGTTTTCTAACTCATCATTGATACATGCATTTGTTCACATATTGTTTTCATGACTTTCTCCACAACTTTTTTCAGTTCTTTGAGCATCTTGAAGAAAATTGTTTTAAAGTATTTATCTAGAAGGTCTGCCATCTGGTCTTACTCTAGGATAGTTTCTGTTGGTTTATTTTTTTCTTTTGAATGGGCCATACTTTCCTGCTCTTGTTTTTGTTTTTGGTATGGCTTGTGAATTTTTTGTTGAAAATTGGACATTCAAATATAATGATATTATAACTCTGGAAATAAGATTCTCCCCATTTTCTAGGGTTTGCTGTTTTTTGTTTTTGTTTTGTTTTAATTTTAGTCTGTCTTCATGCTGAGAATTAGCCTGAGGTATAAATTTAAGGTCTTCTCAGGTCTCTTCTGAGTCTGTGCCTTCCCCTGAGCATATATGGTGACTTTCTAATTTCCCCGTATATGTACAAGGGTGACTCAAAAATTATCTGCGCTCCAGTTATATTAAAACTTCTATAAATTCTACAGCCAGAGTGCGGATAATTTTTGACTCACCTTCATAGTTGCTTTTGAATGTACTAGTCTTTAATATCTGGTTCCCAAAAGGAGAAAAAGGGTAAATGAAGGAGAGACAAAAAATGCACACCAGCCCTTTCAGTCCACTGGAAGTCACTTTAGCTGGAGAAGGAGGGGCTTGCAACAAGATAGGGAGCACCAAAATGTCTGCTCGCTTCAGTGTCTGCACCTCTGCGATCAAGCAGTCAGCACATGGATCCCTAATACTGGAGGACAGGGTCCTTATTGCCCACCCTGGCTCCCTCAAGCTTTGTGCAAAGCTTCTCCAGGAACATGTGCACAGCTGCCTGCCACAGGGCAGCAGCTAATGAGCTAAACACAAAAACTGACCAAAATTAACTGCAGCTTACTGTCCAAGCCTTACCCTGGAAGTTGTAAGCCTTTAATAGAGTTCCAATATAGTTACATCAGAAGGATTCTGCCAATGCAATTGTTGTCTTCATGCTCTTATTTTTAAAAGTCAGGTTCATCGATGTATATTTTATTTGCATAAGAATTTTCCCACTTTTAGGTACCCAGTTCTGTGAATTAGAACAAATACATAGCTGAGTCATGACCACCATATTCAAAACATAAATCATTTTCACCATCCAAAATGTTCCCTTCAGCCCATTTTTAGTCTATTCCTTCACACTCTTAGTCCCAGAAAATCACTGATCTTTTTTCTGTCCCCTTTGATTTTTTCAGGTTGTGATATAACTAGAAACATGCAGTATGTAACCTTCTGAATCTGACTTTTTTCACTTAAAATAATGCACATGAGATGGCTGAGCACTAATATAGTGTGATATTCTATTGTATGAATGTACATACATGTGTGCAGTTGTTTACCGTATACAAATTGATAAATATTGGGGTTATTTCTAGCTTGAGGTAATTATAAATAAAGCTGCTGTAATCTTTCATGTGGAAGATTGTGTGTGAACATAAATAACATTTTTCTTGGGATTAGGAGTGGGGTTGATGAATAGTATAGTAAGAATTTGATTACATTTATAAGTCTTCTACAATCTCTTTTCCATTCTGCTTACCCAACAACAGTGTATGTGTCCCAGTTTCTCCATTTCTTCACCAGCACTTGATATTGTCAGTTTTTTTAAAAGCATTTTAAGAGGAAAGGACTAGTGCACTAGGCTTAATATCTGTGCCCCCCCCCCGCCCCCCAACCCCCACCCCCACCAAGTTCCTGTGTTTAAATTCCAACCTCCCATGATGGTATCAGAAGATGGGGACTTTGAATAAGATCATAAAAGTGGAGCTCTCAGGAATGTAATTAACTTCCTTTTAAAAGAGACCCCAGAGAACTTCCTTGTCCTTCCACCATGGGAGGACACAACAAGGAGATGACCATCCATGAACCAGGAAGTGGACACTCACCAGACATCTAATCTGCTGGCACCTTGGTCTTGGGCTTTACAGCTTCTAAAACTGTGAAAAAGAGTATTTGTTTTTTAGGCCACACAGTCTATTGGTATTTTTGTTATAGCATCCTGAATGTGCTAAGACAGGAACTGGTACCAGGAGGGGTGTGCTGCTTTAACAAATACTTTAAAATGTAGAAGCAGCTTTGGAACTGGGTAATAGAGACTGGAAGAATTTTGAGGTTCAAGCTAGAAAAAGCCTACACTGCTGTGCCCAGACCTTGAAGGGGGAATCTGGTAAGAGCTCAGAAAGAAAGGAGGAGAGCTACAGAGAAATCCTCAGTCTCCTTAGAGAATACCTCAGTAATCCTAAACAGGATGTCAGTGAAAACATGGGTAGTAGAGGTCATTCTGATGAGGTAACAGGCAAAAATTATGAACATACTATTAGACACTGGAGGAAAGATGATCTTTGTGATAAAGTAGTAAACAGCTTTGCTGAATTGTGTTCATGTTCTACTGTTGTGTGTGACTGATGAAGCTGGATATTTAGCTGCAGCTATTTTTAAGTGAAGTGTGGAAGCTGTGGCTTGGCTTCTCCTGGCTTTTCATAGTAAAATGCAAGAAGAACAAAATAATGTAGGGATGGAATTGTTAAATAAAAAAGGAAGCAAAACTTAAAAGATTTGGAAAATTCTTGGCCTATCCATACTGTAAAAAAATAAATCCTGACTGGAAGAGAACACTAGAGGGTGTGGCCAAGCAACCACTTGATAAGGAGATTAGCATAGATCAGCCATCTCAAAGGATGCCAAGAGTTGTTCTCCCATCGTGGGCCCAGCATGCAAGGCCCAGGGGGCAGAGCCATTTCAAAGAAGGGGAAGCTGGCAATCATTGACCTCAATATAGGCTACCCCGTGCTGCCTCCCATCATGGGACACCCTCTGCACTACAGTGCCACTCTGTAGGGGTGATGTTGCCGTCCTTGTAGGCCTGGAAGGCAGAGCATTGAGCCAAAGAGGATTAATCTTGAGCTTTAAGGTTTAAGGTATTATTTGCCCAGTTAGGTTCTGGACTTTTCTGGAACCTGCCATTCCTTTCTTCTTTCTTCTTTCTTCTTTCTCTCTTTGGGAATGCTTGTCTCATCATTGTATTTAGGAAGCACATAACAGGTTTGGTTTCACAGGTTCACTGAGATTGTGTAAATTTATAGATGAATTTGGAAATAATTCACATTATAACAATAATGAGCCTTCCAATCTATTAGCATAGTATATGTCTCCATTCATTTAGAGCTCATTTAAGTCCTCTTAGCAATGCTTTGTAGTTTTCAGTTACAAACCTTGCACATAATTTACACAGATTCATCTCTTAGCACTTAATGGTTTTTAGTGGTATTGTAATAATTTTTTTAATTTCCAGTTTTTATTGCCAGTACATAAAAATGCAAGTGATTTTTATACACTAATCTATAATCCTGCAACTTTGAAAAATTTACTGACTGGTAGGTTTTGGTGCACTTTGGGGGATAGTTTTATTTTTTTTATTTATAATCTGTATGGCCTATATTTCTCTTTCTTATCAATACCGCACTGGATATGGCCTCCAATGTAATGTAGAATAGGATTGCTGAGGGCATCCTTGTTGTACCCACTGTTAAGGGAAAAGCATTGAATCTTACACTATTAAGAATTCACCTGTAGGGACTTCCCTGGTGGTCCAGTGGTTAAGACTCCATGCTTCCACTGCAGGGCATGTGGGTTCAGTCCCTGGTTGGGGAACTAAGATCCCACATGCTGCACAGTGCAGCCAAAAAAAAAGAAGAAAAAGAATTCACGTATAGATTTTTCATGAGGAAGTTATCTTTAATTACTAGTTTTCTGAGACCTGTTATCTTGAATGAATGTTGTTTTGTGAAATGCTTTTTTTTTTCTTGCATTCATTGACATGATCACATTACTTTTCTTCTCCAGCCTATCAATAAAATGAATTATATCCATTGATTTTCAAATGTTGAATCATCTTTGCATTCCTAGGATGAACCCCAATTGGTCATAATATATTATCCTTTCTTTATATTGCTGGATTCCATGGCTAATATTTTGTTGAGAATTTTTGTGTTTCTGTTTTTGAGGGAAACTGAGTTGTAGTTTTCTTTTCTTGTAATGTTTTTGTCTAGTTTTGACATTCAGGAAATGGTGGCCTCATAAAATGAGTTCTGATATGTTCTATTTTCTTCCATTGTGTGGAAGAAATTATATAAAATTGATATTATTACTTCCTAAATGTTTAGTAGAATTTATGAACGAAACCATCAGGATCTGGAGTTTAAATTATTTCAGCTATCTACATAGATATATGACTGTTCTTTTCTATATTACTTCTTAGAGAATTGGGCAATTTGTATATTTCCTGATTTATTCATTTCATCTAAATTGTTAAATATATTGGCACAAAATGTAATTTTCCCTTTTTAGCCTCTTAATGTCTGTTGAAACTCTAGCGATACTCCTCTTTTTACTTCTAAGCTTGCTAATTATTAATGTCTCTCCACTCTTTTTTAGAGGATTCTAAATTTTGTTGTTCTTTCCCATTAGTGATCATTGCGTTTCATTGATTATAATCAGTTATATGGTTGCAAATGCTTTCCTATTTGTTCCATTGATTCCTTTGTGCCTTTTTCTTCTTTTTCTATTTGTTTTTGAATTGAGTGTTTTTATGATTCTGTCTTAACTCCACTATTAGCATATTAGGTATACATCTTTCTAAATATATTGTAGTTGTTTACCCTTGTAGTTACAATATACAGCCTTAGTTTATCACAGTTTGCCTTCAGATAGTATTGTACCACTTCATATAGCATGTAAGAGTCTTAAATCAGAGCAATTATAATTCCTCTTTCTCTTGGTTTTTGCTATTGTTGTCATACATTTTGCTTTTACATATGTTGTAATCTCCACAGTATATCATCACTGTTTTTGTTTTAGTCAATTGTATTTTCAAGTAATTAAAGATAAGGAACAAAACAACTCTTTAAAGTTACCTCTATTTTTGTTATTTATAGGTTTTCTAGATCCATGTTCCTATCTAATATCATATATCTTCCACCTGAAGAACTTCCTTTAATATTTCTTATAGTGCAGATCTGTCTCCTACTTTTTTTTCTAATAGTCTCTTACTTTCACTTTACAAATACTTTATCCCTGCTATAAAATTATGCTGACATTTTTTTCGGTCTTTTTAAATATGTCACTCCACTGTCTTGCTTACAAAGATTTTGATCAGAATTCTACTGTAATGTTTATCTTTGTTCATTTGTATCTTTATGAATTTTTCTATAACTTTGTTTTTCAGAAATTGGAAAACGAGTATATCTAATTACATGTGTGTGCATTTTGGTTTTGTGTTCTTTGTTTTGTACTCCATTTAGGGATCTCCACTCCTCGCTCAGTGTTTTGATGTCTTTTATCATCTTTGGAAAATTCCCATCCTTTATTTCTTCAAATAGTTATTCTTTCCTATTCTCTCTCTCTTCTGAGATTCCAAGTATTAGTATATTAGATAACTTACTACTAGTTAAATCTCTTGGATGCTCAGTTATGTTTTTTTCTCTTTCTGCAATTTGAGTGATTTCTATTGATCTTTGACTTCACTAATTCTCAGGTATGCCAAGTCTACTAATCAGCCCTTTGAAAGAATTCTTACTTCTGATATCATTCTTAATTTCTACTCTTTCAGTTATCTTTCCTATAGTATATGTCTCTTTGCTAAAATCTCTCATCTGTTCATGAATGTTGTTCATGTTTTCTACTAGATAGATTCTTGAAGATAATAGTCACAATTATTTTTTAAATTGCTGTCTTATGGATCCAAAATCTGAAACAACTCTGAGTCTGGTTCTGTTGATTACTTTTTATCTTGACAGTGTATTGTGGGATTTTTTGTTTTGTTTTTGCTTTTTTCTGTTTGTGTCATAATTTTTTATTGAATCTTAGCCATTTTATGTAGAGCAGTGGATACAGGGGTAAATAATATATATGCCTGAAAATAGGATTATTTCTTCCTCTATCAGGCCATTAGAGAAAAGGGTTGAGTCAATCTAGGCAGGAGTTGATCTGTGTTTGGGTTTCGTTGTTTCTGTGGTTACCCTAAGTATACCATTAGCTCAAATCCCTCTAAGGGAGGATTGACATTGACTTCTGTTGAAAGTCTGCCCTAGGGTAATGAAGAGTTTTTCTCAGTGTTCCTGATTAGCCCAAGGATTTGGCCTTTCCTTCATGACTGGATAACAGGAGGACTCTCTCCACACTCTTCCCCCACCTTAGTGGGGCAGGTGCTTTCTGATTGTCTCTCTATGCTTCCTGTACTTGGGGCAGGGACAGGGAAGATTCTCTGTTGTCCTGGTTCAGCCTGTTGTAGGCAGGTCTTCTAATAATGGGCCTCAGATATAGAGCTTTCTTAGGATTTCTGTTACTCCTGCAAGTGACAGCCAGACTTGCCCTGTGTCTGTGATGGATCTTATGCAGAAGAGTTTCTTGCTTCTATCTCAGTAGTAGGAAACGTCCAATATAGGTTCTTGAACCTAAAACTCATTCCGGTTCTTCCTTCAGAAGTAGAGGAATTTTTCTTCTATCCATTCCTTAAAAAGAGTATGATTCACTGCCCCTTCCCAGGAACCTTAAAGCATTTACTTTGTATGAGAAAAGGGGTTCTAACCACTTTGATTATTGGAACTAAATTATCATCATCCGTTGCCTGGCTTATTGTAATAATTTTTTAACCAATTACCTTCATTCCATTTTTGCCCCAGTATATTGTCACCATGGCATTAAGAGTGAATTTTGGAAATACAGGTCAGGTCACGTCACTTTCCTACCCAGATTCCTCCAATAATCCCTATTTAAGTCAGAGGGAAAACCAAAAGAATTACAGCAAACTAAAAGCTCTTTCTCTGGACCTCCCTTTTTTAACATCATCTCTTACTGTTCTCCCCCTCATTCCCTGAGATGAATAATAATCTAGTCTACTAAAATAAAAAATAAACTTCAGCTACATTTGCCCTTTCACTCTTCTTCAAAAATGCCAGGCATATTCCCACCTCAGGGCCTTTGCACTGGATGTTCCTTTTGACTGGAACTCTCTTCTCACAGATATCTATAAGAGTTCATTCCTTCACCATCAAATATTAGCTCAAATGTCGTCTTTTCAAAATAATAACGCACCCACTTCCGATAAGCACTCTGTCCTTCTTACTTAGCTTAATTTTCCTTCATAGTACTTTCTCCCAGAGTGTACCTTCTACCACAGTACATGTTTTACTTATTTACTATGCTTATGGTTATCTTTCCTCCCATTAAAAAAGCAAGCAGGAATTTTTGTCTCTCTTTTTCATTGCTGTATCCCCAGTGCTTCAAAAAGCATATAGCAAATAGTAAACAGTCATTAAATATTTCTTGAATGAGTTGTCAATTCAGAGTTGACTGTGTGAATTAAATTAAATAACATGCAAAACACCTGACATTCCAGAGGATCTCAGTAAATACTACTTTTCATGAGTACAACAAGCAGTGATGGTGGTGGCACATATTATAAATATTCTATAATGAATTAGTGTGTATTTTTTTGTTTTTAAATTTTAAATTCCCTAAGTGGAAAAAATGAGAAAGTACATATTTAAAAACTAAATCCCCATAATTGAGAATGTCAAGGTAGAGAGGACAGTGTGCATTTTACCATTTTTATGAAGTTTTTTAAGTATGAATAGAGTATTTCTCTAAAAGACACAAAACTATGTGTAAAAGTAGTTGTCTATGAAGGGGACCCTAGAGCACCAGTGAGGATCAGAGTTATATAAGGACTTAATTTTCACTGAATATACTTTGTTCCTGTTGATTTTTTAAAGAAATCATATGCATGTATAGCCTATTAAAAGTAAATAAAATCCAGTAATTACACTTATAGATGAATTTGAATTCTCTAGAGAAACAGACAATAAAGTGTGTGTGTGTGTTGAGGGAGAGAGTAACTGTAAGGAATTGGCTTCACATGATTATAGAAGCTGGCAAATCTAAACCAGCAATGTAGGCCAGCAGGCTGCAAACCTAGAAGCACTGATGATGCAGATGAAATCCACAGGCTGTCTGTTGGAGAATTTCCTATTGCTTTGGGAGGCCAGTCTTTTGTTCTATTCAGGTCTTCAGCTGATTAGATGAGGTCCACCCAGATGTTGAAGGGAAGTCTGCATATTCAGAGTTAACTAATTTAAATGTTAAATTCATCCTAAAATACTCCTCCATGTTGATACATAAAATTAACCATCGTATCGGTATTTGTCCAAGACAAATTAAACACACGTCCAAAAAATGGCTTGTACAAAAATTCATAGCAGTTTTATTCAGAATAGACAAACAAGTCCATCAGTAAGAGAATGGATAAATATACAGTCATATACTTACAAAGTAAAATACTACTCATGTATAAAAAGGAATAATTTCCTGATACACTCCAACATAGATTAATCTCAAAAGCATTAATCTGAATGAGGAAGGAGTTATATAAAACAGCATACAGTAAGTCCCCTATATATGAACGAGTTCCATTCCAAGAGTGCATTTGGAAGTCCAGTTTGCTCAGAAGTCCAATTTGTTTGTAAGTCCAACAAAGTTAGCCTAGGTACCCAACTAACACAATCGGCTATATTCCACTGCTTTCACACTTGCTTCCAGACATCCTGGGCTTGAAATAAAGGTACTGTACTACTCTGCCCTATACAGTACTGTACAGTAAAGTACACAAAAGCACAGCCACCTGTAGAGGATGCACACTTGTGACAATGTACAGTAGACATGTGAACTAACTTACGTGATTGGACATGCGAATGCACAGTCACATCTTTGAAAGCTCACTATTTGAAGGTTCGTATGTAGATGACTTACTGTATAAGGTATAATTCAATTTATATAAAGTCCTAGAACAGGCAAAAGTAATCTATAGTGGAAAAAATCAGAATGGTGGTGAATCTAAGGGCAAGTATTGATGAGGAAAAAGCAGGAAGAAACTTTTCAGGGTATTAGAAATGTTCTGTATCTTGAGGGATTTGGTTTTCACAGATGTATGCAAATGCCAAATCTATCGAATTGTACACTAAATATTTTTGCATATACTTAATAAAAATTTTAACTTACAAACAATTAACAAATGCTGAATAACTAGTTAATAATATGTATGCTCAAGTATTTAGAGGTACCAAATAATTCAGCATGCATATTATTAGAGTTTAGTGTTTGTTTATAGCCTACAACCTACTTTAAAATGCATCAGAAACTTAAGTGGATTTGTGGATAAACAATGGGAGAGAGATAGTTATGTGAGAAAGAAAGTATAGTAAAATTAATCACAGAAGCCATGTGGTATACATATGGGTTTTCATTGTACATGTCTATGTTTTTCTTTTTTTTTTTTTTTGAATCTAGTCTTTTTTTTAAATAAATGTATTTATTTATTGGCTGTGTTGGGTCTTCATTGCTGCGCATAGGCTTTTTCTAGTTACAGCGAGTGGGGGCTACTCTTTGTTGTATGCGGACTTCTTATTGCAGTGGCTTCTCTTGTTTTGGAGCACAGGCTCTAGACACATGGGCTTCAGTAGTTGTGGCATGAGGGCTCAGTAGTTGTGGCATGAGGGCTCAGTAGTTGTGACTCACGGGCTCTAGAGTGCAGGCTCAGTAGTTGTGGCACACGGGCTTAGTTGCTTTGCGGCATGTGGGATCTTCCTGGAGCAAGGATCAAACCCATGTCCCCTGCATTGGCAGGCAGATTCTTAACTGCTGTGCCACTAGGGAAGTCCCCTCTATGTTTTTCTATGTTTGAAACTTTTTATAATAAAATGTTGGGAAACAAAGAAAACATAAGTAAAATAATTTTTAAAGTATCTCTCAAAGCATTCAGCAGAATTGACCCCTTTTTGTAAAAATGAAAATACACTTTTCTAATTAATTTACATTTAAATAGAAAATATCTACAAGGAAAAGCTGTAATAAATTTTTCATGTACCTCTTTCAATTCCATTTCTTGCTGTAGAGCAGAAGCAAACTATAATAAAAACTAAAACATTGCTTATGAGGAAATCCACATGATTATCCCCTTCAACCAGGCATGAAAGGGAGAATTTTAAAAGAGGGTTCCTTAGGCTTTTATCTCCCTGCCTAAAATGTGTTGTTACTGTTGCTATTGCTTTTAGAACTGTAGACCTAGGAGCCATGTCTCATTATGTTGAAGTATTGACAAAAAAGCATCCTTTGCATCACTAGACTTCTCTACTTGAAGGGCTCAGAGTTCTTCAGACAGAAGAGTGATACCTATCACCCCTTTAGTCTGATCCCTGATAGGAAAATGAAGGTCTGACTTCCACCACAAGTTTGATAACAACTTGTACCAACCAGGCAGTGATTTTGCAAACTAAGTTTTGGGGAAAATAAACAATAAAATTTCTTCTAACTTTGCAGTGGCAATTTCAGATATGAAATAAAAACATTGCTTATGTCAGAATGACTTGAATTGTGTTAATAACTGCACTAATTCTGGTGAACTTGACCATAGACACTCCCTATTATCATCAAACAAGGATTCTCTCTTCTAAATTGGAAGCCTTCTGGAACCCCTTCCCATTTTTGCTTTTCTCTGTTATTCCACTTCCGTGGTGTCCTCAGTGAAATACACACACACTGACGCACATAGACACAGCCTGGTACTGTTGGAAAAAGTATTCTCCAATAACAATACATCAGTGCCCTTTCATTCACCTAGTGCCTTACAGGTCAGTATGCTTTAGTAATGTAAAGCCCACTAAGACTCAATAAGGTAATATTGCCTGCAGTACTAGTTTTCAAATAGTTGTTCAAATAGAGCTGTGTGAAAATCACCTAGGTGGCTTATTGTAAAAGCAGGTTTTCGGAACCTACACTACAGCTGTTCAAACAGAATTCCGTACAATGGTGCCCAGAATCTTTTATATAGAGATAGATATAGATATATTTTCACTCAATAGAATTTAAGAATCACAGTGTTCATACCAATTATGCTCATTCTTGGCATGAGAATCTGGATTGCAATTATCAGCTGGGGTCCAGCTAGTTGAGATAGCTGTTCATAAGAACAAATATGGACCTTTTTTTTTTAAACATGTGGACCTTTTGTACTTTAGAATTAAAAGAAACAAAAGGACTAATTGAAAATGCCTTCGTATCCACGATGGAATAACTTTACTAGAGTATATGTGTATGGATATAAGACAGAGATGGACGTGAAGAAGTCAAGATAGGCAATGATTAGAGTAATATTTACCATGGTTCTGGCTGTAAGACCTAATCCTTTCTTTCTAGAAATTACTAACAGTCCTAACCAAATAAGTCTAAAATATATCTTTCTTTGGTCATAGTCTTTCTTTTCTTTCTTTGTCAGCCTGGGTCACTCTTCTTTATCTCCGATTTTCAGTGCAATGGTGGCTTCATTACAGCAGCTATGATATTTCAATGTTGGGAGACAGTTCTCCATTGGTTTCTCTTATTTCTGCCTGTCTTATAAGCAGAGGCGCTGACTGCCTTTGTTCTGAGCTATATTTTCAAGAATGTGTGCATGCAAACAGCCTTGGAAGATAGAGATGATGTCTTCCTCCAGAGCAACAGGAAGGTTGGCTTAATGCTCAGTGTAAAGATCCAGGTTTTCTAAGCTTGAGGGTTCTCTCTTGTAATACAACCCATCACATGTACAGGCATCACCTGTCCCTCTTCACATCACCTTGGGGGAATTGGGGCTTTGGACTCCACTGTGAGAACAAACTGATCCTCTGGCCACTGTAAGCAATTATTTGTCCTTTGTCTCTAATCTGGAGATTGTGTATCTTTTGCCAGCATCCTCTTCCATAATCTACGGTGGGGTAATTTAGTAGCTTGAAGGTAAAGTAAAATCCTAGAGGCTTTACAGTTCTGACAGTTAATTGCATAACGTTTTTGACTTCTGTCTACTTACTAAAAGTTCACACTAAGCAACAAGTCATCGAAAACTTTTTTCTAATTATCTCTGTTGGTAACTTATAAAATTTCAGGAGGATTTTTCAGCTTCAAAGCAACACTCTGAAAACACTTCTATGAGTCATTTGTAGACCCAGCGTCACTCTTTTTACCAGGTCTACACTGTCCTACATTGTCTTTCTTGAGAATTCACAGTCAATGCTTATCATGATAGAGCTTATTTAATATTTTAAAATGTCTGCTTATACCAACCATAAATCAGTTATCTTAATCATCTCCAACAATTAGTCCTAGGCGTATCATCTGAAGCCACTGCTGACTTTACCTGTCCTCTCTCAGATATCATAAGTGATCTCCTCCCCAAACTAAACTTAGCAAATTACCACAATTATTTTTCAAATGGTTGGATATTCTGGCAAAATTCATACTAAAATGCATTCATATGTGCTTTTCCCAAAACAGCCTAATGGCAAAACTCAGCACTGTATTGGTCTCTTCCATGCAGATGCATCATATTGTTGATTTACAGTATGTTCACAGTTGACTAGAAGCATCAGGTCTTTTTTGCATGAATTCCTGACAAACCAAGTTCATCACATTTTAAATTCCAGCTGTTGATTTTTTTTCTTTTATCTAAAGTAATCTAAATGCACCGTGCTAAATTAGTTTGGTAGGTTTTAATCCATTTCCGTCCTCTTAGGATTCTTTTTGACTTTTTTCTGCAATCAAAACCATTGGTAACTTTTCCAGGATTCGTCATTAAAAACTCTGAAATAAATGCCTTTAAACATTTATTTAGGTTATTGATTAAAACATGAGATAGAATAGTACCAGTAACAGAATTCTTTGATCTTTAACTTTATCACCTTCTCTTAATTGACATAATTCTAAAGATCTATATTTTTTACGTGTGAGTACTTAAAAGGCTTTAAATTTACCTTACTATATTGTCAGCTAGGATTCACATATGTATATTATTCCCAAAGTTTCAATGACTTGAGAAAATTTAATGTCTTGCTGAAGTTTGAAAAAAATTTTTTGATTAAGCTTTTGGTATGAAATGTATAACTATTTATTGCAGAAAAATTCAAAATCACATAGAAAATTTAGAGAGTACAGTTGACCCTAGTATGAAGGTGGCTGTCAAACTCAGAATTGGTGCACATAGCTTGCAAAAAAACATATCGATAAGCAAAGAAGTGAAGACGAAAACACACACAACACATATATTTAGTATTATTAGAAAACAGAGAATCCTACAAGCTTTAAATCACCTGTACCTAGAGAAATCAATATTAAAGGCCAACATAGCTGCTAATAGACTTCTGTCACTTCAAGACATAGAGTGTGCAGAGCAGGATGAAGTCTGAGAAGAATGCATGGAAAATAGGAAAAGAGAAAAGGAGACACAGACAAAGCCAACATAAAATCAGCACTGAAAAATCCAAAACTGAACACAAGTCTAAAACTGGAGAGTTGAAAGTACTAGATGTGAGTTAAGGATTTGAAAATGTGTTGGTGGCAATCTTGGACAGACATTATTCCTGGGGGAGAAAGAAGATAATTAGAAAGGGAGAGGCATTCTTTTAAATTGTAGTCGTGAAAGCAGAGAAGCAATTAAGAGAAAAAATAGGGCTCTTGAAAAAATAAAAATAAACAAGACAGGAATTATTTCCTCCCACTATCACCACCAACATTAAAAATATCCATTAAAAGAAGTAACTTCATTAAACTAACAAAAAATGAACTTTTGAAATAGAAACTTTGTTTATGAAATGGATTGAATAAAATTAGCCTATTTCCATATAAAGCTACCATAAGATAAAGACAGAAAATGATAAACCGTATATGTGATAAAAATTCCCCTAAAAGAACCATGAAGCAGAAAAAACTATGACAACAATCAAATGGAATAAAATATCCTAAAACAAGGGTTTGAAGATAATGTTTATATTAGAAATGCAAAATATAAGAACAAAAATTGGGCTTCCTAGGTGGTGCAGTGGTTAAGAATCTGCCTGCCAATGCAGGGGACAGGGGTTCGATCCCTGCTCCAGGAAGATCCCACATACCGCGGAGCAACTAAGCCCGTGCGCCACAACTATTGAGCCTGTGCTTTAGAGCCCGTGAGCCACAACTGTTGAGCCCACGTGCTGCAACTACTGAAGCCCACGCGCCTAGAGCCCATGCTCTGCAACAAGAGAAGCCACGGCAATGAGGAATCCGCGCACCACAATGAAGAGTAACCCCCACTCACCGCAACTAAAAGAAAGCCCGTGCCCAGCAAAAAAGACCCAACACAGCCAATAAAATAAATAGGTGAATAAATTAAAAAAAAAAAAGAACAAAAATTGATAGGACAGCAAGAAAGGAAGGAAGAGTTGATTGAAATCAGGAAAGAAATTAAAGAAAAAGGTCATAAATGAAGATTAAGGTAAAAGATATTTAGGTGAGAATGGATTTAAATGAAAATGTAACAGGGGGAATTGAATGGGGACAGATTAACAGAAAAATAAGAAAAAGACAAAAAGAGCCAGGAAGACAGTGATTAAAATGGAATACAAGCAAAGAAAATCTAACATAAAAATAAACAAAACCCCTGAAGAAGATGATCAGTGTAATAGACCTTGTATATAAAACTGTAATCCAGACAGTTCTGCTTTTGGCCACATGAAATAAAGAAGGCCCAGGCTTACATTCCTGTCTTAACAACTAGAAAACTGGAGAAAATATATGTCAGTTATTTTTTAGCATTGAAGATCACATGGTGAAGGTCTGTGACCCATAAAGCACACACAATGAGCCTATGATTAACCCCATGTTGGGATGTTTCTATCAGAGTACTGTGGTCTCATCTAAGTTGAGGAGGCAGAGATTTTAACACTTGCCTAATTTCTTGGCTGACCACAAATTTCGGAGATACACACAAGACCGCCAAAGGAACCCAGCTTAAAAGCAGCAGATGGGAGTTTTAAGAACAAAACTGAGAGAGCCATTTTCACATCAGGAAGTCTTTTTTTCAGTTAGAACTCAAGCAAGGTCACCGACACTCTTCAGAAAAACACAACAGAATCCATAGTCACTATATCATCTGTAATGTGCACTTAACAACAAAAAGTTATGATACGTGAAAAAAAACCAAAAAAAAAAAAAAAGGAAAAAGAAAAAGGAAAGTGTGACACAGGATACGGGGGTCAATTAAATGTATTGTATGCAGGAGTAGCTATTGGATGTAGCTGACAAAGTCTTCAAATCATCTATTATAAATACGTTCAATGAATCAAAAGAAAAATGTTCAAAGAATTAGAGGAAGAAGTATAAAAGTGAGTGAACAAATAAGGAATATAAATAATCAAAAACTTCAAGAAAATGCATATGTAACAGAATTACAAAAACAGAAAGTTAAAACTCAGTTGGAGAGTAACAGCTGATTGGTGCACTTGATCTTGAGACGTATATGAAAGCAATAAAAGAGTGAAGTTTTAGCTTAAGAAAAGATATAATCAATGGAAAAGAAAAGGGGGTCTGAAAGTAAACCCATAGATTTATGAGTAATTTGATTTTTTAAAAAATTTTATTTTTTTTTGCAGCCAAAAATAAATAAATAATTTGAAATTTTTTAAAAGAGCAATTGATTTTTGACAAAAGCACAGAGATAATTCAAGAGGGAAAGAATTAACTTTGCAGCCAGTAGTCCTTGGACCACTTGATATCCATCAATAAAAAAGTAGGTCTCAAGCTTTACCTCCTATGATATACAACATTAATCCAAAATAATGCATGAGATGCATAGATCTATTATAAAAATTAAAACTATGAGAATTCTAGAAGAGAGCATCGAAAACAATCTTTGTGATCTTGGGTCAGGCAGGATTCAGATTCTTTAGACAAGACTTAGAAAACTAGAAGCATAAAACAAAATAAAATGAAAAATAAAGTGAACGTCATCAAATTTTAAAATGCCTTTCAAAAGATACTCCTGGGGAAAATAATAGGCTGCCACACACTGGGAGAAGAATATTCACAGTCATGCATCTGATAAAGGAGTCGTACGCAGAAAACATTAAAACCTTTGACAATTCAATAATATGAAGACAAACAGCTTCCAAAAGAACTGGCAAAAGATTTGAACAGAAACATTACAAAAGAAGCTATATGAGTATCCAATAATCACATAAAAAGGTGTTCAACATCATTAGTCATCAGGGAAATGCAAATTAAAGCAACAATTAAATACCACTACATACCCACTAGAATGGCTAAAATAAAAAAACAAACAACGAAAAAGTGAAACTACAAAGTATTGGCAAGGAGGTAGAGCACCCAGAACACCTGCACACACTGTTGCTGGTGATGTGAAATGGTTCAGAAATTTTGCAAAACAGTTGGGTAGTTTCTTATAAAATTAAATGTACACGTACTCTTACATGATCTGGCAGTTTCACTCCTGTTTACCCAAGAGAAGCAAAAATGTATGTTCACACAAAGACTTGTACACAAATGTTCATATATGGCTTATTCTTATAACTCAAAAGTGAATCAACACAAATGTGTCAGTGGGTAAACTCATAAGCAAATAGTGATACATACATACAGCAGAATACTACTCATCAATAAAAAGTAATAAACTACTGACACATACAGTGGTATGGATAAATTCCAAAATGATGCTGAGAAAGAGAAGCAAGACAAAACAGAAGCCAGACGCACTATAGTGCATACTGTGTGATTGCATTTATATGGATTCTAGAAAAGCCTAATCTGTAGCGATAGGAATCAAATCATTGCTTGCTTAGAGCCAAGAAATGGATTTTAGAGGTAGTGCAAGTGTATTGGGGGAAAGGCATTGAATAAAAGGGATCTCAAGGGAACTTCCTTGAGTATGAAAAAGCCCTATATCTTGATTGTGGTGGTGGCTACATGGGTTATGTAAGTGTACCTTCAACCAAAGTTATCAAACTCTACATTTAAAATGGTTGACCATGTATGTTAATTACATATTACTAAAACTGAATCAGGAAAAAAATTGTAATCCAAGAAAACTCTCTTGAAATAAAAGAAGAACTGCATCTACCTAATAAAAAGATCCACTGGGTCCCTCTGGAATAATGGAATTGAAATAGTGACTCTACAACATACCCTTCTAAAGGTATTCCAAGTTAAAGATTAAGGCAAAAATTCTCACAACTTAGACACTAAAAGACCAGAGTAAGAAAATAATATTGGCATCAGACCTTTCAAAGTCAACATACAAAGCAAGGCAATAATGCAGCAGCACTTTTTAATAAACTCAAGAAAAGAAAGTATGATACAAGGGTGTTATACAAGCTAAGCTGCTGTTCAGCTGTCAAGGCCACAGACAATAAGTTTACACCTGAAAAGACTCAGGCTGTTCTCATGAGTCTTTCTGGAGGAAACTACCAGGGGATGATCTTCATTCAACCAAGAGATAATGTGAAATTTTTGGTGAAAGGACTGATGGTGAGCATTCAGTATATTTAATTATAGATATGACTAAAACACAGATGGAAGAGTAGTGTGTAAGTTTGATTTCACAAAGTACAAAGAATTCAACTTTTAAAAATGGAAAAAAGAGGGAATAAAATGGGAAAGTAAAAGAAATTTATTTATTGTTCAAGTGGGGAAGAAAAGATAATCATTTAAAACTGACAAAGCAACTAATAAATGGGAAAGTAAGAAAAAAATGGGGTTACAGTGCTTTTAAAAGGGAAAAATAAAAAGACAATGTCTAGGACAAACAGAACAAAATAAAACCCATTTTTCTTTTTAAAAAAAAGCAAACTAATTTGGGTGAAAAAAAAAAAAAAACACTTATTTTAACTTCCCAGAAATAGTCAGTGTTAACTAGATCCTTTCCAATCTCTCCCTCTCCATGCTCTCTCTCTCCTTCTCTTTCTTATCCATCCATTCTTTCTCTCTCCAGGTGTACCTTCTGGAAACTTGAACTGTCGGATTGTATTTTCATTTAATATTTCATCATGAGCATTGTCCATGTCAAGAAATGTTCACCAAAAACTGTGACTTTTAAGAGATTCATATATATTTTGTGTAATGGTTGAATCGATATATCTGTTCTCTGAAATCTTGCTGGCTCATTCTGTATTTATTCTCAAGCACACATCCATTTATTTTATCATTCAGTATGTTTATAAGCTGTCTATTGCATGCAGTACATCTATGGGCGGGATGAAAGTATTCTCCGCCCTCCCTAGGAGAGCAGTTAAATAACTACATGTGCAATTAATGTTAATAATGTTGAAGTTCAGAGAGATATAGGAGCGTAGTTTAAGGGACTTTAGCTCAATCTTGAGATAAATCTAGGTCTAGTTTAGGCATCACTGTGGAAGGAAGTGAAGTTTAAAATGAAGCGTAGCAATATGAAGTGGGCCTAGGATCAGGAGATGGGGACTATTTGGTTATACTTTCTTATCTCCATTTTTCTGTCACTTCTAAAGGTAACATCTTTCTTTGACTTTTTTCCTCTGAATAGACTGTATGCTTACTTTTAAATTCTAGGAGCCTTTAAGTTTTTATAAAACATGTTGAACCTATTTTTATTCCTCTAATTATGGTGTCTTAAGTCTTCTTAACTCTTCTTTGTGTTAAGATGAGAAAGTAACTTTTCTTTCCTTCTCTGTTACTTCGCCTTCATCAAATTTGTTGTTGTTATGAACTGATTGAGATTTTATGCATTATAATGTATTTTTATCATATATATTCTTTAAAAAATTAGTTGAGACATTTGCTATATTTCATAAACATTTTAATGACTGAACTCTACATTGTTGAGATATTCTGTACCACGATTTGTTCATTTTTGAGTTTCTTATCTTGACTAATTTTTTGGCGGACTGGAATATTTCAAATGTTCTTTCCTCCAGAATAGTGATATCCTTGTTGATATTTACATATATCATGTGTTTAACATTTTTAATGGAGATTAAAATAATCAGCAAAGAATTCCATATGTTTGGGTGAGATTTATTCTTAAAAAATGAAATGCTGATCATTAAGAATCAATTTCAATTCCATTTTAAGTCCAAGTAGGCAAATCTATAGAGACAGAGAATACATCAGTGGTTGCCTTGGGGCTGTGGCACTGGGGAGATCAGATGTGAAGCTAAGTGATGTGGTGTGGGCTTTCTTTGGGGGATAAGGAAGATGTTATAAAATGCATTGTGGTGATGGATGCACAACTTGATAAATATATCAAGTCATCAAATTGTACAGTTTAAATGGGTTAATTATGCAGTTAGCGAATTATATCTCAGCAAAGCTGTAAAAACTGAATGAGTTATTTTCACTGTTCAGTAGTCTATTATTTGCTAAAATTCCTCTTCTTTTCCTGAAACCAGAGGCATCACCTGGTCATCTCCAGGCTTTTGCATCTCTTCTCTTCACCATGGTTTCAAACTCAAAGTATGAACTAGGTAAAAATCACAGCATCATAAGCATTTCACGCAGACCAGCTGGATATAATATTGTGGATTTTAAAATCATTTCTAATATTGACTCAGTTCTACTTTGCTTTTATCTGTCTCTCTGAAGTCTGATGTTATGCCCTCCACACAGTTTCACCCCTTAGCTAAGTAAGCTATTATCAGTGGATCTTATGAACTAATTCATGTTCTTGTGTAAAGTCTTACTTATGCTACGACCCCTTGGAAACATCACGTTCTGCAGAAATTTCATCGCAATGGCAAAACCCCTTAAGCCAAGGAGCAAAAGTTCTAATGGTGGAATTTAAGGCATCAGAAGAGATTGGAGAAGCATTTGGCAATATAAAGAGATTTTTAAGTGCAATCTTAAATCTGTGAAATCAAGACACGTGGGTGGACTGGCCATGCCTACCTCTGAGGCTGGCTGTTGGGTGCCCCTGGTTTACATTTCAATCCTCTGCATTATAATTCTGGGGCCATTAAGGCTGACATTTCTCCAAGAAGTTCCTCTTGACTAACCTGGGTGGGTTTAATGACACTTTCACATTGTTTGCTTTTTTCTCTCCCTCATGGTCATCTCTCCTGCAAACCACTATAGATGAAAGATGTTTAAGGCCACTGTTATGAGGAAAGTAATAAGTTCAAATAATTCTTTTTTTCATTTATGTTACTTTATTGAAACCTTTTATGAACTTTGGCATTTTGGCTTCTCTTCATCTAAAATAATGCTGAAGATACTTAAAATTTCAGACAAGACATTTATGAAGCCCTCGAAAAAGCAATAAGAAAAACAACCAGAGAAAACATGCCTTTAAAAGACTACCTATATTCTTCTGCGAATTTTTTGTAGTCGCTAGAGAAGGAGAACAAAAGGCCATACAGGGATATTTTTAAATTAACTCAGCACCACTCAGGAGAATCTGGAGGTCTGTGGAATGAAATCAGCATGGATGACCCTTACCAGTGAGCATCAGCTAAAAGAGAAACTTAGCCTCCTTGGGAGCAGAAAGAGTGAAGACAGACTCTAGGGTTTTAGGAGTGATTTCCAAGATCCTACAATCCACTGCTTCTCCCACCCCCAATTCAATAATTAAGGCTGTGTTGATACAAGCCCTCACTGGTAATAGTCAAATCCTTTTTTGGAGAAAGATGTTACTTTAATCCCAGGTAATCTGCTACTGTTTCACACACTATCAATTAAATCTTTAGCTATTTTGGGGGCTCTCTTAACACTCTGCTGCTCAATATAGCTTCCCTTCTTCTTGCTGTATACAGAGGAAATGAAAGTTTATCATCCTTTTCTGGGATTCAGTGTTGTTCGTTGTGGATTTTCAAATTACATAATGCATTTTCCTTTATCTCCTTTGTCATTTTTGTAGGTGGGTCATCAGAAACTTCCCTTAGAGTTTTAGCTCTAACTCAAGCTGCGGAGTTTAAAACTTTCTGTCCTCTTCTAGTGGCAAATATTATGATGGGGTGATCTCCCAGCACTTCTGAGGCTTTACACCCTCACTCAGATCAGTCTTACTATTTAATGGAACCTTTGCATCTCTGTCTCATGTTAGGCTAACAGCCCACCATGCTGCCTCAGTCTTTCTCCCTTTAATTTACACATAACTCCTCCCGTTTTGACATTTTTTGGTTTGACTTCATAAGGAGAAACTTTTATAGGGAACCCTCCTACACTGTTCACTGTTGGTTGAAGTGTAAATTGGTGCAGCCGCTATGGAAAACAGTGTGTAGGTTCCTCAAAAAACTTAAAATAGAGTTGCTATGTGATCCAGCAATTCCACTCTTGGGCATATATCCTGACAAAATTATAATTCATAAAGATACATGCACCACAATGTTCACTGCAGCACTATTTACAATAGCCAAGACATGGAAGCAACCTAAATGTCTGTCGACAGATGAATGGATAAAGAAGATGTGGTACATATATGCAATGGAATACTACTCAGCCATACAGAAAAATGAAATAATGCCATTTGCAGCAACATGGATGGACCTAGAGATTATCATGCTGAGTGAAGTAAGTCAGAAAGAGAAAGGCAAATACCATGTGATATCATGTATATGTGGAATCTAAAATATGACACAAATGAACTTACCTCTGAAACAGAAACAGACTCACAGACATAGAGAACAGACTTGTGGTTGCCAAGGGGGAAGGAGGGGGAGGGAGGGATGAAGTGTGAGCTTGGGGTTAGCAGATGCAAACTATTATATATAGAATGGATAAACAAGGTCTACTGTACAGCACAGGGAACTACATTCAATATCCTGTGATAAATCATAATGGAAAAGAATATAAAAAAGAATGCATGTATATATATATAACAGTCATTTTGCTGTACAGCAGAAATTAACACAGTGTAAATCAACTATACTTCAATATAAAAAAAAATCAACAACAAAAAAAGTCCCTAGGCCATAGGACTTTCCCACCCTAATAAAAAATTATTCACAAGAGATTTTTAAAAAGAAAAAAAAGAAGGACCTTTTCTTCATTTCCCCTGCCCTTTTGCAGCTTCTCAGGGAGGCACAAGTGTCAGCTGTTGAGGCCGTTTTTAATTATTGACTCATCAGCCTTGGCCTTCCCCGGGGGAAAGGAATCTGCTTTTTCACATTTGTGCTATTGAGGGCAATGTCTAAGATATGATAAATAAATAACAGCACATGATGAATGTCTGATCCTCTGTAGGCCACAAGAGAAAACTTCTGTCAAAGCAGCCATGCTTCCTTCTCCTTTTAACAAGGCATCCTCACCAAAGTAGCCCCAGCTGCTGCTGTGGAACAATAAGCAAGTGCTTCAAGCACCCATTTTTCCTATGTTTGGAAAAAAAGGGTGGCAGCCTTCATAAATCCTAAATTGTGGGACTTGTCTGCTTTCATCCTTTCTCTGGTTCATTTTAAAGGAAGAAGAACAGAAGTGAGATTTCCTCTCTGGAGACCTGGATGCCTGTCCTTGATTCATCATTGTGGGACTTTTAGCAACCCACTGCCTTTCTGATCTTCAGTTTCCTTTATCTACAAAATAGGAATATTACTTTACTCTGCTTACACCGCATCAATGTTATGAGACCTCAATGAAATGATATACATGGAATATGTAAAAATGTGAATGTTTATTGGCATCATTTTTAGGAAGTGTTTTTCTCTTTCACTTATTCTTTCCTTTAACAGATGTTTATTTTAAAGCCTATGAAAGCTGGGTTTTTGTTTTGCTCATTGCTGCATCCCGGTACCTAAAACACCACCTGACACAGGGTGACACTTGTTAAATATTCAAGAAATAAATGGATGAAGGAATGAAGAAATGAGCTAAGCATCCACCATGCAGTTACTGAGCCCAATACTGGCTGACAAAAAAGGTGAATAAAACAGGCCTGACCCCTTTAAAAGTGCCCCCTCCCTTTCATAATTAATGATTTACCCCCCCAATTCAACCTTCTCCTCCATTCATAATCTTATTTCCACTTTCCTTGTATTTTCTCTGGCCCGCTTTGTTTCCTCCCACGATTTTATCTTGGCATTTCTGAAGAACATTGATTTAACGTTTAGAAAGCTGTTTAATTCAGTGTGAAATTTGATTTTAGTTTTTGATACAATCTAATTTTTCTAGTTAAATGTATTTAATTTATGCATGTATTATCAAAACATTTTTAATTTATATTCTGTTCTCTGTTATAAATGAGTCATAAAGATTTCTACATGGAAAAAAAAAGGCATGACCTCTGCCCTTATGGGATTTACTCAATGATTTATCCTTAAGTATGTTGTTAGTTGTGGGATTTTTATAGATGCCTTTTGTCAGAATGAAGAAGCTTCCTTCTATTTCCAGTTTGCTGAAGGTTTTTCACTGGAATGCGTGTTGGATTGTGCCAAATACTATTCTGTATCTAATGAGATGGCAATATGAGTTTTCTTTATTCTGTTAGTATGTCAAATTACATTCATTGTTTTTTTCCTTTTTTTTTTTCTTAATTTTTTGTAACAGTTGATTTACAATATTGTGTTAGTTTTAGGTGTATAGCAAAGTGATTCAGTTATACATATATATTTTTTCTTTTTCATATTCTTTTTCCTTATAGGTTATTACAAGATATTGAATATAGTTCCCTGTGCTGTACACTAAATCCCTGTTGTTTATCTGTTTTATATATGGTAGTGTGTATCTATTAATCCCACATTCCCAATTTATCCCTCCCCCTTTCCCCTTTTGTAACCATAGGTTTTTTTTTTCTACGTCTGTGAATCTGTTTGGTATCTTGTAAATAAGCTCATTTTGTGTTTTTTTAGATTCCGCGTATAAGTGATATGTAATATTTGTCTTTCTCTGTTTGACTTACTTCACTTAATGTGACAGTCTCTAGGTCCATCCATTTTGCTACAAATGGCTTTATTTCATTCTTTTTTATGGCTGAATAGTATTCCCAATTTTGCTTTTCTGGAGTAAGTCCCACTTGCTCGTAAAATACCATTTTATGTGTTTCTGGATTTTGTTTGCAAATATATATTTTTAAAGTTTGGCATCTGTGTTCATGAGACTTATTTGTGTGTAACATATTTATTGTCAGAATTTCTTTGTCAGGTTTTGAACGCAGTATTTTTCTATCCTAATAAAACAACCTGGTATGTGTTTCCTTCCCTACTTTCTCAAAATATTTGTATAGGCTTAATAGTATTAGCTTCTTAAATGTTTGGTAAAATTCCTCACTGATGCAATATGGGCCTGAAATTTTCTTCATGGGGGGATTTTTGATAAATAACTAAGTTATTTTAATGAGTATATGACTCTTCAGGTTTTATCTTGTACCACTTTGGGTAGGTTTTAAATCTCAAGGGAATTTACCCATTTTGTCTGAGTTGTCAAATTTAGTGGCATAAAATTGTTCATAACATTCCCTTAATAGCATTTAATATCTGTACATCTATTGTAATATACCATTTTTCATTGCTGATACAATATTGATAATTTATGTCTCTCCTCTCTTTGAAAAAATGCCTATTTAGGTCTTCTGCCCATTTTTTAATCAGATTGTCTGTTTTGATATTGAATTGTATGAGTTCTTTATATATTTTGGATATTAACTCCTTATCAGCTATATCATTAGCAAATATCTCTCCCAATCAGTGGTTTGCCTTTTAGTTTTGTTGATGGTTTCCTTTGCTGTGCAAAAGCTTTTTAGTTCAATGTGGTCCCATTTGTTTATTTTTGCTTTGTTCTTATTGCTGATAAAACAGATCCTATATGTATACATTGGATGCTAAGACTGATGTTAAAGAGCATACTATGGTTTTCGTTTTCTAGGAGTTTTATTGTTTCAGGTCTTACATTTAAGGCTTTAATCCATTTTGACTTTATTTTTGTACAGTTTTTTGAGAAAATGATCTATTTTTATTCTTTTACACGTAGCTGTCCAGTTTTCCCAACACTGCTTGTTGTATTTTCTCCATTGCATATTCTTGCCTCCTCTGTTGTAGATTAATTGACCAGATGTGTGTGGGGTTCCCTCTGCTTTCTCTTTTCTGTTTCATTGATCTATGTGTTTTATTTTGTGCCAGTACCATACTTTTTGATTATTACAGCTTTGAGGTATAGTTTGAAGTTAGGGAGCATGCTGCTGGTTCTGCAGCAGTTTCTGCTTGTGTCTCTTCTCCAGTAAGTTGTTATTCTCTGTATTTTCCTGTCTGTCTCACCAGTGTGGGGCCAGTGGTTTGCCCTGTGTTCTCACCTCACTTGTGGAGCCTAGAAGAGCTGTTGCGTGTTTTAGCCTGTTCAGCTTTTTACTTGCTGTTAGAAAGGAGTGGCAACTTTCAAGCTCCTTAAATGTGGAACCAGAAACCATGACTCATAATTTTCTTAATGCATCATCCCCACTCACATACACACATGCTGTTGTTCTCAACTCAAAATCCATTTCAGCTATCGTTTCTCTGTCCCCATTTACAGGAAAACTTGTTTAAAGTGACATACGCATTGCCTTCAGTTAGGTCCTTTCTTTTCCCCTGTGTCCACTCCAATAGGGTTTTTGCCTGTAACACTTTACTGAAATTGCTTTAATCAAATTCACATAAGCACTCCATGCTGGTAAACCTACTGGTCAATTATCAGTTATCTTACTTAATGTAACAGTAACACAGCATAATTATTTTTTTGAACTTTTATTGAGATACAGTTAACAGACAATAAACTGCATATATTTAGAGTGTACAAGTTGGTATTTTTTTAGCATAATTATTAACTCCTTCCCCTTGGAACTATTTCCTTTACTTGACTTCCAGGATATCATACTCTCTTCTTTCTTCTTCTTCTCTGGCTACTGCTTCTTAATTTCCTTATCTGGTTTTTCCTCACCTCCTTGCCTTCTAGGTAATTTAGAACTCAGTCTCTAGACTTTGTATTTACTCTTATTATTTAGTGTTCTTATCCAGGAACCTAGCTTCAAACAGCATCTGTATGCTGACATCTCTCAGATTTGTGTGTCAAGATTGGTCCTCTCCCATGAATTCCTGTGTATTTCCAACTCCCCAACTCTGTTATAATCAGCACATTCTTCAGGAAATAGACATCTCAAACTTAACCTAAACCACACTGAACCTACGATTTTCCCCTCTAAACATATTCCATCCAGTCTTCTCCATCTTAGTTAATGGTAAGTGCATACATCTGGTTACTTAGGGAAATCTGTCAAGAAATCAGTTAGGAAAGCCTGTTACTTCCCCTACAATATATATTCAGAATCCTCTCTCATCAAAATCCCTACTCTAAGCTCTCTGCCCAAGTGGCCATTTTATCCTCTGTGAATTATTGCCATAGTCTCATAACTTGTCTCCCTTTTTCTGTCTTTGTCAAACCTGAATCTGCTTACAACATGCAACCAGATAGGTCAGATCCTATTATTTCTCTGCACCAAACCCTCTGATGGCTTTTCTCCCAACTGAAAGTAAAGGTCAAAAATCTTTCAAGAGCCTGGAAGGTCCTACACAATGAGTCTCCCTCATTATCTTTCTTTTCTTTTTTTAATAAATTTATTTATTTATTTATTTATTTTTGGCTGCTTTGGGTCTTCGTTGCTGCACGCGGGCTTTCTCTGGTTGCAGTGAGTGGGGCCTACTTTTAGATGTGGTGCGCAGGCTTCTCAGTGCGGTGGCTTCTCTTGTTGCAGAGCACGGGCTCTAGGTGTGTGGACTTCAGGAGTTGTGGCTCATGGGCTATAGAGTGCAGACTCAGTAGTTGTGGTGCAAGGGGCTTAGTTGCTCCCCGGCATGTGGGATCTTCCCAGACCAGGGCTCAAACCCGTGTCCCCTGAATTGGCAGGTGGATTCTACATGCATGGAAAATGGATCTGAAATGTAAGTAATAAAATGGCCATTATTTGTTGAGGATTTAGAAATTGCCAGCCTCTAGATTGTTTTACATGTCCCTTCTGTCTTATTTAATCTTCACACCAATCCATTGAGGTAAAACTGGTCTTCACCAGTATTTCAAGTGAGGTCACTAAAGCAAGAGAGAAGAAATAATTTCCCCAAAGTCAAACAACATGTTGGCAAGGTCAGTTAGTGTTCGAGCCCAGACATTCTGATTCTAGAGCCTGTACTCCTAGCCATCACATTCAATCAATAAAACTATACTTGTGCAGATTAAACCTTAATAATTAATTAATTAATTAGTGGCAACACACTCTTCTAGGTTTGTGAGATGTAAAAAGATTATATAAATAAATTGTCTTTCAATTAACTTTTAAAGATGCCAATAAAATGGTTGTCTCGGGATTTCCCTGGTTGCTCAGTGGTTGGGACTTCATGCTTCCACTATACAGGGCACGGGTTCCATCCCTGGTCAGGGACAGTGTGGCCAAAAAAAATTTTTTTTTTAAAGTTGGTTGTTTCTTTTTAAACACAAACTTTCTTTAAATATTGTTAGTCAGGAAAATAAAAGCTTTCAAAATGTTTTTTAATTAAAAATATAGAACCATCCTACTTACTCTTCGGCAGAATCCACATTATGTCTTATGTAATTGCTAAAGTTACCTTTTTTCTGTCTTGGGCAGCTTTGAATTTATAGCTGTTAAAAACTCCTAAAAGGACACAACTAAAAATTTAATGGGCATTTCAGCTAAGTCTTTTTGAATTTTGTATTAGATTTCCCTTTAGCCTTGGGTAAAGCCATAAAAAAATTGCCTGCTAAAGCCATAAAAAAATCGCCTGCTTAAAAATGTAATCATCACACAGGAACCTTCCTAAAGTCAGCATCAAATAGAATAAAGTATATTTTATTAATGATACAATTCACAAAATTACCAGCCCTGCCACTCTCTGCCCTCCGGGGACACCTCCTCCTCCTGTTACATGTACACCAGTCACTGGTGTTTGTTCTGTGTAATTTAACCTTCTGATTGCCTTGAATGCTTAATGAACTAGATTCAGTGAAATGCTGATGAGAAGTGTTGAATTCTGTTGGGAAAGGGGACCACTGAAGTCCTTGTCTTGAGACACAGCCCAAGGAATGCAAAGTCCTGATTTGAGGAACTAGAATCAAGAAAGGACATGAAAACCGTTTTCACTTCTGAAGTGAAGTTTCATGAATGAATGGAGTCAGTTTTCAAAGATCCAGTTAAGCCTGAGAATCTGAGCCCCTCTCATGGAACAGTGGCCCTGTCTCTACTTAAATGCCTTTTTCTTCTTCAATATGTATGTCTAGGACTCATACTAAATTATACTCTCTTCCCTCCTGCCTCAACTGGGTTGATTTATTCTTGTCTCAAAACTAAAGAAGTTTCTTCCTCAAATTTGTCTCAAAGAAGGAGAAGGTGTATCTCCCTGGGAGAGACTACACAATGATGTGATAACTAAGAAATACCAAGTGAAAATTTAAAGTACTACATAATATGTTCAACCCTGAGAACTGAGATGCAAAAGATAAAGCCAGCGCAATTTAAAATAACAGGTTTCCAATATCTAAAATGGATTTCCCTAAGGAAATAGAAGAAACGGTCAAAATGGCATGCTGATTGAGAGTAAATTTCTACTGGCTAACTAAACTTATGCAGAAAACTAATTTGATTTATTAAACTTATTTATTCCCCATTGAAAATATGACTCCACTTCAGAGGACAGAAGCCAATGAGAAGGAAAGGTCTTGTTTCTGAGGTGTCTTAGAGTGGAAGAAGAAGCAAATTGTTTTAACAGCAAAGAGCTTTCTGTGTGTTATGTGTGTGAGGGCTGCTAGGGGATGTATACAGCAGCAAAGCCACACTTACACACTGGAGCTTGTGTGATTATCGTTATTTCCACCCTGTTCAGAAGCTACCCTAAAGATGCAACTCTGCACAGAGCCAAACCATGTGAGATTCAGAAGGAGCTTTTAACAAGCTCACATCTGCTGTAAGATACATACTGCACTAGTGCAGAATGCCCTTACCCTGAGATAATTCTACCCTTGATACAGGGTGGGAAATTAGGGAATGATTCACACTACTTTCAACTGTTGCTTTATTCTAATGTCCCCAATAAGGTGGGTTTTTCTTTTCTTTCATTTAATTTTTAAGTGTCTGGAGTTGAGTACTCTTAATTGGGCTGAATCGTGTACTTGGGCTTTAAAAGAATTAAATAGGCTGTTTGTAAATTGCTGCAGCTGGCCCCCAAACCATTTTGAAACACTGCATTAGACAAAACAACAATTAAATAGATGTCAGGAGGCAAAATACAAGTAGAGAAAGATGGATTTTTCAACTCGGCTACTTTACGACCTCTGATAGAATTTTTTAACAAATTGTTTAATCTCCAGTACTTAAATATATATGTTCAGTAAAACTTTGTTGAATAAATTAATTCACAGAATGAAAGAAAGCATCAAAAGCACATAAAAGAGGAGATAATCTTATGACTGTGTTTTGACGTTTTAATAATATTTTATTAATAGATGCAAAGAACACTGATTATTCCTAAAAATTAGGGAGGATACAATTATCTGTATCATCACACATGAATATTTGCTCAAGTTATTATCCTAATCAATTCTTTCTCACTGATACAAAGAAAGGTCCAGTTTCAAAGAAGGGTGAGAGATGGCTGCAGGTGATTAGTTACAATGACAGGGTTGAAGTATTTTCTGAAGAGATGAAGAAAAATTTAACATAGGGCATCTAACATGGAGGGAAATGTCAAGAAAAACCTTCACCTAGTTTCAGGAATAGTAGAGCAGTTTGTAACAATTGTAAAGTGATGTGTAACTATATAAATGAGTACATACACTCACACACATGCATGGTCATTCATATACACACATTAATTGGATTACACTGGGGAATGATTGAAAACAAGCAGAACTTGAGAAGATTTAACCCTTGAAAGAAGTCTTAGAAGAGCTTTCAGCTGATGCCCTTTGCATCAGAGGCAGAGTTTGGAGTATGAATTCTGCCCAGAAGGTCTTGGTAAAGACTTCGTAGTTATATAGAAGTTCACCAGGATCATATCTTAAGGGTAAACACTACATCTCAGAGCTGAGGATGTACCTAAAATGGATGGCAAAGCATTAGATTCCCCCACACAAACTGTAATCAACCTGTCAAAAGCAGGTAATCAACCAGTAATTTCACTGCTGCTAGAATAAAAATGACTACTTTTCAGAAGAAGATAACTGAATTCAGAGTCTCTACAATGTATCATCAACAAAATTAAGTATGCAATAGCATTTTTAAAATAAATTTATTTATTTGTTTATTTACTTCTTGGCTGTGTTGGGTCTTCATTGCTGCACACAGGCTTTCTTTAGTTGTGATGAGTAGGGGCTACTCTTCGTTGTGGTGCAGGGGCTCCTCATTGCAGTGGTTTCTCTTGTTGTGGATCACGAGCTCTAGGTGCATGGGCTTCAGTAGTTGTGGCACATGGGTCAATACTTGTGAGCTCATGGGCTCTGGAGCTCAGGCTCAATAATTGTGGTTCATGGGCTTAGTTGCTCTGCCGCATGTGGGATCTTCCTGGAGCAGGGCTCGAACCTGTGTCCCCTGCATTGGCAGGCAGATTCTTAACCACTGCTCCACCTAGGAAGTCCCTGCAATAGCATTTTTATACATATTAAGAAACTGGGGTATTTGAATCATAGTCAAGAGGAAAAGTATTCAAAAGAAAATGAATCTGAGGTGACCTAGATATTGGATTTAGCATACAAGTGTTTTACTATTATAATCATATTAAAGTGTTGTTAATAATGAGAGAGGATGTGCATGTTTGGAGCCAGAGAATAGATGGGAAATCTCTGTACCTTCCTCTCAGTTTTGCTGTGAACCTAAAACTGCTCTAAAATAAGCCTATAAAAAAAGAAAAGAAAAAAGAATTATTAATGACATTAGTTGAAGGTGCATTTCTATAGTGATATCACTGGGGAGACAGAATAAATTCTAATCCTGAGAGCACCCAGGATGGTGAATGAGGTAGCAGGACATTGTGAAAGTTCTATTCTTTTTTTTTGGGGGGGGGGTAGACTGTTGTATTGGTAGTCCCCAATATAATTATTGGTGAAGATTTAAGTATTTGTTTTTTAGTATTTCCTTTTTAAAAATATATGCATTTAAAACTGTAATTTTCTTCCAAATATGGAATTTTCATGTAGATCAATAAAAAGTATGGAAAGCCTCACAAATTTGTGTGTCATCCTTGTGCAGGGGCCATGCTAAATGTCTCTGTATTGTTCCAGTTTTAGCATATGTGTTGCCAAAGCAAACACTGGAAGTTTTATTCTGCTGATTTCTATTTTCTCAGATAATTAGGAAATAAGCTATGCACTGAGAGAGGAGTAAGAAAGAGGAGAAGGTATGAAACATTTTATAGGAGGGTGTTACTTTTTTCTAATATTTTAGTAATTATAATGAGCTATTTTGTGTATAGGGACTAGCTACCAAGCTAGCTGATTATCTGGTTATCTCAAATTGTCATTTTCTCTGCTCTCTGAGATGACTCAAAGACTTGGTTTTGCCACTGTGCTGTTTGTGGAGAACGAGTATATATTTGTATCCCTGGCACCTATTTCAGTATCTGACACACAAAGGACATTTAAGCAATATTTACTAAATCAATAAATATTTTAGGACCTTATTTTATTTGTGTCTATTGGTGACTTTTTACATATATATGTGTTGAGGGTATGTGTGTCATGTTAGTCCTTGAGCCCTTTTCAGCACCAATTATCTAGTTATATCCAGAATACTATCTTTCTTTCCAAAATTAAAAAAGAAATATGCTGCCTTTTAGGGGATATTTTAACAGCTCACACCCTGTAAACATTCAGATTTGGAAATAGTCTTTTCAGTGATCTGTGTATTAGGGCAGACATTTCAACTGTTTCTAGTGTACTGTCAGTATGGATAATTCTGACACGGAAGAAAGACCACACTATTGAAATCAGAGAAATTGACATTAGAAATTACAGTCCTATTTGGAAAGTTGTTTTAGCACCCTCATGTCCTATGTCTGTAGACTGGGATCACATATTAAATGAGATAGTATTGTCCAGCTCAAAGTTAGTTTATAGTGGGCATTCAATAAATTGTAGCTAGGGAACACAGTTCTTACATATTATATCTGTTATTTTAAAGTCAAATTGACATTGAAAGTTATCCAATTGAAGACCACAAGTTACCTTGGGCTATATTTTGACAAGGATGAAATCACTTGAGTGGAATCCCATTATGATACAAATGTGAGACTCATAGGTAGTCACAGGTACCCAATGACCCATGGGAAAATACTGTGACCAAAACTTTGTATGTAGGCTGAAGAAGACCCATCACATTCATTGGATGAGCTTTGAACAAGGAGACAAACTGAAGAACATCAGTGGGTGAATGGACCCACCGTTGAAAAACCACTGAGGCTTCTGCAAGTGCTTGGAACAGAAAGAAAGTCATCATATGCGTGAAGGAGATAGCTCTAGACTGCTTGGACCAGTGCTTTACTGACTGGCAAGAGTAGAAACAGGAGCAATGGAAGAAGCCCTCCAGGGGACTCGTTATGCATTTGTTATGATGCATAGTGAGTGGACTAGGCCTCCATCGTTTTACAGACGATTTTGCCCAGTTGTCAAGTAGGCACGAAGTCACTTTTAATTTGAAACTTTAAAACATATGTAACCTCTAAAAGACAAGGTCCTACTGTATAGCACAGAGAACTGTATTCAATACCCTATGATAAACGATAATGGAAAAGAATACATTAAAAAAAGAATGTATATACATGTATAACTGAATCACTTTGCTGTACAGCAGAAATTAACACAACGTTGTAAATCAACTATACTTCAATAAAAAATAAAATAAATTTTAAAAAACGTATGTAACCTCATTTGATATTAACCAGCAAATTAGATCATAACAATTACGTTACTATTACTAATAATATTAAAATCAACAGTAGGTGACAGCGTCACAGGGGAACTCCAAGGGGAAAACAGAATGGCCCACTATTTCCCTCTTGTTTGATTACCTTGATGCCAAATGTTTCTCTGAAGCTTTTTTATCTCAGGCATCCAACTAAGACCAAGCTTAGTCTTCTGTCTTCCAACTTTCGAACCCAACTTCCTACTAATTTTCAGTTAACTCTTCTGACCTGCTTCTTTTCCAGAATACTTTATGGACAACAAAAGGAACAACTGGGAACTTTTACTCCCTCTTTGGAGAAAACGCCAGCATGGCTTGCCTTCCTAGAGACACCATGAGCTCCTAATAGGTAAGTGCTATCTGATGCTTGATTTATGGTTCTCTGTAACGTCCAGCACAGTGAGTAGATTTATGATTGATGGATTGGTTAGTTGTGAAAACACATTTGATAGTGGGCAGCGAACCCAGGAATGAGGAAAGCTCTCTGTCACAGCTGGAAGTTCCAATATCCCTGTGGTGCTAATCATGATTCCCTGCTGCTTTACTTATCAGACATCTATTTCTCATCAGCCGTCACGAACTGCTGCCATTGGTGTTTTACTGTTCTGTACGTTGACTTTCTTTGCTGTCTCCCAATCACCCCCCCCAAAAAAAAAAACCCACCCTGAAGACAATTTTGTGTTGCTTTTTGGTGTAAAATACCAAGTCTGTAAAAATGTAGTTTATACAGAGACCAAAAAGACAACTAAAGGCAGTTGACAAAGAGCTTCACTTGACATGTCCTAACATCACCTCTTTTGAACCTTTCCTCTTGCTTTTGCTATTCTGTTCTATGATAGCAACTATATTTAGTACCTTGTACTATCTTCGTTCTTAAAAGTGAAGAAAATGTTATAGTGTCAAAGGCTAAGCATCATTGAATTCACTTTTTAAAGAATGTTAAGGGCATTGAAACTGTTTAACCACCAGGTGAACTTCAGAAAAGTAGCAAGATTGGGCAGTACTGTGTTCCAATTCAACGAGCAGCAGGCTGGGTTTAGAGAATGCAAGTGAATGGAAGACAAAATGTGATTAAAATGTTAGTCCTGCCAATGGTCGATTACTTTTCCCAAAATATACTAATAGAGTTCCTCAGGCAGTTTATTTGTCTCTTATCTCCACCATCACCTTTCTTTTTTGGGCAAGTAAGGCCTCCAATATGGTTTCCCAAATAGTTTTTCATTATTGAAGCTGAGGTAAGGCTTCAAAAATTGTGTGATTATGATTTGACAAAGAAGCACTTGAATGTCCCGTCGTGGTTTATGTTTCTAATAAGAAATTTAGCCCTAAGACTTTTCAGCCATTCAGGTTCTCTGCCTCATGTTCTTAATGGACTGAAAAAAATCGGTGTGGGTGATTGGGTAAATGGGGTAGAAATGACTCAAAAGTGTTGAATCGATAGTAGGGTGGGATAAAAATTGATATCCAGATTAAGTTCAAGATTTAAAGAGCAGGTGCTCCCCATCTACCTCTGACTCTGGAGAAGCTCCTCTGATGTCAGGGTCCCCAGCATAACCCGCTACAGCCACCTGTGCTGTTCTAGTTCACCACCTCTAACTTAGTACTGAGAAGTATTTGATTTCATTAACTATTCACTTCAGCCACACCTGTGTGTGTGTGTGTGTGTGTGTGTGTGTGTGTGTGTGTGTGGTAGGGAAAGAGGATTAAAAAAATGAAATAGCATATGGTCCTTTTCCTAAAGGCTCGATCTTCCTAAGACACGTTCATATAAACAAACTAACACCTGCACCAAATGCACTGGAACGTAGAAGAAATAATACCCAACTCTACATGGGGAAACCAGCAAAAGCATCAGAGACAGAAAAAGTGTGAGTTTGACACAGTAAATGATAAGGAAGACACCCCACTAGCGAGAACAGCAGGAACAAATGTATAATGGCATCAGAGTCAGTGGTACAGCCAAGGAAGCGCACTGAGTTGGGATGGCGGTAGTGCAGGGTACATGGGAGAAGGACAGGGATTGCAACAATTGAAACTATTAAAAAGTCAAGGTTGGGCGCAGAGCATGATAAAAGATTGTATGACTGATGGAAAGCTACTGAAGAAGAATCTAGTGAAGAAAATTACAATTGCTTATGCCAAAGGGCAAGTGTAGGTAAGACTAGAGCCAAGGAAACTAATTAGAAGGTCATCTCAATGGTTCCAAAAAGAGAAGACAAAAGCCTTTTGTGAAGGCAGTGGCACTAGTTACAAAGAAGAGTAAACAGCTTGGCTTGAGACATTTGAAGCTGAAATTCACATAATTGAGTTGTACCGAAAGATGAAAAAGGATATGAGAGGGACTTCCTGGCTTCTGACTTGAGCTTCTGCGTCATTTATAGTGCTTTCAATAAAATTGAGAATAAAGGAGGAAGAGCAAGCTTGAGTGGAAAAGATATTGTTCAGATTTGAACATGTTGATTTTGAAGTATTTGTGGGGCTCCTCAGGCATCGAACCTATCAGGCACTTAAATGTGTGTTTCTAATTCAGGAAAGCGTTCTGGTCTGGAAACTTGGATGTAGGGATCATCAGGAGAGAGGTGGTAATGGAAGCTGTGTCTTGGCTTGAGAAAGCATTCGGGGTCCTTACCAACCCACCTCAACCCACTTCAACATACAATTCTAGAATCACCTAGGATTGTTTTTCTAATCAATTCCTTTCCTACAGAGAGCATATTCCTGTCATTATCTTGACACAAACTTTATGCATTTTTGCCCCCATGCCCTTGTTCGTACTATTGCTAGTTCCTAAAAAGCCTTCTTCCTCCTTCTTGACTTTCAAGATGCTATTTTTCCTTTAAAATAAACCCAAGTCTCTCTTAGTCTGGGAATCCTTTCATGGCTAATTCAGTTACGTTAAATATTATCACTTCTTTTGAATTCCTACAGGATATACTATCTGTCTCACCAATTAGTTACTTATATCATAGTTATTATTAATTTATAACTTTACAATTATATTAATGCATAATTTAATGCACCTATTCATAATATATGTGCAAGTATTTTTTATCTCTTTTGTAAAATTACTATTTTTGAAGACTCTAGGTTATACACTATGAAGCTATATGTAATGTACTATGTCACATACATCATAGGTATACAACAGTTTTACTATCAGTTATGTGATATACGTACTGCAATCATTATACTACTAATGATGCTTACACAACCTCTTTGAAAAATGGTTGTAAGGGTCAAATGAAATAATTTGTAAAAAGTACTTTGTAATTGTGAAGAATTTTATAAATTTGAGAAAAATTATTATATTATTTAAATGATGAATATATGAGAATTATATATATCATCACATCCTATGTGCACAACGAATGATTATAAGAAATAAAAAGTTTGGGATCAACTGATGTAATATTGCAGACCAGACCTTGTGAAACACAGCTTCAAAGACTTAGACTGTTGGCCTTTAAAAGTAGGATCCTCATTTTGGGATGAGGGAAACCTTTGTGTTCTGAGCTAACAAATCAGAAGAAAAGAAAAGAATTCCAGATTCTCAGTTGTTCTGGACACTGTTAATTATTTCCCCCTTGTACTTTCTTAGAATTATGTTTTAAAAAATGGTGTTCTTACATGTTCATTAGAAAGTAGAAATGACCACAGTAAATAACATTTAAAATAAGAAGAAAGTTGGAAGTTTTCACCACCTGTCTTGTAGACTTACCATAAAATTTTAGTAATGAAGACAGTGTGGTATTGACATCAAGAGAGAAAAAAGATAGAGTGATGTACGTGAATAGACCATCCAGAAAGAAACTGAGGCTCACATGGTCAATCAATTTTAGTTAAGATATGAAGACAATTTATTGATAGTAGCTTTCAACAAATGGTGCTGAAACAATGACATAGCCATATATAAGACATTTATCTTAATGCTTACCTCACAGCTTATACAAAGTGTAAGTTGAAATTGAGCCTAGGCTTAAATGCAAGAATTTTTTTTTTTTAAAGGAAACAAAGGAGAAAATCTTAGTGACTTTGGGTTTGGCAACAATTTTTTAAATAGAACACAAAAGTCATCAAAATTTTAAAACCTTTGCTCTTCAAAAGATACTGATTAACACACACACACTACTATATATAAAATAGATAACCAACAAGGACCTAATGAAAAGCACAGGGAACTATACTCAATATTTTGTAATAACCTATAAAGGAAAAGAATCTGAAAAAGAATATATATGTATAACTGAATCACTTTGCTGTATACCTGGAACTAACACAACATTGTAAATCAAATATACTTCAATTAAATACATTAATTAATTAATTAATTAAAGATACTGCTATAAAAGTGAAATGATAAGCCACAAACTTTGAGAAAATACTTGCAAGACATATTTCTGAGAAAGGCTTTCAGTCTAGATTATATGAAGAATAGTTAACATCTCAGTGTGAAAAAGGCACACAACCTTTTTAAACAGGCCAAAAATTTTTGCATAGATATTTCACCAAAATATATGGATAACAAATAAGTTCAAGAAAAGATGTTCAGTGTCATTCGTCATTAGGAAAGGGCAAATTGTTATTACAAGGAAATATGACTATGTAATCACTAGAAGGGCTAAAATTAAAAATAATGATTTTACTGACAGTGAGAATGGGGGCAATTAGAACTCATGTTTATTGCTGGCGGGAAGGTAAAATGGTTCAACTACTCTGGAAGATGTTTAACAGTTAAGAAACTTAACTTCTTAACTGTTAAACATAGACATAATATATAACCCAGTTATTTCTCTCCTATATATTTACCCAAATAAAGAAAATGTATTTCCAAAAGCTTATACATGAATGTCCACAGCATTTTTATTTGTAAGAGTAAAAAACTGGAAACAAGAATATGTCCATTAATATATGAGTGGATACCAATTTACAGCATGTTCATACAATGGAATATTACTGTCAGTACAAAATAAACATCTGATACAGTATGAATGTATCTCAAAATAATTATGCTGATGAAAAAAGCCAGATAACAGGGAATGTACACTGCATGTTTCCATTTATATAAAGTCCTAGAAAAATCAAACTAAACTACAGTGACAGAGATCAGATCACTTTTCGTCTGCAATCAGGGGCCGGAAAAATAGAGAGGAAGAAAAAGAAAGGAGTTACAAAGAGGTATTAGAAAATTTTGGAGAGTGATAGATATGCTCATTATCTTGATTGGAATGTGTATACATATGTCAAAACTTATCAAGTTGTACACTTTAAATATAGTCAGTTTATCAAGTGTCAGCCTCAAAAAATCTACAAAAATATTTTAAAGGCTAAATGTCTACCTTAAACAAAAAGTATATGTCTTTTGGTAGACATTCTTGAGAAAGAAGAAATTTGGTAAACCAGCAGAACTTCTGCTATGTTTGCCAAACCACCCGCTTTGCCTCGTATTTCTCTTATTGAATCTCATAGAAGTCCCACTTTCATGTTCCATATCGTGTGGGGTCAGTGGAAGAGGAAAGCCAATAATCTGTGTAGAGATCAGGAAGGGCACTAATCCATCTCTCCAGCCTCAGGCATTGCTCACCAGAGCCCAAGTAATACTGTGTTTGGGTGAGAATTTTGCTACATTAATAAAGCAGGAAGCATTTCTTCTTACCAGCCTTGATCATGTAGTTTCACTGACAAACCCCTTCTGTTTGGAACCAGGCCTTTATTATTATATCTTAGAAGTCACTCATCACAATACAACCTCTGTGAGACACATTTACAATCCCCTTTACAAATAACAAGGTCCTGCTGTATAGCCCAGAGAATTATATTCAATACCCTCTGATAAAACCATAATGGAAAAGAATATTTTAAAAAAAGGATGTATATATATGTATAAATGAATCACTGTGCTGTATAGCAGAAATTAACACAACATTGTAAATCAACTATCCTTCAATTTTAAAAAATAAACAAATAATAAAATAAAATAAAAAATAAAACCCCTTTTACAAAGTGAATTCTGAACCTTTTCTTGCTCTCTGGAATTCTGTTTTCTGATACATGTGTGTTTCCAAGTATATCAACAGATGCTGGAGATGTATCATATAGAGCACATGAGGAGTTACAACAAAGAGTTACAGAAACAATTAGTTGTCTCAGTCAGCAATCTGAGTTCAGTTCATTGAAGATGGAATGTGCTATATCCAAGACAGAAGGAGCTCAGTCTTCTTTGAAGGCAAAAGAAGCTTACCAAGAGAGTAAGAATTGTCACTGGCTTTTGCTAGCCCTTCTCAACTTCATGAACCGAGAGGATCACTTGCAGACCAAGCTACTAGTCAATTCTGACCATGAAGAGCAATATATCAGAAGATACCTTCCCACCAGCCAGGAGCAGTGAGTCTGAAGTTTATCTTTCTGCATTAAGCTTGGTGTCAGCTTTGAACACTTGTGTCCTCACTGAGTTGTAGCTTCCCATCACGCATCTGCAAAGAGTTTGTCTGGTCTTCAGGTTTGATTTTCTGGGTTATCTGGTTACATTTCAATTCACTTCAGTGATTATTCACTGAATTCTGCTCAGTCCATTGAATTATGTTAAATCAAGGGACTACAGGGATAAATACTGACCAAAATCTCACCAGTTCATGAAAACAGAAATCTGAGAAATACTTGGACCTTGACCTCAGTGAACTCATACCTAAGATGGGGGACTGACCACCAGCCTTCTTACTAATCCTGGTCCCATACCTATTTATTGTTTGGTTCCAGGTTTTCACCCAGGACAACCTGGATGAAATGGACCGATTCTTAGAAAGGTATAACCTTCCAAGACTGAATCAGGAAGAAATAGAGAATATGAACAGACGAATCACAAGTAATGAAACTGAAACTGCGATTAAAAATTTCCCAACAAACAAAAGTCCAAGACCAGATGGATTCACAGGTGAATTTTATCAAACATTTAGAGACGAGCTAATAACACCCATCCTTCTCAAGCTCTTCCAAAACATTGCAGAGGAAGGAACACTCCCAAACTCATTTTATGAGGCCACCATCACCCTGATACCAAAACCAGGCAAAGATACTACACAAAAAGAAAACTACAGATGTCACTGATGAATTTAGATGCAAAAATCCTCAACAAAATACTAGCCGACAGAATCCAACAACACATTAAAAGGATCATACACCATGATCAAGTGGGGTTTATCCCTGGAATGCAAGGATTCTTCAATATACGCAAATCAATGTGATACATCATATTAATAAACTGAAGGATAAAAACCACATGATCATCTCAATAGATGCAGAAAAAGCTTTTGACAAAATTCAGCACCCATTTATGATAAAAACTCTCCAGAAGATGGGCATAGAGGGAACCTACCTCAACATAGTAAAGGCCATATATGACAAATCCACAGCAAACATCATTCTCAACAGTGAAAAACTGGAAGCATTCCCTCTAAGATCAGGAACAAGACAAGGATGTCCACTCTCGCCACTACTATTCAACATAGTTTTGGAAGTCCTTGCCACAGCAATCAGAGAAGAAAAAGAAATCAAAGGAATCCACATTGGAAAAGAAGAAGTCAAACTGTCAATGTTTGCAGATGATATAATACTATACATAGAAAGTCCTAAAGATGCCACCAGAAAACTACTTGAGCTAGTCAGTGAATTTGGTAAAGTTGCAAGACGCAAAATTAACACACAGAAATCTCTTGCATTTCTATACACTAACAATGAAAGGTCAGAAAGAGAAATTAAGGAAACAATCCCATTCACCATTGCAACAAAAAGAATAAAATACCTAGGAATAAACCTACCCAAGGAGGTAAAAGACCTGTACTCAGAAAACTATAAGACACTAATGAAAGAAATCAAAGTCAACACAAACAGATGGAGGGACATACCATGTTCTTGGATTGGAAGAATCAACATTGTGAAAATGACTGTTCTACCCAAAGCAATTTACAGATTCAATGCAATCCCTATCAAATTACCAATGGCATTTTTCACAGAACTAGAACAAGAAATTTTATGATTTGTATGGAAATGCAAAAGACCCCAAATAGCCAAAGCAATCTTGAGAAGGAAAGACGGAGTTGGTGGAATCAGGCTTCCCGACTTCAGGCTATACTACAAGGCTACAGTGATCAAGACAGTATGGTACTGGCACAAAAACAGAAATATAGATCAATGGAACAGGATAGAAAGCCCAGAGATAAACTATGGTCAACTAATCTATGACAAAGGAGCCAAAGATATACAGTGGAGAAAAGGCAGCCTCTTCAATAGGTGGTGCTGGGAAGACTGGACAGCTACATGTAAAAGAATGAAATTAGAACACTCCTTAATACCATACACAAAAATAAACTCCAAATAGATTAAAGACCTAAATGTAAGGCCAGACACTATAAAACTCCTAGAGGAAAACATAGGAAGAACACTCTTTGACGTAAATAACAGCAAGGTCTTTTTTGATTCCCCCCCCCCCCCGCCCCCAGAGTAGTGGAAATAAAAACAAAAATAAGTAAATGGGACCTAATGAAACTTCAAAGCTTCTGCACAGCAAAGGAAACTATAAGCAAGATGAAAAGACAACCCTCAGAATGGGAGAAAATATTTGCAAGTGAATCAGCAGACAAAGGATTAATCTCCAAAATATATAAATAGTTCATCCAGCTCAATATCAAAAAAACAAGCAACCCAATCAAAAGATGGGCAGAAGACCTAAATAGGCATTTCTCCAAAGATGACATACTGATAGCCAAGAGGCACATGAAAAAGCTGCTCAACATCACTACTTATTAGAGAAATGCAAATCAAAACTACAATGAGGTATCACCTCACACTGATTAGAATGGGCATCATCAGAAAATCTACAAACAGTAATTGCTGGAGAGGGTGTGGACAAAAGGGAACGCTCTTGCACTGCTGGTGGGAATGTTAATTGATACAGCCACTATGGAGAACAGTATGGAGGTTCCTTGCAAAACTACAAATAGAGTTACCATATGACCCAGCAATCCCACTGCTGAGCATATACCCAGAGAACACCATCATTCAAAAAGACACATGCACTCCAGTGTTCATTGCAGCACTATTTACAATAGCCAGGACATGGAAGCAACCTAAATGTCCATCAACAGATGAATGGATAAAAAAGATGTGGTACATATGTATAATGGAATATTACTCAGCTGTAAATAGCAATGAAACTGGGACATTTGTAGAGACATGGATGGACCTAGAGACTGTCATACAGAGTGCAGTGAGTCAGAAAGAGAAAACCAAATATTGTATATTAACATATATATGCAGAATATAGAAAAATGGTACAAAGCAACCGGTTTGCAAGGCAGAAATAGAGACACAGATACAGAGAACAAACATATGGATACCAAGTGGGGAAAGCGGGGAGGGTTGGTGGGGAATGAATTGGGAGATTGGGATACCAAATGGTACACTCTATATATATGCAGTTTATTGTATGTTAACTGTATCTTAGTAAAAGTTCTTAAAAAAGAAATAATAATTGTTTTAGAATAGTAGAATCTGGGCTTGCACTTTGACACAGTAAAAGGAAGGAAGTTGTAGAGAGGAAGATGCTCAAGGAAATGCTGAAGGAGAGAGTTAATCTCTGGGAGCTGGTCCCAAAGAAAGAAGGGGATCTGATCTGTTGCAGAGGACAAACCTTTGTCAAAGGGGGGAATATGATTTTATGTGATTCTATAGTAGGCAGAGAGGACAGGAAGGAAATGGATACATATTGAGATGTTGAAGACAGTAGAGAATTTCAAGTCAGAAGTTTTCAATCTGCCAGTATCATAGATACAATTCGAACTTTCAGATGACATGTGTAATGGTGGCAACCTGAGGAAATTAATCATGTGGAATAATGTGGAGCAGTTGCTTTGGGGGATGCTATGTTGCATCTTCCACATATAAAAAAATGGATCAAGGAGTACTGAGCAGCAGGGAAGACCTAACGGTGTTTACTTAGCATGAAATTGCAGTGGACCCAATCATTTTTGTTTGTGACTTTCTTTGGCTACTGCTCATAGCCCAGCAGAAAGAGTAGAGACAAAGCTTGACAGGGTTGCCCAGGACTAGGAATCTATAAAGTAGACTTGATAGAAGGTTGGAAGTGACAGTGGGGAATCCTAAGATGTTAAAGAGATGTCACAGAATTGTCTGACCATGGGTTTCAGGCTTTGTAGGAAGGCAAGTGGATTTGGACAGGGTTGGTGGACTGAGAACTTGGGAGAGTTTCAGGGATTTAAGTTTATAAAGAAGCTGAATAGGATGTCAATAAGAATAAAGGATTAAGATAAAGGCCTGACAGAAAGATGATAGCAACAACGACAAGCATCTCAGAGATCCCAAACCGAATGATAATGAGGTCTGTCGGCATCCTTACTATTATGTAATGGGATCAGTGTAAAAGTCAAGACAGTGTCAAAAAAGAGTAGAGAGGGAATGCATAAGCAAGATACTGTGCTCATTGATAAAGATGGAGAAATGCCCTGGATATAGATATATGAACGTGGTGAACATAGTCAGTCATCCAAAAGATGATAAAGACAATGGCATAAACCCCAAAGGTAAACAAGTTACAGTAAATCCCCTACATATGAACGAGTTCCGTTCTGAGAGCGCGTTCGTAAGTCCAGTTTGTTCGTCAGACCCACAAAGTTAGCCTAGATACCCAACCAATATAATCAGCTATATAGTACTGTACTGTAATAGGTTTATAATACTTTTCACACAAATAATACGTAAAAAACAAAGACAAAAAATAAAACATCTTTAATCTTACAGTACAGTACCTTGAAAAGTACAGTAGTCCAGTACGACAGCTGGCATACAGGGGCTAGCACTGAGGGAACAGGCAAGAAGAGTTATTGACTGGAGGAGGGAGAGGAGGTGGGAGATGGCAGAGCTGAAGGATCGTCAGCAATAGGAGACGGAGGGCGAGCTGCACCGTCACTCACCCTGACGTTGATGGCACAGGTTCTGGTTCCTTGCTGGATTCAATTCTGTCTACCCTGTTGAAAAAAATGATCCAGTGATGTCTGGGTAGTAGCTCGTTTTCTTCTTGTCGTAGATGACATGGTAGCACTGGATTGCATTCTGAATGGCTGCCTCAACCTTCGAGTACCATTCTACATTCAGGTCCTGTGCCTCAAAAACTAACAGTACCTCTTCAAATAAATAAAATCTCCTTGCCATCTCCTGCATCGCGAATCTCTTCAGTTCTTCAGTTACTTCTTCTTCCTTGTGTCTCTCTTTGTCCTTTCTCTGGGCCTGCAATTCCATCAGGTCTTCATTAGTAAGCTCATCATGTTGCGCAGCAAGGAGTTCAGTGAAATCATCCTCTTGCAGATCTAGCTTGAATAAAGATACTGTTCTCCTGTACTGAATACAGTACTGTACAATGAAGTACACAAAAGCTCAACCACTTGTAGAGGATGCACACACGTGACAACGTACACCAGAAACATGAACTACCTTACATGATTGGACATGCGAACACATGTTGGCATCTTTGAAAGTTCGCAACTTGAATGTTTGTATGTAGGACACTTACCATATTGAGTGAAACCAGAGACTGGAAGTAGCCATAGCACAAGAAAGGTTAAAATAAAGTCTGACTCTATCAACTTGCCTCAAGAATTGTGAAGGTGAGGGAACAGAGAAGAATTTGGTAAGGAGTGCAGGAACAGTAAGCCATTGGAAAAAGCCAATTTTCAATGAAAGTTAAGAGATAAAAAGAGCACTAATGGAAAAGTTTCGATCATAGGGAAATTTCCTTGCTTAAAGTACCACAGTTTCCATATAGAACAATTAAAAAGAGCTAGGAGGAGAGATGGAAAATGTGAAGAACTCTGAAGGCAGGGAGTCTAATCCAAAAAAAAATGGGCGCAGACTGTCATGAAGGAAGAGTTGTTTAAGAAATAGATATCTTAGCTCTATGCAACTCTTCGCTAAATTCATTTCATGCTACTACTTATAGATAATACTTTAATATTGAGAAATAAATCATTGAAGATTAGTAGGGAAGAAAAAAGTTAAAAAGTAAAGTGAGGAAGAAATTTAGATTTCAACCAATTTTTACGGGAAGGAAAATGAGTTTAATGAAGTTAAATAGCCTATCTAAAATTCCTCAGCTTGGGAATAGAATTCATGTCTTTAAACCATATTGTCCCTAATTAACTGTCAATCAAAAGACATATTTTTTTGCCTCATCTCTGCTATTAGCTAGCTTTCTTTGATTTATTTTTAATCACTACCTGCTTTTTTTTCTTTTATTATTATTTTACACATAAGTCACAGAAAAAGGCAGAGTGTTTGCCTCTCCCTGTGTCTCCTGATGGTAGGGTAAGCTCAGCCTGGGAGCTTATGCTAGCAATACTGCATGGAGTTTCATTTTCTTTCTCAAGTAGAATGGCCAGGTGAACCTTTGATTTTGAATTTAGGATTCTTACATTTCCACTAAATTTTTGATCAACATGTTAGTTTATTAAAATTGCAAACAGCTATGGGGTTTTCTTTCTGGCCTGCTATTTTCCTTTCATTTCTCAAATTCTTTCCCTGTGGAATAACATGTAACATATTAATAGACTTTGCCACAGACAGATGTTTGAACTTGATCAAGTCAGTTCCCTTTCTGGTCTCTAAGTCATGTATATGTGAAATAAAGAAATTGTACTACACTATTCCTCACATCATGAAAGAAGGTATAAGAATTTGCTGTGAGAGAGAGAAAAAGATGGCGGCGAAGTAGAGAGACGTGGAGTGCATCCCTCTCCACAGATGCATTGGGAATGCACGGAAGGACACAGTCATTCCCACAGAGAACCAGCTGAACACCAGCAGACGGCCTCGGACACCGGAAAGGGCTGCGGAGAACCTGACATAGCCGGTAGGGAGGCATCTACGAGGGCTCAAAGAGGGTGAAGCGGCGGAGCTGTGGCAGATGGGAGGGAGTGAGAAACATACGGAGGGTCCGCAGCGCAGCTCAGCGTTCCCGGACCGAGACATCGATCCGCGGCTGAACGGAGGGTCCAGGAGCGGGAGCGTGGGAACCGGAGAGCTGGTTCAGGGGGAGAAACATTATTGCCGGTAGGGTGACGGACCGAGAGGACAGGAGGGAGGAGGTCCGCGGAGAGGCGTGCCGATCCCTGAGAGCTGCCCGGCCATGATGGCGGCTGGAGGCTGCAGGCTCCCGGGCGGGGGGGAGGAGCCGCGCGCATAGCCTCTCTCTCTCTTTCTGCGCCTCTGCAACAGGCAGCGGAGAGACGCCCTGCGGGGCCACATAAGGCGCTCAGGGATAACAAGCACCCTCAGGCGCTCGGGCGGGGCTAGATTAAAACTCCTTGCAACGCCAGCAGCAGGGAGGCTGCCGAGAGAAAAAAAAAAAAAACCAGCATCAAAAAGAAAAAACCCCGAGAGAGGCCCAACTCTAAGACTTTCTGTGTACGCCTGAGCCACCAGCGCCCTCTGCAACAGGCACCTCCAAGCCTGACTGAAGCAACAGTGCGCCACTGCTCACTCCCTCCCAGGAGAAGGAGCCACTATTGCACCCTCTCCCTCCCCACACACCGAGGCTTACAGACGAACAATAAAGGAACCTCTGCTGGTCACAGAATAACGCAAAAAAAAAAAAACCCAAGGCAAGGAAAAGGACACTTACAGCTGAGACGCTAAGGAAACAGAAATAGTAGTATCAATACCTATTGAACTGGTCCATTCGGGGATCAGTTCTGGATTTTTTTTTTTTTTTTTCCTTTCTCTCTTTTTTTTTTTTTTTTTTTTTTTGATTTATTAAATACGATCTTAGCCCTAAGGGATCTACAAGTTTTACAACATAATTTTATAAGGATATTTTTTACTCTTTTTTTTTTTTTTTTTTTTTTGCCTTTTAAAATACTTCTATATCTAGCTAAGTTTTTGGTAGTACGGACAAAATATCTTTCATACTTTCCTTTCATCCCTTTCTTTTATACACTTCTATTCCTTTCTTTTTCTTGGCATATTTCCAACCACATTACGCTCTTCTGTTCCCCTTTCTTCCAGCCATTTTAAGTGTATTTTATCTTAACATACTTATAAGCAACACTATCGGTCTGCTCAGACTCCTTGCTCTATTCTCCAGATGATGCACTGCCTTGGTATTAATATTAGGCTTTTGTCTTTATCTTAGTTCTTAGTACAGTTGTCTAATTACATTCTGAGAATCTCCATTCTCTCTGGTGGTACTCCAGCTCATTTCTATATTTGATCCTAGCTTACAAAATCTCCCTGGATTGATGTTTGTATGTGTAGGGTGTTATTTGTTGTTTGTTTGCTTTTGCTTTTGTCTCTGATTTGTTCTGTTTCAGTTGTCAATTTCTGCTGGGTTTCTCTCTGAATATCTGATAGCACACTGGGGTCCTGTCAGGTCTTTCTAGAGCCTTATGTCCTAACGGATTCAATAATTGTGTGTCTTATACATGTATGTGTTTCCTAGACTGAATATTCGTCTAATCCAATACTTGGACATTAGTCTGAGGCTTGGACAGTCTTCTATAAACACCTCTATCACCAGGACAAGCAACCCCAAAAGCTTGGACAACCATGAGGAAACAAAGAAACACCATGCAGGCAAAGGAGCAGGAAAAAAACCCACAAGACCAAATAAATGAGGAGGAAATAGGAAAAATGCCTGAAAAAGAATTTAGAGTAATGATAGTAAAAATGATACAAAATCTCGATAACAAATTAGAGAAAGTACAAGAAACAGTTCATAAGAACTCAGAAAAACAAACAGCAATGGATAACAAAATAACTGAAATTAAAAATACTCTAGATGCTCTAACCAGCAGAATGACTGAAGCAGAAGAACGAATAAGTGAGTTGGAAGATAGAATGGAAGAAATAAATGCCACAGAGCAGGAAAAAGATAAAAAAATAAAAAGACTAGAAGACAGCCTCAGAGACCTCAGTGATAACCTTAAACATACCAACATTCGAATTATAGGCATCCCAGAAGAAGAAGAAAACAAGAAAGGGTCTGTGAAAATATTTGAAGAGGTTCTAGTGGAAAACTTCCCCAACATGGGAAAGGAAATAATGAACCAAGTCCAAGAAGCACAGAGAGTCCCATACAGAATAAACCCAAGGAGAAATACACCAAGACACATATTAATCAAACTAACAACAATTCAACACAAAGAAAAAATATTAAAAGCAGCAAGAGAAAAGCAACAAACAACATATAAGGGAAAACCCATCAGGATAACAGCTGACCTTTCTACAGAAACTCTGCAGGCCAGAAGGGAATGGCAGGATATCCTGAAAGTCCTGAAAGAGAGAAACCTACAGCCAAGAATACTCTACCCAGCAAGAATCTCATTCAGATTTGAGGGAGAAATCAAAAGCTTTCGAGACAAGCAAAAGTTAAGAGAATTCAGCACCACCAAACCAGCCTTACAACAAGTGCTAAAGGAACTTCTCTAAGTAGGAAACACAAGAAAAGGAAAACACCTACAAATACAAACCCAAAACAATTAAGAAAATGGTAATTGGAACACACATGTCAATAATCACTTTAAATGTCAATGGATTAAATGCTCCAACCAAAAGACACAGACTGGCTGAATGGATACAAAAACAAGACCCTTCTATATGCTGCCTACAAGAAACCCACTTCAGACCAAGGGATACATATAGACTGAAAGTGAAGGGATGGAAAAAGATATTCCATGCAAATGGAAGTCAAAAGAAAGCTGGAGTAGCAATACTCATATCAGACAAATTAGACTTGAAAGTAAAGACTATTAAAAGAGACAAGGAAGGGCACTACATAATGATCAAGGGATCCATCCAAGAAGAACATATCACAATGGTAAATATCTATGCCCCCAATATAGGAGCACCTCAATACATAAGGCAAATGCTAACAGCTATAAAAGGGGACATCGACAGCAACACAATTATAGTGGGAGACTTGAACACCCCACTTACATCAATGGACAGATCATCCAAACAGAAAATAAATAAAGACACACAAGCTTTAAATGACACATTAGACCATCTCGACTTAATTGATATTTATAGGACATTCCATCCAAAAACGACAGACTACACGTTCTTCTCAAGTGCACACGGAACATTTTCCAGGATAGATCACATCTTGGGTCACAAATCAAACCTCAGCAAATTCAAGAAAATTGAAATCATATCAAGCATCTTCTCAGACCACAACGCCATGAGACTAGATATCAATTACAGGAAAAAAACTGCAAAAAAGACAAACACATGGAGGCTAAACAATTCACTCTTAAACAACCAAGGAATCACTACAGAAATCAAAGAGGAAATCAAAAAGTATCTAGAAACAAATGACAACGAAAACACAACAACCCAAAACCTATGGGACGCAGCAAAAGCAGTTCTAAGAGGGAAGTTTATAGCAATACAGTCCTACCTTAAGAAACAAGAAAATGATCGAATAAACAACCTAACCTTACACCTCAAACAACTAGAGAAAGAAGAACAAAGAAACCCCAAAGTGAGCAGAAGGAAAGAAATCGTAAAGATCAGAGCAGAAATAAATGAAAAAGAAAGGAAAGAAACCATAAGAAAAATAAATAAAACTAAAAGCTGGTTCTTTGAGAAGATTAACAAAATTGATAAACCATTAGCCAGACTCATCAAGAAAAAAAGGGAGAAGATGCAAATCAACAGAATTAGAAATGAAAAAGGAGAAGTCACAACGGACACCTCAGAAATACAAAACATCATGAGAGACTACTACAAGCAACTATATGCCAATCAATTGGATAACCTGGAAGAAATGGATACATTCTTAGAAAAATACAATCTTCCAAGACTGAACCAGGAAGAAATAGAAACCATGAACAGACCAATCACAAGTACAGAAATTGAGGCAGTGATTAAAAATCTCCCAACACACAAAAGCCCAGGACCAGATGGATTCATAGGCGAATTCTATCAAACATTTCGAGAAGAGTTAACACCTATCCTTCTCAAACTCTTCCAAAATATTGCAGAAGGCGGAGCACTCCCAAACTCATTCTATGAGGCTACCATCACCCTGATACCAAAACCAGGCAAAGATGTCACAAAAAAAGAAAACTACAGACCAATATCACTGATGAATATAGATGCAAAAATCCTCAACAAAATACTAGCTAACAGACTGCAACAGCACATTAAAAAAATCATACACCACGATCAAGTGGGGTTTATCCCTGGGATGCAAGGATTCTTCAATATACGCAAATCAATCAACGTGATACATCATATCAACAAATTGAAGGATAAAAACCATATGATCATTTCAATAGATGCAGAAAAAGCTTTTGACAAAGTTCAACATCCATTTATGATAAAAGCTCTCCAGAAAATGGGCATAGAAGGAAATTACCTCAACATCATAAAAGCCATATATGACAAACCAAAAGCCAACATTGTTCTCAATGGAGAAAAACTGGAAGAATTCCCTCTAAGAACAGGAACAAGACAAGGGTGTCCACTCTCACCACTGTTATCCAACATAGTTTTGGAAGTGTTAGCCACAGCAATCAGAGAAGAAAAAGAAATTAAAGGAATCCAAATTGGAAAAGAAGTAAAATTATCACTCTTTGCAGATGACATGATACTATATATAGAGAACCCTAAAGACTCTACCAGAAAACTGCTAGCACTCATTGATGAGTTTAGTAAAGTAGCAGGATACAAAATTAATGCACAGAAATCTCTTGCATTCCTATACACTAACAACGGAAGAGCAGAAAGAGAAATTAAGGAAACTCTCCCATTCACCATTGCAACCAAAAGAATAAAATACCTAGGAATAAACCTGCCTAAGGAGGCAAAAGATCTGTATGCAGAAAACTTTAAGACATTGATGAAAGAAATCAAAGATGACATAAACAGATGGAGGGACATACCATGTTCCTGGATTGGAAGAATCAACATCGTGAAAATGACTGTACTACCCAAAGCAATTTACAGATTTAATGCAATCCCGATCAGATTACCAATGGCATTTTTCACAGAACTAGAGCAAGAAATCTTACGATTTGTATGGAAACGCAAAAGACCCCGAATAGCCAAAGCAATCTTGAGAAGGAAAAATGGAGTTGGTGGAATCAGGCTTCCTGACTTCAAACTATACTACAAGGCCATAGTGATCAAGACAGTATGGTACTGGCACAAAAATAGAAAGGAAGATCAATGGAACAGAATAGAGAACTCAGAAGTAAGCCCAAACACATATGGGCACCTTATCTTTGACAAAGGAGGCACGAGTATACAATGGAAAAAAGACAGCCTCTTCAATAAGTGGTGCTGGGAAAATTGGACAGCAACATGTCAAAGAATGAAATTAGAACACTTCCTAACACCATACACAAAAATAAACTCCAAATGGATTAAAGACCTACATATAAGGCCAGACACTATCAAACTCCTAGAGGAAAACATAGGCAGAACACTCTTTGACATACATCAAAGCAACATCCTTTTTGACCCACCTCCTAGAATCATGGAAATAAAATCAAGAATAAACGAATGGGACCTCATGAAACTTAAAAGCTTTTGCACAGCAAAAGAAACCATAAACAAGACTAAAAGGCAACCCTCAGAATGGGAAAAAATAATTGCCTATGAAACAACGGACAAAGGATTAACCTCCAAAATATACAAGCAGCTCATGCAGCTTCATACCAAAAAAGCAAATAACCCAATCCACAAATGGGCAGAAGACCTAAATAGACATTTCTCCAAAGAAGACATACAGATGGCCAACAAACACATGAAAAGATGCTCAACATCACTCATCATCAGAGAAATGCAAGTCAAAGCCACAATGAGGTATCACCTCACACCAATCAGAATGGCCATCATCACAAAGTCTGGAAACAACAAATGTTGGAGAGGGTGTGGAGAAAAGGGAACTCTCCTGCACTGTTGGTGGGACTGTAAGTTGGTACAGCCACTATGGAAAACAATTTGGAGGTTCCTTAAAAAACTACAAATAGAACTACCATATGATCCAGTCATCCCACTCCTGGGCATATACCCAAAGAAAACCATAATCCCAAAAGAAACTTGTACCATAATGTTTATTGCAGCCCTCTTTACAATAGCCAGGACATGGAAGCAACCTAAATGCCCATCAACAAATGAATGGATACAGAAAATGTGGCATATATATACAATGGAATATTACTCAGCTATAAAAAGGGATGAGATGGAGCTATATGTAATGAGGTGGATAGAACTACAATCTGTCATACAGAGTGAAGTAAGTCAGAAAGAGAAAGACAAATATTGTATGCTAACTCACATATACGGAATCTAAAAATGGTACTGATGAACTCAGTGACAAGAACAGGGAAGCAGATACAGGGAATGGACTGGAGAACTCGAGGTATGGGAGGGGGCGGGGGGTGAAGGGGAAACTGAGAAGAAGCGGGAGAGTAGTACAGACATATATATACTACCAACTGTAAAATATTCAGTGGGAAGTTGCTGTATAACAAAGGGAGTCCAACTCGAGGATGGAAGATGCCTTAGAGGACTGGGGCAGGGAGGGTGGCGGGGAATCGAGGGGGGGGCGTCAAGGAAGGGAGGGAATATGGGGATATGTGTATAAAAACAGTTGATTGAACCTGGTGTACCCCCCAAAAAAATAAAATAAAATAATAATAATAAAAAAAAAAAAAAAAAAGAATTTGCTGTGAAACTCTTCATCTTTCCTATTCTCTCTTCCTTTTCCCCATAAAAGCTCAGAGTGTCAGGATTTTCCCCAGCTTCCAGGGATTCAGAAGTCTGTTTAGTTCTGAAATGTATAGCAGACAGTGTCTACCTTAAGGTCATGCTGCAGTAACAGTAGCCCCCAAATTGCAATTTATATCTAAAGGGGCACAAAGTTTGAGTTATGTGGAATAAGTAAGTTCTGGAGATCTGAGGTACAGCAATGTGAGTATACAGTTAACGATACTGTATTGTATACTTGAAATTTAGTAAGAGGGTAGATCTTCAGTGTTCTTACCACAAAAGAAAATAAAGGTGAAAAAAGGTAACTAAGTGAGGTAATGGATATGTTAGTTTGTGGCAATTATTTGACAACATCGTGTATATCAAAACCTCAAACTGTATACCTTAAACATATACTATTTTTACTTGTCAATTAAAGGTGAACTAAAAGTCACTCATTCATATAAAGTCCCCTGTGAGTCTGAATGAATTCCAGGTTAATTTTCTTCCACATGAAAGCTCAGCATTCCAGGCTGTTCTAATCTCATGACACCTCCACAGCAGCACATGCTATCAAGATCTCTGGGTGAACTAGAGAGTCAAGCATTGAAAACAAAATGCTTTACAAGAAAGTGACATGTAGTGCTTTTGCTCACATTTTATAGGACAAACAAGTCCTGTGGCCCTGCAGAAATTCAGGGGCTGGGGAAGTGCAACTCTAATGTCTCCTGATGAAAGAACCAGCTAATGGGGGATAGTTGAAATACCTGCATGAGATAGAAAAGTAGCATTTAAATACCATTTTTCCCTACTTTAAGTGCTCATAATAGCCAGTAATAATTCAATATTCTAGGTGTTCTTGTATTAACATGCTATTAAAATGTTTATAGTAATGTGCAGGTGCTCCTGTCTTAGTTTAAACACTAGCTAAGGGAAGTTGGTTGCTTTCAAAATGGTTATAAACAAAGATTATTTGAGATTTATGAACTCTAAATCATGAGTGCCCATGAATTTAATTCTCTGTGTACATTTTCAAATTCTGGGGGTTTTATTATTTGCTGAATTGGGTTTTTCTGTTTGCTTTTTGTTTTTTGTTTTAGTTCTGTAAAAACATGTAGAATGCAAAAGTCACTTATCCAGTATGAAAATCTATTGTATTAAAATTATAATTACAGTAATATAAGGATAAAATTCTTAGCCTGTTTTTCTAGTCCTCTATTAAAGAAAATGTTCCTAGGAGTACTATTCCAAAAGGGAACAGAGAAAGAATTGCAAGATAGAGTGTTCTGCCCATGTTTTCCTCTAGGAGTATTATAGTGTCTGGCCTTACATTTAGGTCTTTAATCCATTTTGAGTTTATTTTTGTGTATGGTGTTAGGAAATGTTCTAATTTCATTCTTTTACCTGTTGCTGTCCAATTTTCGCAGCACCACTTATTGAAGAGGCTGTCTTTTTTCCATTGTATATTCTTGCCTCCTTTGTCAAAGATAAGGTACCCATATGTGCTTGGGTTTACCTCTGGGTTCTCTATTCTGTTCCATTGATCTTCCTATTTTTGTGCCAGTACCATACTGTCTTGATCACTGTAGCCTTGTAGTACAGTCTGAAAAGATTAAGATCACATATGAAAAGTTTGGATTTCTCACCATCTAGGTGACAAAATTGTCCCAAATTTACTCAAAATTAGGCCAAAATGAAACAGGATATCTGGATCTATGCTTTGGGATTTTCTTGAGGATGTATCTTACCACTGGCTTCTTTGTTTTCCTTGATTTGCACTTTATCTATGGAGAGTGGAGCCCTATATCAGGAGCCTGCCAAAACACAATGGACATTTTCCGAGAATACTTCATGCTAAAGTTAGTAGACTAAATTCTCAATTTGTTTGCCTTTCCTGGGCCCTTCCTCATATAGTATGTTCCCACAATGATTGCTGAGTGGACAAGTGGGACTCATGATTCAGGTCCTTTACCCACAGTTGATTGGACCAGGGACAAGGAATCATGTGACCCCCAAGAAAGTAAGAGTTAAGAGTCTCTGCCTTGGCAACCCTGAGGGCTTTCCAAGTGCTGGCTCAGGAATACCCTGGAAACCAATTACTCTACCCTCTCTGGGTTCCTTAAGATATTGCCTTAACTTTGAAAAAAAAAAATATAGCTTTTCAGGTGTTGGTTTTGCTTAAGGTATTTTCCATACCATTATGTCCCTTTGTAGCCAAATTATCCCTGAGAAGACACTAGGCACATGCCCTATGATAGGTAACAATTTTGAGCACTTTCTGTGTTTCAGACACTATTCTAAGCCCTTTACATATATTAATTCTTTCAATCCCCACAACTGCCTAAGAGAGTTGCTAATATTATCTCAAATGTACAAATAAAGAAACCAAGGCCCAGGAAGAGTAAATCACCTGACAAAATCACAGAGCTAGTAAGTGGCTGAGCCAGGATTCAAACTGCTGCCGAGTCCAAGTTTGTACCGCTCACTGCACGACAGGCCAATAAATCGGGAGAGACGAGTTACTGGGGCAAGGAATAGTGACTTTATTTGGAAAGACAACAGACCAAGAAGATGTTAGACTAGTGTCCAAAGAACCATATTACGTGAGTTAGAATTCAGGCTTCTTGTATACTAAAAGGGAGGGGGTGTTGCTAGGTTGTTGCAAACTTCTTGGTGCCAGAACCCTTTGTTCTTCCAGTTGTCCAAGTGGCTCTGTCACAACATTTCTATAACCCTCCAACAAGACAAATGTTATTCTCTGCTCTGCAACTTTTTATCTCTATATGAATGGAAAAGTGTTATACCTTTAAGGGTCATCCTCTTGAGAATGGGCTATCCTGTATATTTCAGGCTATAAGCAACATTCTTTGACAAAAAGTGCAGAGCCAGCATGGCTCAGCACAGGTAACTGAGCACAAGGGTTAGGCCTAAATGAATAGATCCAACATGGAGTCTGGTTTGTTCTTCTCTGTTACAAAAGCTATGAAGTCTGACTCTAGAGCATATGTGTTAGCCACTGTGACATAATGCTCTCGGAAGTAATAGCTCTTGGTGTCTCTCTGCTAGGGTTTGTATTCACTGATGCCGAAAGCAGAAAATGGTAGTTCTGAGAAGTTCCAAAGTGGAGAACCTCCAGAATAAGACGTCTGGGAGAGCATTGGGGTTATGAGAGTATGCGATCCAGAGATGCCAGGGACTGGTGTACAGTGCCTGAGAAGTTTGCTGAAATTCATGCTTGGAGCAATGGTGTGGAGTTGACTATGAAACAGGTAAGAGCATTGCTTTTGCTTTTGCTCTTGCCTTTTAGCCTCTTAAGAGTTTATAAATTAAGGCGCCAGCTTATATATGTGAATCATTTGCTGAGTGACTAGGTTCTTCAGGTTTTTACTTTCCCTGGAATATAATTGATTCAGATGTTTTGAACTATCTCCTTTCCAGTGTTAATAAACTCTGAGTACTACAGTGACTGGTGAAGATTAAACAAACAAATAAATAATAGAGAGATGTGGTTTTTTTTTTTTATAATTTTATAATCAGGTAACTCCAACAATTGAATTAGTCTCCAGCACTTCATTACCACACCTGACACAGACTAAACATTCTGCTACTTGACAGATTTCTGCGAAGATACCGCCACAAGTCATGCTTCTAATTTCCTCCCCCTTGACAAGAGACATGGGATATATTGTAAAGTGCGGCTGATTTTTATCCCCTGCGTTAAACAAAGCATTTTTTTTTTAAACCTCAATCATACTCTGTTCCTTCATGAGAAACACTCAACATGACTCATGATACCTGCCGGTGCTTATTACCTTGGGCTGTGTAAGAGGTAAAATAAAAGTGATCAGATTTAAAGGGCCAGAAGTAATGAGACTGCAGAAAGAAAATCACCTGGAATAAATGGTTATATGAGGACATGGTAAATGCCTCACAGCCAAGTGTTGAGCCTTGGCTGTGCTTCCAGGCCCCCACTTCACGTGAAGGTCGAAATGTTGCAGAAATCCGTCCATCGAGAAACCAAGCACCACACTTGAAGGGTTGCAGAACTCAGGTTTATTAAGCCAGCGGCCCCAGATGAGCTAAGGCTCCAAAGTTCTGGGCCCCAAGCTCAGGGTGAGCTTTACTTTTATAGGGGTCAGTGCACATGTTTACACTTAGCATTGGTAGATTGGTTACCTAGTTGCTATGGGCTGCAGGCAGTTACAGAGCGTGGGAGTTTCCAAACAGAAACTTGCAAGAGCAGGTGCAGAACATTCCATATTTATCAAAACATCTTATAGTTACATTTGATTGCTAGGTCACCTTGTTTCTTTCTCCCTGCAGCAAGCATATCTTACAAAAGCAGAATCAGCATGAAGTTATTTTTAGCTGAGTGCAAGTTTCTAATTTTCCTCTTCAAACAACATCACCTACATTCCAGGTGGTGGGAAACAAATCAGTGACCTGGCAGGGAGAAATGCATGTGATTGCTCCAATACTTACATCTAGAAGTAATCTAGTCAGAATCACTGCAGGATGTAGAGAATACCTTACTATTAACAGGTGAACACAAAGTTTAGTATCTGGCTGAAATAAAGGAGATAATGTTGATGAATATGTCTGTAACATTCACAGATCAAGAAATATGATTCATTTTGCCCTTTACCAGTAAAGTCAACATACTTTTTAAAAGTTTGGAGACTGAAATTATGGACAAGCTACTTGTGCAACAGTGTCACCCTTTCCATACCTTAGAGGTCTGGCTTCAGGAATCTGTACGCCTTGGATTCTCATTTGGGAGTTTCCAAAGTGCTGCAGCCCTTGTTGTGAGCCTTAAACTACTGCAATAATGGCCTCTTTTCATCAACTTAGTTGTTTTTTTTTTTTGCTTTGTGTGTGGTTTTTTTGGCAGTTTTAGAGAACTATCCATCAATTTCATGGGGAAAAAAGCAGATATTTCATATCAATCAATTTTATAATCTAAAATTTTCTTATCTACTATGCATTTCTGTCATTGGTCTGGGAAGGGATTCCCAAACATTAGTGAATATAAAATTATTTGGAGAGATAAAGCGTTTATACAAATTCCTGGGATTGTCCCCAGTAGTTCTGGGTGAGGTCTTGAAATCAAATTTTTTTTAACAGTGACTCAGCTGATTCCTATGTAGGTGCTCCAAGGACCAGACTTTGTGAAACACTCTCCCAGAATGACGAAGTTTTCAGGGCCCATTGCTTGGGAATAACCCTAGCCTGTGCTCTGCTTAATTACCAGTGTGGGCTTAGGTTCAGAGAAGACCTGGAGAACAAAAGAGGATTGAAGAGCAGAGACTACCACAGGCCCACGTGCCTCCATCTCCATGCCAGGGCTGGCTGCCCTACAGTGGGAAGCAAGTCTCATTTTTTACTTTCTTTTTTTTTTTTGAGGGTTTTTTTTAAAATTTTTATTTATTTATTTTTGGCTGCATTGGGTCTTTGTTGCTGTACATGGGCTTTCTCTAGTGGTGGTGAGCAGGGACTACTCTTTGTTGAGTGCCCAGTTTTCTCATTGTGGTGGCTTCTCTTGTTGCAGAGCACGGACTCTAGGCATGCAGGCTTCAGTAGCTGCAGCATGTGGGCTCAGTAGTTATGGCACACGGGCCTAGTTGCTCCATGGCCTGTGGGATCTTCCTGGCCCAGGGATCGAACCCATGTTCCCTGCATTGGCAGGAGGATTCTTAACCACTGAGCCACCAGAGACGCCCGCAAGTCTTATTTTTAATGAGTAGCGAGGGATGTTAACAGCAAGTTCCTAGGAAAATGAAGTTTCCTAACATTTTAGGTCTGTCCATTCTAGTGGTCAGAAGTGCACACATTTCCACTCAGATCACCAAGATTATTTAAAGAGATAAGATGATCGATCTCCTGATTGTGATCTGCAGACTCAAAACAGCACCGCTGCTCCTCTCTACCTGTTTATGGCCTGGAAATCCTAGGGAAGAACGTCTCTCATCGACTCTGCTCTTTACTTAAGGTTACAAGGCATACCAACATATTTTGATATCGTTTTATTGTCACTGATAACAAATGTAAAATTCCACTTTTAATTAGTAGATAAGACGTAATTCCCAAGAGGAAACCTGTGATGGTTCAGTCATTGGCCAAATAGCTGTACAACATGTGGCTAAATTTGGTCCCTACACTTCATACCCTGTCTGAGATCAGAATTGCACCTTAGTGCATATGAAAAAAATAGACCTGCAAAAGTCAAGTGCAAAATTGATATTTTGTAAACATTTTATGGTAAAATGGATGAGGGGAACTATTACATTATGTACAGCATTTCACTTAAAAAAATAAAAAATCTGTTTTGCCAATTTAATAAACCCCCCAGTTTACACAAACCAAAGAAACAAAGCCCTCTAAGTCTAGTACTTAGGGGAACTGAAGCATGTATGAAACCCCAGTGGAATGAAGACCTTATAATGAGTTAAACTTTCAACCCCCACTGCCTTTGTGAATTAACAGGAAGATGTTTCCCTTTTTATTAACCACTAGCTCCTATATGTTCTTTTCCTCTGAAATCTAAAATAAAAATGGGAAATATTTTTGGCTCCTGAATTGATTAACTGCTTGACCAACATTTACAGAAGGTATCCGTTAGGACCTATGGGAGCAATTTCTTAAAATAATTACTTACAAGTTGTCTTCCGCTTGCCTAAAGTGATCCTTTCCCTTAAGTGCAGTGAGGTGACTGAATGTCAGTGCTGTTTCTTTGATGGCCAACGATGAGCCTTGCTCTAAGGGCAGTGGCCTCGTCCATTTTAGATGACATTCCCTGGTAATACATCATGTCTGACACTTAACCCTTTTACAACTCAGTGAAAATTCAGGGCCCTGCTATTTTAATGCCTATGGGAAAACTCAAGTGTGCTCAGGAATGTAATCACTCCTTGTTAAGAGAAGTCTTAGCCTTCAAGTAGCCTGTTTTTAATGGTTTTCGGAAGCTCACAGCTGAGAGTAGATAAATCTGTCAGAATATTGCTCATATTAAAGTTTAATCATATAATTTTCTGCAGAATAGTGGGCTAGTTCATGCAATTGACTTTCTTTTATACCAAATACAAGAATATGAGAAGCAGAAGTCAAAGAGACAAAAACAGAATTAGGAAGAGTAAAAATATAATAGGGATTTAGAGACAATGGTGTGGAATCTCCTCGTTTTACAAATGAGGAAAATGAGTTTCAGGGAAAAGTATCCCTGCTCTCCAAATAGATCACACGTTCCAGCAGCTGTTTGTTCTACCTCTACCTGGAACTTTCAGTTCTCTTTCTTCCATTTGATCAGCTTCTATATACTCTAAATTCCCAACTCAAGGCTGCAAGTCCATATCACTTTTTTCTTGTGATGTACCTTTACTGTAGTCTAATAATACTTTATTAAATAATTGGCTGCATGTTTATCTCTTTGGGCCAGTGTCTTAATTATCTTTTTATTCTTAGTTCCAACTACAATGCATTGTGCCGAGAAGTTACTTAAAAAAAAATCTGAGTGATTTGCTCAAGGTCACACAAGTAGCCATTGAGAAGAACCACTGATTCGTTGTGTGTGTTAACTCTCTTCGGCTAAGAACTATTTCTACTTTGTTATATTGACTCAAAGGTTGTAGAAGATTGGCTATGCCTTTTATGCTTCTCATTTTATCAAGATACATCTGGAAAAGGTGTAAAGTGTTGAAAAGACTTAGGTGCTTTTTTAAAAGATGACACTGGATCTCATCTTTATAGAAATGAGAAATAAGCATTAACAAGACCTTGGAATTTAAACAGCATAGGGTTAAAATTCTGGTTCTTCCACTATTTGTGGAATTATTCAGCTAATATGAACTGTCTGTCTGAGCTATTATTCAACTCATCTAGATCTCCCTTTCTAAAAGGGATATTGTGAAAGGTAAATAAGATTTATGAGATTATGTTTATAAAGCATAGGAAAACAGTAGGCTTTCTATAGAGGTTTCTTCCCTTCTGTCTTCCCCCATAATTTGACACTTTATAGTTTCCAGGTTTTTTTAATATACATTATCTCATTTGAGTCTTATTATAGCTCTGTGAAGTGGGCAGAAGAGATATTACCCTCTAATTATAGACAAAGAAAATGACATATTTGAGATATGTTTCTGAGAAAATAAAATCAGGCATTTTTTGCATCCATCTACATAATATGTATCCAGTATCACAATCAATGCTAAGTCTTTCCATGTGCTAACATATAAGATAAACACGAGCTCTCCTTTTCATGGATACTTGCGCTTCCCTAGCAAATTCCAAGGGAATCCATGCTGAGCCATGATGGGGTCTCAGAAATAACCACGATCCAATCTGACAAGAACTAGTTTAAGTTCAGTATAATATAATAGGATTATAAAGAAATGCAACTGCAAATGAAATGAAACAGAGAGGTAATTGTTGTCATTAATTTGTAAGGGAAATGTACAGACATATCTTTCTTCATACCACTGAGATACTTCAGGTTACATATGGTCAATATTTTTCCTGGATGTGTCAATTTCTTTATTATATCCCCAAAATGACTGATGGTTTCAAGCATGTGGATAGCTGGTGGCTCACTCCATGAAGCTCTAGTCATTCCTTGCATAATATAGAAGACAGAAGTCAGATTGCTGAAGTACAGTGTTGCTCGTGATTCCTTTAAGGAAGGGTAGGAGGGTAGGGGATGAATTTACGTTCCCCTTTAAATAAGACATGCAGCTAGTAAGTGGCCACAGGCCCTTAATCGAGCTGTTATATAAAAGGCTATGTGAATAAATATATGTTTGGCTAAAGCTGGGACAGGACAGTGACTGCAGTTTCATAACCCAGTTGTTATACATACATATGGCACTCACAGAGAATAGAGTGGACTCCTGCTGAGTGGATGTGGTGGACCCCATTGTCCACACCCTCGCTGACTGTGTGCAGTTCATCTCATTTTCAAGCATTCTCTGTTTCACCCAGATATGGTCAGTAAACACATTAAGGTGATTCTAGAGTTGAACACAATGGTGGCCCTCTGTCGGCCAAGCAGGATGTTATATAAGGCCCCTGAATGTCCATTCCCTCTGTAGATGTGCTCTTTGACTTTCCCTGGGCACTGCCAATAGGAAAAGTGGCCTAGTAAAATCTTTGTCCTCTTTTAAGATATAGCATGGCTTTTCTCGTAACCCCTGGCTAAACTCTCTCCTCTTCAACTTCACCATTCTTTGGATTACATCCTACAATTCTTCTTTTCAAGTCTTGGAATAAAATGTAATTGGTATTGAAGAATACATATATTTATTTAGACGTAGAGTTGGAAAGATGTGGTAGCATTTGAAATGATCCTGGAAATTCTAAAGTCTTCTCAATGTGCTAAGTTTCAAAGAAACCAACTATTTACCATTTTTCTTTCATTGCCACTCTTCCATGTATTGCCTGCACCCAGACCCTTGTGGACATTTGGAGAAAAAGAGAGTGTGGGTGATCAGGAGCTTCTGATCCTGGGAAGTTAGACATCTGATATTTGGAAAGGAATCATGAAAACAAATCAATTTAGAGGCATGACTTTGTCATATAATTTCTTTATATAAACTTCTTAATTTTTTAATAGTTGTAGGTCTGCAGAAAATTTGCTAAAATAAAACAGAGTTCCCTTGTACCCCACACCCAGTTTCCCCTATTATTAGCATCTTACCATAGTATCATATATTTGTCACAACAAAGCAATGTTGATATCTTATTATTAAATAAATATTAATATGTTATATTAAATTTACATGTTTATTAATATTAAAGATATATAATTATTAAGGTCCATACTTTATTCAAATTGCCTCAGTTTTTCCCTAATGTATTTTATCCATTCAGTATCCTATCCAGGATATCACATGACATTTAGTAGTCCTGTCTCCTTAGGCGCCTCTTGGCTGGCACAGTTTCTCAGATTTTTCTTTGTTTTTGATGACCTTGACCATTTGTAATTTGTAGAATGTCCATCAGTCGGGATTTGCCTTGTGTTTTTCTCATGGAATTATTAGTTTAGAGGATAAGACCACTGAGGTAAATTGACATTTTCATCATGTTATATCAAGGGTAATTCTATCAACATGACTTATCACTATTGATTTTGACCTTGATCACCTGGCTGAGGTAGTGTTTGTCAGGCTTTCTACTGTAAAATTACTCTTTTTTGCCCTTTCCATACTGTTCCCTTTAGAAACAAGTCACTATGTGCAGCCCATATTTAAGGAATGGGGTGGGGGAGGGGCTATGCTTCTCTCTCTGAGGGTGAAGTATTTGCATAAATTATTTTAAAGTTTGTATCAGAGATTTTTTTTTATACTGCTCCATTTATTTATTCATTTAATCATTCCTTTTTAACAGTATGGACTTGTGGATATTATGGGATATTTATGGGACTTGGGATATTATTCAAAACTACTTTATTTTGTTGCTGAAATTGTTCTAGCTTTGGCCATTCCTCAGATTTCAAAATAAAATTTTCAGTAAATATTTATTGAACATCTACTATTAAGTAGTCCCACTTAATTATTTTTGCTTTTGTTGCTTGTGCCTTTGATGTCATATCCGAAAAACTGTTGCTAAGATCAATGTCAAGGATATTTTTCCCTGTTTTCTTCTAGGAGTTCTGTGGTTTCAGGTTTTATGTTTAAGTCTTTAATTCATTCCAGTTTACTTTTTGTGATTGGTGTAAGATAGGGGTCCAATTTCATTCTTCTGTATGTGGTTATCCAGTTTTCCCAACACCATTTATTGAAGGGATTATCTTTTATTCATTGAGTATTCTTGGCTCCCTCTTCTAAAAGTAATTGACCATATATGTGAGGGTTTATTTATAGGCACCTGATTCTGTTCCATTGGTCTATGTGTCTGTTTTTATGCCAGTACCATACTGTTTTGTCTACTGTTGCTTTGTAGTATGGTTTGAAATTAGGAAATGTGATGCCTCCAGGTTTGTTATTCTTTCTCAGGATTGCTTTAGCTATTCAGGGTCTTTTGTTGTTTAACACAAATTTGAGGAGTTTTTTTCTATTTCTGTAAAAAATGCAACTGGAATTTTCTATGAATTACATTGATTCTATAGCTGGTGTTACAGTCATTTTAACAATAATCTTCTAATCCATGAACACAGGGTATCTTTCCATTTGTTTGTGTCTTCTTCATTTTCTTTCATCAAAGATTTTAAGTTTTTAGTGTACGGATTTTTCAGTTCCTTAGTTAAATTTATTCCTAAGTATATTTTTATCTTGTTACCATTGTGAATGGAATTGTTTTCTTTATTTATTTTTTCAGATATTTTGTTAATGTATAGAAACACAACTGATTTATGTATGTTGTTTTTTTATCCTACAACGTTACTAAATTTGTTGATTAGTTTAACTAATTTAACTAGTTTTATTTTATTTTATTTTATTTTGGTGGAGTCGTGAGAATTTTCTATATATAAAATCATATTAACTGCAAACAAGAACAGTTTTACTTCTTCCTTTCCAGTTTGGATGCCTTTGATTTATTTTTCTTGCCTGATTGCTCTAGCTAGGATTTTTGGTACTATGTTGAATAGGAGTGGTGAAAATGGGCACCCTTGTCTTGTTCCTGATCTTTGAGGAAAAGCTTTCAAGCTTTCACTATTAGCTGTGATATTGGCTCTGGGTTTATCATATCTGGCCTTTACTGTGTTGAGGTATGTTCCTTCTATACTCAATTTATTGAGCATTTTTATCACAAAAGGATGTTTTAGTTTGTCAAATGCTTTTTCTGCATCTATTAAGATGATCATATGATTTGTGTCTTTTATTCTATTAATGCAGTGTATCATGTTTGTTGATTTGCATGTGTTGAACCATGCTTGCATCCCAGGAATAAATACCACTTGATACAATGAAATCTTCAAGGAACTTGAATCAAGGAACTAGCATCTGTGAGAGAGAGGAGATAACACATAAATAACCTTCACGCAAGCAAGACAGAGGCAGACAATCCCAAGCTTGACTCCTAGATCTCCAAATTAATAGCCCATGACACTGAGCTAGTCACGTAATCTTTTTAAGATTAGGAATATTCTGACAAAACAAAAACTTTAAAAGGGTGTTTAGAAAATAAAATGTAAAATCAATTTAAATTGAAAAGAGGGTAGTAGCTCATTGTGGTTAAGAACTCAGCCTCTGGAGCCCTACTGCCTTGGTTCATACTCTGCCTGCCCCACTACTAGTTCTGAGACAAGTTAGACAACTTATCTAATTGGACAAGTTAGTTACCCTCTTAGTCCTCAGCTTTAATAATCTGTGAAATAGGGAAATGGGAAAAGCGGAAGATTGGGCAGGCTTGAGGGGTTAGCAAGAACTCGGATGTGTTTACTCTGAGTTTTTTTATTCCTTTAAAAGGCAGTGGGGCTAGTTCAGGGATAATTTATGCCTAAGATATAGATGCAGGAGTGACAAGCATATAGGTGATATTTAGAGTCAGTATTAGGGATGGGGCAGAAGGTCAGATAAAGAAGTGGGAACTAAAAAGAGCATATACTTGTAAGGCTCTGTAGCTCTGCTCTCTGACCAATAGCTGCTTGAACCCAACAAGGATCAGATTCCACTTGCAGCATGAACTATTTCCTTCTGAGACTCCAAAAGTAATAGTGCAGAAGCAGCAAACAGAATGTAGGAAACTGGGTTTTGTGGTTTTTTTCAACTACCAGATCACTGAATGAACATGAAGTAGTTTTTTATTTAAATGTCTGTCTTTCCAATGGAATCTAGGCTTCTTGAGGGCAAGGTTTGTATCAGCAAGGTCCTAGCTCCCAGCATTGAGGAAAGTAGACACCAAGTAAATATTTGTTTAAAAAAAATGAATGATACATACAGGTTTCTTAGTGTTTGCTGGAATTTAACTTCCGGTGCATAGGTGTTTAGCAGTGGAAGAAAAAAACAATGTTGACATCAAAAGAATTATATTTATTATTAAAAGAATCAGAGGTGTCACATGAAATAGTCAAAAAGCAAATTGCCTAGAAATGAGATATCCTGCCTCTTTCTCCGGATTCCAGCCTCATCATCTTCTTGTCTTGCAATAGTTAGACCTCTTTGATCCTTATTCAAGCCCAGTCCTGTCTGAGGCTCTAGGTGAGATGAATGTGGTCCCTACTGGAGGGAATTTAAGGAGTCAGGAGTCAGATGTCTCAGTTAGGTCACTCTTCCACCTGAGTACTAGAACTTCTCTGAACCTGAGGCCTAACTTGAACAATAGGACTTATGCCTAGTTCTTGAAGCCCAAACCCCATCTTACTCGGGCTTTGGACACAGGGCCCCTCTTTTGAGGAGTATTCCTTACCCAGTTGTCAAGGTACTTTAGGACCGGGACTGCTTCAATCCTGTAAATCTCTGGAAGTGGAAGCAACATGTTCAAGTCTCGTTGTGTCCTTGGAAAAGTAGCCCTGAGTCTGAGGTCTACGTGACCAATCGTCTGTCAGATAGCCTATGTCCATCTGTCAGACGGGAGGCTATATTCAGCCTGTGTTCATATGCACCACTCTGCAAGTCCCAGACACCAGTTTTGGATCTTGGCGCATAAGTTCTGTGTGCTCATCGCCTCTGATGACAGTGTCCCACCTGGATGAGCTTCCTTTGACCTCGTAGGCAGGGAAGCCTAATGTGCCTGCCCCATCATGAAGCTGCAGGTATTTTTTGAACCCTTCTCTTGCAGTTTGCTGTGGTCTGCTGCAACACCCCAGGAGCTCAAGATCCTGGCCCTGACACTCCCTGGCTTTGCAACATTGGACACATAACCTCCCTCTCCTTTTGGGGCCTCGTTTTACTCACCTCCAAAATGAAGCAGACGGACTGTTTTACCTTGAGTTTTTCAGGCTTTAATCTTCTTGAGCCTGTTTGTGCCAAAGCACTGAAACAATATTAATTCAAATAAGCCATCTTGACCGTTATCCGTTCTTTCTTTGTGCTGCAACTCCTTCCTGTGCAGACCAGCAGATCCACCCAAATCCGAAGTAGTCAAATTAGAAAAAGTTTCTTTGTTTCAACAAGTCATCGGTGGACTGTGCATTCTGATATCAAATAGAAGTCTCTTCTCAAAATAGGAATTTGGCTGCCAAATAGACTTTCTTTCACTTATCACCTCCATTTTAAAAGTAGTCTTTTCTCGGGACTTCCCAGGCGGTCCAGTGGTTAACACTCCGTGCTTCCATTGCACAGGGCATAGGTTCCATCCCTGGCTGGGGAACTAAGATCTTGCATCCCACATGCCATGCGTGTGGCCAAAATAAATAAATAAAAATAAAAATAAGCTGGAACTTGTACCAGAGCAGAGGAAATACTATAAAAGATTTATTTTAAAAAAATAGTCTCTTCTCCACTGAAAAAAAATTTTTTTTTCTATTCAAATATAATCTGAATCCTCCTGCTAACGTCAAGGCAAGGTCTTTGTATCCACAAAAAGCCCAATGCAGAGGTGTGAGTCTTTCCACTACAGAGATTTCCCTTTGCAACAGCCTTAACTTTTTATATCTGAAGTAATTTAAAAGCCTAATGGGAAGTTAAAGTAGCAATAGAGACCATTCCTTTAGGAGAGGATTAATGTCAATCTTGACCAAAAAAAAAAAAAAAAAAAAAAAAGATTGATTTAAAATGCAAAAAACTATTCTGACATTTTTGCTATTAGGAATCCTGTGTTCAAAATTTGAATACAATTAGCATGAACTTTTACAGAGATGATCAATTCTCTTCAAGACTGCATAGATTCTGCTTTCTGTTAAGATTTAGTTACATAAATTATTAAGAGGCCAAGGTAAAGGACATGGTAAAAGGAAACTGAACTTGGAAACCTCATTTCCGTGCCCTCATTTCTGAGAGACTGAGCGTATGTGGGGATTGTGGGATTGAGAAGGGTGTGGCAGGGGTTATTCCCTTTTAGTTGTTGGTTTTTGTTTTATTTATTTATTTTTACAAACCACCTTTTCCTTTTCCTCATCCTTACTTTTTGTCTTCTCTTCCTCTTCATTTTTCCTTTTCTTTATTTGTCCTGTCAAAATAAATGAAGACCATCAAACGAGACAGTCAAAGCTACTGATTCAGAGCTTGCTACAGCAAGGGAGTCAGACACCGTCCCTTGTGTTCTGACAGAAACTCTCAGGCAGGCAGAAGAAAGGAAAGTTTTATAGTGGAAAAGACGGAAAGCTCAGGCATGCCCTATTGGAGGCCGTTAGTGTAGGAAGCAGGCTAAGTAGACGTGGGGCATCCCATGTGATTGGCTAAGGGTGTATATTTGACTTCCATTGCTTGGTCCTGGTTGGGATCAAAGACAAAAATTAGGGAAGCTGTCAGTTATTAATCAATTCCTGGCCATTAAGAGACAGTTGTTACAGAAGTTACTGTTCATCTTCCTGGATTGTTGCTAGAGATAGCAATCTGACTTTGTACCAGTCTGACTTATAACGGGATGGGTTCCTGGGTGTTCATGATAGATAAAGGGCAAGTTGCTGTAGGTTGTGCGTCAGATTTCTATTTTTCTATATCATCTGACTGTTGTCCATTCATATATTGGGTCTCTCACTGCTCTGAAACTTTTCATCTCCTTCTCTCCAAATCTTTTTCTCACTTTTCCTTATTTCTTCTTAATATTTGTCTTTTCTCAGTGGATGCCCATGGATGTAAATGCCTTTATGTTCTGCTTAATACTGTGAGTAGTTGGCCATATAGGGTAACTCAATAAAGATTAGAAAAGAGGAATGTGAAATGTGGCCAAAGTTCAATGTGTAAGGAAGCATTTTCTTCATTCGCATCAAACTCTTAGTAACTCTTGTCTTAAATAAAGGATGGAGAATTGGGGAAATTTCGTGAGCCTGAATGTTCAATAAAGTTTGTTCTCATGAACAAGTATTAAATGCCCAGTTATCATTTGGCTATGATCACACATAACATTGAAATGCTTCTCTGTGTAAGTTTACCAGAAAATAGAAACTTAAAATCTGAAAACATTACTTAGTATCTTCCAGAAGTGAGGCTGAAATAAACATACTTCAGTTTCTCTACTCTGGACTTGCCCACACGTGGAACCATGTTGAGATGAAGTAGCAGAAAAAAATAACCTAGCCTTCAATATGTACCTCCAAAATATTTCATCCTTTTCATTTTAGAGACTTTGAATGGATCTTAAATGTGGCCATTTGACTTAACAGTGCTTCCTGTTTGAGATGCATTCGAATAAAAAATTAGGCTTTAAAGAAAGTAGGTGTTTGTTGTCTTCTTGGCATATTGCTCACTGAAGTATAAACCTCAGCGAATCAGTGAGCATTAAGAGAGAGAAACACACTTAAGTTAAGAGCTAGAACTGATATTTTTATAGGACACCTGTTCCCGCGTGCCACAGATCCATGATCCAAGTTCTAGGAACATAGACAAATTTAATATTCTTTGCAGATTCGCTAAGTTTGTGGATCACACTTTATTACACAAAATTTATTTTTAATGGAATTCTTCCTGTCTTCTGGATTTGTAAAGGTAATTAGGCATTGATACCTTTAGCTGTGAACACCTGCACCATTTTCTGCGATCCGCTTTCTACCTAGGGTAACACCAGGTCTTTCCAAGGGAAATGAATGTTGCCATGTGTCTCCAAACTCAAAGAGAAGGGAGTCAGGTTAAGCACCAGATCACAGCAGCCTCCTGCTGGAAAAAACATGCCCAGCAACAGCATTTTTGAAGCTGACCCAGCTGTGCAAGCTGAATCATTGCTCACAGTAATTTTGCTAATGCATTCCATCCTGAATTTTAAAAGCCTGATGAGTTACCCTATATGGCCAACTCTTCACATGATTAAGCAGAACATAAAGGCATTTACATCCATGGGCATAATTCATTGCTGGATCAACCAAATGAACTCCTCTGTTTGTAACCCTTCAGACTTCATGTGGACAAAATAATTGGTCCTTTAATGAATGAAATGTGCAGGCAAATATAGAATTAAAATTTCAGCTGTTCCATCTTATATTTTGTCTGTGTTATTCTTCCATGAAAGTAGTTAGCCAGTACAGGTGAATCTGAAGGAGAACAAAGGACTAGGTTAGGTTGTCTAATATGCTAAAATAATACCCATGTGAGGACACAGGACGTTTTCCTGGCTTGACTTACCCAGAGAGTCAATTAATTTAAGAGGCAGAGAGTGGACTACATTCTCTCTGGATAGCGCATTGAGTCTAGACCATTTCCAGCTTTATGAGAACCAGATTTATATGAGGTTTCTTGAAGTCCTTTATAAAGAAATAGCAGTGTTACTGTGTTTGAAAAGAGGAAGCAACTTTTGCGAGGTAACAATAACATCTCTTCCTGTGGCCATTCTCTACAGTTATGACCATCACTCATCATTTATGGTGCATGTCACTTTTTATCTTCAGAACATTTGAGGTATTTTATCAAATTTTCCACACATCACTAGGAGACATCGCTGTCTATAACATTCTGGATATCACACCGTACTTTTAAAAAGTGTCTGGGGATTTTATTTATTGAGTCATTAATGATAGGACCAGAACATCTGTGTTTTTCATAATCTCTAAAAGAACATAGTCACTCATTTGTCCAAGACTGGAATGTATTTGCTTATAATAATCTCCAAGGAAAAGATGTGATTCTTTCCTATGTTACACTTAACTTTGGTCATGCAATACTTTCTCATTTTGCCTTTTATATGTTTGCTCTGTAACCATATCATGTTATCATGCTGTTTAAACATTGGGTGTGCTCTCTAAACATTTTATGCCCAATGTTCCTTAGATAATTATCTCATATAAACAGCACAGGTGATACGGTGTTAGATATATTTATGCAGTTTTTCATCATCTTGAAGTTAAAAGAATCTTGAGGAATCACCATACTACTGTCAAAGATGCTTGAATATCTCCAGTGTTAGGTAACTCACTAACTTAAGCCAGTCTCTAAAGCGGTACAGGGATTAGAATATTAACATGCATGAAAGGGCTAGAAGTAAAGCTTGGCCTTTTCAAGGTGGAAAGGTGAAACTGAGATTCCTGTATAAAATCAGAACCTCTGTAGAACTACAGACTTAGCAAATAGGTACACTAGAAAAAAGTCTAGACATCACAATAGGAAGAATCACAGAAGTGTGTTTGTTGGGGTCTTCTACTGTTTGTTTACTTTATTGTGGCCTACCTTCTATTCTTGAAAAAAGCCCCCTTCACTAAGAATTTATAATGTGCATTTGAGAGTCAAATTTGTCATACCTGAATGGTTCAAGAACACCTATCCCCAAATTAATAAAAAATATTAACATAAAACACAAAACCTCTCATAAATATCAAAGGAAGCCAACTAGAAATTGCCCCCCAAAATCTTAATAATTCATTTCACTAACCAAAATATAAAACATATAAGGAAATAATTTGTAAGTGAGCGAGAGAAAGAGCTTTGGCTATTGAAGAACTCTAAGATCTTTGTATCTTTCTGGAGGAAAGTGAGGTATACATAAATTGTTGAATCTGAAAAGTCAAGTATGTGTGTTAAAAATTTAAGGATATATGTTTTATTTAAAAAATAAAGGATATATAATATTAAATCAGTGGTGATATGTAGGAAAAAGAAATAAACTCTAGAATATAGGGGGGGAAAAGAGAAACAGGAAGCACCAAAAAGCAGGGAAAATAGATTAGTGACAAATAAAATGGAAGAAATAAATCCATGTATATTATAAAATCAATGTGGGAAATTACATTTCTAAGAGGATGGAGTATATGTTTTCCCTATTCCTCCAACGAAATACAATTTAAAACTTGGACATTATAAATAAAAATTATCATAAGAACACTGAAAGCTGGCGAGAAAGCGGATTGGCTGAGGATCTCAGAACATAGGAATAGTACAGTGATGATTTCCCTGAGTTTTCCTTTTTACTTCATATAGTCCTTACTTAGAGTTGAAGTAGATAGCATCCCAGAAATACCAGCAAGTATAGAGAAAAGGAGCCCCCCCCCCCAGAAGCTTGTTCTATCTTCTCAAAGGACTGGGAAAGTGGCAACCTAGAGAGACAGAACATTTTTAGACAATAACCGCTCTACTCCAAACATAACAGAAAAAAACTGTGACCAAACCCCCACCCACATCAGAAAAGGCCAAGATGGGAACCTAGTGTTTCAGCCTCATGACACTGTAGGGAGATAACATAATTGCCAATGCAGTGCATCACAAGAAACTTAGCAAAATCTCCTGAAATTACTGTTAGCTCAGTAATTTTTCAGGATATAAGATAAACATACAATGCTCAATTATTTTTCCAGATTCTAGCAATGAACCTGTGGACACCAGTATTATAAATCCGATATCACTTATAATCACACATAAGATATGAAATAACTAGGTGTAAGCAAGGAGAAAATGTACGTGATGAGTATTTTTAAAAAGTACAAAACACAGGTGAAAAAATTTAAAGATCTAAATAAGTGGAGAGATATGCCAGTTTCAATGATTGGAAGACTCAACAACATAATAATGTTATTTCTCCCCAGACTGGTGTACAGGTATAAGGCAATTTGTGTGAAAATCCCACAAATTTTTTTTTGGGGGGGGGGGGGGAAATATAGACTGGATTATTCTAAAATTTAATGAAGATGAGAATAAACTAAAATAATTTGGTAGAGAATACCAAAGTAGGAGGACTCAGTCTACCTGGTTTCAAGATCTTTCATATATGTATAATAATCCAGTCTATGTGGTATTGGTGGAAGGACGTGATTGACCAATGGAACAAAATATAGAAGCCAGAAATAGACCCACATACAAATATGCCCAATTGATTTTTGAGAAAAGTGCAAAACAGTCCAATGGAGGAAGGTGGGCCCTTCAACCAGTGGTGCTAAAGCAACTGGACATCCGTACACCAAAACACACACACACACACACACACGTACAAACACACACAACCAAACAAAACACATACAAACAAATAAAACCCTTGACCTAAATCTTACTCCTTATTTAAAAATTTACTCAAAATGGATCATGGACTTGAATGTAAGATGTAAAATAAAACACTCTACAAAAAAAATAGATATCCTTAATATTTAGAGCTAGGCACCAGATGCCTGACAACAAAAGGAAAAAGTTGATGAACTGGACTTCATCACAATCAAAATTTTTTCTCTGTGAAAGACCCTGTTGAAAGGATTTTAAAAAACAAAACAACAGCTACAGAGGGGGATAAATATTTGCAAACCACATCTATCACACAGGATTATTACCTAAAATATATGAGTTCTCACAAGTCAACTATGTAAAACAAAAATCTGGGCCAAAGCCCAAGAAGGGAAATTTCACTGAAGAAGATATTCAGATGACAAATAAGCATATGAAAATATTCTGAAGATCATTAGCCATTATGGGAATGCAAATTAAAACCATAATGAGATATCACTACACACCTATCAGAACCTCTAATAGGCATATGTGTATATAATGGCAACACTGCATGCTGGCAAGGATAGAAAGAGAATAGATAACTTAGCCGTTCTTGATGGGAATGTAAAATGGTACAGCTACAGTAGCAAAGGGTTTGGAAGTTCCTTTGAAAAACTAAGCATTCAACTACTATATCCAGCATTTCCATTCCTAGGTATTTATTTTAGAGAAATGAAGATTCGTGTTCACACAAAAATCCATAGGAGAATGTTTGTAGCAGCTTAATTCATAGGAGCCAAGACCTGGAAGCAACTCAGGTGTCCTCCCATGGATGAATACTTAAACCCTAGTACGTACGCAATATCGAATACAACTCAGTAATTACAAAGCAACAAATTATTGCTACACACAGCCTGGATGAATCTCCAGGTAGCTATGCCTATGGAAACAGAAAATCCCAGAGCTTACTCAGTGTATCTTTCCATTTACATAACATTCTTGGAATGACAGAATGATGGCGTTCTTATGGTTTATCTTTTCATGGTGTAGCTTTCCCCATCATTTTACTTTCAATGTATTTGTATGTTGAAACAGGGGTATTTTTCTTTCTCTTTTAAAATAAATAAATTTATTTATTTATTTATTTATTTATTTATTGTCTGTGTTGGGTCTTCATTGCTGCGCGCAGGCTTGCTCTAGTTGCGGCGAGCAGGCTTCTCATTGTGGTGGCTTCTTGTTGCAGAGCACAGGCTCTAGATGCACGGGCTTCAGTGGTTGTGGCACATGGGCTCAGTAGTTGTGGCTCGTGGACTCTAGAGGGCATGCTCAGGAGTTGTGGCCCACGGGCTTTGTTGCTCCACAGCATGTAGGATCTTCCTGGACCAGGAGCCAACCGGAGTCCCCTGCATTGGCAGGCGGATTCTTAACCACTGTGCCACCAGGGAAGTCCCCAAACCTGGGTATTTTTCTATTGTTATGAAACTTTTGATCCTATTTACAACTTCTTTTTTATCTGGCTTTCTCGGACATGCTCTGGCAAGGAAAAGTGGGCACAGGATAGCATTGCATTGTTACTGCCAGATTGGAAAAAAGTCTACGTCCCTCTCTTGGCCTTCATTGACCTCTAACTGGGGGTGGATGCTCCTCATTACTGCTGGGCAGGGTTGGGAATTCCAGCTTCCTAGTATTCCTTTATTATACCACACCTGCTGGGATGGAAGGGGTGCTTTTTTTTTTAATATTTTAATTTTATTGAAGTATAGTTGATTTATAATGTTGTGTTAGTTTCAGGTGTAGAGCAAAGTGATTCAGTTATGCATTTACATATATTCATTCTTTTTTAGCTTCTTTTCTCATATAGGGTATCACAGAATATTGGGTAGAGTTCCCTGTGCTATATGGTAGGTCCCTGTTGGTCATCTATCTTGTATATAGTAGTGTGCATGTGTTCATCCCAAGCTCCTGATTTATCCCTTCCCTCTGCGTTTTCCCTTTGGTAACCATAAGTTTGTTTTCCATATCTGTAAGTCTGCTTCTATTTTATTTGGTATCTTTTTTTAGCTAGATTCCACATATGAGTGGTATCATATGATATTTATCTTTCTCTGTCTGACTTACTTCACTTAGTATGATAATCTCTTGGTCTATCCACATTGCTGCAAATGGCATTATTTCATTCTTTTTTTATGGCTGAGTACTATTTACAATAGCCAAGACACAGAAGCAACCTATATGTCCATCAATAGAGGAATGGATAAAGAAGTTGTGGTACATATATACAGTGGAATACTACTCAGCCATAAAAAAGGACAACTTTAATATTGCTCCTCATGTGGCTTCCACTGACACCACAAGGGGGTGACTTAGCTGTTGCTGGCTGGTGGTAAAAGTCCTGACTCTCCACTAGGACTCCTCTGATACCATCCCAGAAGGAATGAGTGGGATTTCTGATTACTGCTGGATGAGTAGGTGGGGGAAAATGGCTAGACTTTCCATATGGTGTCAGGTGACACTGTGGGGTGGGGAGATAACATTACTATCTGGAGGGGTAGAAGTCTCAGCTTGCTGCCCAACATCACAGTGGTAAGTGGTTGGGGTGCCTCATTTCAGTGTGGTGAGCATGGAAGTCTAGGCTTCTGATTTGGCCATTGTTGGATTGGATGGAGATGAAGTGTTCTATGTGGTGTTTGGCTGGAGAAGAGTAATTGTTGTCCAAAAATTTTTGATCTTGTAGTAGTGCTTCTTTCCTGGACCATTGGCTAGGGAGAGCAGACTTTGATTACTTCCAGTCTGGGATGTATGAGGCAAAATGAAAATCCAGGGAACTTACACGTGTTCTTCCTCACATTGAGCTCCCTATCCGTTCTCCCTTCTCCTTTCCAACCTATCAGGGTCTTCTTAGATTTTTCTTATACAAGTACATAGTGTCCAACATGTTTAGTTGCACTTGGTGGGGGGAACAGGCAAAAGCTCATCTACTTCATCGTCCACAAAGTGGAAGTTTTCTAGCTTCCTTTCTGAGTCTTCTTGCTCCCAGGAATAAAATATGTATATAAACATATGTGTTATATGTTTATATACATATTTTATAACCAAGAGAACTTAATCATTATACAGCAGCTTTATATGCTCTCATAGTCTGTTTACTAAACTTGGATTTCTGTTCTTCCATTTCTGCTTATAGCATATTTAGTCCAGAAGAGCACTATCCAAAATCGAGAAGGCAAGAGAAAAAAATTAAAGTTCAATTGTACTTTCTTTATCATACATCAACATTACATCATTGACAACTTCCCTTACCCCTCTGGACAGCAGGTTTATTCCTTTTCTGGTCTTATGGATTTTAATGTAGTTTAAAATACCTATGCTTTTTGTTCTTAGAATTTTCAGAGGTTTGCATATTTTCATCCTACCTGGTGTGTCTTAATTTTTAAAAATAATTTCTCATTTTACACTACCATTTATTTACTGTCCTTTAAGTGTTTTACCAAATGACTATACTATTATTAACTTTTAAATGATCATACTGATTACACAGAAAAATAACAGACATGGCCTCAGCCTCCAAGGATTTTGCAATCTAGCAAGAGACAGAATAATAAGGAAGCAAACAAAAATATACAGTAATTGTATATTGTGGTGAATATGCTGTAAATGGCTTGGAAACATAAAGTAGTGGAGAATAATAGAGTAAACCAACCTAGGAGGGTCACCAAGGAAGGCTGTACTTAGGAGGTAATATGTAAGCTAAGACTCGAAAGAACAAAAAGAAGTCAGTTCTCCAAAGAGTGAAGTAGAGAGTGTTCTAGGCAATGAAGAGCAAGAGAGAAAGAAGACTCCATCACCAGCTGACACACAGGTGTAGAGAATAGCCCCATCACATTCTGAAACTCCCTTCAAGGAACCATTTTCCATTTAGCTTTCTTCAGCTTTTCAAGATGCTGCTTCTGCCTTCCATCTGCTCGAGCAGAAGGTGGTCAGGCCTCAGGAACACTGGCAGCACCATTTTCCCTGATACTGCAGAAGCCTCTGGTCCCTAGCTGACTACCCATTCCATCTGAATTCAAGAATCTAAAAACAATAACATTTTCTACTTCATCCAGTCTCCAAAGCACAAGTCACAAGGGCAGGAACTAAGTGAAAAGGAGCGTTTTGATGAAACAATCTCAGACTGGGAAAAGAGTGCCAGGGTTCCAATCCTAATTTTGCCATGCCTTACAAGAGCTATTGCCTTTACTTGAGAAATTACTGCTTTCTCCCTTGAAGGATAAAAATCGTAGAAGTGGAAAAGACCTTAGAGATTCAGTGGTACAGCTCTTTTAGCAGAAAACTAGATATGCAGCAACTTCCAACCTCCACATCCAGTGATCCTCTGTACCTTACTGCCGGTACACGTAAACCTACTATGTCTTAACTCCCAGGAATTTAAACTAGAATAAATGCTAAATAATCAGTCTATGTGCATGTGCATGATATGGTATTTATAAACTTAATCTATATACATTTTTAATATATCTATAAAAGAGTTGCATAAGTGTTTTGATTTCCTCAGAAGAACACTATATATATCCAAGGAAATGGTAATGTCATAGAAGATGAAGCCAAGTACTTAACAATTTTTCTACCTACCTTTGCTGAAGGCAGAGATGGTTAACTAGCACTTGCCTTGAGAAAATGAGAAACATAGAGCATTTTCCTTTTCAAATAATGCTGAGCATCTTCCCAGAGAAGAATAAGACTTGACAAGAGGGAAAAACATGGGAGAGATTTGTTTTTAAGTGATCCAAACACCAATTGTCAGCCTCAAAGGAAAAGAATATGCAAGACAGAAATAAAAATGAATGATGACTTAATTGGGACGTTAATAGAAAGGGCACTGAGAGTTTTAACTATGCCACTTATAAATTTTTCTGCTTCCCAGAATCAAGGCATGATCTATGCTAGGAATCTAGCAAGATTCCAGATAGACTTCATGTTTTTGAGATTTTTAAAAAATTTTTCCACTTTGATCATAAGTAATTTTAAATAAACATGTTTTAGTCCAGTGATATCCCCCACCTTATTCATAGCCTAATGAGCTCGTTTGACCTGACAATCCCCTTTCTACCTTTCCCAGGACCAACATCTTCCAAAGTATCTTCTGTGAGTTCCCTTATAATTCCAAAATATATGTCAGCAAAAAAGATTCCACGTTAAGTTAAATTTGAGAAATGTTGAGTGAAACAAAGCTATGTGTACATCTTCTTCAGGGCTTTACCAAAATGAGCTGCATTTCCCACATCTATTTGAGCACAGAACACCTTTATGCATCAAAAGAGATACCGGTGTTCCTGGAAACATTCGGGAGCCAAATTCCTAGGCACTCTAGTCAGGCTGCAATATCAAAGCACAATTCATGGAATCCTTGGGTGAAACAAAAAAGTGTTATTTTCATTTCTCCTTTCACATTGTAAAAATGCTCCGTGGGGTATGCGTCTGGTATGATTTGCCACTTAGGGTGCATATCTTTGTGCAGAAACAATATTCATTCTTTTTACCTCCTCATCTGCCTCAAAGCTTGTATTGTACAACATGATCATCTAATCTTGCTTCCTTATAGCCCCAAGCAGACACCAAGAACCTCATGCTCGATATTCTCCCGCTTGTTTTTCTTTCTTCTTTTATATCATGTCTCTTCTGCTAGTCATAAATGACAAATCCATGCTCATTGTGGGGAACTCACCAGAGTGTAAGGACATGAAAATCATCTGATTTAATACTGTATAAAATTATCTAAAAATGTACATTTAGTAGCAAATGCTTGCAATTAGCAAAAAAATCAAGAAGCAAAAGAACAGGAGTAAGGTTATATAGGAATTTTCCTTGCCAGATGTCATAATGTACTAAGTATTCACGGGAATAATGCATGGAATGGACAGATTATTGGAACTGAACAGAAAATCCAAAAATAGATACAAGAAAATATGGTAACTTAACATGTGACAAGGGGATATTTAAATTCAGTGAGGAACAATGATTTATTTTAAAAAGGGTACATGGACAATAGCTATACATCAAGGAGAAAATAAAATTACATCGCTTTCACACACCCTATACAAAATAAATTACAACTGGATTATACACTTAAATTTATTTATTTTAAATAAAAGAATAAACCCTTAACAGAAAATGCAGAAAATTACATGTTTAAAATCTAAAAAAGAGGAGATATTTTTTACTACAACAAATACTCAAAACTATTAAAAAATAAATATTTGAATATATAAATTTTTATATGCAAAAATATAGAATAAAAAATCAATAGGTAACCCTGATACCAAAATCAAACCAAGACATCACACACAAAAAAGAAAATTACAGGCCAATATTTTTTATGTACATAGATGCAAAAATCCTCAACAAAATATTAGCGAGCCAAATCCAACGATACATTTAAAGGATGTAGATGCAAAAAAAGCATTTGAAAAAATTCAGCATCCATTCATGATAAAAAGTCCCGCCAAAGTGGGAACATATCTCAACATAATAAAAGTCATTTACAACAAACCCACAGCAACATAATACTCAACAGTGAAAAGCTGAAAGCCTTCCTGCTAAATTCAGGACAAAACAAGGATGCCTACACTCACCACTTCTATTCAACATAGTATTGGAAGCCCTAGCCACAGCAATCAGACAAAAATAAGAAATAAAAGATATCCAAATTGGAAAGGAAGAAGTAAAATTGTCACTATCTGTAGTTAACATTAAACTACATATATAGAGAACCCTAAAGGCTTCACACAAAAACCATTAGAACTAATAAATGAATTCAGCAAGATAGAAGGATAGAAGATTAATATACAGAAATCTATTGCATTTCTTTACACTAACAATGAAATATCAGAAAGATAATAATCCATTTAAAATTACATCGAAAATAATAAAATACCTAGGAATAAATTTTTTTGATATTATTTTATTTACTTATTTACTTTATTTGTTTGTTTATTTTTATGGCTGCATTGGGTCTTAGTTGCTGCACGTGGGATCTTCATTGAGGCATGAAGGATCTTTTCATTTTCATATGTGGGCTTTTTGTTGCAGTGCGTGTGGGCTCCAGAGAACATGGGCTCTGTAGTTGTGGCATGCAGGCTATTTAGTTGTGGCCTGTGAGCTCAGTAGTTGTGGCGCACAGGCCCAGCTGCCCTGCAGCATGTGGCATCTTAGCAAAAAGATCCCGACCAGGGATCGAACTTGGGTCCCGTGCACTGCAGGACAGATTCTTTACCACTGGACCACCAGGGAAGTCCCTAGGAATAAATTTAACTAATAAAATATCTAGGTGAAATACCTATATGCTGAAAATTATAAAGCATTGATAAAGGAAATTAAAGATGAGTCAAAGAAATGTAAAGATATTCCATGCTCTTGGATTGCAAGAATTAATATTGTTAAAATGGCCGTAATACCCAAAGCAATCTACAGATTTAATGCAATCCCTATCAAAATACCCATAACATTTTTCACAGAACTAGAACATGTGATCCTAAAATTTATGTGGAATCACAAAAGACACAGAATTGCCAAAGCAATCCTGAGGAAAATGAACAAAACTGGAGGCATAACCCTTCCAGACTTCAGACAATACTCCAAAGCTACAGTAATTAAAACAGCATAGTATTGGCACAAAACCAGACATATGGATCAGTGCAACAGAACAGAGAGCCCAGAAAAAAACCCACACACCAAGGCAAGAATATACAATGGAGAAAAGACAGTCTCTCCAGCACACTGTGCTTGGAAAGCTGGACAGCTGCATGTAAATCAACAGTTAGAGCACTCCCTCATACCATACACAAGAAATAAACTCACAATGGCTTAAAGACTTAAATATAAGACATGATACAATAAAGCTCCTAGAAGAGAACATAGGCAAAATTCTCTGACATAAATTGAAGCAATATTTCTTAACTAAGTCTCCCAAGGAAAAAATAATATAATAATAATAATAATAATAATAGCAAAAATAAACAAATGGGACCTAATCAAATTTAAAAAGCTTCTGCACAGAAAAGGAAATCATTAACAGAACAAAAAGACAACTTATGGAATGGGAGAAAATATTTGCAAATGATGCAACCAACAAGGGATTAATATCTATGATATACAAACAATTCATACAACCAGATATTGAAAAATCAACACAATCAAAAAATGGGCAGAAGACCTAAATAAACATTTTTCCTAAGGAGACATACAGATGGCCAACAGGCACATGAAAAGATGCTCAACATCGCTAATTATTAGAGAAATGCAAATCAAAACCAACATGAAGTATCACCTCACACCAGTCAGAATGGCCATCATCAAAAAGCCTATAAATAATAAATGTTAGAAATGGTATGGAGAAGAGGGAACCCTTGTATATTCTTGGTGTGAATATAAGTTGGTGCAACCATTATAGAAAACAGTATGGAGGTTCCTTAAAAAGGCAAAAATAAAGTTGCCATATGATCCAGCAATCCAATTCCTGGGCATATATCTGGACAAAAATATAATTCAAAAAGATACATGCACCCCAAAGTTCATAGCAGCACAATTTATAATAGCCAAACAGAAACAACCCAAGAGCCCATTAAGAGATAATTGGCTTAAAAAAATGTCACACACACACACACACACACACACACACACGATGGAATATTACTCAGCCATAAAAAATGAAATATTGCCATTTGCAGCAACAGTTATACTTAGTGAAGTATACTTAGTTAAGTAAGCCAGATGAAGACACATATTACATGATATCAGTTATGTATGGAATCTAAAAAGATAACACAAGGGAATCTATATACAAAACAGAAACAGACTCACAAAGAAAACAAATTTATGGTTACCAGGGGGCAGAGGGAATGGGGTAGAGACAAACTGGGAGTATGGGATTAACAGATATAAACTATTATACATGAAATAGATAGGCAACAAGGATTTTCTGTATAGCACAGGGAATTATATTCAGTATCTTTTAATACCCTATAATGGAAAATAATATGAAATATATATATGAATCACTTTGCTGTACACCTAAAACTAGCACAATATTGTAAACAAAATATACTTAAATTTAAACAATCAATAGGTTAATGTTTGGCTTTGAGAAAAAAATGCAGATGACAAAGTGCTTATAATTGTGATGCAGAGGTACTCTTTATAAATACAAGAGAAATACAAGCAACTCTAGAGAAAAATTGGCAAAAATAGAAAAAGGCAATTCACAAAATAAAAAATTCCAATGACAAATTTAATGCTAATTAGATAAATTCACATCAAGGTAACCATAAAACCATATTTTATGGTTACCTTGATTAGCACATATTTTTTAAAAAACAATATTGCTGGAAGAAATATGAGATAGAAACATTAATTGATACTGTCATTGTAGAATGTGCAAAGATCTTGCAAGAGCAATTACAAGTAAATATACACCATTTAATACTGAATTCCTGTTCGTGGTAGTATTTCCCATTGAAAAAAAAAATCCTCAGTGTGTACAAATATATGCACGTATGCATGTTATTATTGCAGAATTTTTGCAGAGGCAAAAAATACAAATGAGTTGCTCTTCCACTAGGAAGTAGAAAGATGGGAAAACATGGATCTAATGCTAGCAATGAGAAAAACCTGGATCAGCTAAAAACATCACGACTTTTCTTGACGTCATCAGGGTAGCTTGAATGATCGAAGATGGACAGGCCCCTCCCAGGAGAGACAAGATAGGCAGAGGGACTTGCTTGTGATAGAACAGAGGAAGAGGAGCATTTATTTAAGCTACTCAGGTGGGTTCACTTAGAGGCCCTTTTTCATAGAACCTCATCAGATGTTATAAGAAATACTGGTGACAGGACAGGAGAACAGAGGGTCCCCACACACATACTGCTTTTAGTGCAGATAGGCAGGAAAAGATTAGGAGTCATTATGGAAAAGACATAGAGCCTCACCACCCCCAATCCCCTACCATGACAGTTTTCTCATTTGAAACCTTAAGCTGAAAAATGCTGTTACCTGCAGGGTGCACATCAAGACTCATGGTGGCTGATGGAGAGATAGAAGGAAAAATAAAATAAAACAACCCCACTATGGGGGAAAAGCAAAAAAAAAAAAAAAAAAAATTACATTGGGTCCTAGACCCTATATCAGTGCCATTGGAGGTTACTTACCACTGGGGAATATGGCAGAAAATCTCTTCTATACAAGATTTTCCACAGATACAAAGAAGGCTTTGGTTGCCGTGGAGAGGAGAGACAAGAAGGCTGAAAAAGCCCTACTTTTAAGCCTTGCCTAAGGGTGAGGTTGGGCAAGAACCACCACCAGGAGCCTGACAATGCACTGAATAATAAGAACCTCATTCTAGCAGTGGCAGAAGGGAAGGAACTTGGAGCAGCCCTTTCTCTGTGCATGTGTGGACAGGCATGAAAGGCTGAATGTAAGAATATAACACAAACACTAAGAGAAGTCCTCTGATGTAAACTATTATACATAGGATGGATAAACAACAGGTCCTACTGTGTAGCACAGGGAACTATACTCAATATCCTGTGACAAACCATAATGGAAAAGAATATGAAAAAAAGGATGCCTATGTGTGTATAACTGAGTCACTTTGCTGTACAGCAGAGATTGGCACAACATTGTAAATCAATTATACTTAAATTAAAAAATAAAATAATAAAATAAAATACGCTTAAAAAAAAAAAGCCCTCTGATATGACAGCCCTCTCCCTAAACACAAAGGAACAGCAGATTAAGGCTGGAATTTTTTCTTTTAAACAGCAGCTTTATTGAGATATAACTCACACAACATGTAATTCATCAATTTAAAGTGTACAGTTCATGATTTTTAGTACATTCACAGAGTTGTGCAGCTATCACCACAATCAATTTTATTTCATTTCATTTTATTTTGTTTTATTTTATTTTATTTTTTCATGTATCAAATGAAGCTAAGTGGCTGTTTATTTTTGAATGCAGGATTGTTTACAGTGTGGAGCCCGTACCCTAAGCACATGATTGATTTGAAATGAACAGAAGGGAATTGACAGTAAGCTACCATCCCCATTCCAGGTTGCTTCATTTCTTCCTCACAGCAGCCTTGATATTACTATCTCCTTTTTTGCAGAGGAGGAAATCAAGTATGTATATATGAGAACTAGGACTTGAACTCCAAAGCTGATACTTGTTCATTCCAACTGGCTTCCACCTGAAACCTCAGGTTAAGAAGCTTCAAGATTATCGAGGACAACCATCCTTCAGAGCAGTTGGTTTCTCTGGTGATGGGCAGCTCACTGGGTCCCGAACCTGGGACCATCAGACAGGTGGCTGACCACTAGCACTGTGGAGGGACCACATTTGCTTCTAGAGAATCTTCCTTGACACCTCATAGAAAGGGACACACATCAGTGCCCAGAGAAACCTTAACAACCTAACTGATTTTCACAATTGTCATTCAAATGACAGGCAACCTGTTCTGTTTTATGAATGTCCCTGCATTTTTTTTTAAAGCTCTTTATTGGAATATAATTGCTTTACACTGTTGTGCCAGGTTTTGAGGTACACCAAAGTGAATCAGCTGTATTTGTGGATTGGGTTATTTGCTTTTTTGTTATTAAGCTGCATGAGCTGCTTGTATATTCTGGAGATTAATCTACAGACGGAGCTGGAGGAATCAGGCTCCCTGACGTCAAACTATACTACAAGGCTACAGTGATCAAGACAGTATGGTATTGGCACAAAAACAGAAATATGGATCAATGGAACACAAGCAGCTCAGGTGTTCTTTCTGTGAGCAGAGGTTCCTCTGTACATATGGGTGGTGCTGCCCCCCACGGTACCACCTGGGTTTTGGCCCGGGGGGGCCCCTGGTGCTTTGTGTGACTGTGGCACCTGAAGGGCATCCAGTCACAGTAAGTGTGGTGTTCCCCCCCGTTACCCCGCCTGTGCTCTGCCCAGATGGGCTCCACATGAGGGGGCTGGTGGACCCTGGGGCCTCCCAGACCTGTGAGATGTTGTTCCTCCCTCTGCACCACCTGCGTGTTGGCGAGGTGGGCCCCAGTTGGGAGGGAATAGCAGGTCCCCCAATCATGGGAATGGTGTAGTTCCCCCCAGACCACCAGTACCTGCATTCTCGACCGGTGGGCACCCTGTGGTTAGAAAGAAGGTGCCAACATGAGAAGTGTGTCCATATGGAGGGGTGGTGCCCGCACTAGCAACTTCAATGAGTGTGCGGTGATGGAAGGCAGAAATGGACGCGTCCCTTGTCACGGATGTCTCCTTCATAGTGCAGAGTGTTGTTCTAAACATAGATGTTCTCCGTCTACATGGGCCCCGGATGTAGTGACGGAACATGGAAACACTAGAGTTTCCAGTCATGCGGATGGTGGTGTCCCTGCCATCCCCACGCCACCTGTACTTGGCCCAGGTAGGCTCCCCGTATGTGGATCTACGGTGCAAACGGCTGTGTGCCCAGATGCTGGGCCAGTGCTTGCCCCTCCTACTGCGGCAGCCACGCTGTGGTTAGGTGGATACCAGGTCCCCTGGCCCACAGTAGGCACAGAAGTGGTACTGGGTGCCCCACTTGGTCCTGCCCCAAAGCTAAGTGGTCTGGATGCGTCTGGATGAGTGAAGCCTGGGGCCGACACGTGGACCTCCCTCCCGCCAGCCACAGGGGCTGCAGGTCCCACCAAGAGTGGGCCTGAAGAATGCGTGCTGTCGCCAGTCCTGGGCACCCCGGTGGCCACCCCACAGCCGGGAGTCGTGGATACCGCCCTGGGGAGCATACCTTGGTTGTCAGCAAAGGCCGGCTGTGTGTGGATGGTGGTGGCAGGTAGAGAAGCTGGCAGACCTGACTGCATTATGCTGACTCTTGGTGGCTGGGCTGCAGGAGTGGTTACAACATTATCTTGTGCTGTGGCGACCGAGTTTCCCAATAGCACAGAGTTGTTAGGCTTCTGCCCATCCTTGGCCCCAAATGTAGCCAGCGAGGTGAGTGCTGGGTCCAAGAGAAGCTTGGAAATGTTGCGGCTGTCGGCCGACTTTGTTGGTAAAGGAATCAAGGCATGGGGAGAGACATTGCTACCTCCAAGAGACAGCTTTTCAAGATTGGTTTTGTTTTCTTTGCTCTTTGTGTCTCTCCCAGCCCCTCAGCCTTGGACAAATCCAGGAGATGCATATTTTGGCTCTAACAGTTAGCACCTGTGGGGCCCTCCCAGCCTTGCTTTTCCGACCTGGAAGGGGCACCTGGGAGGGACTGCTCCTGTCCTGGGACTGCTGAGAGGACCACACCCAGCTCTGTCTTGGGTAGAGTATGGATTCCTGCTCAGGCGTGACTGGTGCAGGGAGGGCCTGGGCAGGCTCATCACAGTCCAGGGCTGTTTCTAGATCTCTAAAAAGAAACTATTTGGGACAAGAAAGATGTGCATCTGTGGATCTGAAATTCTCAAATCTTCCACAAACAACCTTCTAATTCTTGAGAGAGCTAGGCAGGGAATATACCCTGCTTACTACTAACCAGAGTTTTAGCCTTAAGCTGCATACAAAGGTGTTCCTCTTGCAAGACATATGAGGCTCTTGGTGAGATCTCACTTTTGGCCTAGACCAGTGTTTGGCTCCATGGAATAAGGACTGCTTGCCTCAGAATTACCTGCAGAAGTGGTTGAAATCCAGGTGGTTATGACTCCCAGAAAGCAAGGAAAAGGATGATGGGGCCAGAAGTATGCATTTTCCATAATAGTAATTAGTGAGCATATCCAGCCTAGCCTAAAAGCAATGTGGTCCCCTTTCTTTGAGGATCTTATGTTTACTTTGGTCTTACAGCTTCCAGACTGAGGAGAGGAGGGACAAGGTTTATGGAAAAGGGTGGCACCCAGCCAAGGAAACAATATGGAATATGAAAATTTAGAAAATACTTTGTTACGGGCAAATAGTGCAAGGAGGTAAAAAAAAAAGAAGGTGCATAAAATGTTAGTTCAAGTAGTGAAAACTTGTGAGAAGATAATAGTTGAAGTAAAAAGGAAACTGAACTACACCATGAGTTTAAACAATTGATGTTCAAGACAGAAGTTAGGGGCACCATACCTAGAGAGAAGAAAATACAGTGCTACCATACTCTTGTCCCCAGGACTGAGAAAACCTCAGATAGTTAATATAGGTCTTGCTAGGAGGCACATTGCTGAAGAATCCACCTGCCAATGCAGGGGACATGGGTTCAATCCCTGCTCCAGGAAGATCCCACATGCCAGGGAGGAACTAAGCCCGTGTGCCACAACTATTGAGCCCATGTGCTGCAACTATTAAAGCCCACGTGCCTAGAGCCCATGCTTCGCAACCAGAGAAGCCACCGCAGCGAGGAGCCTGCGCACCACAACAAAAGAGTAGGCCCCGCTCGCTGCAACTAGAGAAAGCCCACGTGCAGCAACGAAGACCCAACATAGCCAATAAATAAATGAATAAATAAATAAATTTATGGAAAAAAAACCTAATTGTTAATATACCTTATTGGTTTTCAGTCCTTGGCATCAACCTGTAGATAAAACACAGGACACTTTGCTGTGAATGCATAACAAAATGTAAATATTATCAGCACAGACAAACAAAACAAACATGTTATTGAGAGAAGGTGAGTTGTAGAACAGGAGAGGAAAGACAGAGACCTGAGGGGCACAAAGAAATGTTTTTCTCATGCATAAGGAAAATGCTGTGGTTAGAGTGAGTGTTGATACTTTTAGGAAGCTGATGGGATAGCTGTCTCCTGGAGCATATGTTTCCTGAGCGCTTCTGCATGTTGGACACAAAATGCTGCAAATGAGTTGATATTATTTGTATTGTCTCGAGCAGCTGCATGGATGGTATCATACATTTCCTTGGCCTACAGGTGAGGAAACAGAGGCCCAGGAAGCTTCTGTAAATTACTCAGGATGGCAGAGCTGATAAACTGAGGAACAAAGCTTCCAAGCCAGGTGGTGCATCTCCAGCACCAGGGCTTGTAGCTACTGTGCTACCACATGTCCCATCGGTGGGGCGAGCAGCATCACATGGAGTTACAGAGGAGAAGCACATAAGTGATGAAATGAATATGGTGTATTAGAAAGGAGGAGAGATGAGTAGTGGTGCGGGTAGGAGTTGATCTTGCTCCCTCGTGTAGGGCGTTAAAATCTATCACAATTGGCTATAGCAGGATGCACATATGTTTAGAATTGTGGGGGTAACACTGAAATGGCCAAAAACTGTATCTGGAGCAGGGAACTGGGGTTACAAGGGTTGAATTTCAGTACTCTTTGAGTTGCTATCATATTTGTGTATTATTTTCATAAAGACGAAAAGAGGACTTCTGTGTATTTAGAAATAGCTTCAGCTGTGTAAATGCATCAGAACATGAAACTCAAATGACCTGTACATCTCTCATACATGTGCTACATGCTTGCCTTGTCAGGATCGTTCTTTTCAGCTTTGAAGGCCATTTTTTAAAAATGAAAAGGCAGGAAGTATGAATTTTTAAAATTAAAAACTGTCCCTGGTCATAATGGCAGGCTTGGCAGAGAGTAGGTGTGGGACTACTAGAAGCAAACTGGGTTTCAACCCTGCTTCTGGGAGGCAGGTCTGACTACAAAGGGCAGGAGCCTCTCTGAAGCCAGGGAGCAGGCGTGTGGATCCTCTGGAACTGTAACAGAGACTGTGAGTAAATGAATCAGGCAGCAGGGTTCCTGGAGGAGTCCGGCAGCCTCTCTGTGCTGGTGCTCTTTGTTTTTTACAGGGTTAATCTCAGTGTTGAGGATCTCCTGTTTGAATTGCCCAGTGAAGGCATGGAGGGAATTCACTAAGCGCACAGATGCTCTATCCCCACCCACCGTCTCTGTGTCTGTGTGTGCATGTATCTATCTTTCTGTCAGTCATCATCGCCTCCCTGCTTACCTGTCTGCATTAGTGCGCTCAGGCTGCTGTAACAAAATCTCATAGACTGAGTGGCTTAAACAAAGACATTTCACACAGTTCTGGAGTCTGGGAAGTCCAAGATCAAGGCAAATTCAGCTCCTGGTGATTCCTCCTCTTCTGACTTGTAGATGGCCACCCTCTTGCTGTGTCCCCCCATGGTGCAGAGAGAAAGCTCTGGTGTGTCTTGCTCTTCTGATAAGAGCTAATCCCATCATGGCAGCTCCACCCTTCTGACCTCTTCTAACTTAATTACCTCCTAAAGGCCCCACCTCCTAATTCCATCATACATGAGGGGATAGGGATTCCACCTATGAAATTTGGGGCAGCGGCACACAATAGGTAATAGAGTCCTTAACTCTACTTATCTATCCATCACCTATCTATCATCTATCTATCTATCTATCTTATCTATCTATCTATCTATCTATCTATCTATCTATATCTATCTATTTATCATCTATCTACCTATCTATATCAGTGTATCCATCTATCCTCATGCATAGAACAATAGCAGTGGCTTATAGGTCACTTCCCTACATTATTTTATCCTTCCAAACCTCTGATGGGGTAAATAGGTCAGAAAAAAAGCACTGAGTTCACTGAAACAGCTGAGGGTTGAACTGACTGTTTGTGATCACACAATTAATAAATGGTGATGCAGGGAATTCAACCCACTTCTCCTCTGTCCTCCTTTCCTCCTTTCTTCCCTCACACGTGCTGACTCTATTCCAGCCACATTATTGACTATTCCCTGAGGACACTGCCCTCCTTCCTCTGGGCCTTGCAGAGGTTAGTCCCGTGATCTGGATGCTTCCCCCGCCCCGATGTCTGACTCATTTGCCTCCTTCCAGACAGTTCAAATCCCACCTTCCCAGTAAGACTCAGCCTGTCTACTGCGGAACTTGAAAGGCTTGCTTCTGTCTGCCCACCATCTCAACTCACCATGTCCTGCTTTGTCTCCATAGCATTTGTTCTTGGCTCACCTACCAGTTAATTTACATAGGTTCCTGTTCTGCCCTCCAACTAGAAGATGGGCTGCACAGAGTCAGGACTTTTGCCTTCATTAACCCTAGTGGGTCACAGCAGAACTCTAGGGTTAGCCAGAACTGGGCACATTTATACCTCTTGTGATTTGATATTTTAGTGGTTTAGCTCCGTTGTTAGAGAGGATCTTTTCTGATATTTCAAGCAGCATGGTAAATTTGAAGTAACCTTAAATGTTCAGTAACTACAGAGCAGGTGTGAACTCTTTGCTTCTGCAGACACAGGACCCAGATGCCCAATCCCTCCTCTCCGGGTTGAGGGGGGAGCGCATGAAGGTGCCGGGCCTCAGGCTCCATTGAATAAGGAGATGCACACAAAAGACACTGAAACATTTTCAAACACTGAAGCCATGAAGTGTGGTTGCTTACCCTCCACCAGGGATTGTGTAGCCTCCAGTGTGCTCAGCGTGGGGAGGGAAGAGGGAGACACACACAGAGAAGCAAGGGGGGGTCACCCCGTCTCCCCCTCCTCTGGAGCTCAGTTCCTCCTGGATTCTCACTCCTTACCCTCAACACAGGTTCCCCGCGTCAGCACGTCAGCACGTGCAGCCGTCACGTGTGCCTGATTCCACATCCCCGCTCCGCGGACACAGACAGGCTGGTAGCCTGAAGTCTGTCTCGGTACATCGCCACTCCCATGTGTCAGTTCTCCCTCTACAGCTGAGCCAGTGAGTAAAGACACATAAACAGAAGCACATTACCAAGAACGTGGTTTTAATGACATAGATATGTACATAAAGCTGGGAAATCTAAGGGCCCATGGAGGCAGATGGATGGGGGAGAGGAAGCATCTCAGAACCGTGGTGCTCATCCTGCCAGTTCCAAGTCTAGGGACAACCGGCCGGGAGCCTGGGTCAGCCAAGCTCGCAGCGAAGCCAGGGATGGCGCGTGGAGGATACGTGCCGCTCTCTTCCCTTCTCCAAACTGGAGCATCTCAGGTCTGGCGTAGTTCTGACTCGGGCTCATGTGCGCGTCACCCTCCAGCACACACACACGCTTGCACACCCCTGAGGGGTGGTTCTCCGTCTTGCTGGAGGGAGAGAGCAGGTTCAATTTCACTTAAAGGGGCTGAGCCCTTTCCAGGGAGGCAAAGGCCATCCATGGTCCCACACAGTCTGCAGAGTAAGATCTGCTCTTTGTTGAGTTTCTTCATAGAAGAGAGGAATTAGTTGATGGCGATTCGGAAGCCCTGGCAGGAGATGAGGCAGCCAGAACCAGAGCCCAGGCACGGCCCTGACCGGGAGCCTCCAGACCCAATGCCGGCTCCTGCGAGCCAGAGGGGTGTCCTGCTGTGGGGGGCCCAGGTGTTCCTCCTATAAGCAGAGGTTCCTCTGTACATACGGGTGGTGCTGCCCCCCACGGTACCACCTGGGCTTTGGCCCGGGGGGCCCCCGGTGCTTTGTGTGACGGCGGCACCTGAAGGGCATCCAGTCACAGTGGGGGTGGTGCTGCCCCCCATCACCCCGCCTGTGCTCGGCCCACATGGGCTCCACGTGGGGGGGCCGGTGCTGACCCTGGGGCCCCCCAGACCTGTGAGATGTTGTTCCTCCCTCTGCACCACCTGCGTGTTGGCGAGGTGGGCCCCCGTTGGGAGGGAACAGCAGGTCCCCCAATCATGGGAATGGTGTGGTTCCCCCCAGACCACCAGTACCTGCCTTCTGGATGGATGGGCACCGTGTGGTTAGAAGGAAGGTGCCAACACAAGACGTGTGTCCATATGCAGGCGTGGTGCCCGCACTTGCAACTCTAACGAATGTGGGGTGGTTCTGATGGAAGGCAGAAATGGACGTGTCCCTTGTCACGGATGTCTCCTTCATAGTGCAGAGTCTTGTTCTAAACGTAGATGTTCTCTGTCTACGTGGGCCCCGGGTGTCGTGACGGGACATGGAAACACTAGCGTTTCCAGTCATGCGGATGGTGGTGTCCCTGCCATCCCCACGCCACCTGTACTTGGCCCAGGTAGGCTCCCCGTATGTGGATCTACGGTGCAAACGGCTGTGTGCCCAGATGCTGGGCCAGTGCTTGCCCCTCCTACTGCGGCAGCCACGCTGTGGTTAGGTGGATACCAGGTCCCCTGGCCCACAGTAGGCACAGAAGTGGTACTGGGTGCCCCACTTGGTCCTGCCCCAAAGCTAAGTGGTCTGGATGCGTCTGGATGAGTGAAGCCTGGGGCCGACACGCGGACCTCCCTCCCGCCAGCCATAGGGGCTGCAGGTCCCACCAAGAGTGGGCCTGAAGAATGCGCGCTGTCCCCAGTCCTGGGCACCCCGGTGGCCACCCCACAGCCGGGAGTCGTGGATACCGCCCTGGGGAGCATACCTTGGTTGTTGCCAAAGGCCGGCTGTGTGTGGATGGTGGTGGCAGGTAGGGAAGCTGGCAGACCTGACTGCATTATGCTGACTCTTGGTGGCTGGGCTGCAGGAGAGGCTACGATATTATCTTGTGCTGTGGCGACCAAGTTTCCCAATAGCACAGAGTTGTTAGGCTTCTGCCCATCCTTGGCCCCAAAAGTAGCCAGCCAGGTGAGTGCTGGGTCCAAGAGAAGCTTGGAAATGTTGCGTCTGTCAGCCGACTTTGTTGGTAACAGAGACTGGACATGCGCCGAGACATTGCTGTCACTGGGTGGTGTGTTCTCGGCCCTGGGACCAGCCATGTGAATGGGTCATGGTTCTCCCTGGAGACAGGGGCAGAGGGGAAAAGGACAGCCTGGGAGGGAGGGATAGTACCCATCGCTTTGGTGTCAAAGACTGGCTTGATGTTTGCAGAGGTGCTGCCTCCTGGAGCCCTGGTGACTGCCGGATCCATAAATGGAGGGTGGTGACAACAGGAGACCTGGGGAGCGAGGCTGTCTGCTGCTCATCCGAGGTCCCAACCATGGTCTGAGGGTTGGTTTGGGGGCCATTGGGATGGTTAAAAATTGGCGTGGGACAGGGGACCATGAGCAGGTGGGTTGATGGAGATGGGCCCCTATGCAGAGGGCCTCGGGTGTACCCTGACACCAAGGCCAGACCTACAAATGACAGCTTAGGAAGGGGGAGTAGTGTCCATGGCCTCCACAGCAGGCTTGGAAGTCTGACTTCCGGATGCCATGACTGTGGAAAGAATGACAGCTTTGGAAGGGGGAGTAGTGTCCATGGCCTCCACAGCAGGCTTGGAAGTCTGACTTCCGGATGCCATGACGGTGGAAAGAATGACAGCTTTGGAAGGGGGAGTAGTGTCCATGGCCTCCACAGCAGGCTTGGAAGTCCGACTTCCGGATACCATCGCTGTGATGATGGAAGGCGTTGGCATGGTAGGGGTGGCCTGCCCAGATAAAACAGGGGGATGGATGGGAGGGACTGGAAGAGGGGTAGGTACGTGTAAAGGAGGGGGAGAACCTATGGACATGGGTGTCGGGGATTCCGTTTCGTGGGAAGGGGGCTGCAAGAAGTGAGTAGGGATGCTAGGAGGTGTGGGGAGGGCAGAAGTAACAGATGTTGTGGCTACACCTGAATGGCCAGAGCCGTGTGGGTGAGCGGCCGTGGGCAGGGAGCCTGCAGGCCCCGAGGCAGGTGGGCAGAGAGATGGGACCTGCTGAGGGGCCCTGCAGCCTTGCTTGACCTGCCTCATTTTCTTCAGGCTGTCGTTCCCCTGACACTCAGTGCTGCTCTGCAGGGTGCCCGGGTGTCCGGCAGGAGCCCTGCAGGGAAGCTTAGGAGGAGGGGGCTGCTCATCTCTATCCCAAGGCTGGGGCAGGGGTGGCAGTGGCGGCGGCAGCGGCAGCCAAAGCGGCAGGGGCATCTTCCTCTTGCGGGGCCTCCTGCTGGTCGATGGCAGGGAAGCAGAGCTTGTGGAAGGGACCTGTGAAGAGTGTTTACCCTGCAGCTCCTTCCCTGCCCTCAGTGCAGCTGGTGAGCGGGGCCGGTGGTCTTCGCCCAGCACTTCTTGGGGTGGCCTCTCTGGCAGCAGGGAGCAGCCTGGGGTTGGGGCCGAGAGCCCGGTGGCCTGGGGATCTGGCTTCCAAGGAGGCAGGACACCTGCAGCAGGGCTGTCTGAGCAGGACCTCCCTGGAGACCTCTGGGCTTCACTCAGGCTGCCCTCTGGGTGCTGTGGAACTGGGTGTAGAGGCGCAGCACTGCACTGGAGCGAAGTGAGGACTCCACTGGTCTCCTGGGGCCTCCATGTGAGCTGTGCATCCCCTTGAATACGGCAGCCCCTCTTCGGATCGTCCTGTCCACTGGTCTCAGTGTGCTCCTCCTCCTTGGCCATGTCTCTTCTGGGCTCTTGGGTCGTCACCTCACTCTCCTCTGGGGAAGGAAGTGGGCGATCGCTAGATGGAACTGGCTTGGTAGCCTTGACTCCCCGCTCAGGTGGTGAGGGCAGGAGCATGAATTCGCTGCCCGGTGGAGGGATCTTGATGCCTGTGCAGCGGCCGTGCATCACGGAGCTCCGAGGCCACAGCACGGGCTGCTTTGGCGGGTCCCTCCACCGTACGAAGGGAAGGATGTCCACATTGGAGCACCTGCCCTGACGAAAGGGATGCTGCCATCCTGGCGGGATGGCAAAGCCCGGCCCTGGAACCCGGTAGACCGGCCTGTGAGCAGGGCGGAAGGCAGGCGCTGGGGCCGCGGGGTGGTTCCGGCCCGACGTGGCCTCACCCGGAGCGGGCAAAGCCTTTGGGCGACCGCGCAGCCGGAGCCTGCGGCGGAGCCGGGTCCAAAATACACTAAGTAAATTGCCCATGGAGGGCAGGCTGTGCGCCAAACGGTCCGAGACTGGAGTGTGAGCCTGGGAGAACTGCTCCCTAGCGTCTGCCTCCTCTCGAGACCTCGCAGGCACTGGCCGCTGGCCGGCTGCGCTGGGGTTTGTGAGCTGTCCAAGGTGCGCGTCACAAAGGAGGGCGCGCCGTGGGGGCCCCGCGCGTGAAGACCCCGCGCCCCGCCTCCGCCCCTTCTGGCCTTCCGAGCCCCGGACCTCGCGCGGTGGGGGCAGGGGTCTGGCCCCAGGCGGGCCCCTTGCGGAGGCTGCTCAGGCCGGTGGAGGCCGCCTCTCCAGAGCTCAGCCTGCTCGCGCCCTGGTTGTGCAGGCCCCGCGGCGCAGGCGTGTGTTTCCCCTGCCCGGGGTCCCAGAGGCCAGAGCCTGCTAGAAGGTGAGTGCGGGAGCCACCCGCATCCTGCCAGGCTGTGGCCCGCCTCCTCCGCGCACCTCCGCGCGTCTCTGCGAGGCCTGGGGCCAGGAGCGCCTTCCCCGTGGCTGCTGTGCTGCGGGCATCCCCACCAGCCAGGCGGCGAAGCTCTGTGAACAGGGGATGCGGAGCCCTGTCCTGACTGCATGCTGCGCCCACCACCGTCCCTTCCTGGCAGGTAGGTTCTTTAATTCTTTTCAGAAATTGGGTCAAACAACATTTTAGCCTTCGAGTGTTCCTCGGGGTGTAGTGGCTCAGCCAGGATTCGAGCCAAGTCCGTGTGATTCCCGAGCTCCTGCTCTGACATGGTGCCTCCTTGTCATAGATGCTTAGCAAAAGCTGACTGGCTTTTGTGCAGAGCCTTGGTAGGGCAGTCTTTTCTTACTTTTTTTTTTCATCACTCCTCCGTTTCATTTTTTGCCCTCTCAAAATGTGTTGAAACCTTTCTGTGGTTGAAGGCTTCCACAATCTCTTGGCTTTTATTGGTCTATTAGTTTTGGTATTTCTACACTCATTTAAATATGGATATCCTTGCGTCTCAGGGATAAATCTCACTTGATCATGGTGTATTATCTTTTTAATGTGCTGTTGAATTTGATTTGCTAGTATTTTGTTAAGAGTTTTTGCATCTGTGTTCTCCAAGGATATTGATGTATATTTTCTTATAGTATCTTATCTCGCTTTGATATCAGACTAATGCTTGCCTCATAAAATAAGTTTATGAGTGGTCCCTTCTCTTCAATTTTTTGGAATATTTTGAGAAAAATGGGTGCTAAGTCTTTAAATTCTTGGTAGAATTCCCCAGGGAAGCCATCTCTTCCTGGGCTTTTCTTCATTGAGAGGTTTTTAATTAATGATGTAATCTTTTTACTAGTAATTCATCTGTTCATATTTTCTATTTTATGATTCAGACATGTTAGATTTTATGTTTTACAGACATTTATCCATTTCTTCTAGTTTGTCTAATTTGTTGTCATATGATTGTAGTAATCTCTTAGGATCCTTTGTATTTCTGTGGTATCAGTTGTAATGTCTTCTCTTTCATCTATAATTTTATTTATTTTAGTCTCATTGTTTTCTTGGTAAGTCTAGATAAAATTTTGCCTATTTTGTGTATCTTTTCAAAAAACAATGAGTTTTGTTGATCTTTTCTATTTCATTTATTTTCATCGTGATCTTTGTTATTTCCTTCGTCTTCTAACTTTGGGCTTAGTTTATTCTTCTTTTCCTCATTCCTTGAAGTGTAAAGTTATTGTTTATTTGAGATCTTTCCTTTTTTTATGTAGGCATTTATCATTCTGAACTTCCCTTTTAGCTCTGCTTTGGCTGCATCCCATAATTTTTTGTATGTTGTGTTTTCATTTTCATTTACTTCTTTTTTTTTTCCTTTTGATTATGTTTGACTAATTGGTTATTCAGGATTGTGTTCATATAATTTCCATATATTTGTGAATTTTCCAGCTTTCTACCTGTTATCGATTTCTTCTTTCATACCATTTTGGTTAGTGTTTGCTTTGGCAGCATATATACTAAAATTGGAACCATACCACTGTGGTCAGATGTATAGTGAAGCACTTAAATTCTGAAGTCCTAATGTAAATGGTGTTGTGTTTTTAGTTTCAAATTCCACTTGTCCAAAATTGAGTTTTGTATATTATCCTTGTATCCCGCAACCTTGCTATAATCACTTATTATTGCCAAGAGCTTTTTTGTTATTCTTTCAGATTTTATATATAGATGATCATGACATCTGCAAAGACAGTTTTATTTTTTCCCTTCCAATATGTACCTCTATTTTGTCCTTTTCTTATCTTGTTGCATTAACTAAGACTTCCAGTACAGTGTAGAAAATGAATGGTAAGAAGGGATATTCTTGCCTTGCTCCTCATCTTCTAGTGTAAAAACTTCAAGTTTCTCATTACTAAGAATGATGTTAGCTGTCAGTATTTTGCATATATTCTTTATCAAGTTGAGGAAGTTCCCCTCTATTCCTGGATTACTAAGAATTTATCATGAGTGGGTGTTGGGTTTTGTCAAATACATTTTCTGCATCTGTTGATGTGATTATGTGATTTTTATTCTTTAACCTATTGATGTGATGGAGCATACTGATTTTTGAATGTTGAACACCCTTGCATTCCTGGGATAAATCACATATGTTCATGGTGTATAATTGATTTTATACATTGTTGGATTTAATTTGCTAATATTTTGTTGCGGATTTTTCATCTGTGTGTATGAGAGATATTAGTCCATAGTTTTCCTTGCTTGTAATGTCTTACTGAGTTTTGGTATTAGGGTAGTTTATAACTCATAGAATGAATTAGAAACTATTCTCTCTGCTTCTGTCTTTTGAAAGAGATTGTAGACGATTGGTATAACTTTTTCCTTAAATGATTGGTAGAGTTCAACATTATGTGCATCAGAGCCTGCTGCTTTCTCCTTTGTTAGTTTAATTATAGACTCAGTTTCTTTAATGGATATAGGCCTATTCAGATCATCTACTTCTTCTTGTGTTAGTTGTGGCAGATTTGTGTCTTTCAAGGAATTCACCCAGGTGATCCAGTTTGTGGGCATAGAGTTTTTCTTAGTATTCTGTTCTTATCCATGGACTCTGTAGTGATAGCTCCCTTTTCACTTCTGATATTAGTAATCTGTGTTCTCTCTCTTTCTTCCTTAGCCTAATTTATCAATTTTATGGGTCTTTTTAAAGATCTAGCTTTTGGTTTCACTGATTTTCCCTATAGGTTTCCTATTTTTATTTTTGTTAATTTCTGCTCTCATTTTTACTATTTCTTTTCTCCTGCCTGCTTTCTATTTAATTTGCTCTTTTTCTAGTTTCCTAAGGCCAAAACATAGATGTTTGATTTTAGATCTCTCTTCTTTTATAATATATGTACTCAGTGCTATGAATTTGATTCTAGGCACTGCTTTCCCTGCACCCTGCATTTCACTAAGTAAAGATAAAGTTTGAAATATTTTTTAATTTCCCTTGAAATTTCCTCTTTGGTACATGTGTTATTAAGGGGTATGTTGTTTAATATTCACATATTTTCTATTTGTTGCCCTTTTTTTTTGTTTTGTTTTGTTTCACACTTTTTTCTGTTTTGTGATTCTAGTCAAGTATTTTATGTCTCTATTCTCTTAGCATATTATTCATACTTATTTTATTACTTTTTAAGGTATTTTTTATATCACCTTAGAGTTTGCAATATACATTTACAACTTATCCAATTCCACTTTCAAATAATATTGTCACTTCATAGGTAGGGTTGATATCTTATAATAACAAAATGACCCTAAATCCTCCCTCCTGTTCCTGTATCATTGCTGTTATTCATTTCACTTATACACACACATATATACACATACATAATTAAATACATTGTTGCTATTATTATTTTAAATAAATGGTTGTCTGTTGAATTAATCAAGAATAAGAAAAATAGTTTTTATTTTACTTTTACTTATTCCTTCTTTGATGCTCTTTTTTTTCTTTTTGTAGACCCACATATCTGACCCACATCATTTTCCTTTGCTCTAAAGTACAGGTGGGCCTTGAACAACAGGGGTTTTGAACTGTGCAGGTCCACTTATATGTCGATTTTTTTTAGTGGTAAATACTATATTAGTATATGATCTATGGTTTATTGAATTCATAGATGTGGAACCATGAATACAGAGGAAACCTGGATATGGAGGGCTGACTATAAGTTATACCCTGATTTTCAACTGCACGAAAGGTTGACACCCTAACACTGTGTTGCTCAAGGGTCAAATGTACTTTTTTAAAACAATTTTTGCAAGGCAGGTCTACAGACAACACAGTCCCTCAATTTTTTCTGAGAAAGTTGCTATTTCTCCATCACTTTTGAGGGATAATTTTTGAGTGTACAGTATTCTAGGTTGGTGAGTTTTTTCCTCTCAATACTTCAAATATTTCACTCCATTCTCATCTTGTTTGCATGGTTCTTCAAGAGGTCAGATAACATTTTTATATTTTTTCCTCTATAAGTAAAGTGGATTTTTTTTCCTCTTTCTTTCAAGATTTTTTCTTTATTTTTGACCTTCTGTAGTTTGAATATGGTAAACATAGGTGTATATTTTTCTGGCATTTACCTCGCTTGGTTATCTCTGAGTTTCCTGAGGCTGTGTTTTGGTGTTTGACATTGATCTTTGGAGAACTATCAGTCATTATTATTTCAAATATTTCTTTTGTTTCTTTCCCTCTCTCTTTTCCTCCTGGTTTTCTCATTATTCATGTTATGCCTTTTGAAACCCATAGTTCTAAGATAGTCTGCTCTGGTCTTTCAGTCTATTTTCTCTTTATTTTTCAGTTTTTCAGAGTTCTGTTGATACATCCTCAAACTCAGAAATTCTTTCCTCAGCTGTGTCCAGTCTGCTAATAAGCCCATTAAAGGCATTCATTTCTGTTGCAGGGCTTTTGATCTTTAGTATTTATTTTTCTTTAGTATTTAGTTTTCTTATAATTTTCACCTCTCTGCTTCCATTTCGCATGTTCTTACATGCTATCTCCTTTATACGTGAGAGCCCTTAGCATTTTAGTCATACTTGTCTTAATTCTCTGTCTGACAATTCCAGTATCCCTGCCATATTTAAGTTTGGTTTTGATATTGGCCCTGTCTCTTTAAACTGTGTTTTATTGCACTTCAGTATGCCTTGTAATTTTTTTTTGATAGCCAGGTATGATGTACTGGATAGAAGAAACTATTGTGTTACATATATTAATTTGTAATACATATTACCACACTTGAAAAAAATAATAATGTGATATGCCAAATACCATTGAATTGTATATTTTACATAGGTGAATTGCACGGTATGTGAATTATATCCCAATAAAAAGCTGTTAAAAATTTAAATGGCAAAATTATCGAGATGGGGAAGATAGAGATGGTTATAGTGACGAGGGGTTTAGTGGCGAGGGGAGGGTGACTATAAAAGGAATGGCACAAGGTATCTGCATCTTGATCATGATGGCGGCTTCATGCATCTGCACATGGACTAAAACTGCACAGAACTACAAACACACACAATAAAACTAAAAAAAAAAAAGAAAGAAACTACACAAAATAAGAAATGATATAGCAGAAATAAACAAAAAGAAAACATAGATTCAGGAAAAACTCAGATTCTGAGAGTGCTTCTTTCCATCTTAGGGGAGTGATTTTTGAATGAGATTGATAATTGGAGCTAGAGGTGTAATTTACTGATAAACATCTAAAATCTACACTTTCCCTCCATCAGAAACTGCTACCTTCATGCAAGGCCCCATCATTTCTCACCTGCACTTTGCAATAGCCTCCCAACTCATCTCTCTGATTCCATCTTACGTTTCCCAATCACTCTTCCCACAATAGCCAGAGTAACCTTTTTAAAATGTCAGTCCTATCAAGTCGCTGAAAAAGTCCCTTTCCTATATTAAAATACAAAAAAAGAAAAAAAGTAATTCTTTTGGGATATCTTTTATTTCCTGTGGTTTATTTTTTACCAGTAACTTTTTAAATTTTCATTTTTATGTAAGTAATGAAGTTTATTTTTCTTCCAAATAATCAACTATTTGTCCTAGGTTCAATTATTAAGACTTTTTCAACACATTTATTTGTGATGTCAGTTTTATCATTCAGTAAATCCAATATGTTCTTGCCTATTTCTGAGTTATTTACTGTGTTAAATTGGTCTCTCTCTTAATTCATTAGCACATTACTTTTTTATTTTAAGTTGTAGTATATTGTAATACCTGTAAATATAGATCCTCCCTTATGACTTTTACTATTCAAATTCTTTTTAAAATTTAATTTAATTTAAATTTTTTATCTATTTATTTTTGGCTGTGTTGGGTCTTTGTTGCTGCGTGCGGGCTTTCTGTAGCTGAGGTAGTAGGGGGCTACTCTTCATTGTGGTGCCTGGGCTTCTCATTGCAGTGGCTTCTCTTGTTGCGGAGCATGGGCTCTAGGTGTGCGGGCTTCAGTAGTTATGGCACGTGGGCTCAGTAGTTGTGCCTCTCGGGCTCTAGAGTGCAGGCTCAGTAGTTGTGGCGCACAGGCTTAGTTGCTCTGAGGCATGTGGGATCTTCCTCGACTAGGGCTCGAACCCGTGTCACCTGCACTGGCAGGCAGATTCTTATCCACTCTGCCACCAGGGAAGTCCTCAAATTCTTGAATATTAATTTTTGAATATTGAACCAGAATTGTGCAGTATTCTCATTTTATTTTCACAGAATTCTTTATTTATGCTTTCAAGTTTCAGAAAAGACCTTCTGTGATTTTTCAATGCATTTGCATTTAAACAGGTAAGTTGGCATCCTTAAAATATTCAATTGTCTTGTGCAAGAATGAAATGAGCCTACTGGATTAATTCCTGATCATTTCAATATCTGCACTGGTGATACTTCCAATACCAAGGCTCTCAATTACTTAACCTTTTCCCCTCCAATGATCTGATCTTCCTCCTGGCTTCACTCACTCACTCCTGTGGTCATATCCTAGCTCTCCTATGCCAATAATCACATCTCGCCTAGATCCCCAATTTCAAGTACCACCTCCTACCTTCCCAGTTCATTGCCTTTAGAACCCCAACTCCAAAGACCTTAAATCTTTGATCCTGTAATTCTTTCACTTTCCTCTCGCACACCTTACATCCTCGCTGAAATTTCTTACACATCTTAGATACGCTGTTCTCATTATATTAATGATTATTCTCTTTTATAGACACACTCAGCTCAGTTGCTTTTCTCTCCATTGATCCTATTCACCTTGAAAACTTTAACCCTGGGTAAATTCAGTTCTGCTCTAAGTTATACCAGCACACATGCCGCGGAATGTGGCTGGAGAAAAGCCTAACGCTCGCAGGTTATCCTCACTTTAAATTAATCACCATCATCCCCGAAGGGCCTTTAGTGCTGCTTGGCAATTCTACCACATTTCTCTATTCCATTCTATCCCCAATCACCTAGTAACTAGTTCATACCTTTGTTACAGTCTCTAATCATCTTGCCCTTCCTCCTCATTTTCAATGGATGGTTTTGCTTTTTTCCGATAAGGAAATAGAAACAAAGTTTGAAAGGACTTTCACATGCTCCTATCAGTACAGCTTTCAGTTCATCTGTGTTTGTGCCCATATTTCCATTCCATTTCTAGCGTTCCACTATTTGTGTAGTTTTCTAAGACCACACAATGACAATATAAATCTAAATATAAGCTGAATTCCATTCCCTTTTGCTTACCCAAAGACATTGCTCCAGTAAATGTCCCCTATCTTCCCCATATCACAAAATTTCCCTTCTCTATAGTCATTCCAATTATTATACAAGCTTCTCCCATATTAAAAAACATATTATGTTCTGTTATACCGTAAGGTTATGTGACGCCCACTTTCCCCAGACACCCCGTTTATCAGCTTCTCTTTGTGACAAAGGAGTTGTCTGCATATATGATCTTCAATTCTCCTCCTATCTGTTCTGTTTGGAACTACTCCAATTATGCTTTAACCCCACATTTCATCAAGAAAAGATCTTATCGATGTCGTTGCATCTTCATCTGACTCAATGATTACATCCTTTGCTTTGCTTTTTTTTTCTTTTTTAATTATGTTGGCTTCCTGGACAACAGTTCCTTTCTCCCTCTCCACTGCCCTGATTCAGTCTTCTCTGCTAGTTCTTCTTCATCTTTCCTCCAACCACCTAATGTAAGACCGTCCTAGGTCCCCATCCTTGGTTCTCTTCTCTGACTGTGCTCTCAACCTTGGTGATCTCTTTCAGTTCCAGAGATTTTTATTAGGTCGAATCATATGAAACCGTTATTATTTTCCATCAAAAATCATCAAGTCTTGTCAACTGTGTATGGTTTAGCCTACATTCCGTCTACGTGGTGCCACTCTCAACGCAGATGTGTCCTCTCCATCCCAATCAGTGTAGTCAAATGCCTACTTAGCAAGTCCCTAAACTGTCTAACAGATATAACAACCTTGACTGTTTATAACTGAGCTAGTGTCCATTTCCACCAAACCACTCTGTCTTCTGCCTAGCCCATCTAAATTGATGGCAGTTCTGTCGTTCCAGTGGCCCAAAAGTCTTTGAGTTCTTCCCTTTCTTTCTTTTGCTCCTCATATCCAGGCTGCCAAAAATCCCATTGGCTCTGCCTTCAAAATGTATTGAGAATTTCAAGTCCCCCATTGCTCTCATCCTGGGATCAGTAGGTCACTGTCACTTCTCTCCTGGATTATTGCTATGTTACTTCCTATATCTCCCTGCTTTTACCTCTACCCTCTGTAAGAGTCTCTTCTCAACACAGCAGCCACAGTCATCCTTTTAGAACATATGTCAGATTATCTCTCTTCCCTCCCCACGTCACTTGAAACAAAAGCCAAATTTAATCCACTAATCTTTAGAAAACTCTACCAACCTGGCTTCAGCTGACTTCATAACCTCACACTGTTTCCCCTGCCCCATTGGGCTTCAGCCTTGATGTTCCTTCTGCCTGGAGTGCTCTTCCCCCAGTCAGCCAAGTGGTTCGAGTGCCAGCAACCACCCCATATCCTGTCTCCATCATCACATTCTCAGTGAAAGCTGCCTGAGAAACCAGCCCTCCCCACCCCCCACTTCCAGTCTCTACAATCCTGATCACCTTATAGCATATTACACAATTTACTTCTTTTTTATATTCATGGCTGATTTTTCTTCTGCTCCTGTAAAAATACAAGCTCCAAGACTGTCTGCTTTGTTCATTGATTGAATTCTAGGTACGTAGAAGAGTGTCTGGTACATAGTAGGTAACAGATATTGGTTCACAGCATAAATGGTTTTATTCTTTAATTTTAAAAATATTGGGCTTCCTTGGTGGCACAGTGGTTAAGAATCCGCCTGCCAATGCAGAGGACACGGGTTTGATCCCTGGTCCACAAAGATCTCACATGTGGCATAGCAACTCCCTTGTGCCACAGCTACTGAGCCAGCGTGCTGCAACTACTGAAGCCCATGAGTCTAGAGCCCGTGCTCCGCAACAAGAGAAGCAACTGCAATGAGAAGCCTGTGCACCGCAAAGATTGCCCCCCTCCCCACAACTAGAGAAAGCCTGCATGCAGCAACAAAGACCCAACACAGTCAATAAATAAAAATAAATTTATTTTAATAATTACCTAAATATTAGAAAAATCCACACAATCTTAATTCCTGCATTGATTGAGTTGAACTGTCTGCCATGTAAAATTGTTGCAGTTTTACTTCGTCAGTTAATAGCACCCAGATACTCTTCTCTTAAAGTATGCACCATCTTCAAGTTCCCCTCCCCCCACCCTTTACATCTACCACTTTCTATTCATGCTTCCTTTCTTTTCCCTTTGGACTCCAAAATGCTATCCAACATCTCAGTGACTGATTGTGTTGACACCCAAATTTTAACAGAAATATCACCATATTTACAACCTTTAAAACCTCTGAGCCAATTCACAGTGTAAAGTTTCTTTAATAACCATAGGTTTCCTAAACCAGGTTTACCAGAGATAAAATTTCTTTCACTGATTTTTTTCCCACTCCTTAAATTTTTTAGCTGACACACAAAATTGATGCAAGTCATGTGATGTACTGGAATATGAGTCTCCCACCCATCTTGATACAACCCAATTCAATGTGTCAGCTGAATTCATTTTCAAAAGCCCTGCGGCTCCACAGAAATGCAGCTTTTTAAAGTCACATAAAGATAATAAAAGATTGCAGTTTGCATGTTAACTTTATAAAACATCAGAAGTAATGAAAGGACCTCCCCAACAGGAAGTGCTCTATACCCATCCCTTACAATGGCACTCACTGCTGTAGAGTGATACCCATCTTGGACCTCTTCCGTGTTCTGTTTCTACAATAAGCAACAATATTTTTTAACTCTTTATTGAAATATATTTGCTTTACACTCTTGTACCCATCTCTGAGGTACACCAAAGTGAATCAGCTGCATCTACACACATATCCCCATATCGCCTCCCTCCCGCGACTCCCCCCCACCCTCCCCGTCCTGGCCCTCCAAGGCATCTCCCATGAAGTTGATCTCCTTTTGTTATACAGCAACTTCCCACTAGCTATCTGTTTTACAGCTAGTAGTGTAAACATGTCTATGCTACTCTCTCACCTCATCCCAGCTTCCCCTTGGCCCCCCACCCCAGCTGCATGTCCTCAAGTCCATTTTCTACTTCTGTATCTCCACTCTTGCCTGTCACTGGGTTCATCAGTACCATTTCTTCAGATTCCATATATATGTGTTAGCATACAGTATTTGTTTTTCTCTTTCTGGCTTACTTCACTCTGTATGACAGACTCTAGGCCCACCCATCTCACTACAAATAACTCAATTTCATTCCTTTTTATGGCTGAGTAATATTCCTTTGTATATATGTGCCACATCTTCTTTATCCATTCATCTGTTGTTGGGCATCTAGGTTGTTTCCATGTCCTGGCTATTGTAAATAGTGCTGCAATGAACATTATGGTACATGTTTCTTTTTGGATCATGGTTTTCTCTGGGTATATGCCCAGTAGTGGGATTACTGGATCATATGGTAGTTCTATTTTTCGTTTTTTAAGGAACCTCCAAATTGTTTTCCATAGTGGCTGTACCAGCTTACAATCCCACCAAAAGTGCAGGAGAGTTCCCTTTTCTCCACACCCTCTCCAACATTTTTTGTCTCTAGATTTTTTGATGATGGCCATTCTGACCAGTGTGAGGTCATACCTCATTGTGGCTTTGACCTGCATTTCTCTAATAATTAGTGATGTTGAGCATCTTTTCATGTGTTTGTTGGCCTTCTGTATGTCTTCTTTGGAGAAATGTCTATTGAGGTCTTCTGCCCATTTGTGGATTGGGTTATTTGCTTTTTTGGTATTAAGCTGTATGAGCTGCTTGTATATTTTGGAGATTAATCCTTTGTCCGTTGCTTCATTGGCAAGTATTTTCTCCCATTCTGAGGGTTGTCTTCTTGTCTTGTTTATGGATTCTTTCTCTGTGCAAAAGCTTTTAAGTTTCATTAGGTCCCATTTGTTTATTCTAGATTTTATTTCCATGATTCTAGGAGGTGGGTCAAAAAGGATCTTGCTTTGATGGATGTCATAGAGTGTTCTACCTATGTTTTCCTCTAGGAGTTTGATAGTGTCTGGCCTTACATGTAGGTCTTTAATCCATTTGGAGTTTATTTTTGTGTATGGTGTTAGGAAGTGTTCTAATTTCATTCTTTTACATGTAGCTGTCCAATTTTCCCAGCACCACTTATTGAAGAGGCTGTCTTTTTTCCATTGTATACTCGTGCCTCCTTTGTCAAAGATAAGGTGCCCATATGTGCTTGGGTTTATCTCTGAGTTCTCTGTTCTGTTCCATTGATCTTCCTTTCTGTTTTTGTGCCAGTACCATACTGTCTTGATCACTATGGCCTTGTAGTATAGCTTGAAGTCAGGAAGCCTAATTCCACCAACTCCATCTTCCCTTCTCAAGATTGCTTAGGCTGTTCGGTGTCTTTTGCATGTCCATACAAATCATAAGATTTCTTGTTCTAGTTCTGTGAAAAATGCCATTGGGAATTTGATAGGGATTGCGTTGAATCTGTAAATTGCTTTGGGTAAGATAATCATTTTCACAATATTGATTATTCCAATCCAAGAACATGGTATGTCCCTCCATCTGTTTGTATTGTCTTTGATTTCTTTCATCAGTGTCTTATAGTTTTCTGCATACAGATCTTTTGCCTCCTTAGGCAGATTTATTCCTAGGTATTTTATTCTTTTTGTTGCAATGGTAAATGGAAGAGTTTCCTTAATTTCTCTTTCTGTTCTTTCATTGTTCATGTATCGGAATGCAAGAGATTTCTGTGCATTAATTTTGTATCCTGCTACTTTACTAAATTCATCAATTAGTGCTAGCAGTTTTCTGGTAGAGTCTTTAGGGTTTTCTATGTATAATATCATGTCATCTGCAAAGAGTGACAATTTTACTTCTTCTTTTCCAATCTGGATTCCTTTTATTTCATTTTCTTCCCTGATTGCTGTGGCTAACACTTCCAAAATTATGTTGAATAATAATGGTGAGAGTGGACACCCCTGTCTTATTCCTGACCTTAGAGGGAATGCTTTCAGTTTTTCACCATTTAGGACGATGTTGGCTGTTGGTATCTCATATATGGCTTTTATTATGTTGAGGTAATTTCCTTCTATGACCATTTTCTGGAGAGTTTTTATCATAAATGGATGTTGAATTTTGTCAAAAGCTTTTTCTGTGTCTATTGAGATTATCATGTGGTTCTTATCCTTCAATCTGTTAATATGGTGTATCACATTGATTGATTTACGTATATTGAAGAATCTTTGCATTCCAGGGGTAAACCCCACTTGATCATGGTGTATGATCTTTTTAATGTGCTGTTGCATTCTGTTCGCTAGTATTTTGTTGAGGATTTTTGCATCTATATTCATCAGGGATATTGGCCTGTAATTTTCTTTTTTTGTAGTATCTTTGCCTGGTTTTGGTATCAGGGTGATGGTGGCCTCATAGAATGAGTTTGGGAGTGTTCCTCCTTCTGCTATAATTTGGAAGAGTTTGAGAAGGATAGGTGTTAGCTCTTCTCTAAATGTTTGATAGAATTCGCCTGTGAAGTCATCTGGCCCTGGGCTTTTGTCTGTTGGGAGATTTTTAATCACAGCCTCAATTTCTGTACTTGTGATTGGTTTGTTCATATGTTCTATTTCTTCTTGGTTCAGTTTTGGAAGATTGTACTTTTCTAAGAATTTATCCATTTCTTCCAAGTTATCCAATTTATTGGCACACGGTTGCTTGTAGTAGTCTCTCATGATCTTTTGTATTTCTGCAGTGTCCGTTGTTACTTCTCCTTTTTCATTTCTAATTCTGTTGATTTGTATCTTCTCCCTTTTTTTTCTGATAATTTTGGCTAATGGTTTATCAATTTTGTTTATCTTCTCAAAGAACCAGCTTTTAGTTTTATTGATCTTTGCTATTATTTCCTTCCTTTCTTTTTCATTTATTTCTGATCTGATCTTTATGATTTCTTTCCTTCTGCTCACTTTGGGGTTTTTTTGTTCTTCTTTCTCTAGTTGTTTTTGGTGTAAGGTTAGGTTGTTTATTTGATATTTTTCTTGTTTCTTGAGGTAGGACTGTATTGCTATAAACTTCCCTCTTAGGACTGCTTTTGCTGCATCCCATAAGTTTTGGGTCATTGTGTTTTCATTGTCATTTGTTTCTAGGTGTTTTTTGATTTCCTCTTTGATTTCTTGAGTGATTTCTTGGTTGTTTAATAGCATATTGTTTAGCCTCCATGTGGTTGTATTTTTCGCTGATTTTTTCCTGTAATTGATATCTAGTCTCATGGCATTGTGGTCAGAGAAAATGCTTGATACGATTTCAATTTTTTTGAATTTACCGAGGCTTGATTTGTGACCCAAGATGTGATCTATCCTGGAGAATGTTCCGTGTGCACTTGAGAAGAAAGTGTATTCTGTCATTTTTGAATGGAATGTCCTATAAATATCAATTTAGTCAAGATGGTCTAATGTGTCATTTAAAGCTTGTGTGTCCTTATTTATTTTCTGTTTGGATGATCTGTCCATTGTTGTAAGTGGGGTGTTAAAGTCTCTTACTATTATTGTGTTATTGTCGATGTCCCCTTTTATGGCTGTTAGCATTTGCCTTATGTATTGAGGTGCTCCTATGTTGGGTGCATAGATATTTACAATTGTTATATCTTCTTCTTGGATTGATCCCTTGATCATTATGTAGTGTCCTTCCTTGTCTCTTGTAATAGTCTTTATTTTAAAGTCTAATTTGTCTGATATGAATATTGCTACTCCAGCTTTCTTTTGGCTTCCTTTTGCATGGAATATCTTTTTCCATCCCCTTACTTTCAGTCTATATGTGTCCCTTGGTCTGAAGTGGGTTTCTTGGAGGCAGCATATAGAAGGGTCTTGTTTTTGTATCCATTCAACCAGTCTGTGTCTTTTGGTTGGAGCATTCAATCCATTTACATTTAAGGTGATTATTGACATGTATGTTCCTATTACCATTTTCTTTATTGTTTTGTTGTTGTTTTTGTAGGTCTTTTCCTTCTCTTGTGTTTCCTGCTTAGAAAAGTTCCTTTAGCAATTATTGTAAGACTGGTTTTGTGGTGCTGAATTCTCCTAACTTTTGCTTGTCTGGAAAGCTTTTGATTTCTCGATTGAATCTGAATGAGATTCTTGCTGGATAGAGTATTCTTGGCTGTAGGTTTTTCTCTCTCAGGACTTTGAATATATCCTGCCACTCCCTTCTGGCCTGCAGAGTTTCTGTAGAAAGATCAGCTGTTATCCTTATGGGTTTTCCCTTATATGTGATTTGTTGCTTTTCTCTTGCTGCTTTTAATATTTTTTCTTTGTGTTTAATTTTCATTAGTTTGATTAATATGTGCCTTGGTGTATTTCTCCTTGGGTTTATTCTGTATGGGACTCTCTGTGCTTCTTGGACTTGATTAATTATTTCCTTTCCCATGTTGGGGAAGTTTTCCACTATAACCTCTTCAAATATTTTCTCAGACCCTTTCTTTTTTTCTTCTTTTTCTGGGATGCCTATGATTCGAATGTTAGTGCGCTTAATGTTATCACCAAGGTCTCAGACTGTCTTCCATTCTTTTTATTCTTTTTTTCTTTTTCATGTTCTGTGGCAGTTATTTCCCCCATTCTATCTTCTAACTCACTTATTCGTTCTTCTGCCTCAGTTATTCTGCTGTTTATACCATCTAGAGTATTTTTAATTTCAGTTATTTTGTTATCTATTACTGTTTGTTTGCTCTTTAGTTCTTCTGATTCCTTTTTAACTGTTTCTTGTAGATTTTGGATCATCTTTACTATCATAACTCTGAATTCTTTTTCAGGCAATTTTCCTATTTCCTCTTCATTTATTTGGTCTTGTGTATTACCGTGTCCCTTCATCTGTGGCATATTTTTTCATTTTGTTGTGTTATTGTTTCTTTTGTCTAGGGACAGAAGATAAAACTAAAAACCACATTCAGATACCATAATATGAGTATATAAAACATAAATTATCCATGAAACAATTCCCTCTTTAAATTAATTGGAACTCAGTTCTTTTTTAGTCTATATTTTCCCTGTTGTCTTTTTAATTCATAAAATCAAACTACATTCAAATCCTCCCCCAACTACAAGAGAAAAATAAACCTTCACCTTTTGCCCCTCTTTTGTCACTTTTACGTAAGGTAGCTGCCATATGGACTTGTAAAAGTCACATCTAAAATTATACATATGCAAATGTTCGGCAAATACTGGTTTTAGGGAAAGAGATTTTTTTTTTCTGAAAATCTGGAACATCAGACATGTTCCATCTTTATTCAGTGGAGCAGTCTAAACCTTGCTAAAATTATAACTTTCATCATTGATTACATCATTGATCAAACCAAAGCTATTCTGGCATTAACATCTGTTAATCAACCAGATGTTCTCTATGGTCTCATTGACTGAAGAAGACTCCTTCTCTGCTGGTTATGGACTAATGGGGAAATGCTTTTTGCAAGGGACTCTTCTCAGTACTGAAGGAGAAACAATATAAATTCTAAAAATGCAGAAATGCGTGATGAGTCTCTTTTGATTTGTACTTGGTACACTGGAGTTGTACCCAATCTGTGTTCTTCTTTAGGTTAATAAGTCTGACTCACTTTCTGACATCAACTCCAGTCTTATTTTAAGGGAATATATTTTGACTCCCTTTCAGAGAAACATCTGCAATCCACACACAAAAAATAAGCTACTTGTAAATGAAAGATCTTTACCTATTTTATAACTCAGTCTCTTACTAACCGTTGCCTTGTTCAAGTACTATGTCAATATGCAAATGTACCTGCTAGCAGTAATGCCAAAATTTCAGTGAGTAGTTCACAATCAGAATCTCTTTGGTTACATCAATACTAATTTTTTTGAAAATTGCTCCCATGAACTTAGCCTTATTGCTTGCATATATGTATAACTGAATCAGTTTGTTGTACCCCAGAAACTAACACAATATTGTAAATCAACTATACTTCAATAAAAATTTTAAAAAAGAGAGAGTAAAAGAGTAAAGAGGGAAGGAAGAAGGGGAGGAAGGGAGGGAGGAGTGAAAGAAGGAAAGAAAAGAATGAACAAAACCTTTATCTTATCCCCAAGGATGTTTTAAATTGATGTAGGGCCCAAAGTTTTCCCTAGGAAGTATGAGATCAGAGGAAATTTTTAATTTTTTTCATCTCCCCTTACACTTCATTCCATCCCTAACATTTATATAAATTCTGCTTTAAATAAACCCAATGAGCATTAAAAGTTGTAATAAGTTGCAGAACATTTTAAACTTAGAGATCTAAAGGGAAAAGGGTACCAATACATAAAAGGAAAAGGCCCAATATCAAGACTTGGGCTTCAGGTTATGGGAAAGCTAAGGAAATATTTGCACAGGTTTGGACCCTGGCTTGTTTTAGCTGCAGTTAACAGATCAGCCTTGGCTCTCTCTTCTCCCCTCTATTTCCTTGCCCATCATATGCGTCTAATCCCTGTCCAGGTAACCTGGCCATAGCAAGGGAAAAGCAGGACTGATCACACCTGCCCAAAGACAGTGCTGTTAATACCACACAGGGCAGCGTGGCGCCCTTCCCATCACAACACTTTTTTTCCTTTACATCATCTCATTTTCATCCTCACAACAAACCTGTGAGGCAAGCATCATAGCATTGATTTCACAGCCCAGGGAACTAAGGTTCAGATTAGTCCAGTGAATACCCAGTGCATACACGTTGTGTGGGGGAGCTGGAATTCTAATCCTGTCTTCAAATCTCCAGTTCAAGGGGTTCTTTCTTTATCCCCAGTGTAAAGGCTGTAGTTCACTAAAATGACAGTGAAAGGTCAGAAAGGATCAGGGCTGAACAAACTGCCATTTCTCTTTCCTCTGTGTCACAAATTCTCTCTGGATAACGTACACAGACCCAGAGATACACACTCAGACACACTCACAAATCCAAGATGCTGCATCTCAGAAGGGGAGAGGAGGCAGGACATCTCCAGAGATAGTAGCCTGGCCACGTGACAGTTGTTTGTCTCCTGTATCCATGGAGAACGAAGGAACAGTGATGAATTGATGCTCACAAACAACCGTTCAAAAAAAACAAAAAACCAAAACCGTTCCTGTTTGTGAGTGATCCTTGCCAGGTGGGACAATGACTGACCTTTTCTGAAGCCACATGCAGTGCTGAGCTGTGTGCATCTGTGTTTCACCTTAGAAAAATCACAGTGAGAATTAATAACAGCTTTCTTGACAGCAGGGGTGGGGGTGAAGGGACTTTGATTTTTCCAGCAGGAAGTTGGCAGGCTGTTACCATTTCTGAGCTTCTCATGTATTACGCTAGTGACACAATATTCCAGAGCCAGGAAAAGCTGGCTTTCCAGGTGAAAGTACCTGGAGAGAAATGCCTTGCTTTCCTAGCTGAGGAAGTTTCCAGCTGCAGCCAAACCCAATTAGGACCATTTTTCTTCCTCTTTTTCGCAAGCTGACCACAGACTCCGATGGTATAAAGGAAAAAGGATCTCCACGCCCTCATCTGGTCCATCCCACAGCTGAGAAGTAATAAGAATTTCTTCTAGTTCACAATCAGGCCCCTATTCATCTTCCTATCTTTTGCCCATCATGCATAAGAATTCTTCAGCCAAGTTGCCGCATGAAAAAATCATTATTCTAACTCCTGTAAAACTTTAGAAGGAGCCGTTCTGGGTGGATCCTACAGAAATTTCCAAAGACAAGCTCAGCTAATTGTTGACACATGATTGAGCCCATTCTGAGTCTCAGTCCCTTTAAGAGTAATCCTTTTCAGGGCCTTTTCTTTAAATCTCCTAATATGTGGTCACTGGTAGGCTCTATATAGCCTGGTTATTATAAAGTGTGTTGGGTTGGGATATGTTTGTGTTCGAATTCCAGCTTAGCCTCATTTTATCCATGTTTAGCAGGGATCATAATAACTAACTTTTAGAGTGATTGTGAAGATTACAAGAGTAATATATGCAAAGCACTTAGCATGTTCCCTAGCACTTAAATTTCACAAATAATAACTATACAGATAGCTTAGGAATATATGTATACCACAAAGAAAATTAAGGAATATATCATGCATTTAATAAAATAAGCTAAAGAAAAAAATCCTTAAAAAGAGATTGTCACAGCTGAACACTAATTTTTTTAATGTCCTTCTGAAAAGCTTTAATAACTTTAGAAATACTGTACATACAGATGGCTAACAAACACATGAAAAGATGCTCAACATCACTAATCATTAGAGAAATGCAAGTCAGAGCCACAATGAGGTATCACCTCACACCAGTCAGAATGGCCATCATCAAAAAATCTAGAAACAATAAATGCTGGAGAGGGTGTGGAGAAAAGGGAACCCTCCTGCACTGTTGTTGGGGATGTAAATTGGCACAGCCACTATGGAAAACAGTATGGTGGTTCCTCAGAAAAACTAAAAATAGAACTACCATATGACCCAGCAATCCCACTCCTGGGCATATACCCTGAGGAAACAGTAATCCAAAAAGAAACATTTACCACAGTGTTCATTGCAGCCCTATTTACAATACCCAGGACATGGAAGCAACCTGAATGCCCATCAACAGATGAATGGGTAAAGAAGATGTGGCACATATATACAATGGAATATTACTCAGCCATAAAAAGGAATGAAATTGAGTTATTTGTAGTGAGATGGGTGGACCTAGAGTCTGTCATACAGAGTGAAGTAAGCCAGAAAGAGAAAAACAATACCGTATGCTAACGCATGTATATGGAATCTTAAAAAATGGTACTGCTGAACCCAGTGACAGGGCAAGAATAAAGATGCAGATATAGAGAATGGACTTGAGGACACCACCAAGGGAGAGGGGGTGGAGGGGAAGCTGGGACGAAGTGAGAGAGTAGCACTGACATACATATACTACCAAATGTAAAATAGCCTGTGGGAAGCTGCTGCAGAGCACAGGGAGATCAGCTCGATGATTGGTGATGACTTAGAGGGGTGGGATAGGGAGGATGGGAAGGAGTTGCAAGAGGGAGGGGATATGAGGATATACATATAAACACAGCTGATTCACTTTGTTGTACAGCAGAAACTGGCACAACAGTGTAAAGCAATTATACTCAAATAAAGAGCTTAAAGAAAAAAGAGAAAAAGAAATACTGCATCTAACCATAATAGTTATTATACTGTATTCCTAGTCCTACTTACATCTCTTCAATCTGCTCAGTCCTCATCTTGGACTCCGATGTTAGCTCTGCTAATTGAACTTGTTAATGCTATTGTCTCAGAGGAACAAGGTAGCAGCCAATGAGGACATGGAAGGCAAGGTTCTCTTCACATTGTCCTTTATCATTTAAAGAACTTGAATGTGTTGTATACTCAATGGGCAATTCAGAGCAACGTCAGGTTGATTTCCCAAAGGATGGAATTCAATGTTATAATCATCACACACATGGAATACAGCTTCACATACTTGAAAAAGAGAACAAAGCTAGAATGTGTTCCTTCTTTGAAGTTAATTAAAGTGGTAGTGAAACAGCCCATAAAACACTGTCTGCAGCCAACTAATTCTACTATAGTGAGGATGTTGATTTATCTTGCTGGTGGTGCATATTTTTTTTTCAGTTCTCCCACTCAAATAAACAAGAGTGTCTTTTCTGTGTGAAAAATTACCAGGGATTCTTAAAAGTGGATATTTCAAGCGCTTCCTGCTGGGCTTTTATAGGGCGCTCAGTTAAGGTTACAGAAAAAAGGAACAAAACTTTTTTCCCGTTTTATTTTCTCTCTGTATTTTGGTAAGTCTTTGGCCTTTAAGCACTCACACAATCACTGAGAGAACAAGATCATTCTCCATTGTTTTAAGGCCATCTAAGAAACAAACTAGATGCAAGTTAGGCATTTCTACAACATAAATATGGAAACCAGACTTTTTTCTATTTATCTACTACTCTTTTCCTCCCTGCACCAAGAACAGAGTCCAGATAGGTTATAAATTCTCGTGAATGTTTGTTGGGGGAATACACAAATTTCCATTCTTGTTTTCTAAACTGTTTAAGCACGCATATATTCTTTTTTGTATAATCAGTAAAAATCAAGCAACTCCTAGATACTACAAGCTGATTTCTTCTTTTTCCAAAATTTCACATCAAAAACCTTCTCTGAATTCATTCTCTGTCACATCCATCCCAATTCCCTAACTGTTCTCCTATTGTCTTGCTAGCACTCACACTTAGAATTATTTACTAAATATCTGGCATTGTGCTATGTGTTTCATAATCAATAACTTTTAAAAATCTTAAAACAAGGAGGTAAATTCTATCATTATCATTTTTATTGAAGTATAGCTGATCTACAGTATTTTGTTAATTTTAGGTACATAGCAAAGTGATTCAGTTATACACACACACACACACACATATATTCTTTCCCATTATAGGTTATTACAAGATGTTGAATATAGTTCCCTGTGCTATACAGTAAATCCCTGTTGTTTATTTTTTTATGTGGTGGTATGTATCTGTTAATCCATACTCCTAACCTATTCCTCCCTCCACCTTTCCCTTTTGGTAACCATAAGTTTGTTTTCTAAGCCTGTGAGTCTATTTCTGTTTTGTACGTAAGTTAATTTGTACTGTTTTTTAGATTTCTGTTTTGTACATAAGTTAATTTGTACTATTTCCAGATATAAGTGATATCATATAATATTTGCCTTTCTCTGTCTGACTTACTTCACTTAGTATGATCATCTCTAGGTCTATCATGTTGTTGCAAATGGCATTATTTCATTCTTTTTTATGGCTGAGTAATATTCCATTGTGTATATATATGTACCACATCCTCTTTATCCATCCATCTGTTGGTGGACATTTAGGTTGCTTCCATATCTTGGCTGTTGTGAATAGTGCAGCTGTGAACAGAACTATCAGTATCATTTTATAGAAAGGAAATGAAGTTTAGAGAATTTTAATGATTGGATCAAAGCTTCATCAGAGGAATGAAACTAAGCAGAGTTTCATTTCTTCATTATTATATATGGCATTGCCTTCACTAATAACATGACTTAAATTTGTGAAGAGAGAAGGAAATTGGAAAACACTGAGTCCAATTGCTTCATTTCACATATGGGGAAACTAAGTGAGATTAAATGTTTAGCCCAAGGTTTCAAGGCTAAGCAGATCTAAATTAGAAATTGTAAGCCAAACTCGTCTATTGCTCTTTTCATATTTTTAGAATTTACAATCTACTATATAATTCAATTTGGCAAGAAAATAGTCCTCACCAATGCTTGTATCCATTGCTAATTGATTCCATCCTTTCTTTATTTTCCTGTCCTTTTCTCTCTTCTGCACTTCTCAGCAAATGTTTCCGTCTTCACCCATCCTCATTTCTCCACCTCTCCTCAGCCTCTCTCCTGCAGCACACCATGGTTTTGAACTCCTCTTCCTTCCTTTTCTAGTCTGCTTTGGCTCCCTTGACTATCTTTTCTCCATATTTTCTTTCCACATACCCGACTGCTTTCTTTCAGTCTCCTTTGCTCACTTCCTCTCCTTGACCAGGCCTTATAATGTGTGGTCCCTAATGCTTCATCCAGGGTTTGCCCTTCTTTATCTCAAATTTGTTTATACCATCACCTATATCCTCATGACTTCCACATCAGCAACTCCACCCTGATATTCAAACTCAGACTGAACACCATCTGCAGAATATTTCAACCATATGAAGTTATACATGCAAAACTCAAGATATCCAACATCAAATTCATATTCTTTGTTTCCCATCAGACTTGTTTTTTCATTTTCTTTTTTGGTTCATGGCATTACCACCTACTGACCATTTTAACAGAAGCGGTTCCCCAGTATCCATGTTCTGTTCCTTGGTGTCACACTGCCACACTACATTTCCTGGCTCCCTTGCAGTTCAGTGGATCATGTGCTGGAGATCTGTCTAATGGAATAGAAGTGGAAGTAATGGCACTCTCTTCTGGGCCTGATCCTAAAGCCTTATGAAATAATCCACTCTGTCTTTGTATCTTACCTCACCTGTTGGCCAGATACGGAGGCTTTGGGGTAGGAATTCAAGATCCTGCAGGGTTGTGGAGCTCACAGTGGAAGGGGCCTGGGTCTCTGGGTTATTTCACGGAACAGAGCTGGTCAGTCCTTAGTCAAATCTCATTAGAATGTCATTGAGTGTAAAATACATTCTTGTTGTGTTCAGCCACAGTTTGTTGGAGTTAATTGTCACAGAAATTAGCTTACCCTGACCAACACTATCACCTAGGTGAGTAATGTTACCACAACTGACCCTCTTGTCTTTATTTCCTTTGCATACCCAATCATTCACAATGCCCAGGATTCTCCCTAGGTATCTTCTTTTTTTAATCTCTCCATTTTTACCACTCTTATCCCCATGTAATTGTTCCCATTTATTCTCATGTTTTCATATATATTCTTAGACCTAAAGCAGTTTATTTTCAATTGTACGTTGCTTCAAATATCTGGTAAAATTCAGGCCTCTCTTCTGCTTCCTTACTTCTTTTTTTTATTTTTTATTTTTTATTTTTTACAATAAACTCCATGTATTTAGAGTGTACAATTTGGTATCCCAATCTCCCAGTTCATTCCCCCCCACCAACCCTCCCTGCTTTCCCCACTTGGTGTCCATATGTTTGTTCGCTACATCTGTGTCTCTATTTCTGCCTTGAAAACCGGTTGATTTGTACCATTTTCCTATATTCTGCATATATGTGTTAATATACAATATTTGTTTTTCTCTTTCTGACTCACTTCACTCTGTATGACAGTCTCTAGATCCATCCATGTCTCTACAAATGTCCCAGTTTTATTGCTTTTTACAGCTGAGTAATATTCCGTTTTATGTATGTACCACATCTTCTTTATCCATCCATCTGCTGATAGACATTTAGGTTGCTTCCATGTCCTGGCTATTGTAAATAGTGCTGCAATGAACATTGGAATGCATGTGTCTTTTTGAATGATGATGTTCTCTGGGTATATGCCCAGTAGTGGGATTGCTGGGTCATATGGTAACTCTATTTTTAGTTTTGCAAGGAACCTCCATACTGTTTTCCATAGTGGCTGTATCAATTTACATCCCCACCAGCAATGCAAGAGCGTTCCTTTTTCTCCATACCCTCTCCAGCATTTACTGTTTGTAGATTTTCTGCTGATGCCCATTCTAACCAGTGTGAGGTGCTACCTCACTGTAGTTTTGATTTGCATTTCTCTAATAATTAGTGATGTTGAGCAGCTTTTCATGTGCCTCTTATGTCGTCTTTAGAAACGTGCCTATTTAGGTCTTCAGCCCATTTTTTGATTGAGTTGTTTGTTTTTTTGATATTGAGCTGGATAAAGTGTTTATATATTTTGGGGATTAGTCTTTTGTCTGTTGATTCGTTCGCAAATATTTTTTCCCATTCTGAGGGTTATCTTTTCATCTTGCTTATAGTTTCCTTTGCTGTGCAGAAGCTTTGAAGTTTCATTAGCTCCCACTTATTTATTTTTGTTTTTATTTTCATTATTCTAGGGGGTGGATCAAAAAAGACCTTGCTGTTCTTTACGACAAAGAGTGTTCTTCCTATGTTTTCCTCTAGGAGTTTTATAGTGTCTGGCCTTACATTTAGGTCTTTAATCCATTTTGAGTTTATTTTTGTGTATGGTGTTAGGAAGTGTTCTAATTTCATTCTTTTACATGTAGCTGTCCAGTTTTCCCAGCACCACTTACTGAAGAGGCTGCCTTTTCTCCATTGTATATCCTTGCCTCCTTTGTCATAGATTAGTTGACCATAGTTTATCTCTGGGCTTTCTATCCTGTTCCACTGATCTGTATTTCTGTTTTTGTGCCACTACCATACTGTCTTGATCACTATAGCCTTGTAGTATAGCCTGAAGTCAGGAGGCCTAATTCCACCAACTCTGTCTTTCCTTCTCGAGATTGCTTTGGCTATTTGGGGTCTTTTGTGTTTCCATACAAATCATAAAATTTCTTGTTCCAGTTCTGTGAAAAATGCCATTGATAATTTGATAGGAATTGCATTGAATCTGTAAATTGCTTTTGGTAATATAGTCATTTTCACATGTTGATTCTTCCAGTCCAAGAACATGATATGTCCCTCCATCTGTTTGTGTCATCTTTGATTTCTTTCATCAGTGTCTTATAGTTTTCTGAGTACAGGTCTTTTACCTCCTTGGGTAGGTTTATTCCTAGGTATTTTATTCTTTTTGTTGCAATGGTGAATGGGATTGTTTCCTTAATTTCTCTTTCTGACCTTTCATTGTTAGTGTATAGAAATGCAAGAGATTTCTGTGTGTTAATTTTGTATCCTGCAACTTTACCAAATTCATTGATTAGCTCAAGTAGTTTTCTGGTGGCATCTTTAGGGTTTTCTATGTATAGTATCATGTCATCTACAGTGACAGTTTGACTTCTTCTTTTCCAATGTGGATTCCTTTTATTTCTTTTTCTTCTCTGATTGCTGTGGCAAGGACTTCCAAAACTATGTTGAATAGTAGTGGCGAGAGTGGCCTTGTCTTGTTCCTGATCTTAGAGGGAATGCTTCCAGTTTTTCCCCACTGAGAATGATGTTTGCTGTGGGTTTGTTGTATATGGCCTTTATCATGTTGAGGTAGGTTCCCTCTATGCCCACCTTCTGGAGAGTTTTTATCATAAATGGGTGTTGAATTTTGTCAGAAGCTTTTTCTGCATCTATTGAGATGATCATGTGGTTTTTATCCTTCAATTTGTTAATATGATGTATTACATTGATTGATTTGTGTATATTGAAGAATCCTTGCATTCCAGGGATAAACCCCACTTGATCATGGTGTATGATCCTTTTCATGTGTTGTTGGATTCTGTTGGCTAGTATTTTGTTGAGGATTTTTGCATCTAAATTCATCAGTGATGTTGGTCTGTAGTTTTCTTTTTTTGTAGTATCTTTGTCTGGTTTTGGTATCAGGGTGATGGTGGCTTCATAGAATGAGTTTGGGAGTGTTCCTTCCTCTGCAATGTTTTGGAAGAGCTTGAGAAGGATGGGTGTTAGCTCTTCTCTAAATGTTTGGTAAAATTCACCTGTGAATCCATCTGGTCCTGGACTTTTATTTGTTGGGAGATTTTTAATCACAGTTTCAATTTCATTACTCGTGATTGGTCTGTTCATATTTTCTATGTCTTCCTGATTCAGTCTTGGAAGCTTATACCTTTCTAAGAATCGGTCCATTTCATCCAGGTTGTCCATTTTATTGGCATATAGTTGCTTGTAGTAATCTCTTATGTTGCTTTTTATTTCTGCGGTGTCGGTTGTAACTTCTGTTTCATTTCCAATTTTAATGATTTGAGTCCTCTCCCTCTTTTTCTTGATGAGTCTTGCTAGAGGTTTATCAATTTTATTTATCTTCTCAAAGAACCAGATTTTAGTTTTGTTGATTTTTGCTATTGTTTTCTTTGTCTCTATTTCATTTATTTCTGCTCTGATCTTTATGATTTCTCTGTGTCTACTAACTTTGGGTTTTGTTTGCTCTTCTTTCTCTAGTTTCTTTAGGTGTAGGGTTAGATTGTTTTTTGGGATGTTTGTTTCTTGAGGTAGAATTATATCGCTCTAAACTTCCCTCTTAGAACTGCCTTTGCTGCATCCCATAGGTTTTGGATCGTTGTGTTTTCATTGTCATTTGTCTCTAGATATTTTTTGATTTCCTCTTTGATTTCTTCAGTGATCTGTTGGTTATTTAGTAGCGTATTGTTTAGGCTCCATGTGTTTGCGTTTTTTACAGTTTTTTTTCCTGGAATTGATTTCTAATCTCATAACGTTGTGGTCAGAAAAGATGCTTGATACGATTTCAGTTTTCTTGAATTTACCAAGGCTTGATTTATGACCCAAAATGTGATCTATCCTGGAGAATGTTCCATGTGCACTTGAGAAGAATGTGTAATCTGCTGTTTTTGGATGCAATGTCCTATAGATATCTATTAAAGCCAACTGATTTATTGTGTCATTTAAAGCTTGTGTTTCCTTATTAATTTTCTGTCTGGATGATCTGTCCATTGGTGTAAGTGGGGTGTTAAAGTGCCCCACTATGCTTGTGTTACTGTCGATTTCCTCTTTCATAGTTGTTAGCATTTGCCTTATGTATTGAGGTGCTCCTATATTGGGTGCAAATATATTTATACTTGTTATCTCTTCTTCTTGGATTGATCCCTCGATCTTAATGTAATGTCCTTTCTTGTCTCTTGTAACATTTTTTATTTTAAAGTCTATTTTATCTGATATCAGTATCACTACTCCAGCTTTCTTTTGATTTCCATTTGCATGAAATATCTTTTTCCATCCCCTCACTTTCAGTCTGTATGTGTCCCTAGGTCTGAAGTGGGTCTCTTGTAGACAGCATATATATGGGTCTTGTTTTTGTATCCATTCAGCCAGTCTGTGTCTTCTGGTTGGTGCATTTAGTCCATTTACATTCAAGGTTATTATTGATATGTATGTTCCTATTACAATTTTCTTAATTGTTTTGTTGTTTTTGTAGGTCCTTTTCTTCTCTTATGTTTCCCGCTTAGAGAAGTTCCTTTAGCATTTGTTGTAAGGCTGGTTTGGTGGTGCTGAATTCTCTTAGCTGTTGCTTGTCTGGAAAGCTTTTGATTTCTCCATTGAATCTGAATGAGATCCTTGGTGGGTAGAGTATTCTTGGTTGTAGGTTCTTCCCTGTCATCACTTTAAATATATCGTGCCACTCCCTTCTGGCTTGCAGAGTTTCTGCTGAGAAATCAGCTGTTAACCTTATGGGAGTTCCCTTGTATGTTATTTGTCATTTTTCCCTTGTTGCTTTGAATAACTTTTCTCTGTCTTTAATTTTTGTCAATTTGACTACTATATGTTTTGGCATGTTTCTCCTTGGATTTATCCTGCCTGGGACTCTCTGTGCTTCCTGCACTTGGGTAGCTGTTTCCTTTCCCATGTTAGGGAAGTTTTCAACTATAATCTCTTCCAGTATTTTCTCAGGTCCTTTCTCTCTCTCTTCTCCTTCTGGGACCCCTATAATGGGAATGTTGGTGTGTTTAACATTGTCCCAGAAGTCTCTTAGGCTGTCTTCAGTTCTTTTCATTCTTTTTTCTTTATTCTTTTCCACATCAGTGATTATCACCATTCTGTCTTCCACGTCACTTATTCGCCCTTCTGCCTCCATTAATCTGCTATTGGTTCCTTCTAGTGTATTTTTCATTTCAGTTATTGTGTTGCATATCTCTATTTGTTTGTTCTTTAATTCTTCTAGGTCTTTGGTAAACTTTTCTTACAACTTTTCGATCTTTGCATCCAGTGTTTTTTCAAAGTCCTGGATCATCTTCACCATCATTATTCTGAATTCTTTTTCCAGAAGAGTGCCTATCTCCTCTTCATTTAGTTGTTTTTCTGGGCTTTTATCTTGTCCCTTCATCTGGTACAAAGTCTTTTGCCTTTTCATTTTCTCTGTCTTTCTGTGGCTGTGATTTTCAGTTCCACAAGATGAAATAGTGCTGATACTGCTTGATTCTGTTGTCTGCCCTCTTGTGGAGGAAGCTGTCTAGGAGGCTCGTAGGTGCTTCCTGATGGGAGGGACTGATGGTGGGTTGGGCTGGGTGGGCAGAGCTCAGTAAAACATTAATCCAATTTGGTGGGTGGAGCTCAGTGACACTTTAATCTGCTTGTCTGCCAATGGGTGGGGCTGTGTTCCCACTCTGGTGGTCATTTGGCCTGAGGTGACCCAACACTGGAGCTTACAGACTCTTTGGTGGAGCTAATGGTGGACTCTGGAAGGGCTCATGCCAGTGAGCACTTCTCAGAACTCCTGCTGCCAGTGCCCTTGTCTCCTCGGTGAACCACAGCTGCCCCCCACCTCTGCAGGCAACCCTTCAACACCAGCAGGTAGGTCTGGTTCAGTCTCCTATGGGGTTACTGCTCCTTCCCCCTGGGTCCTGGTGAGCACACTTTTTTGTGTGCTCTCCAAGAGTGGAGTCTCTGTTTCCCCCAGTCCTGTGGAGGTCCTGCAGTCAAATCCCATTGGCTTTCAAAGTCTGATTCTCTGGGCATTCCTCCTCCCATTGCTGGACCTGCAGGTTCAGAAGCCTGACGTGAGGCTCAGAACCCTCAGGACTTCTGCAGTATAACTGTTCTCCAGCTTGTGAGTCACCCACCCAGCATTTATGGGATTTGATGTTAACACGATTGTGCCCCTCCTACCATCTCATTGCAGCTTCTCCTTTGTCTTTGGATGTGGGGTGGTTTTTTTTGGTGAGTTCCAGTGTCTTTCTGTAGATGGTTGTTCAGCAGTTAGTTGTAATTCCGGTGCTCTTGCAAGAGGGAGTGGGCACACGTCCTCCTACTCCACCATCTTGATTCTTCCTTGCTGTCTTACTTCTTAAATACAAGTCAACATCTGAAATATCAGTGCCTAGAATCATTCTGTGGCCTGAGATCATCGCTATGTGGGTAAAGTCCAAATTCCCCAGCATGGCACCCAAGTCTCTTTGACAGTTTCTCCTCTATACTTTTGCCACTCCAAACGTTTCACCTTTTATTCAAAACTATTCATTTCCTTCTTCCCTCACTTTATTTTTTCTATCTATAAGTATTCAGTTATGATAGTAGAGAGTTATGTTTTTTTTTTTTTTCTCTGCTGTAAAAATTCTACTTACTCTTAAAGGCCCAAAGTCTTTGTGGTACTGTGGTACTTTCTCTCATCCCAAGGTCAGACCTGATTCCTGTATCCTTTGTGTATGTAACTATTCCATCACATTGTTAATGTTGGCTCTAAAAACCCTTTGTCTCCTCATTATTTTGAGAGATTCTAAAAGCCAAGTATCAATGTCTGTTTTCCAGTGTTTACTTCCTATTTCATGAGAGCAAGCTTTATTCTTAAAGGAAGGAGCCAATAAAGATTTGGCAAAGGACTGAGAAAATGAAAGGAAGTACAAATGCAAGGTCAAACATATTTCATTTGTGAAACGTGTTGCTAGGTACTGGTGTTTAGATAAATGGCTCATGGTCCACTCTGCTTTCAAAACAAAGTCTAATGGTTTCTGTCTATACATTCCAGCTCATCAAAGATTTGCTGTGTTTATTTTCTCCGGTTGTTCATTTATCTCAATTCTTTGAACAGGTTGGAGTTCAAAGCTGCCTTTTAACTTTTTCTTATATTTTATGATATATTTTAGGCTTTTCTTAGATTAAGAAGCATAAACCACTTACCCTAGAAAATGCATAACAGATCAAAGTAAGGTACCTCTGAAGAGTACACTTAAGAACTAAGAAAGGATAGCAATATTACCATATAATCATTTCAATTTTTCTATCTTTCAAAGCCAGAAGGATCCTTCTTTGCCTTTCCAGACCATCAGTGATCACTCCCTCTTATAAACTCTTAGAAGATGGTATACAAATGATTTACTAATTAATTAATCACTGCCTGATGTAATGTTCCATGTTGTAGCTTATGCTTCTCTAATTTTAATATCCATACCTCTTTATCTCTTTGCTAGATTTTAAAGTCTTTAGGCATAAAATATTCCTTGGAAACTAGTGGTCTGTTTCATATATTATTCAAATAATCACTCAAATTTTGTTTTGACTCGTTTTAATCCTTAGAATACACAGTACTTGGAATTCATGCTTATTGTGTTTCATTTGGGGTAGGGGTGCATTTCTTTTGCTTAGTTTGTTTAATTTAACTGTAGATTATATATTCATCCTTTGCTACCCCTTACTTTTGTGATGATGATCAAGGTGCTTAATTACAACGAGGCTCACTTGGTATATTTTAATTGAATAGTGACTGTTTGGTGGGATGACATTAAAAGGAATCATCTTGCGATTCATATTATTTTGCTCGGGACTTGAATGTTGAAGCATACATGGTTCTAGACTTGGTTCTGAGAAATGACAAGAGGGAGAGGACAAGATTTACTCTGTGTTAATAACAATAGAGTTTAAATGCACACGGTTTTTACCCTTTTGTGCCCTGGTATAGTCCCAGTGGTTTCACCCATTTCATTGTTTGTGTTTACGACACATACACTGTCAGGAAGGAATTTGCTTCCTTCATGGCGGTGTACTCACTTCAGATTCTTAGATTCGTATATTATTTCAGTGAGAAAGAACTGGAATCAAATGAGGGTCTGTAGCTGGATCCTTGAGGCTATTTAGTTAAATAATTAATTTATTAATATGATTAATAATATATTAATATTAATATATTAACATATTAACTATATATATTAATATGTGATCACAGGAGTCATAGTTCTGTGGCAGCAATAAATCTGCTCCAACTTACGGTTTGAAAGCACAGAAAAAAGATGAAATGATCTCTCTGCTCTTAACCTTCAACTCTGACTGTATCCTGGTTGGAACACCAAAGTGACCCGTCTGTCTCTCTTCACCTCTCATTTTCAATTTGAAGGGGAAAAAAAGAGAAGGTGGTCAGTCAGAAGCAGAGGGTATAATTAAAGCTGTTCATGAGAAAAGTAGAACATAAGTATTCTTTCATTTCTAGGAATCCTTCTTTCTCTTCTCCCCATAAGAACAACAATAACAAAAAATTTACAAGTGAGTGCAATTACATTTGGAATGAAAAGTTAGGGAAATATTGGTATTCAATGTTTTTCTGAATTTTTCTGCAAAGTAGCTCATTTCTACCATCAACACGGCCACAGTCCCTTGCCAAGCATGCACCAAAGCAACTGTGTATCCCGCTGGCATCACCTGCCTAGGCTTCAGAGGATGGACAGTTTTCTATTTTGAATGTCAGTGCAACCTGCTCTCCAAGGCCTCTGAAACACCTAAGCCAGAAAGTCTGCTTGCAGAACGGAATTCCTGAATCAAATGTTCAAAGCTCATTACCCCTAAAGAGCTCCGAACTTCCTGCCCCACGACCATCTGACAGATGGAAAAAGGAGAAAGCCCCTGCTAGGGTTTCCAAGGCATGAAAATCTCTGTTCATATTTGTTAGTAACACGAAGCTTGGAATCCTCAGACAGCATTTCCCTTCACTGAGTCTGCAAATCCCCTCGCTGTCCTTTTATGTGTAACAGAATTAATTCCCAGAGCCAGCACTAAGCTAACACACGATGACAGCTTCTCCCTCAGCGCAGTCTGGGGAACATGCAGCGTCAGGTTCCAAATGAAAGTCCCGTGTCCTTTTGCCTTCTATTCCCTCGCAGTGAAGAAGCAATACAGGCCAAATTGAATGAAAGCTGCCTTGGAGTACATTTGCATGGGTCCGTCCGCTGCCCTCTGTAACCGATAGGTGGCGCTGCTGCAAAGCAGATCAATATGCCGGGAGCGCCTCCGGGACCGTGTTCAACAGCCCTGGAGCCAGGTGGGCAGCCTAGCTCGTGCACACCCCGGCGAACAGCAGAGGGACCAGCCCTCGTTCTCCTATCAAAAACGATGTTTACTCGTCACTAAGCAGGTGGTTCATCCACAAATTAAAATAGCATATTTGCACAGGACCCAAACTTTGACCTATATTTCAATAAATCGTCTTCTCTTTAATCATCTTCAGATTCTTTTCCTTAAATGAGCTTAACTCCAGTTTACCTCGTTAAAATATTTTTAAATATTCATTACATTACAATTCCCTCGGCAAGTGCTGAGAGTATTGTTGTTGTCTGTTTTAATACATGAGAATCAAGACTTCATTTTCCCCCTTTCTCCCTTTAACCTGGCGCTGTCTTTCTTGGCTTTGAGAGAAATAGTATCTAAGGATGGCAGGGACCACAGACAAGAACAGAAGCTCTGATTTCAGAAATCCGTCCGTCAGAAGCAAGGGGAAAAAAATCAAAACTGGATCAAGAAGAGATAGACACATACATACATGTGTGTGTATCTGTGTTTGTTTATCTTCCCTGTGGAATTCATCCATGTTTTATTCATTAATGCCTTTTCATATCTTGACAGAGACAATGTAGTTATTTTATTGAAATGATGTGCATGAAGATAAAGTGAGGTTAAAACAACAGCACCACGTGAAAATCACTCCTGTCCGTCTGAAATGAGTTGCTGATCAGCTAAAAAGAAGCTGCAAGGAAATAAATGCTAAATGAAGCCAGTAGTCCTGCCCACCCTGTGCTTGTCCATCCCTTTTTCACGACTCTGGGGATCATTAGCTGATGAGTGATCTCGGAGCTCAGCTTCCTGGAATCGTGATGCCACAGAGAAAGTGATAGGAAACTGTACAAATGCTTCCAAATTCACAAGACATTTCTGAATTTTTCACTTCACAGAAAAAAATGACTCTAAGCCTTCTAAAACTGGTTCTGAATATTTTTACTCATAATTCTGGCAAAGCATCAATTTCCAATGACACCCAAGACAACTCCCCCCCCCCCAAATGATTCCTTTCCCCAAGAAGCTACTAAACTGAACAGTCTCCGGAAGCCAGCGACATCCTCCCTACATGACTGAGAACTGGCAAATGTTTCCCGCGCTTGGAAGAACTGGGTAGAACAATAGTAATCAGGTTGCAGAGCAGACATCCATAGCACTCGTCCACATTACAGTTACTGGAACTCAGTGTTAACTCCGTTTTCATCACCAGTGAAGCTCATTTATTCCTGTCAAGCTCAGCCTTTCTAAGGGCAGCCAATTCCCCAGAAATACATTTATCACACTTGGTGTTCAGTGCATCTAGAACCTAAGCTGGGCACCATCATAGGTTTCTGAACATTCTCAAGTTATGTGATTGGCCAGAGTTCCACGATTAATTTTTTGAAGTATCTAGTTTCAGGAAGTCTGTCTCTTCCTAGGTTAGGTAAATAATGCATTTCTACATAAGAGACGTTTGATGGTATCAGGAAAACCGTTCTGACACCCTGCCCTCCATCCAAATGGAAAACTGTTGAATCATAAATCTGATTTTATAAAAATCCATTTCTAAACCTCCTACAGCTAAACATTAAGTTCCTTCCTGCTGCCATGCCTGATACTATATGTCTCTCCAAAAGGTGTCTTTTAAACTTAGTTTTCTTTTTTAAAAAAGTTGTATCTTCCATTTCTAAAGACAAGAATACTCGTAACCCAATTGGAATATTTTTTCTTAATAGTACAAATATTATTTAAGTCACCTTTGAGTCAATGCAGGGTCTATCTTAGATGATTATTGAGGAATTCCCTCTGTTTCTGATCTCCCTCCTCCTCTGCCCCTCTACTCTTAATTCTCCAAATTATGGTACATTTAAAAAAATGGACAAATAAACATAAAACAGATGTCCAAGCCCACTTCAAGAGATCCTTGTTCACTTGCTATGCAAAGAAGAGATTTTTAGAACAGAGATCCAGTGAAAGATTATAGTTGATTGAATTTTCTTTGAACAGCACATTTCCAAAGCATCATGTCAGAACACCCATGACATATCCATTGGTCTCAATGAATTTTTATTAAGTTTAGTCAGTGGGGCAAATGAAATTTTAAGGCTGTAATTCTTCAAAGTGATTCATCTCAATCACAGAACAGTACTCATCACTCTCCAAAACTATTTATTTGTATACACGTTTATTTTTCTCTTCCAATTGAATGAATCTTTATTAAAATACGCTGGAATACTGGTAGATTCGTAGGGACTCAATAAATAATTGTGATGAATAAACAATATACCACACATTCTGGTGTTACACGTGGAAATAATATAAGAAGTTAATTCACCTTCCTTCATTGTTGGTAGGAACGTAAAGTGGTTCAGCCACTTTTGAGATCAGTTTGTTGGTTTCTTTCGAGATTAAAGATACCCTTACTGTATGATTCAGCATCTGTGGGACTCAGCAATCCCACTTCTAGTTTTTACTCAAACGAATTGAAAATTTACATTCTCCAAAAAACTGTACAAAATGTTTACAGACACTTTGTCCATACTTGCTGAAAATTGGAGACAACCAAGATGTCCTTCAGCAGGTGAATGGACAAGTGAACTGTGTTGCGTCCATACAATGGAACATTATTCAGCAATAAAGAGGAATGAGCTGTTGATGAAACATTCACATTTGCTCAGTACAGGAAACCAGACCAGAAGATTACATCTGCCTTGGTCCATTTATGTGACATCCTTGGGAAGGCAAAACTACAAGGGTGGGAACGAGAAAAGTATTTGCTTGAGAGATTTGAGGAGGAGGAGTGACTGACTCAGAGGGGACACGGGAATTCGTAGGGTGATGGAACAATTCTCTATGGCGCTGTGGAGGAGGACACACAACTCTGCATTTGTCAGAACCCACAAAAGTATACACCACAAGGAGTGAGCTTTATTACATGCAAATTAAAACAAACCAACAAAGAGAAAACAGGAGGATCCCAGATGAAATGCAGATTCCGACAAATGAATCTCACTGCATTACAAATATGAGAGGAAACCTCCCTGGAGAGAATGGGGCAAAAAATGAGGTGACCTAAGTTAATGAAGTAAACAGTGGTTTGACTAGAAAATATAAGACAAAAGACAAAGAAATCTATATCTAAACATTGTACTGTAGTTGGTAAGTTTGTTTTTCAGGGGTACAGGTTAGCAATTCGGAAACTGCTTTACAAGTATACTAGAGTTTAACAAATCTGTCAGTTGTGAATAAGCAGAACCACGTTTCTCACTGCCAAAGAGAGAAGTGAAAGGTGAACTTGAGTAAGAACTGTGGTATCAGAGACAGAAAGAGAGAAGAGAGGGGAGGTACTGATGAATGTGTACATAGGATAGTATCCATGCGTATATATTACCTAGTTCTATGCAGTGAGGGGGCCTAGGAGCAGTGACAGGCCAGTAACAAGCACAACTGATGCCCAGATCTTCATTTCTAAATGCCGTTCACTGATAGTAGGAACCAGGGCTCCTTGGAGAAATAGTTGATTCTAGGGTCCAGGACATATAAAATGATTCTGGAGCATCTTGAAGTGCCAGTAATTAAAAGGGTGCCCCTCCCCAAAACAGAGGCATATCAAAAAGACATACAAGCTTCCAATGGGACAAAATAAATAAAGGGAATATTGGATTACAACACAAATAATAGTAGAAAAGTCCGTGACATGATGAGATAAATGACTAAGTAAATAAATAAATGGGGAAATGGACAAATATTCCTTACAGAAGAATCCCAAATAATCAGTGTAGAAGGAATAATGGAAACAGAAAAACACCACTGGACCACCATAGTAATAATTGCTTCTTGCAGAATCCACTGCTAGATGCTAAAATTTAGTGAGCAAATGTGAAGGAGAAATAGGATACATGAATAACCTCAAAGCATCTCTCCCATAACTTATTAATTGGCATCATGGTTTTTAATATGTTCCCAGGAAGTCTTTGATACTCCTCCCTACAGGACGTGGACCTTCATTCCTCTCCTCTGAAATGTGGGCTGGTCTTAGTGACTTGCTTCTAATGAATAGATTATGAAAAGAAAAAGAAAAGAAAAAATAACAGTAGAAAAACCTGGCAGACAATAGCTTAATAAAGCGTTTGAGGCTAACATCACCGGTAATAAGTCACAGTGATGTCATGTACCCTCTGGTATAATGTGATAATAAGGGCACTTCATCTCTTTACTCTTTTTCCCCTAAATTTATAACCTCCATCTAATCATGAGAAAATGCAGGACAAACAAAAATGGAGGTACATTCTACAGAATACTTGTACAGTACCCTTCAAAAGTGTCAAGGTTACACATCAAAAAAAAATAGAAAAGAAAAGAAAAAGAAAGAAAGAAACAGATTGGTGGAAACTAAGGTGGTGTGACGACTAAATGCAGTGTTGAATCCTGGAACAGAAAAAGGTTATATTTTCATATTTGAAAAGTTGGAGAACCCCAAAGAGACTCTGCAGTTTAGCTAATAGTAGTATCGAACCCATGTGAATTTCTTAGTTTGGATAAACATGCCGTGATTATATAAGATGTTAACATAAAAGGGAAACTGGATCAAGGGTATACAGGATTCTCTGTACTATTTTTACAACACTTCTGTAAATCTGAAACCATTTCAAAATAGAACTTTAAAAAGAAAACAAGTTAACTAGTCATATGTGTCCAATGAATAACGAAGAGCAAAACTGGTAAAGGATACCGCTGTTGAGTATGGATGTTAGCAGCAAGGGAGCAGATCAGAAATGCAGTGCCGGAGGAGTAGTTAGGATTTGGAGATCTAGAAAGTAAGAGGAGGGTGTAACAGGAACAGAGTTATAGCAGCAGGAGTGCACATCTGGTGAAGAAAGTCCTGAGTGAAGCAGTCCAACCGAATCTTGGGCTGGAGAATAAGGGAGGGCAGACTTAGCAGGACTCTCTTCTTGTATAAATCATGGCTTTGCAATGTAAGTATATGATTTAATTACTTGCAACATGTATTTCTCTAAATGAAAATATCTTGGCCTTTATTCATAGAGAAAAGGGTGAGTTCCTTACTGTCATCCAGACGTTATTCTCATCAACTTGTGTAACTAGTAGAAATGTGTTTGTGATGATTTGGTTTGGGGCAGTTTTTCAGCTGTCAGTGAACCTGTTACTGCCCCATATAGCTGATGAAACATCACTGAGTCAGTGTCTCAGAGGGAGTTTAGGTGGGGAAGTTAAGATCACAGCATCCGATTGAACTCTTAGAATACTGAGAAGTGATATAAGCTTCCTGGATCACTATTTAGTTTCTTTTTTACAATTGTTAGTCAGAGACCCTCCCAAGTGCTCCTGAGTCACTATCCCCAGATACTGGCTATTTCCCATCACAAGGTGACCCCTACCCAAAAGTCTTATCATCTTTGTGCTTGAGGGATTTGAGACATCTTTACTGGAAATGTTAGTAGTGTTTCTATACCATTTAACATTTAGTTAAGGAGTCTGCCTGGAGTGACTGTGGTATCGTGTATTGTCACATCCTCTATAATCCCCATCTAGAAAGCTTCCTGTGGCACTCAACAGCCCTCTGTGGTCTTCTTTGATGTGCAACATCTTTTCTACTTCATTTTATGGGAAACATTTTATGGGAGAAATACAAAGCGCAGTCCTCTAGGGGGTTGGCATGCTACTTAGTTGAAGTTTGACTAATGATAGGAACTGCAGACGAAGCCTGGAAGCAAATTCCCTTCACTGTCTTCATTTCATCGCCGATCATTAAATGCCAGTGGCCGTGTGTTTCCAAGTATCAATCCTGCCCACCAAATGCAAACACACATTGACCCTCCTCATGCAATGAGCCCACACACACACACACACACACACACACACACATATACTTTGCTTTCATTATAGAGAATCAAGTCTGGAAACAACTGTCTGGGTGAGGAAGATTATTTCCTGCCTGTAACGAAAAGGGTAAAAATGTGCCCATGAAACTCTGTCTCCTAGGAATTCACTACTGCTCAATCCAAGATTTCACCGGGAAACAAGTTCTGGGTGGGGGGTTGGGAGGCTGCATGGTTGGAGGTGTCTTCATCCAATTCCGTGCTAAAATCTGGGCCGCACGTGACACAGGAACCCCAGAAAGTGAACATATATTTTGCACCCCCCACAACGTGATCAAACACAGATAACTATTAATAATTCTCCTTTTGTTCTTAAAGTTAATTATGGGCTGGTCCAGAGAGCACCAAGGATCAGCTCCTGCCTGACGAGAGTGTCTCACGGTAGAGGGTGCAGGAAAGCATTTCCTAGGAGATGGACTTAATTAAACTGAAAAATACAGAATGTTAAGGTTAAAACCTTACATTCACAGTGTGGTTTGATCCAGCGAGGGGGCTTTAATCCAAGCAGAAGATGATGGTACATGAGAATGTGAATATGACAGTGATGAGGGATCCCAGCCAGACTTCCAGAGGCCAAGAGAAAGCCCAGGTCATTGTAATGAAGAGCTCTCACCATTTTTTCCCTACCTGCCTGGCCCCATGGCCATGGACCAGAGGGACTCCATTCATTTTACAGAGGAGTACGATGCCCATTCAGACTTTGACATCACTGTGGAAATTCAAACAAAGGCTTTTTTGCAGAAGTGGTTTTCATCCCATGGACACCCCATGTTCTGCAGGGAAAAGGACTCTGCCCCAGTCCCGATTTTTCCTGGCTCTGCCCTGCTCATGAGCCTGCCTGCACGAATTCCCTTGGCCCTCCCCACGTGCCCAAATCCTTTCCCCCTGGCACGCACACACACACAAAACTCTTTGGAACTGAGTCCCTAAGAAAACAGAGACAAGGGCCTCTTTTTTATGCGTGGTGCCAAACAGGAGCGAAAACTGTCTGCTCCTACTCATAAATTCTGTTTTATTGCAACAAGAAAGCACGCTCTTTCTCTGTCTCTCTCGCACACACACTCACACACATCCACTCCCAGAAATGTTCTGCTTTCAGCACATGATCAATAGGAGGATACCCACTTCAGGAGAGTTGCAGTTGCTGGTTGCATCTAGCAGGTAATGGAAACTCTGGCAAAGTTTCATTCTGGAAGAGCCATCAGAGTGGTCAGCATGAAGCCTGGTTTCAGTCCCCAAGAGAGAAAACGAGTGAGCACTGACCGGGGTGAGTCCGTCCCTACACAGTCACTTCCTCAGCACAACTTGTCACAGGGTGTCCTGACATGCTAGCTTGATATTAGGTAAATAGATACACAGGATGAGAAATCGCAGAGGAAAATAATTGTACCTGGCAGAGAGGGATAGGGAGACATTTCTGGACCCCTAATCTTCTTTACTAAGAAAATCACTCTCTGGCATCCCAAAATGTCAAAGTGAAAGTCTGATAAGGTTAAGGGATTTGATTTTCTCTAAAGATAAAGGAAATAATAGTCAAACCAAAAAAATTGTTTAACAGGAAAACAATACCCTGGTCTCTTTCACACCTCAGAAGAGAAACTCAAAAATCAATTTGCAAAGAAAGTTCTTGCTTATCTTGTGAATTAGGAACTCTGCAGATGAAAAATTCCCGTCTTCGACTTCAGTTTCTACTGCAAACCTGAGAAGCAGCTCAGTTAGTGTTCTTGAAAGCGCCCCTTGTCAAGTTGAGGGCCTGTGATGTCCAATTGTTTTTTTGAGAAGATGATATTTTTCTACCTCATGCCTACCCCTTCCATTTTCCCAGCTGCTTCAGCAAATACATGCAAGACTCTGCATTCAGGTGGGTTTTGTCACCTGTCTCTCTAAACATCATGCCCAAGTCCAACCTGAACAATTCTGAATACTACTTAATGAAATCACTTTCTTTGCTTAAAAAACAGCAGTATCGAGCTTTGAAATGTGGTAATTCTGTTAGCTCATTATAATTACCCTCAAGATAATCAGTAATTACCTTCTTTTAACCTTCAGTTCTATCGTGGGCTACAGCTAAAGGACTCAAGTCAGAGGAATGAGGGTTCTCACTCTCCATGAAGGTATTTGTTCTTAAATGTGTCTTTCAGTATGCACCCTCTCCTCCTCTCCTGCTTTGTTTTCTTTTCTTTTCTTCTCTTCTTTTTTTCTTTTTGCAGTGCACAGGCATCTTGTTGTGGAGCACGGGCTCTAGGCACATGGGCTTCAGTAGTTGCAGTGGCTGGGCTCAGTAGTTGGGGTGTGTGGGCTCTAGGGCAAGCAGGCTTCAGTAGTTGTGGCGTGCAGGCTCAGCATTTGTGGCTCGCGGGCTCTAGAGTGCAGGTTCAGTAGCTGTGGTGCACAGACTTAGTTGCTCTGCGTCATGTGGGATCTTCCTGAACCAGGGATCAAACCCATGTCCCCTGCGTTGGCAGGTGGTTTCTTAACCACTGCACCAGCAGGGAAGCCCCCTCAGCTTTGTTTTCTTTATTTGGGTGGTTTCCCCTTCACTAGGACTCTCATTTTCAAAGAATGGTGTTTGTTTTAAAGTGAAAAAGTGACTTCCAGAAGGATGAAGACACCACCTTTTAAAAGGAAGAGAAGAGATATGTACCCCAGTCACACTCCATCATAGGTTGTTTCGCTTTTTCCTCATCATTGATCTCAGGTCAGTGGTAAGGACACTGGGGTACACAAGGTTTGTATAACTCAGGCACAGCTCAGCTGAGAGGTGGAACTCCAGTCCAAGCTTCTGAGATCCTGACTTCCCTGTCCTACGCTGGGAAGCTTCCCAAGGTCCTGAAATGGGTTGTGAGAACTAGCAGAAAAGATCCACGATGTCTGAAACTGGGCATTTTTAATTTGCTTTCCTTTCCAATGAAATATTGAATCCTTAAAAACAGCATTTGCTTTGTTTAAGCTTCAGTATTGAATATTAGTCTTGTAAGAAGTTTTTTTTGTTCTGTTTTTTTGTTTTTTTGAGCAATAGTAGGAGTCAGTTAGTGTAAAATATTCTAAAATATTAGCTACAGGGACTTCCCTGGTGGTACAGTGGGTAATACTCCACATTCCCATGAGGGGGGCCCAGGTTCAATCCCTGGTCGGGAAACTAAATCCCTCATGCATGCCGCAACTAAGAGTTTGCCTGCCAAAACTAAAAATCCTGCATGCCACAAGGAAGATCCCACGTGCTGCAACTAAGACCCAGCACAGCCAAAATAAATAAATAAATAATTATATAAATAATTATATAAATAATTATATGTATAATAAAACATTAGCAACAAAAAGTGTGTTTTTTAATGCCAAGAAAAATATGATTTCGCCCTTTTTAGCACCTCCTGGATCTTTATTTTAAAAAATGCCAAGAAAAGAAAAATGGCAGTGCTGAAAGCCAAAAACTTAATAGAAAGAATCTGACCCTTTAATTACCCAAGCTAAATGGAATTTAGAAGCACATCATGAATGATGAAAAATCTTCCTTTTCCTTTTGGGAAAAGAAATCTATTTTATATTATTAACAAGAGCAAGAAATATTTTTTAAACGAATCTCTTTGTATATGGCACCTAGAGATAGATTAAAAGGCAAAGAGTCACTTACTACCTACAAATATAAATATAATCTCAGTATCTTTCCTTTAAAAGTCCAACTCACCCAACTTAATTTATTGACAATATGAGTTAAAACTGTTTATAAAAGAAGAAACCTAAGTAATTGTATACAATAAAATCTATACAACAATCAATACATAGCTAACTGAATTCTCATTTATTATTTTTTAAATTATAATACTTGTCATAGAGAGTAAATATCAAAGTACTATTACAAACACCAGCTGAATATCATACCTGTATGACAAATAAACTATATAAAAAGTAGAAAGGAAGCAGTAACATATTGCATATATCTGGTTTTAAAGTATGTGCATGTATATTGCTTCTGTATCAGGGGTTGGTAGACTAAACTTAAGGGCTGAATCCCGCCCCACTGCCTGTTTTGTGTCAATAAAGTTTTATTGAAACACAGCTCTGCTCATTTGTTTACATAATATCTCTGGCTGTTTTCATGCACACACAATGGCAGAATTGAGTACTTGCAGCTGAAACAGTCTGCCCTGCAAAGCCTAAAATATTTATCATTTGGCTCTTTACGAAAAAGTTTACCAATCTCTGATCTACATATGACACATACCTACTTATCTGTTTTTATGGAATTAATTTTCATTTAAGGATCTTTCCTGGATTTACTGCAGTGACAAATTCTGGAGTTAATTGATGAACATGTAAATTTATATACTTGGGTAAACTCTGTGATTATGTTTCTATTCAGCATGATAAAACTAAGTACATGTATAAACACATAGAAATATATAATATACACCAACAGACAGAAATCCTAGAAGTATACATAGAGATGTGTCAGATGAACAGGTATTCACACATGTAGGCAAACGTTCATAGAAACTCTCCAAAAGATTTGAAGTTGCTCTTTGCTACCTGGGAGGCCTTGGCCTTTCTTGGCCTCAGTTTCCCCATCGGTAAAATGGCGATAATAATTGTTATATTATCGCATACTAGCATAATACTGTTATCATGATTAAAGAAATGAGTGCCGAATAGAGTGCCCAGCACAGAGTAAGCACTTAATAAATGTAAGTCACTAATATTTTCTGTTGCTGTGTTGACAACCCTTGCCCACAAGGAGGCACTTCCATCTCTGAGAGAAGGTATGTGATCTTTCATATAGGGAAGATCAAAAGTTAGTATCAGAATGTTAGCTTTGCCATCTAGACACCTGTATGAAAACCAAAGGATGTGCCTTATCACTGTGCCAACAATCTGAACTCCAGATTCTTGTCAGAGCTTAATCTAGATTAATCTAAACTTAATTTAGATTAGCTCTTCTTCGACTCATATAAAAAGAAAACTCAATGATTGGAAAATACCTAGGATGGTATCAGGCAAACGCTAATCATCCAATTGTATAGCCTTTTTTTAATATAAATTTATTTATCTGTTTATTGGCTGTGTTGGGTCTTCATTGCTGTGCACGAGCTTTCTCTAGTTGTGGTGCGTAGGCTTCTCATTGCGGTGGCTTTTCTTGTTGTGGAGCACAGGCTTTAGGTGCGCGGACTTCAGTAGTTGTGGCACGCAGGCTGAATAGTTGTGACTCGCCAACTCTAGAGCACAGGCTCAGTAGTTGTGGTGCACGGGCTTAGTGGCTCTGTGACATGTGGCATCTTCCCGGACCGGGGATCGAACCGGTGTCCCCTGCATTGGCAGGTGAATTCTTAACCATTGTGCCACCAGGGAAGTCCCCTGATAGCCTTTTTAAAGTTTATTCAGCACCAAGTTTGCTAGCGAAGGGAACGCATCATCTAGGATATATTTCCTTCACCTGGCATCAGTTTCTCAGGTGCCAGGGAAGACCTCCTGGACTTCACAAACACTAGCTTAGCTCTATACGAAATTGCTCTAATTGGGCGTTTTGTCCATCCAATGTCATTCGGGGTCTGTTTCTTTCTGGTACCTCTTTCTCTCATCAACTTCATCTGGTTTTTGAGTTACTGGTGTCCGGTAATAATTTCTTGGCTCTGTCTCTGGTTTCTCTCTTATATGGCTTTTGTCATCTTCTATACAGTTCATGATCTCAGTGTTCAACTCTGTTTTTGCTTCACCACGGGGAATGAATAAGATTAACTTTCTGTGTCTTAACAAAGCCCTCACTACCAGCTCCTGCCAATCTTCATCCCTTTGCTGGTATCACACCAGATAGAATAAAATACTTTTCACTGAATTAATATCTCATGTTACATCTTTACTTTGGTTTATGGTCACTGTAAGAAATGTCTACATGAAGTACGTTTTTGCAGCTTCTAGCAAAGTTTCTTTTGAAGGATTTGTCCATTATTAATCAGGAGCTCCGATGGCAGGCTTTATATGAGACTGTTTTGCACACAATTTAATGCCAGACACTCTCTCTTCTAAATACCTGAAATGTGTGTTTTTTTTCAGACTATGAAGGCACTCTAACCTTTTCTTTCTATTAACTATCTATCTGTTGGCTTAATAACTGGAAGCTCAGACTAAATATGACATTTGAATGTAATTACTGCCTAATCCAAGTTTTTCTGAGAATTTTTGTTATCGTCTATGAAGTCACAGATCTCTTCTGGGGACCTAAGAGAAATATGAAAACAACACCCCAAAACACATTTTTTAAACATTCTGCATGCCATGATTTCTGAACAGAATCGTAGAATTAATCATTACACTTAAATTTTAGTGAAATGATAAAGGTCCATCTGTGGCTGTTAGCCATCCTGAATTTTCCTGGAATCTTAGTTCAACAGGTTGTCCAAAACTTTGATAGTAGGAGGAGGGGAGGTATATATATTTAAGAACAAACTAAGAGCCATATACAGAGTGGAGTTAGGTATTATTAAATACCATGGCTATTGAATTAGTTCCTCAAGGTGAGGCAGCTTCCTTTCACTCTGACCAGGGATCCCTAGATGCTATGGAATCTCTCAATTTTGAGCAGACATATTTTAATTGAGATATAATTGACATATAACATTATATTAGTTGCAGATGTACAACATAATATTTCAATATTTGTATATATTGTGAAATGATCACCACAAAAAGACCAGTTAACATCTGTTACCATATTTACTTTAAAATTTTTTATTGTGATGATGACTTTTAACATCAGCTCTCTTAGCAACTTTCAAATATGAAGCCCAGTACACATGTCCCCCTTATTACCCATGGTTTTGTTTTCCACTGCTGCAATTTCCCACGGTCAACAGCAGTCCAAAAACATTAAATAGAAAACTGGAGAAAGAAACAATTCATAAGTTTTAAAAATAAACTTATTTATCTATTTATTTATTTATTGGCTGTGTTGGGTCTTTGTTGCTGCACTCAGGCTTTCTCTACTTGTGGCAGGTGGGGGCTACTCTTCCTCGCAGTGCACGGGCTTTTCATTGCAGTGGCTTCTCTTGTTGCGGAGCACAGGCTCTAGGCACTCGGGCTTCAGTAGTTGCAGCATGTAGGCTCAGTAGTTGTGACACATGGGCTTAGTTGCCCCGAAGCATGGGGGCTTTTCCTGGACCAGGGTTCAAACCCGTGTCTCCTGCATTGGCAGGCGGATAACCACTGCACCACCAGGAAAGTTCCCATAAGTTTTAAATTGCACACAGTTCTGATAAAATCTCTTGCCATCTATTAGTCACTTCGTAGTCCTCTTGGGTATCAGATTAACTGTCGAGGTATCACACTGCTTATGTTCAAGTACCCATATTTTACTTACTAATAACCACAAAGTGCAAGAGTCAGGAGGTTGGCGATTTGAATACGCCAAAGAGAAGTCATACAGTGCTTCCTGTAAGTAAAAAGGTGAAAGTCCAGCTTTGCTGTCACACCTCAAAGTGCAAAAGATACAGCCACAGTGGATGATAAATGCTTAGTTAGGATAGAAAAGACATTAAATATATACTATAAGATGTTTTGAGAGAGAGACAACATCCACGTAACTTTTAATACAGCATATTGTTATAATTATTCTACTTTATTATTAGTTATTGTTGCTCATCTCTGTCTAATTTATAAATTAAATTTTATCATAAATATGTTTGTAAGGGGAAAAACATATATAGGGCTATCCACAGTTTCAGGCATCCACTGGGGTCTTGGAATATATCCCCCTTGGATAAGGGGGAACTACCATAATATTAACTATTATTAATACTGTACATTACATTCCCATGACTTCTTTATTTTATAGCTGAAGTCAGTTCTTTTTGACTCCCTTTACCCGTTTCACCTCCCCACCCCACCTCCCACCCCTGGCAACCACCAGTCTGTTCTCTGTACCTATGAGCTTGGTTTTACTTTTCTGTCTTTAGAGCCCACATATAAATGAGATCATACAATGTCTTTCTCTGTCTCACTTATTTTACTCAGCATATTGCCCTGAAAATGGCAAGATTTTATTCTTTTGATGACTTTATCGGATTCCATTGCCTGTGTGTATATTTCACATCTTCTTTATCCATTCATCCATCAGTGGACACTTACGTTGTTTCCTTATCTTAGCTATTATAAATACTGCTACAGTGAACATTGGGGTGCATGTATCCTTTTAAATTAGTGGGTTTTGCTTTCTTCAGGTAAATACCCAGTAGCAGAATTGCTGGATCACATGGTAGTTCTAGTTTTAGATTTTGAGGCACCTCCATGCTGTTTTGCACAGTGGCTGCACCAGTTCACATTCCTACCCACAGTGCACATGGGTTCCCTTCTCTCCACATCTTTGCCAACACTGTTATTTCTTGTCTTTTAGACAGTAGCCATTCTAATAGGCATGAGATGCTATCTCATTGTGGTTCTGATTTGCATTTCCCTGATAATTAGTGATGCTGAGCATCTTCTCATGTACCTGTTGGCCATCCGTGTGTCCTCTTTGCAAAAATGTCTGTTCAGATACTCTGTCCATTTTTTAATGATTGTTTGGTTTTTTGCTATGGAGTTGTACGAGCTCTTCATATATTTTGGATATTAGCCCCTTGTAAGATATATGATTTGCAAATATTTTCTCCCATTCCATGTGTTGCCTTTTCATTTTGTTGATCGTTCCTTTCGATATAGTTCCATTTGTTTATTTTTGCTTTTGTTGCCTTTGCTTTTGGAGTCAGATCCAAAAAATCATTACCAAGACCAATACATATTTTTTATCATGAGATTTTTCTGATGTTTTTATTCTTATGTTTCATAGATGAATGGGTCATAGTATTAACATACCATACATTCTCAATAAATAATCACTACTTTAAAATGTATGTAATTATGTCTTTATACATGTTGAAAAAAAGGAACCCCTTGGGGAACATGCATGAAGAGAAAATCAAGTGTTTCGAAATCTGTGTATTGTTACAGAGATCCACTGGTGTGGTGTATTGGTATTTTAGTGTAATACAAATATGAAAGGGAACTAATAGTCCACCTGTAAATAGTGATTTTTGCATAAGGCGGGGGCTAGATCTTGGCAAATGCAAAACATGTAATAAATAACACTTAAAGGAAATCACCATCCTTTTTTGTGGCTTAAAACAAACATTTATTATTATCCCTCTTGGTTGTGAGAGTTGACGGGGCCCACCCGGGTGTTTTGCCTTTGGTTTCCCATGCTGTTGCGGTCAGATGGCGACGAGGCTGGAGTCATCTGGAGGCTCTCTCCCTCACGTGTGGGGCCTGGGCTGGGTCGGCTGGAGTAGCTGGGGGCTGGCTGGGCATGTCTTCTCACTCTCACGCTCTCCCCATGCAGCCTTTCCATGTGGCTTCCTTCACTGCATGGCAGTCTCAGCGTAGTTGAAATTCTCCAGTGGCAACTGGCTTCCCCCAAGCAAGTGGACCAAGAGCTTAAAATCATTTTCAATGGATCAAATAAAATGCTAGTAATAATTTAATGAACACTGATCCCCATTCCGGATATTATGAATATATTTGATTTTATTCTCATAACAACCCAGGAAAGTGAGTACCACTATTCCTATATTAAAGATGAAGGAACTGAGGCTCTGAATTTGTACCTAATTACCCCACACAGCCGTCAAATGGGCAATCCAGCTTGTTTTATCCCGTTCAAATACAGATTTACTCTCTCTAAAACCTACATGCTTTCTCCTCTGGCTGAGCCACCTCTTACAAAAGACCACAAGACGTTCAATGGCAAGAGATAAGGAACAGTTTAGAACGCAGCATGTCATAAATTGCACGGGATTAACAGCCAAGTTGAAGTACAGTCCACAGGACTGCTAGGACTTAAGCAGAGGCAAAATTCCCTGTGAACTCGAATTTCTGAGGCACTTTCGTAGAAGGAATTAAGTGATCTAAGTGCTGTAAAGCTTTGTTCACAAACTGAAGGTAATTTGACAAGGTATATACATTTTATTTCTATCAGCTATTTTTGCTTACCTCAAAATTCTGTGAGTATATTTTCCTTTACATTGATACTAAAATTCCAGATCTGTAAAAGGCAGAGCTGATACAGTTTTCTTTAAGTGGCTTGGAATAGTAACTCTTGGTCATCTAGATATTTTTGCTGATTTCCTTTTTACTGTATCAGACGACATGACCATTATAATTTAAGCCTGAAAGAGAGTTCAATCCACTGATTAAAGCAGGAAGAAAGGGCTGTTTCGTTAGAAGAGGCAGTTGTACTTTTCTTTATGGGAGGAATGATGGTCGTGATGCTAAATTGATGGAGTATTTTCTCTGCTGGTTGCAGACAAATAGAGATTGGCCTTGTGAAACCCTAAAATGCACGTCAAACTTCGCCTTATGCCCATGGATGTGTTACCACCAAGTTTAGAGCTTCAAGTCTATGTTGGTTCTTATTTCCTACTGCACCCCCATCCCGAGTGAGAGCCCCATTGAGGGACTATTCCAGCAAATGCAGATTCCAGAGAGAGGGAGAGAAATGACACATCCCTGTATGGGACACGCAGCAGATTCATCTTCATGCTGGTTAAATTGCCCAAATCAAGTAAAGTGGATCCACAGCAAATTAGGCAGTGGATGCCTTTGTTGAGTTCGTAAGATCTGACACCATTTGCTGGAGCTGAGGGGGAATCAAGTTGCCTGGATAAAGGCTATGTACAAGTTGTCCCGATCATTTTTTTTTCTCATGATGCTTTCTAATCCTAGGCTTACAAGTGTCTTAAGACTTCTGTGCCACCATCCAGAGTCTTTTGGTTTGGTAAAAGGAGGAATCTAGTGATACCATCAGGCATCTAGACTGTAAGCTACTGGAGGCAGGGATGTAGACAAGACAACCAGATTCTCCTGGGCATCTAAGGTAGTGCTTGTGTACACTGTATGTCCTTTACAAACAATCACCTTTCAAATGTCTGTCTGCTGCACACTTGACAGTCAAGTGATATCAAACTCTTGCAGTTGGCTTCATACCAAAGTTGGGCTCTGGAAATTGGTTTAGTTCTTTGCTCTGTCATTCTTCACTTCTCCTACTCCTGCTTAGCTTCAGGTTCTAGCTCAGATATTTTCTCCTCCAGGGAATTTTCCAAAGCCCCATTCCATGTCATGCATACTTCTATCATGTCCCTGAAATAGTCCACTGGCGGCATCTCTATATCATGTCTGTCTCCATAAACTTATTGAGAATAAAGTTCATTTCTTACCCCTCTTTGCATCTCAGTGCCCAGCTCCGTGCCTGACTTGTAGTTGGAGCTCAGTAGTATTTGTTGAAGTAAAGAATGGATGAGACAGGAACTCAATGAGGCAAACCAGGGGGCTGGGTGTCCCAGGCACCGGCAGTGTCTTCTGCATCCCTTAGAAAGGGTCGCTTGTACAGGAATTTTGTTCAAATTAACTCCACGTTGCCTCACAGAGGCATAACTCCATTTTTTAACTTTCAAAAGTTCCAAATTGCTACGGAAAACACAATTGGGAGGTTCTGACAATTAATTGACTCTGTCCTGCTTCCCTTAGGAGTCACGGGAAGAGCCAAGAGGAAAGAGGTAGAAACCGATGTAACCAGAGGGCTGGAGTGGGAGTTTCTGATTCTCCCCAGAGAGGTGCGAAATCCAGGAAAGCAGACAGAATGGAGTGATACCCAAGTAAAGCGGTGTGCTCTCCTGGCACAGGAGAAAGACAGCAAGCCAAAGGGGTCAAGCATGAATGGAAAGGAATTCAAGTTAATTTCCTAGAAGAACTGACACTATGTGAGACTTGCTTGGATGTGCCAGATATTCCGGATACCCACAGGCTGAATGGATAGTGGTGCTGACTGCCTTGCTGTGCTTTCCAGAGATGGGCAGCGTACGCTAGCTGGCTCTGCGGCAGATCGGAAATGAGGAACCCTGGGATGTTAGCTGTGAATGATCCCAGCACCGACCAGCAGATCACAAATTTATTTAAGACCAGCAGGAAATGAAGTGGGTATCATGGCCCCCTAAGGCTTTCTGATCAGTTTGGAAGGCAGGAAGGCAATGAGATACAGTAGACAGTCTTCCAAAATCAGTGAACCGTTATTTGCATCTCCTTGGGGACTAGGACATGGTGCCGACATGGAAGGACAGGAGGTCATTTTCTTCACTGTCATGCTGGGTAGCCCCTAGGAGCTTAGTCCCAGCCTCCCTTACTCCAGTGCTGCTATTGGAATTAGAGCTTCTGCAAAAGGCTGCTTTAGCAAAAGATGCTGCTAATGTTTCTCGTTGAGTTTAAAGAAAAAGAGTCAAAGAATTTCTTCATCTTCCATAGCCTTATAGTCAGCGAATAAGATTCATGGCCCTGAAGTGAGGGTTGAGTTTTTTCAGGTCAGATACTGTCCATGAGAGCAAGGCCCTGTGCTGTTGAGAGATTCTCTCGTGAACAGAAGCGAGGGATGAATTGCGGTTCCTAGCTGCATACTGAGTGTTTCCTATTAGCTCACTATCCTTTGCAGTAAATCAACTTACTCTCCATTACAATAGATGGCAATAGTGCATTACTTGTCAGCAACAAGCTGCCATAATAAGGCTGTTTGAGACAGCCTCTCAAATACAGATTGTGATGTCTGGAGAAATAGAGCTGCTTTTTAAAAAAAAGTAGGAGCCATGGCTCCATAGTAAGGTCAGATCCAGTGTTTCAACAGGAGGGTCCCTGAATTTTCTTACATCATGTCAAGAAATTTATTGCAGAGAGCGTAATGAAAATTCATGACTTAATTGAAAACTATTTATGAAATTGAGGTCCTATTAATTCAGCCACAGAAATATAGCCTCCAAACTGTCCAAAGCCTACAGAAACTACAAATTATCTGGGGGATTCTGGAAACAGCCAGAGGCTTGGATTCACAGCTTGCCTTTGCAGCTTACCAGCTATGTGACCACAGGTGGGTTCCGTAGACCCTGTCCTTGCATCCCAAGTCTAATGAAGGTGACAATCATCCCTTCTGTACGGAATACACAATTGCGAATTAAATGAGTTAACATCTGTAACGTGCCTCAAAAATGCCTGTAACCCAGGGCTTTCCTGGTGGCACAGTGGTTAAGAATCCATCTGTCAATGCAGGGGACATGGGCTTGATCCCTGGTGGGGGAAGATCCCACATGCCTCAGAGCAATTAAGCCCTCGAGCCACAACTGAGCCCATGTGTCACAACTACTGAAATCCGAGCGCCTAGAGCCCGTGCTCCACAACAAGTGAAGCCACCGCAATGAGAAGCCTGCACACCACAACAAAGAGTAGCCCCTGCTCGCCACAGATAGAGAAAGCCCACACGCAGCAACCAAGACCCAATACAGCCAAAAATAAAATTAATTAAAAAAAAACTTTAAAATATGCCTGTAACACAAATATCTGATCAATGTTATTTAGTGTCACTATTATCTTCTACCCAATGTTTTTAAGTCTGCAACATTGTAGGGCCGGAAGCTCCATTTAATTCAAGGAACCAGGGAATGCTTGTTCCTTATCTCTTGCCCTTCCCCTCATGCCAGCCTAGATTTGAATTCTCAGGAAATATTCCAGAGGGATTGAATTTTGAGCTTCCCAAAGGAACAAATAGAGAGACCAAAGTCAGCTTGTCCCCACCGGGTTGGCATCTGACAAAGATTTGAAGTGGCTCTGAGGCATCACGAAGAACAGCTGAAAATCACATTGTCAGCCCGAAATGCATCAAAGCCGTTCACTGGCTAGAGCCACCCCCCGGGAGCATCCCCATCCGGCATCGTCCTTGCAGAATCACGCTTGGCCCTGGCAGGATGGGAAGGAACTCGCCATCCCATATGGCAGCTAGTTTGTAGCAAGCTCTTGACGAGAAAGAAATAATGACAGGAATAACCCTTCTTCGCCCACAGACGGGACCCCGTTAGAGACATCTGTCACCATTATCACTACTGACACAAATTCTGATATTACTTTGTGCTGTGGATAACGGGAGGAACCTCACTTTGTAGCTAATGGGAGGCTATCTTGCCTTAGCAGTGACCATGAAGGGCGTCCACCAGTCGTGCCAAGCACGGCCGCCCCAGCTCTCTGCGGGTGTGTGGCTAATACAGAGGAGGAGCCAATACATCCACTGCAAGGCATTTTGCTTATGCTTAATTCCACTTCTCTAGGCAGAATCTTCCCTCTACCTTAGTATAATCCTGATTCAGTGACACCCTTGTTTTTCCTCTTGGCTGGGTGATGAATGCCTCCCCTCCTATCAGAAAGGTCTCTGCAAACTTTGGGAGGAATTTCCATCTCGGAGAACCATGGCTGGTCCCTCCCTGCTCTCTGGCTGTAAAAATCCTTCCTGTTACACATGTCACATGACCCTTGAATAAGTCAGCTTCTCAGTGACCAGAGGTAGACAGGGTCTCTGGATCAGTGGTTTTTAAGATATATAAAATTGCTTTTGGTTTCCTCATAGTTTTAAGGCTGTGCTATTTCTTTGCAGAAGGAAGCAGGTTAATGATGGAAGGAGGCAGGTTTCCAAACTCGAGAATTTGACAAAGGTCAGCCCCAAATGGAGCTTTTTTCTCTCTCATGATTTCTTAGCAAGTGTCAATATCCTGGTTAACTAGGACGAAATAAAATGTTCATGCCTGATTACTGCAAAGCAGTGAGCAAAATCCAAGTCCAGTGAAAGGTCCTCAAGCAGGACCAGCACGATCCACAGTGTACGTGACGCTTGATAAACCACATCTCCTGTTGCTTTGACACCGATGTCTTTTGGTTGTACTTGGTAGTGTCTCCAGTTTAACACTCACACGTTTTCCTCATATCCTCATCATTCTGCATGAAAGGCTGGGCTAGTGCTAAAATGTTCTGAATCAAAAAACTAACTAAAAAAGTTCTGAATTAGATCTTTTGGCTCGTCCCTTCAAATTGTTAGCCTACATGAACCCAATTCCATAAAAAAACTCCCCGACGCACTGGTAATATACTATACTTTACCTGTGTTCTAAAGGGGTCTAAAGACAAATGTTCTAAAGGCTCGAAAATTATAGCTGAGCCTTAGGTGAGCAGGTAGTTATTGTTCACTAGTAACAGGTTGAGTTCCATACTCTGCCTATTGTTCAGGTGTGTCCTGCCATCCACCCCTCAAATGACCCAACCCCTCTAAGCCTCCTTTCTCATCTTCAAATGAGAATAACATTCCTGTCTCCTAGGGTTGTCATAATGATTAAATGAGCTAATCCACAAATGGCACTTACCCTCATACCCACAACACAGGAAGCCCTTAGTGAGCATTGCCCGTGACGGATGGTGATGATTCCTCTTTCACTTTGCGTTTTATTACTCATTTCCACGTACGCGAGCATGTGGGATTTTCTTCCGTTTCAGTCCTTTTGTTCCTCATCTCTAAAAGGAGAGGAGTATGTGAGGAGTGATGGGTCAGTGTCAGCAAGCGCAGGTTTTCATTGGCTTGTAAATGCTCCACTGCAGAGGTGAGTATTCAGGGCAAGAGATGAGATTTTCCAGAGAAGATAAAAAAATATAAGTGAGGGTCCTGTGAGAAGCAGTAGAAAAGGAAGGAGATGGTCTCACCTGGGGAAGAGGGGCACAGAGATGTACTTCTGGGGGCTTGTCATGGATTGAACGGAGACCCAAGAGTAAAGATGGTATGGACACCATTGCCTGGGCACAGAGTCTGTTCCTAATCACCTTCAGTGAGAACAGATTCTTTGGGAAATGGAAGAATGTTATTACTTTTCCTCTATTATGGACACAGACACAGTGTTTACATCAGTGTTTCAGCTCATCACCGTCTTCACTCTCTCAGGCAGCATTATCATCCACAGTAATAGCTTAGGCAGTGGTTAGTTTATATCCTTCCTGGGTGTTACAACTCTTTTTTAATGTGGTGAAGAAACACATATAACAAGAGATCTATCCTCTGAAACTGTTAAGTGTACAGTACAATATTGCTAACTGTAAGGAAAATGCTGTGTAGCAGGTGCCTGGAACATTTACATCTCGTGTAACAAGGTTTACACACGTGAACAGAAACTCCTCTTTCCTCCTCCCCCTTGTCCTTGGTAACCATCATTCTACTTTCTGCGTCTGTGAGTTTGACTCTCTAGATAACCCACATAAGAGGAATCATACAGTATTTATCCTTCAGTGACTGACATTGCCCTCGGTCTAGTGTCCTCCAAGTTCATCCGTGTTGCTGCATGTGGAAGGATTTCCTTCTTTTTTTAAGGCTGAGGAATAGTCTATTGGATACATATACCACATTTTCTTTATCCACTTGAGCCTCTAATGAAAGTTCTGGTGTCTCTCCTAGGAAAGTTTTCACACGTGTAAAATTCTACATACAATTTCTAGTGGTCCACATATCACCTGAGGCCCATTCATAAAACTTTGAGGAATAATGCAAAGAACCAACGTTTCTTCCCCCAGGAAAGAATGGGCTCCTTGAATGTCTGGACTATTACTTTTTTGTTCATCTCTCCATCACAACTGCCAGAATAGATATGTCAGAGGTGGTTGGCAGTGGAAAAATAAATAAATGAGTGTCTACTTGGGGCCAAGTGTTTTACAAACATTATCGCAGCTAATCTCCACAGCATCCTCTAAGGGAGAGCTCATGATCTCCATTTTACAAATGAAGAAATAGATATAGAAGGATTATGTATCTTCTCAAGGTCACAGAGCTTATAAATTACAAACTCAGAATTTGAATTCTGGCCCGTCTGGCTTTAAACTGTGTGCTTACTCCTGTACTATATTGGTCTTCTCAGCTGCCCTAACAAAATACCACAGACTGGGTGGCTTAAACAACAGAAATTAATTTCCCACAGTTCTGCAGGCTGGGAAGCCCAAGATCAGGGTGCTGGCTGATTTGGTTCCTGGTGAGGGCCCATTTGCTGGCCTGTCGACAACCACCTTATTGTGTTCTCACATGATAGAAAGAGAAGGCTCTGGTGTCACCTCCACTTTTTTATAAGCCCGATCAGGATGTGGCCCCATCTTTATGATCTCGTTTAACCCTTATTATCTCTCTTTTTTAATGTATTTATTTATTTTTGGCTGCATTGAGTCTTCATTGCTGCACGCAGGCTTTCTCTAGCTGCAGAGCGCAGGGGCTACTCTTCATTGTGGTGCATGGGATTCTCAGTGCGGTGGCTTCTCTTGTTGTGGAACACAGGCTCTAGGCATGCAGGGTTCAGTAGTTGTGGCACGTAAGCTCAGTAGTTGTGGTTCGAGGGCTCTAGAGCACAAGTTCAGTAGTTGTGGTGCACAGGCTTAGTTGTGCCTCGGCATGTGGGATCTTCCCGGACCAGGGCTCGAACCCATGTCCCCTGCATTGGCAGGTGGATTCTTAACCACTGCACCACCTGGGAAGTCTCAACCTTTATTGTCTCTAAGTACAATCACATTGAGATTAGACCTTAAACATATGAATTTTAGGGCAGCATAAATATTCAACCTATAGCATGCGTCATTCTGCATGTAGATATAAGTATTGAGAGAGAAATATCTGAGTCTCTGTTTGCCTCAAGATGTCAAAGTCTGTGCATTTTTTATGTTGTGTACCCTTGGAGAGGCATTTTGTCTGGGTCATTTTTGCAAGCTTAAATGATCGATTTCCCATCAAAAGAAACACCATGCTACGTTAGTGGTGTGCCCTGGACCTGCAAGAGTGGTTTTCTTGCATCCAGTCAGCATGTGGTTTCTATAGCGTAGGGCTCCTTACATACTGCTCATCTTATGACACCATCAATACACTGTAAGTTTCAATATCTCGGACCTATGGGGCTAGTGAAGTCTTGCATTTCTATTGCCATTGGACTGGCTATAGCTTTCACAGGCTGGTGGTTGAGAATCTGTGCTCAGGAGACTTCAATGTAACATTTCATTGTAGTAAAAACAAGCTGATTCAGAAACAGTGGATGGAAACATCTGGACCCAAACCTTGCATTGTTTACCCACACTTCTGACTTTATCCACCCAACGAGGCTTCAGTTGACAAAGGCAGACATTTTTCCTTTTCTCTTTCACTTAATATCTCCTAACATGCAATCTCTGTGATCATTAACACTTGAAGAGATCCTTTTCTTCAGTTCAATGAGCCACTTCTATGAGAACTGTTGAGTTTCCTTCCATCCATCCCCAGAAATGCTCTTCAGCCTGATTCTCCTTCCCAGGGTTGTTTTACTGTAAGTGGGCAGGAGGCCCCCAAATCACCTCTACTTTCACAATTTTTTATATTGAACATGTAAATGCACTTAGTTAAATATTTATATTTTTACTATTTATTTTTCTCAGTTGACATTCTGTTTCTAAGGTACAAATTGATAGATACTACAAGGTTTAAGTGATTTTCAAATGATATTTAAGGTGATTCCCTTCCTGCAGGGCAGCTTAAACCACCATAAGGTGATTTTTTTTTCCCATTGTTTGTTTTTCCAATTATATAATGGATATATAACATCATTGCTTAAGGTTAAGGTGTGCAGCATAACAATTTGATACATTTTTATTACAAAATGATCACCACCATAGACTAGTTAACATCTTATCACCTCACAACTTTTTTTTGTGTAATGAGAACTTTTAAGATCTACAATCTTTGCAAACTTCAAATATCCAATATAGTATTGTTAGCTATAAACCCATGCATATATGGTGAACTAATATTTGACAAGAAAGCCAAGGATACTCAATGAAGAAAAGACAGTCTCTTCAATAAATGATGCTGGCGAAGTTGGATTTTCACATGCAAAAGAGTTAAATTAGGCTCCTATCCTACACAACTCACAGAAAGTTAACTCAAAATAAATTAAAGATTTAGATGTAAGACCTAAAACTAGGAGAAAACATAGGGAAAAACTCTTGACATTGATCTTGGCAATGATATTTTTTATACATGACACCTAAAGCACTTGAAACAAAAGCAAAAGTAAAGAAGTTGGACTATTGTTTAATTAATGATAATGATGATGCCTGATAACATTCAAACTTTATAACAGCATGGTGAAGCAGATGCTATTGTTATCCTCATTATGTAGATGAAAAAAATTGAGGTTAAGAGGATTTAATGATTTGCCAAGTGACAGACAAGAAGAGATGGTAAAGTCAGGATCTGAACCTTGGTGGGTCCAAATTCCAGTCTCTGCTTGGAACCACTAAGTTCAGATGATGCACTGACCTAACATCTTTCTAGTCACACTTTTCTTCTTTCATTACTTTCTTTATTTCCCTTCTCTACATTGTAGTAGTGCTGGTGGTTGTGATTCATTGTGGCATAAGGCATTCATGTATTGAGCAAATATTTATTGTGGCCCATGAGTATGTAAAGGCGCTTTCAGCTGGCAGAGAGGAAATAAAGTGGATACGTGAAGAATTATTTTCTAAACTCTCCCAGATAGCTTCTTTCTCCTCATCTTACATGTTAAGTACACTTTCTCTATCCTGCTTTCTCCTGTAGAGACTCTGCAGCTTTTTGTACTTAACAACTCCTATGTTACACTACGCAGTGCTGTGCAAAACAGCATATAAGATATTTTAAAGACCACCTCGGGTAACTTTCCTGTAATGTTTGAATCTGAAATATTTTCCCCTAAACCCTCAATTTTCCATACAGTCAAGCTGCTAAATTGCCTCTCTGAGAGGGAGAAATTACTCTGTTGATTTGATTTCCTTTGTTTTCTTAAGCAAATATAAGATATTACCGATTTCTTTTTAATCCTACCACTCTTGCCACGTCTCTCTCCCCACTTCTAAAACTCTAGACAATTTTCAACAATAAGTACTTGAAGAAATATCAACTTTTAAGGAATGGGGAAAAGTTATGTGTTCTAATAATTTAAACAGCATCCTTAAGCATCTTTAAGGATTTTTCTAGCCCTGGTTCAAAACAAAAGAGCAGCAACAAACAAGCAATCCCAACAACTGGGAGTTGACATCCTTGTCTTCCTTCTGTGCTTCTGTGTCTATGTTTTTCAAGCAGCTACTCTAAGGCTACCTTAAAGATTTCCCTTAAGAACTAGAGGCAGGTGGTTTTGGTTTTGTTTTATTTTTTCTTTTTGTAACCTTCTCTATGTGGTAATGAGTCAATATGAGAAGATATAGACCTTTGTGTTTTGCAAATTTATCATAGAGGTGGCGCTCCTTTTGGAAAAGATGCATTTGAACTCTTGCTTTCTGTAGATCAGAGGTACTTAAAATTAGAAGCAAGTAGTGAATGACCAGTTCCTTCCCTGAACCTGGATCATGACACAATTAAGTTAAGAGAATATCAAGTAGGGATAATTTCTCTCAGTTACAGAACAAGCAAAGTATTATAAGGATTTACGCCACTTCTTTAAATAACTGAATCCAGTGATTCAAGAGCTTAAATTTGATGATGTGCTTGTGACTAGAATACCAGCTCTGTACCTACTCTACTGCCTGTGCAGCACCTCCTTGTATGTTCTGCTTTGGTCAGAAGTTTCTCTAGGGAATTTGGTCAGATTTTGAATGTTTGTTCACCTTCATTTTAGAATATTCGTCTTATTCACTCTCAGAGTTGGTTTATGAGGCATATGTTGGCTTTGTTCTGTGCAGTCTGATCTGGAATATTTCAGAACCTCAATGGTAAGGAGTTCATCAGTTTACGTGAGATACACAGTAGTGATTACAGTGCACTTCTGTGCATAAAAACACAGGTTATTTGTGATGGAGAAGAATAAACCTGTCTCTGTTTTGGATCTATTCCTTTAGCTCTAATCCTTGTGTTCCGTGGCTTGTGCTGTGTCACGCTGGCTCTGCGCCTTTTGTAAAACAATGGAGCCCAGGGGCTTCCTTGGTGGCACAGTGGTTAAGAATCCACCTGCCAATGCAGGACACATGGGTTCAATCCCTAGTCCAGGAAGATCCCACATGATGCGGAGCAACTAAGCCCATGCACACAACTACTGAGCCCACATGCCACAACTACTGAAGCCCGTGCGCCTAGAGCCTGTGCTCCACAACTAGAGAAGCCACTGCAATGAAAAGCCGATGCACCACAAGGAAGAGTGGACCCTAATCGCTGCAACTAGAGAAAGCCTGCAGGCAACAAGAAAAAAAATACAATGTAGCCGGTAGCCTGAAATATACAGGGTAGCCCATTCCTAAGGCTCTGCCTCCCAGGCTTGACCTTTAAAGGTGTAACACTTTTCCATTCTCATAGAGATAAGAAGTTGCAGAACAGAAAACAAGTGTCTGATTCAAAGTTTATAGACCTACCTGACAGCTGCAAAAAGATTCCAGCACCAAGAAGTGTGCAACAACCAGCCACACCTCTACCCCTTTTAGTATAAAAGAAGCCAGAATTCTAACTTGGGTAAGATGGTTCTTTGGGACACTAGACCACTATCTTTTCTCTCTGCTAGCTTTCCGAATAAAGTCACTAATCCTTGCCCCCCACACCTAGTTTCTCGATTTATTGGACTGTCATGTGGGGAGCAGTACCAACTTGGACTTGATAACATACTGAGAAATTTCAGATATGGACACACATGCATTTATGTTATATACACAACCTAAACTTGAGATATAGACAAATTTCACTCTCGCGTTCTCTCTCTCTCTCACACACACAAAACTTTGGGTTTGTTCAGATTAAATTAGAAAGGACTAGAATATATTCTTCAAATAAAGTGATTCTTTTGAACCAAAACATTTTCCCTGGTTTTTACATACCTGAAATGATTTTCGTATTGAGATAAATCAGAGCACTTAACTAAAGAATGAATTCAACGTTATTGGCCATAATCTCTGATGTAGAATTTTAGACTTTAGGTAATATTTATGTGGATGCTCATAACTGTGAAAAATAGCCAGAGAAGTTCATTTGCCCTTACATTATATCAAGCATTTCTTCTTTATTACTGTGTAGTCTAAACAGAGCTGTGAATGACCTGTGGTTGATGGAGAGAGCCTTAGGTGAAGGCTGAAGGGCCAGACGTGGCAGACCTCACAGTCACAGGCTTTATGAGTATTATAGAACCTCTCGCCACCACACCCCTCACCACGAACTTCTGCCATTCCGGTACCAATTCTTAATCCTGAGTCTTTCATCTTTCTTTTTTCTCCCAATCTTTTAACTCCCAGATGCTGAACGTGAAAAGTCATGAAATTTCCTTTTCTGTCATCTCTTAACTCATCTATCCAGGTTCACTTAGATGCCTGGATTGCCCAGAAAAAGTTTTATTTATCGTTTGTTAACACCTTTAACGTCTCACAGGAGGTGATTCTAAATCCCTTCTGTAGCCTGTAGATGCCCAGAGTCATCTCCAGAGGCCTGACTCTCAAGAGGTGACCTTTTTGTTGATTTGTTTTCTTCTTTACCTTGTTGAGAAATTCCAGTGTGTCTAGCATCAATTCCTAATCTCATTTCCACCTCACCTGACGACAAAGGCTTCCATCATCTCAGTATCCCCAAGGATGCTGCCCTAATCTCTCTTCCCTCCTGTCTTGGAGGACAAGACATCTCTGTGTGTATTCTTGACATTGTAGTTTTTTGTATCTCTCAAGAACTTCCTTGTAGTTCTTTTTTAAACAATTTTAGTTTCTGGCTTTCTATTGGCTTTTTCCCCCCCTTTTGCTTTTTACTGTGTTCAGGTCTCCTCACTTATAAAAATAACTAAAAACTAGCAAATGAAAAACAGTCTAGTATGTACTGGTAAGAATTTAGAATCTCCCTCTTTCCTTTCAAAAACTATAGAACGAGATAATGAAAAAAAAGGTGCGAGCAAAAAGGCTCACACACTAAAGTGAAACAAGGAGATGGAAAGCTGATAGGACAGGGTTGTAAGGGAGCTGGCATGCATGGTATTTAACATCAAGAGTAGCCGTGAGCTGTGAAGGAAATGGTAAGGAATCTGAGTGTGGGAGACCCCAGAAAGCACTGGTAACAATATACTCCCTGAAGATAAAGGTCATATCCTAAGGTACAACAACTGAGAACAGAGCTGGGGATTATCCAGAAGCCTCAGTGAACAGAGATGGCAAGAAAAGTGACAAGGGAGGCTGTGGCAAGCCATGGCTGATGTCAGAATGTATTTTACAAAATATCCCTGAAATAAATCCCATGGAAACAGCCACCTGTGAGCCCAGAGCTGGTAGCAGAAACTCTCCTGAACCAAGTTAATTTTGGAAAGGGGTGGAGGCCTGTTGAGAAGTCACATAGGGAAACACAAGGAAATGTCATGCTGGAGTCAACAGTCTGTTGCTCTGGCAGTGGAAGATAGACCCTTGATTTGTCAGGCTTTTTCCTTGCCCCCACACATCCCCCGTCCCACCCACCGTGGAAAACTGCAAACAGCAGGTCCAGAAGCATCTACCCCATTTAACCTTGAGTCATAAAAGAACAGCAGCAGAGAATCCATACAAAAAACTATCACAAAGGTGTAAAAAAGCAATAAAGCTTTCCAACAAGAGAACAGTCACCAGAAAAATATTGCCAAGTTGCAGCTGAAGATTTAGCCAAAGATCCCACCATTAAAATGAGTTATGAAGCAATCACTGCAAGAAGGAAGACCACAAGGCAGAAAAATAAGAACGCAGGGGGCAATGGCCACATGACAGGGAGAGGTGAGCGTGAGCTGACAGCACCCAGAGTGAAAAGAGAATAGCGGAAGATCACAGAAATGAAGATTACTAGAAAGGGTACAAGGAAGATAGTGACGGTGGCCATCAGTAGCCACTGAAGGGACAGACTGAAAATGAGAAAATAAATGAAATGGATGGAGAGTTAGAAGGCATACAGAGGAGAGAGGCAAAGCGCAGACAACATATGTATATTTGGAATTCTTTTTTTTTTTTTAATTGAAGTATAGTTGATTTACAATGTTGTTAGTTTCAGGTGTAGAGCAGAGTGATTCAGTTATGCATATATATTGGAATTCTTAAAAACAAGCAAAAGAGCAATGGAGCAGATGTTTTAAAATGTAATTCAAAAAGCTTTTCTGAAAATAGAGAAACTTTGAACCTACCTTTCGGTCCCGGAAAAAAATGGACCAGAATAGTCGACTCTAAGATGCATACTAGTAAAGTTTTTGAATGTTAAAGATAATGAAAAAATTTCCAGACACAGGACACCAAAAAAAAAAAAAAAAAAGTTAATTCTAAGGAAAAATAAAACCCTTTATATAATTAAACTAGCATCAGACTTCTCTCTCTACCATGATACCCAGCGCCAGAAAACAGCGAAGTAGCCCCTGAAAAATGGTAAAGGCAAAAAGAGTATGCGTCAAAGATTTTCTGTCTCGCCAAGCTATCCTTTAAGCATATAAAAAATAAAAAGCCACAAACAATAACTACCAACTAACAGTTTAAAATGGAAAAATTCAGAGAATACTTTTTCCATAAGTTCAACTTGAAGAAAAAAATTATAGAACTTTTACCCAGCCAAGAAATGACTGGGGAAGGTTTGGCAGCAGAGGGGTGGTGAACAAAGACTCTATTTTGCTACAATTAAAGTGAAAACCAATGTGGGAATAATGGTAACAGGATGGTTGGAAGTACAAGATGGCTTGATAACAGAGAGAGAAAACAGCTAACAAAAAGGAGAGAAGAAAGTGACAGCATGAAAGTAAAAATTTGCAGGTGCCTCATTGCTATTAGCTGGAAGGCAAAAGATAGACTTTAAAATTGGCAAATCAAATAGTGGAAATATAAGCATATTTAAGAGTGCAATGGTGACCGTAAAGGGAAAATACTGTTAAGTCAATTGGGGGAAGTAGAAAGGAGGTAGAGGAAGATAGATGAACACAAGAAGATACATATTTTCTAATGCTCATAAGAAGAAACTAATAGATAACAGATATGATTATAGTGGTGATCATCTGACAACCTAAACTTTTTAAGTATTAGAAGATGTACAATTTTTAAAAAGGAAAGGCAACATAGTAGAGCTGGCCTTCAGGAGAAACTAACCAGAGCCTAATCTTCTGGGGTTTTGCCAGAGCCTAATTGACCTGGCGGAAAGGAAATACCCAACTCCAGCCAACTCTGGGAATCTTCCTCCACCAATGGGGAGAGAAAAAAAACCAGAAACACTTGTGAATTTCACAGTCCTTCGGCATGGGTTTATGAAAAGCCTGACATCTGATCAAAGACCATAGAATACTTCTCCTTTCCACACACCTCACACCAGGTGACTAAGAGCATGTTTGCAGCAGTAAACACATGTGTTTATAGTTGCTTAAAAAATGACACGCCCCCGTTGCCTGTGGGAGTGCAAGACACAGAAACCAGAATAAATGAGGGTTTGCCTTAAAGGGAAACAGAATCCTTTCATGTGTTTTGTTGTTTGTTGTTTTTGTTTTGTTTTGTTTTTTACCAGAATGAGTCTTACCTTCAAAAAATGCATTTTTATTATTTAAAATAAAAGTTTAAAACTTAAATGTTAAATATTTAAACACAAAATAAATTGCATCCCGACTACAAACATTCATCAGAAAGCTGTCCTTTCAGGAATTCCCTGGCAGTCCAGTGGTTAGGACTCCATGCTTCCACTGCAGGGGGCACGGGTTCCATCCTTGGCCAGGGAACTAAGATCCCGCAAGTCATGTGGTGCAGCCAAAAAAAAGAAAACTGTCCTTTGATCCTGTTGTGCCTTCACACTGCCATCCTGCCTTTTTTTCCATATACACACAGACTTATTAAAAGAGTAATAACTATTATTTTAATAAAAGTGTCAGAAATTATATCAGCTTTTTTCCACTTCCTCACCATCTTTTACTTACCACATAAATACTTGCAGTTGACTTTCCAAGGTCACCCATGATCTTATATGGATGAAGCTATAAAAATTACTGTCATTAATAAACCTCCTTTTACTTAACAGCTGTGTATAATGCTGTAGCTACAGCAAATGTTGGTGAATTGGGACTGTTAGGGAAGCTTGCTGTTTAAAGGAAATCAGAAATGAATCTTTTTCTTAGTGTGTGATATTTCACTCCTAATTTATTTTTCTCATGTTGCAATTTTTGGTAGTTTCAATGTTGTTACAGTAATGTGTGATGGAATGATTTTGATTTTTGAAATGAAATTTCAGAAAGAATATGGTTTTTGATTCCATTATTTTAAAAAGATCTGTGTATGTAATTAGGTGTGTATTTACACAAGGTATGTACCACAAGGTGTGTATTACAAAGTGTCCATACTCTAGTTCAAGGGTAGTGATTCAGGCATTACAATTCAACCACCCCAGTTACACACGGAAGCTCCTTTACGGTCCATCTCAAGGTCTCTTCTCAGACCTCCCCACCCACATACCCACCTGTTTTGAAAATGTTTGTTATCAAATCCACAAGTTCATTGGTATGTACTTGCTTCCCCTGGTTCATGCCAACTCCATTTTCCAGACTTTGTGCAGTCAGAGAATCTGAAATTGTATTTTGTCTAAGGTAATAAAGGAGCACTCATTTTCATGACACAATTAAAGAAAACGTGTTTTAAAAGTAAAAAAAAAAGAATATATAACCTGGAAAATGGCCTTTGTTTTCCTTTAGGTGCCAGAGCTTACTTCATTATGTTAATTCCAGAGGGCCAGCAAAAGAAAACTGACTTAAATTGAACAGTAATCCATAGCAAAATTGACTAATCCAGTTTCACTTATTACCAACTCTGTTAAATGCAAAAAGTAGTACATTAAATTGAAAATAACAAAAGAGCACATAGTGTTTCTAAACTGCTAATGCATCGAGAAGCCAATGTCTTTTCGCATGGGGTGTGCATTTAGCAATAAGGAATGTGTGTCCAAATGGGAATTTTGCAGCCTGTTCTTAGAAAAACCTGTAGGAAACTCTATCAGAATTCAAAAGAGTAGTCTTTAACTCAGGCAAATCAAAGAAGCATTTTTATCTGGCAAAACCAGGCACAAACAAAGAAGAGCAAGTAAATAGCAATTAAGAATTTCATTAGGAAAAGGCATAAGACAATATAAATGTTCACTATACTATGTAATGAGCTTCAGCTTTGTGTTTACCAGATACCTCACATCCATGCATTTCCTGCCCTTCACTGTGCATCAGCTTCTTAGGTGCAAACTCAATGCCAATTAAAGAAGCATTCTCAAAGGCACAGAAGAGTATGTACAGTTTATCATTTATCTAAGGAGGAAGGGAATTCAAATAGGAGTGTGTGTGTGTATGTGTGTGTGAATGTATATATCCGTGTATGTGTGGGTATACACTATATACATATGTATATAAATATAAATATATATGCATATATGTATTTGCTTATATTGTTAAGGGTGCCTGTGGTGGGTAGGTGAGAATAAGGTGAAGGGAACAGCAGTTCAAGCTGAACTTTTTTGACTGTCCCTTGTTTTAGAAATTAGACTTTGAAATCATGTACATGTATTATATAATTATAAAACAAAATTAAATTTTTAAGAATGACCTTAGAAATAAAAACTAAAGCGAAGTAAAAAATAACCGTGTGATTCAATTTTTGGCATAGCCAGCCAGAGAGGAAATATTTCAAGGGAATTTAAAATACAATAATTTGGCCGCACATCCATAATGGAATAGATCCCAAAGGAAACAAATTGCAAAATAAAAAATATGGCTGTTTTCAGTAACCATATTGGTGGTAATGTGATATTATTCTTATGAGACCTTTGTGTGTATAATGTGAGATAAAGGAAATGAGTAATTACATTGGCGTTGCTGAGAACTAATATTTGAGGCATGGGACAAATGAAATACTGATGTAAGATCAGTGATATTAAGTAAAATCTCTATAGTCTTGATTTTTAGTTGGAAAATCAGTATAAATTCAAAATGCATCTTCCTTATTTATTTAACTTTGTTTTGAAATTTATTTAAAAATTTATTTTTGGCCACGCCACGTGGCATGGGAGATCTTAGTTCCCTGACCAGGAATCAAACCCGCGCCCCCAGCAGTGGAAGCGTGGAGTCTTAACCACTGGACTGCCAGGGAAGTCCCCATCTTATAATTTTTAACACGTATTTTCTAGTTCTGCCCACTGGACAGGCCTAAAAGCAATGAATGACCAAATAGTGGATTAAAACCCCTAGTGCCTAACTGTGGTCTTGACATGCCAAAACCAATTGAAAAAAATCAGGACTTCTCAAAGAAATAGCTGTTACCAGGCAGGAAAATAGGTCTTGCATACTTTTAAAAATAATCAAGGAGAGGGTACCTGGAAAACTGGTTGGGGATGAAAGGACACAAGATAAGCGTTTCTACACCAGAAAGCTGAGAAGCTATCAGACAGGACCACAGTGGGTCAAAAGAACTTGGGAGCCAGCTTGAACAGGTACTCACTGGTCAAAGATGAACCAAGTTGAGCATCGATAAGGATAATAATTGCAGTGGCTTGAAAAATATTAAACTATTTAAATCCATGAGTTCATAATGATACAAAAAATCAGTCATTACCTTTGGAAGATATTGCCTAACTCATTATTTTGAAAACTCAGAGATAAAAGAAAATAACCAAGCACTTAACCTGTAAGAGCTATACCTTAGGGCAACCAAAGTGTTGATGAAGGCAAGTTTCTCTTTCTAGAAGTAGTCACAGTAATGCTTGAAGAAAGAATGAATTAGAATATTACCCTTCTGTAACCTCTAATGAATCAACGCATCTAATTAATGATCTTCAGTTGTGCTACGATCATAATAAGAGGAAAGACTGGAAACTATATGCCTTCTATCAGAGGAATACACCACCACCTATTTATGACTTCGTCTGAAAAAAAATCAAACTTGAATATGGTAATTACCAATGTACATGAATTACAGAGAACAGCAGAGCATGTGAGTGTTATGTAGATGATCTCCACAACACAGTCTGCAGGAGATTCTACTGGCACAATCACAGTTCTATAACAATAACAAAAAAATGTAAAAACAAAGAGAAATGGTGGATGAACCTATAAATTAGAAGACCCTTAAGAAGCACGTTACTGCAACTAACACAACATTGTAAATCAACTATACGGCAATAAATTTTTTAAAAAATCTCTACACAGAACAACTTATGGATACCAAGGAGGGAAGAGGGGGCAGGATGAGTTCGTAGACTGGGATTGACATATTACATTACTATGTATAAAATAGATAACTAATGAGAACCTACTGTACAGCACAGGGAACTCTCCTCAATGCTCTGTGGTGACCTAAATGGTAAAGAAATGTAAAAAAGAGGGGATATATATGAGATATATATATATATATCTCATATATATATGATTCACTTTGCCGTACAGCAGACACTAACACAACATTGTAAAGCAACTATATTCCAATACAAATTTTGAAAATAAATAAAAACAGAAAAAACAGAAAAAGAAGTCTCTACACACTCCAAGGAATATATTTTGCATTAAAAATGTGGTATCAATTGCAATATGACTGGAGATATTTAGGGAGAAAATAAATTTAGTCTGTTAAGAATTACCATAGGATATCAAAATTATCAAAGAAATCTATAAAATCATTTCTGTGAAATTACATGTGCATATATAATAGAGAAAATTTATAAATAAAATTTTTAAAGTTGGAAACACTTCAAAAAAAAAAAAAAAGGAAACATGTTAACCAATCACAATGCATGGCCCTTGCTTGGATCCCAATTCAGTAGACAAAGAGGGAAACGCTTGTGATGTATGAGATGCTGACTGCGCCCTAGGAATTTTCCCTCAGTCTGTCCAAGAGGTCAGAGGCAGTAGTTCTTGGCTTACTGCGGTCTTCCTGAGTCTCTCTTGGAACAGACCAGAAGTCCCAGGAGGTAACTCTCACCATGTGAGATGGGACAGAGGATAAATGCCCCGTTTCCTTGACCTTCTTTGGGACGCTTCTGGCACGTGCCTCACACGTCTCTGAGGGTCTCCAGTGGGACTGCATCCTTCCTTCACACAGCAGTGTCTCTCCATTGACACACTCCTCCTTGACTTCTGTCCCCTCCACTTGCCTCCTTCCTCCCGCTGGTGTCACCCTCCAAGGTGACATCCAGATCTTTGTCTCAGGGTCTGCTATTTTGGGGACCCTCCGGCTAAGACATTGGGAATTTTATAATAATAACTTATTTTTTATTTGTCTGGAGGGTGATTGTAGGGTTGATGCTATGCTTTTCAAAGGAGTCCTTTGAGAGATGCTCTTTAAGACATTTAGAGATTAAAGTATATGATGCCTGGAATTTGTTTCAAAATAATTTATGAGAGGGTTGCTGGGAAAGTGGGTGGAGTTGTAGACATGCAAGATGGTCTCTGATTTGGTAATTGGTGGAGTTATGTGATGGGTACATTGAGGTTTATTACACTGTTATCACTACTTTTTACAGGTGTTTAATATTTTACTATAAAAAGCTTTATGAAATGATGTCCACACTAAAGGTATCTCTGGAGGGATTCAAAAAAAGTGTAGTAAAATTGTTTGCCTCTGGTAAGGGGCAATAAGGAGGTAGGAAAATATGGTGGGCGGAAGATTTTTCAAGGTATAATTTTTTTAATCCTTTAAAGCTGGACTAAGAGAAAGCATTACATTTCCAAAAAATAGAAAAAATGTTATGTATAATAATATAGCTGCAGAATGTAGAGGAGAAAGTAAAAAGCAGTATAATTTTATCATAGCAGTTTTCTGCATAAAATCTTTCAAATGTAACTCATTGACCTAAAGATAGGGACCAAAATCTTTCAAGACATCGTAAAAGTCCCTACAGGACCTAGTCCATTTCCATGTCTCAAGTTTTAGCTCTTTATCACTTTATTCAACATGCCCCAAGCATTTTTTTTTTTCATTTTTGTCCATCTCTTTCCCTCCTCAAAAGCTTTGCACGAGCAATTTCCTATTCCTTAGGGAAGCGTTCTGTAATCCCAAACTAAGTCCTCATTTCATCTACATAAATAGTACCCTGTGTCATCAATTGCCACAATTGCAATTGCATTACTTTTATATTATATAATAATATGTACAGCAGCTACGATTTTAGTCCACATATCCAGCTGTGTAAGAAATGTACCTTTCTTTAACATCTCTTTCTCCCCTGTTAGAACTTCATCTTAATGAGAACAGGAGCTCTGTCATGATCCCTTGGGAAATTCCAGCACATGGTAGGTGCTCACTCGATATTCATTGGGCAGAGAATGGGTGAATGGATGGATGGATGGATGGGTGAATGGATGAACTGCAGAACAAATAAGTAAATGAATGGATGCAAACATGAACAGAATCTTTTGAATTACAGCCATTAGTTTTGTTGCCCAAAGATTTGCATTAACATTTGGCTGCTCTTTGTATTTCACTGTTTCTGAACCCCAGTGAAAGCCATGGCTGTATGCTATGAATAAGAAGGAGAATACTCTAGTTGAAGCAGATACCTCTGCACTGAGGCCACTCCACCCCCATGTATCATAGTAAAAATCACTCACTTTCTCTCTTAAAACTTTAATACAGCAGGCAGTACGGAGGGAACTCTGTCTCCTCCACTATAACATGGGAATGTGAAAACTTCTTTTCAATATTATTATCAGTGTCAATAAGTAACAATATATGTCAGAGTGCTTTGTAAGGATCAAGGATTTTAAAAGCTAAGTTAGTTCTTACTAGTTCCTTGTCCAGACCACCTGGAGGAAGCCCCAGTTTCATTTTTAAGTCATCTTGCCTCTTGCATCACATAAATCAGCACTAACGTACCTGTTCAAATTCACTCTGAGTTAGAAGGGACATTTAAGCACACAAAACCAAAGGTTGGACTACCTGCAAGACTGATCAACTGAAAAATGTAAAGTGACTGAAAAATATACTTAAATAAGCAGACTCCTCCCAGGCTTTCCTATCTGTGGATTCAGTTAAAGAGCTAACTTAGCATCTCTGGTTTTTCTCCTGCTTATGTAATCCAAGGCCATCTTTTCTCAATTTAAAAATATGTGTATTTATATATATGGCCATGAAATACCCCTTCACTTCTGTATGGAAAAGAGGAACAGTGTGCTCAGAAATGAGGGAAGATCTTGAAATAAAGGTCACAAAATGGAGCAATAAAAAGAAACCAACGATTTGCTGCCAACAGGAAGGTCTGTCCTACCTTCAGATAGTTAGAAGTTTTATATATTACAGACTGATCAGGCGGAAGCGGGGACACAAAAACAAGCATGTGATGTGTGAAACAGGTAGATATTTTATTATCAGTTTGAAGGAGTAGATGGCATCAGGACTTAAAGTTTCAGATCAGCAAGGTCAATGGGTGCTTTGCCCTAGGACCTGGCCACTCTTCACCCTGTTGCTGTTGCAAAAGGGACAGCTCTTGGTCACACAGGAGTTTCAGCAAAAACGCTAACTCTTTACAGAAGCGAAACGATCACAAAAATCACAAAAGAAGCATTACTGCTTTGAGCATTGCTTCTAACGCTGTTTATACTGTCAGAAATCACCGAAAACAACGTCTTTTAATTTCAGTGCAAAATCTTTGTGCCAAGTTCTTTGTTTTTTAATAAATGTATTTATTTATATATAAATATATATTTATTTATTTATTGGCTGCATTGGGCCTTCATTGCTGCACATGGACTTTCTCTAGTTGCGGAGAGCAGGGGGCTAATCTTCATTGTGGTACATGGGTTCCTCATTGTGGTGGCTTCTCTTGTTGTGAAGCACGGGCTCTAGGTGTATGGGCTTCAGTAGTTGCAGCACATGGGCTCAATAGTTGTGGCGTATGAGCTTAGTTGCTCCGCGGCATTTGGGATCTTCCCAGAGCAGAGCTTGAACCCGTGTCTCCTGCATTGGCAGGCGGATTCTTAACCACTGAGCCACCTAGGAAGTCCATGTGCCAAGTTCTTGATGCTACAAGATACAATATATGCTCATAAAAGGTATTTTCTTTTAGTAGGCACTTAATCTGATTTTGTTTAAACCAGCATAGCAGGTGCAAATTTACCCTCATATACTAAACTGTATTTTAAGTTAATTAAAAAAATAAGTTTCTAAAGAGATTGAATGTGGTGATTCCCCTTTCAACTAGTTGCAGTGACTCACAGAATCATTCTTTCTCCTTTTCCTATGGTGCTCACCTGTACTTCTGACTCAGCTACAAAATCAGTTGATTCATCAAGTTGAATTCCACACTGTAAGAAGTTCTTGTTCATCTTAGGATGTATTTGAAGTACTTAATCCAGACTCTGTGCTTATGGTGTCACTAATATTTTGACTCATGAAATTGTCTATTTTTACTTACTTATTCAAATCAGAATGTTGATCTTATGCTTAAAATGGCTTCTTAAAATTACACAACCTTCAAGTCAGCAAACTCTCAATTCCTCAAGATCCACTAAGATTAAACCAGGTTTTCTTGTGTGTTAAGGTCTCACATTATGTCTGGTTTAACTCCTTGCCTTTTATTTGATTGTTCAGGAAACATGAATAGTGTGAGATTGGTCTTTAAAAATTGAGTTGCAAAGGGTCCATTGTCATGGAATTCCATCCCCTTCCATTATACAGTGGAATAAGCACAGTTGTCACTGTATTTGAGGTTCTTCAACAGGACGCCACCCTGGCATATAGGAGAGATTTTTCTATGAGAACAACCTGAAACCAGCATTAACAAGGAGATGTGAACTCCTTGTCAAAACTAGGAGTCAAACAAGGCCCAGTCACTCCCACATCCCTAGAACACAGGCTGGAGAAAACCTCACCATAGCTGAAAGGCAGATCTTTTTAGCAGCAACGCTACCATCCAACTCAGTTCAACTCCCCACCACACATGGATCATTTATCATTTTGACAAGTTTTACACCAGCAATTGTGCTTTTTCACCAGAGTCATACGCACTCCTGAATTATTTTGTCAGAGCTTTGCTCTCAGGTCTTTTTTTTTTTTTTTTTTTAGTAAATTTATTTGTTTATTTTTATTTATTGGCTGCATTGGGTCTTCATTGCTGCTCACAGGCTTTCTATAGTTGCCAAGAGCGGGAGCTACTCTTCATTTCGGTGCGCAGGCTTCTCATTGAGGTGGCTTCTCTTATTGCAGAGCACGGGCTCTAGGCATGCGGGCCTCAGTAGTTGCGGAGTGTGGGCTCAATAGTTGCAGCTTGCGGGCTCTAGAGCTCACTCTTAGTAGTTGTGGTGCACGGGCTTAGTTACTCCATGGCATGTGGGATCTTCCTAGGCCAGGAATTGAACCCATGTTCCTTGCATTGGCAGGCAGACTCTTTACCACTGTGCTACCGGGGAAGCCCTGCTGTCAGGTCTTATTTGGATCATTATAATAATGGGATTGTGAAGGAAAATACACTCAAAATATCAGTTGGTACCAAGGCAGAAAGTCAGTGCTAAGTGAGGGTTTAGCTCATGTGGATATGTCTATACTCCTTATTACTTTTTTATTTTAAAAATTTTTTATTTAAAATATTGATTTTTTAATTTAAATTTTATTTGAAATATTTAGAAGTTGATTTACAATGTGTTAGTTTCAGGTGTACAGCACAGTAATTCAGTTATACATATACATATATATGTATATATATATATTCTTTTCCAGATTCTTTTCCCTTATATGTTATTATAAAATATTGAATATAGTTCCCTGTGCTGTACAGTAGGTCCTTCCTTACTACTTTGAGGTCCTAATGCGAAGCCTGTCCCTTCCTCTATGTATAAAAGGTGAGAGGAGAAGAAAGAGTTAGATATAATTTCCTTCTCTCATACACACACACACACACACACATTCACACACATGAGGGTAAATCAAAAATTATCTACACTCTGATTATATTAAAACTTCTATAAATTCCACAGCCAGGGTGTGGTTAATTTTTGACTCACCCTCATGTAAGTGTAATATATATGCATGTATATATATCATACACATATATCAATCATATATTCATATACATATATCACACACATATACATACATTATATACACATGTATGGTGTATATATGAAGAGGAAAGTTAGAAACTTACACTCAGCTAAAAATAACTCCATGCTTGTTTTGCTTTTGTGAAATATGCTTGCTGCACCAAGAAAAACAGAGAAAGAGGATGACCTAACAATCCAATGTAACTTTAAGATGTTTTGCTAAAAATTGGAATGTTCTGCACCTGCTCTTGTAAGTTTCTGTTTGGAAACTTCCATGCTCTGTAAACATGTGCACTATCAAAGTAAAGCTCACCCTGAGTTCGGGGCCAGAACTTTGGCGTGTTAGCTCATCTGGGGCTGCCGGCTTAATAAACCTGAGTTCTCCAACCCTCCGAGTGTGGTGCTTGGTTTCTCACCGGACCGATTTCTGCAACATATATACACACAGGGTGAGTCAAAAATTGTCCACACTCTGGTTGTAGAATGTATAGAAGTTTTAATATAACCGGAGTGCAGATAATTTTTGACTCACCCGTGTGTGTGTATGTGTGTGTGTGTGTGTGTGTATAGTGACTTTCTGATTTCCATTCAGTAGACTTGTATTTTTATTGAATTGTGCATTTCTATAACTGAGCACCTTGGAATGCTTTACACCATTTAATTATATAGTGGTAATTAAATAGCTACATTCAGGGAGAAAAAACCACCACCAAGCAGATGTCATATTCTCAAGGAATGTCATGTTTGTGCTACAGATAAAAGCAACTCTATTAGTTTAAAGTTGATGTATGTTTAGCACAGTCTCCCCCCATGCTGTGTTTGTGCTTTTTCTCAAATGATACCTCTTCCTCGCCAGGAGCGTTTATCTATTTCTATCCCAAAAGCCTCTTCCACGTTGTCGGTGAAGAATGGCCTGTTTCCCCTTGTCTGTGGCTTGGTAAGTGAAGATCTGAAATGAGCAGGTCACTTGCACAACCAGCATCCAACCATCGTTCCCTCTTCTGTGATGTGTAGTTCACACTTCTCAAGAAACAGAATCCTCTTATACAAATATTCACGCATAATGCAATTCATTTAATTGATTTTTGCCAGGTGGCCTTGCCCTGACTTGTTTCTCCGCGTTTGAAATTCTGCCTTGTTTATATTTATTTTTCTGAGTGCATTTTATTTGTGTCATGCTTATGATAAGAACCCCTAGATGAGAGAGACACTTCCTGCCTGTGTTTAAATAAATAAAAACCAATTGGTTACAATTTCAAACATGTTTTTTCCTATAACACAGCCTTAGCAACATTGTCTGCAGCCAGGTTAAATGCTGTGATACACAGTTGTGTTCCTTCTTTGACAGAATATACAAGCAATGTACAGTAGAATTGCTTTAAGTTATAGGGCAATAACTGTGTTGGCCCAACATAAACAACAAGGACACATACATCGTTCATTTTGAAATAAAATTACGCATAACACAATTGCATTAGATATTGCTTTGGCATAAACCTAATTGTATTTTGCTTTAATGTATGTAACTCATGCAGGTATATTTTTGTATAGAGTGATGTGAACTTAATATAAAAGGAATCCACATCCCTGTCTAGAAATTTGTTTATAAACTTGGAAACTATACTACCCTGACATTTTATCAACAAGGAGTCAACAGATATTTTAAATTAGCCATTAAAAGAAATCTTTAAAAAGAAAATAGTTCAACTGGGTTTGATGACATTTGGGATACCTTCAAAATCATTTTATATATACATTATTTGGTAGCATTGTAACACCAGAATATTTTGATAACTCAAACAACAGCAAAGAAAGGAAATTCATGAATTAAATAATTTGCCATTGTGTTTATGTATTTTCCAAAATACCTGGTGTAGAGGATGATTCTATTGACCAGCCCTGATTATATGGTGGAAAGACCCTAAAATGAAGAATGGCAGTTTATGATGTAATGACAACATGTCAGAGTTGTCTCGCAAGGGGCCCCCTCATCTTCAATTCTACACCCTCTAAACAACCACTGCCTACAGAATGGGGTTTACTAATCAGAATTCTCTCACAGACACAGCGCACACCACAATCCCACAGTAACGGGTAGGATTATTTATTTAGATATTCCTATACATTGTAATAATTGAGGATTCTTGTCTGTCAGTTTCCTATGGGCTTGGAATTACAAAGCAGCCAAATCATTTCAGGTCAAACCACTGAGAATAAGTTCTTGAACCCATCCAGGGGAGACAGGATTTGATTAGCAGCGACAAAAATAAAGTGCAAGTCATCCTTGTAGCCATGCTTTGAATTGAATGCTAAGTTCTTTCTGTCCAACGTAGCAAAATGATTATTTTTGTCATATGCTAGTTAGCAAGCCGTTAATGGAAATACAAATAACATGGTTTTTACAAAGCCAAGCCAGATTTTAGTTTTTGTGTCCTTAGTTCATTTGTTCTAAAAGTAAGTGTCAAAATTCAGACATTTCCCAACAAGGACCTACTATATAGCATAGGGAACTCTGCTTAATATTCTGTAATAACCTAAGTGGAAAAAGAATTTGAAAAAGAATAGATAAATGTATATGTATAACTGAATCACTTTCCTATACACATGAAACTAACACAACATTGTTAATCAGCTATGCTCCAAAATAAAATAAAATTTTTTAAAAAATTTAGAAATTTCTCTAATACCTTGTATTTCTTTATGACCGTGATCTTTATCAGAATCGTCATCATCACATTTACACAGACAGCAGGGCCCACTCATGGCGACACAGGCAAAGAGGAGTAATGCTTGCAAAGAAGTACCTCCCTTTACAGCAGTGGAATCAAGGCATTATTTTCTATCTCTAATAGAATGACCATAAGTCCAAGGACTGGTAATTTACCCAATGATACAGCCTCAAATATTTAAAAATTTGTCTGGCAATAGAATGATGTTATTCATAAAAAGAAATAAAATATTTTTCAAATGAGTTTTAATAAAAATGTTAATTATGTATTAGACATAGTTTTATTATTTTGTTTAACGAGGTCGATTGACCTCCAGAGTTCAAGATCCTTGCACTGGAATTTGCCAATGGACATCTGTCATGGGATGTGTCCTGTGAATATTCATACTTTCTAAATCACTAGATAAATTGGCTGTATCAAAGCATGAAGCATCTCTGCCCTGTCAGGAAAGATGTAGTTGCTTCTTAAGGCTAGTGAAGAGTACACTAGGAGTTTTATAAAGACATAAAAAATTTTGTAAAGTTTCCCCTCCACCTATTAACCCATAGGAAATAAATTCAGAGAAGGTGATCATTTACAAAATAATAGGAATATGCCTACTATTCAAATTTATGAATTCATGGATTTGGGGAACTTGAGTGTAGTATATGTTTTTATGTGATTTTGTATAATATCCTATTACTAATCCTCCAGAACTGAGAGCATTGCACATGTTCTTAAATTAGCAGCTTGAATTATTTTCACTGGATAAGAAGCAAGAAACCATTGCATATTCTGACACAAAAAGGAAGAGTGTATTTGAGATTTAGATTTACCTGCCAAACAGTTTGTAGGATAGAGGAGGGCAGAGAGACCTGGGCAAAATCATGCAGTAAAGACATGAGAGCTCAGACTCATTGGGTTGTCCCGGAAAACAAAAATAAAAAGCAAGAATGGAAAAAGCCCTTGATAATTATTTGTGCATCCCTTATTGAAAATTAAAAAGGGAGCCTTTATTCAAGACATTAAACTATGGACAATTCAGAAATGGGTAAAATCAAAACACATTCAGGATACAGGAGATAGGATAATGATTAAGGATATGGGCTCTGAAGTCAAGAAAATTACTTACTATACGGTTTAAGCTGTTTACTGAATTTTAAACTTTTATTGCTAAACATAAATTTCTAGAAATTCAATGTAGTCCTTTTAAATTTATAATTAAGACGATATCCACTCATTTTAAGTAAACAGTGCTTTTGAGAAAACGCATGAAATGGTGTAATTATAATCACAGTTCAGTTGTAGACAAGTCTGTTACCTCAAAGTGTTACCACACACAGGTTTACAAGCAATTCTTGCTTCCACCCTGCCCACTGCACCCCAAGCCTCAAGAAAACAATGAGACAGCTACCTGCTACTTTGAGTGAAATTGCTAGATTAGATAAGTGTATGCTAAATTTCTTGGGAAAACTGCCAAACGGTTTCCCGAAGTCACTGTATCCACCAGCAATGTGTAAGGGTTCCAATTGCTCCATATTCTCACCAGAATTTGACATCGGCAGTCTTTTTTATTTTAGCCACTCTAGTCATTGGGTAGTGGTATCTCATTGTAGTTTTAACTTGCATTTCCCTAATGACTAAGAATGTTCGGTACATTTCCATACGCTTATTGTTAATTCAAATATTTTCTTTGGTGAAAGACTAAATATGAAAATGGACGATGGCCTGACCACATATGACAATACACCCCGACCCACGACTTCTGCAGCAACAAGTCCAGGAAAGCCAAACAAAAACCTCTGCAGCAATGGGCTCAGCAAGGTCAGAAATTGGTCAATAATTGTCAGCTTTCCATATTTTTGCCTCTGCTTTCAAATCAGGATCAGAGAAAGCCAAATATTCTCCCAAATCAATCACATTGGCTGCCCCATTTCAGTTAGCCCACTTCCAGCTTCTCTGTGACAAAATCTCTCATCAAAGCATACCTGAAACGTTTTCCTTTTTCCACGCTAAAAATTTCCCACGCTAAAAATTTCCCACTCCTCTCCCTGCATTTGAGTCTCTTCCAAACTCAAGGGTTGGTGGCTGACACCCTTGCTAGGGCAAGCTCTGAGTAAATAGACTCTGTTCTGTTTTGAGCTGTCCTCATTTACTTTTGAATTGGTGAAGTGACTAAATTCTTGTGCATCCTTGGGGACTTTTTGTCCTCTTATTATTAAGTTATGAGTGTTCTTTAGTTATTGTGGATATGTTGATAATCAAATACATAATTTGCAAATAACTTAATCCCAATCTCTAACTTTTTTCATTTTCTAATAGTGTCTTTTGAAAAACATAGTTTTAAATTTTGATGAAGTCCAAATTTGGCAATTTTGGTTTATGGATGATATTTTGGGTGTTATAGCATAGAAATCTTTACCTAACTCAAGGTCACAAAATTTATCTCTATTTTCTTTTAGAAATATTAGAGTTTCAACTCTTACAGTTATTTCTATAATCCATTTTGAGTCCACTTTTTTGTTGTTGTTGGCTGCGTTAGGTCTTTGTTGCTATGCATGGGCTTTTTCTGGTTGTGGTGAGCAGAGGCTACTCTTCATTGCGGTGTGTGGGCTTCTCATTGCGGTGGCTTCTCTTGTTGCGAAGCATGGTCTCTAGGCACATGGGCTTCAGTAGTTGCAGCACATGGATCAACAGTTGTGGCTCCAGGCTCTAGAGGCTCAGTAGTTGGGGTGCACAGGCTTAGTTGCTTCAAAGCATGTGGGATCTTCCTGGACCAGGGATCGAACCCTGTATTGGCAGGTGGATTCTGAACCACTGTGCCACCAGGGAAGTCCCAAGTCCACTTTTATGTATGGTTGAAGTGAAAGACTAAGTTTTGTTTGTTTGTTTTTTACATGTGTGTATCCAGTCGTTGAAGCACCATGTGTTGAAATTTTTATCTTTTCCTGTGTAATTTCCTTGGCACCTTTGTCAAATATCAATTGATCAGTGGTGTATACTTCTGCACTCTCTGTTCTGTTCTGTATGTATGTCTACCTTTATGCCAGTACCATTGCCTTGAAAAGTAGCTTTATATTAAGTTTGGAAATCTAGAAGTTTAAGTTCTCTCAGTTTGTTCTTCTTTAGAAAAATCGTTTCATTTTTATAGGCTCTTTGCCTTCCCATATACGTTTTAGGGTTAGCTTGCTAATTTCTACCAATAAACTGGCTGGAATTTTTGTAGGGATTGTGTTCAATATGCAGATTAATTTGAGAATTCTATTTTTAGGTTGTTTACTGATTGTACAGCTGACCCTTAAACAACACAGGGCTTGGGCACCAACCCCTCTTCAGTCAAAAATCCATGAATAACCTTTGACTCCCACAAAACTCAACTACTAATAGCCTACTGTTTACTGGAAGCCTTACTGATAGCATAAACAGTTATTATAACATACTTTGTGTATTATATATGTAGTATAGTGTATTTTTACAATAAAGTAAACTAGAAAAAAGAAAATGTAGTATAGTGTATTTTTACAATAAACTAGAAAAAAGAAAGTGTTATTAACAAAATCAAAAGGAAGAGAAAATACATCTATAGTACTGTACTGTATTTACTGATACTATAAGTTTATGTCCTCTGTTTACAAGATGAATCATCTGTCTGTCAGTGCCTACGTCTATATTGTCTTATATGATACAAAATGCTGTAGATGTTAAATGTAATACTAACAAAAAGACATCAAAAATGAAAAGATTATGTGAAAAAATTCATATTTACTTATAAGTATAACAACTTATGCATTGATACTGAAGAATCAGCAATATGATTGCTTTATGGTAGCCTACAGTAATTGATGATATTGCTTCATAGTAGCCTAACACATACACCAAAGAGTGAATCATTGTAAAATTTTCATGGCATACAGTATTACATCATAATTATAATACAGTGTTGGAAATGTTGTATTTTTAAAGAAATACTTACCTCTGATGATAGGCTGATATGTAGTTCCTCCAATTATGAAAGAAAGGCACACTGTACAATAATGTAATTCTTTGAAAGCAAAATTATTAAACACACTAACACATCGCTAATTTCATATAAAATATTATTCAGCTTATGACTAAGTGAGGATAAATAGAATAGTAAGGATCTACATAAATTTTATGCATTCATGACATACTTTTTTATTTTTTTTTCTTTTTTGATGTTTCCAGGCTACGTGGTTTATCTGCAAGATTTTTTAAGTTATTGCAGATCTCCAAAAAATTTTCCAATATATTTATTGAAAAAATCAGCATATAAGTGGACCTGCACAGTTCAAAACTGTGTTGTCAGGGTCAATGGCCTTTTTGTATATTGGTCTTGTGTCCTGCAACCTTTCTACACTCACTCATTAGTTCTAGCAGATTTTTTTTGTAAAATCCTTAGATTTTTGCATGCATGATCATGCTGTCCGAATGATTCATCCTTTCCAATCAGTATGCTTTCTTTCTCTTTTTTCTTTTTATTTCACTAATTGTAACCTTAATTACAATGATGAATAGAAATGGTAGAAGTAAATATCCTTACATTCTTCTTTTTCTGAAAGGGAAAGAGTTCCATCCTTTACTGTTAAGTATGTTGGTAGCTGTAGGTTTTTTCTAGCTGTCCTCTAACAGTTTAAGTTCCCTTTCATTCCTAGAGAGTTGAGATGTTTGATCATGAATAAATGTTGGATTTTTTTTTGTTTCTTTTTTTAATTGTAGTAAAGTATACAAAACATAAAATTTATGCTTTAGCTATTTTCAGATGTACATTTCAGTGGCATTAAGTATATTCATATTGCTGTTCATCCATGACCATATCCATCTCCGAAATTTATTTTCCCAAATTACTCCTTTAAATTACTGATTCAACCTCTTTACTAAATATAAATATATCCAGGTTTTCTATTTCTTCATGATTCAGTCTTGGTAGATTGTGTTTTTCTAGGAATTTGTCCATTTCATTTATGCTCCTGTCTCATAAGTTTTGGTATATTGTGTTTTCATTTTCCTTTGTTTCAAGATATTTTCTATTTTCATTTATGATTTCTTTGGTCCATTGTTTATTTGAGTTGTCTACTTTCCACATATTTGTAATTTCCAGCTTTCCCTCCGCTATTGATTTCTAGTTTTATTTCATAGTAATCAGAAATTATACTTTGTATGATTTTAATCTTTCTAAATTATAAAATTGTTTTGTGGCCTAACATATGGTCTATCCTAGAGAGTGTTCTATGTGCACAAGAGAAAAATGTACATTCTGCTGTTGTTGGTTGGAGTATTCTCTATATGCTTGCTAGCTCCATTTGGTTTATTGTGTTCAAGTCCTCTATTTCCTTATTTATTTTCTGTCTGGTTGTTCTATCTGTTATTTTAAATGGGATGTTGAAGTCTCCTACTATTATTGTAGAAATGTGTATTTCTCCATTAAATTCTATCAATGTTTGCTTTGCATGTTTTGGTGCTCTGATGTTTGGTACACATATGTTAGTAATTGTTATATATTCTTACTGAACTGATACTTTTATCAATATATAATGTCCTTCTTTGTCTCTGGTAATAGATTTTGACAAAGTCTATCTTGTCTGATATTAGCTAACCACCTCTACTCGCTTTTGGTTCCTATTTGCGTGAAATTTCTTTTTCCATCCTTGCACTTTCAACTTATGTGTATCATTAGATGTAAAATGAGTCTCTTGCAGATAACACATAGTTGGATTCTGTCTTTATATCCATTCTATCAATCTTTGTGTTTTGGTTGGAGAATTTAATTTATTTATATTTAAAGCAATTACAAATGAGGACTTATTTTTGACATTGTGTATATTTTTTGTACGTTGTATAGCTTTATTATCCCAACTATACTTCCAATGTTTATTTTTAATATAGTTTCTACTTCTTCTTTGGCATTTAGATACCTCTTTACTAAGTCAATTTATTCTATTTTAATTTAATATTTAAAACACAATTTCCTTGTGTCCTTTGAATAATTTTCTAAACTACTTTAAAAGCTTTCTCTGCTAAATCCAACCTCTTGGCCCTCTCAGTCAGTTTCCATTGACTGTCTTTTTTCTTGAGTATAAGTCAAACTTCCCTGTTTCTTTGCATGGCTCATAATTAAAAAATAAATAAATAAAAGTGGGCCATTTAAAATAATATAGCAACATTCTGGGTTCTGTTCTGTTCTAGACTTCAGCTGTGGAATGTCTCCTACTCAATGCGAGTGATGTTTCTGCTTAGTTTTTTTATTTTTCCATTTTGTGTTTTAGTCTGGCTCCCTAGGGTTTGCTCTTGTGTTTACACAGCTTAGTGGTTAGCCAATAATTTGAGAAGAGCTTACATTCAAACACCTGAAGCCCATAAGGCTGCCATCCTAGGCAGTTAGACGTCTTTGTGGTTTGGGGACCACATTCATATTTAGAGCCAGTTCCCTCATCTCCTTTGCCTTTTACTTCTTGCTGGATTCTCTCAGATATACTTTGCTCCTGTACATAGTTTCCCAGTCAGCCAGGTATATACAGAGAACTTACCTCAGCACTTCTGTGGTTCTCACCTTTCCAGAATCTCACATTAATTTCTTCCTGATTGCCTGCTTGCCACACTGGGACCTTAATCTTGGGGTAGCATGGTTGCAGGTGTTTCCCATTCATTTCCTATTGAGTTTGCCATTTAAAGCTGACAAAGCTACAAGATGTCACCCCTGCCCAAACTGAGTCTCCCACTCGCAGCAAATCTGCTAGGATTTTTGGCCAGTTTTATGCTGGTAAAGCTACAGTTCTCACCAATCAAGCTGGGGAGAAAGGACAGGAGCATCCTGAGGCCAGAGGCCCCAGACTCCCACTGTTCTTGCCCTCAAACTCTTCTTATTTTTGTCTCCTTGACTTGTCTCACTTTGCCCCATTTCAGAGCCCTGAAATGGCTCTTTTTATCTAGTTTTCAACCTTTTTTTTTTTTCTGCAGGTAGGATTCACTGATACCCAATGCTTCCACAGGCCAAAGTTGGTCTTCTTTAACTTTGGAATAGTCTGAAATAGTTATTATATTCTACAGCTGACCGAAGAAAGTTAGATAAAACAATATCTCTGTGGATTTTCTTCTGTTTTGCTTCTTAATATTATTTATTTTTGTTTTCGTAAATTCTACCCTGCAAACTTCTGTCTTCAGCTTCTTTGGGGGCAGCTATATCAACCACGAACACTTATGGAGCAATTCCTGTCTACTATTTTTGTGCTGGATTATAGTCATATGGAGAAGATATGACACACTCCTTGAAAGAGACTATCTTGTGACCCTCCTGAAGGAAATGATATATTTAGTCCTTTTTTTATATCTATTTAGTTTTTTTGTATATCTTGTTTATTGCCCATATTTTCAAATATTTTGCTTCACTAGTACTATAGAAAGTCTTGTTTAAATTTTACTTAAAAAATTGCAGTATCTGAATTCCTTAGTCGTATATTTCTTTAGCTTGTTGATTCCGGTGATGCACTCTTATTAAGGCTTATTTCCTGGTATTTGTCATATAGACTGTAAGCTCAGATTCGTCTGGGTTTTATGGGGGAAAATCCCTGTGTTCAAGGGTTTGCTTTCCAAAGAGGATGTTCTTTTCCTTTGCTATATCCTCTGGGACACTAGCCGCCTTGCACAAGTTAATTTCATGGTTTCGATTTTCTGTAACCACGTAGGTAATATATTTTTGACCCTGAAACCTATATTTAGAAAAGCCTCATTTAAAATTCTTAGAAACTTCTCTAACCTAGATCTTAGGCCAAGACAGATGAGTCTTCTTGTGGCCACTCTTTGCTAAGTGATATTTCTGGTTCACATTTTCAGGTTTGTTCAAGTACTTTATGGGTCCCTGGTTTGTATGCAGATCTCAAGTCTAATTCCTCCCCTTCTGAAGACCCAAGAATTAGCCTCATGTCCCCAGAGTTAGCATTAAAGTACAATCCTATAGGCTGTAGACTTTGTTAAATTCCCCAAGACAACCCTGACCTGAAAGTAAGCTTATCTTTTCCAGGTCTATTTATGGCCTCTGCATTTTCTCCTTAATTTGAAGGGAACTATGTACTATAGAGTAATATATGATATTTTATATAGCATTTCTAGTTTTGTTGTTTGTTTGTTTTTCAGATGCCACAGCAGAAATCTCCATAGGGTTTTTGGTGATGTTCAGAGTTTAGTTCCGGGATTTTCTAAGTAGGATGTCATACACATATACAAAATGTTTGCTGACTACTCTCCTTTCAGAGAAGTATAATTTTAAAGTAATATATTGCAATGGCTGAATCATCCTGAACATTATTAAATAATTAGAGTGATAGCATTCTAGTTCATTCAGCTTTAATGAGAATGACATGCACGTTGCTTTATAACTTTAGCTCTGGGTTTGGGATAGTCAATGATAAGAGTATCTTACTCTTTATAATTTGATAATTTTTAGCCCGAACGTATATGCAAAATGTCTCAAATGTCTTTTTAGCACCTCCTGAGGTGACTGAAAGGCTTCAAGTATTCAAATACTGTAATAGTTTTGTTGAGCATGTGACAGGTGGTATCACCTCCAGGGGAGGGGTCTTGCTCTACCAGGAGCAGCAGTCCCAGGACGTCAACTCACTCCATGGTTCGGGGCTGCAAGGAAAACATGAGTCACACAGATAGGACAGTGAAACAAGTCTTACTCCCAAACAGAAAGACAGAGCAACACCAGCTTCAATAGTGGGTGTCAGGCCCCACCCCAAACTGACACAGGGTGATGGTGTTGCAGGCACCCCCCCTCCTTCTGCAAGCAGTGGACCCTGACCCCTCCCCGGTGGAGTCTGAGATATGGAAAGCTGGGGGCATGCCTGAGGGCGATATGATGCACACCTTGAAGCCAAACAAAGAAGCACATCTATAACGAGGCAAGATACTCCCAGACTGGGCGATGTGCTCAGCACAGGGCATGGGGGCTCCTTATCTTGCTGAAATATCCCAGGCCCAAGGCTGCGCTTATGGGGTCATGCAGGGGTCAAAAGACCACATGCACAGAGGAGACAAATGGCCTTTCCCAACATGGTCATCTTTTACATATACATATATACACATATCTGTGTAAACATATATGTTATATATTATATAATTTTATATATTATATAGTCACAATATACATATGCAATGCAATTTTTTTAATTTAGAGTTTTGTAATTATATTCATATAGAATTTATTTGGTATGTAGTTTTCTGTCTCTGGTACGTATTGTACACATAAGTGTATGAATTATGCTCGTTTTATAATTAGAAAGGGATTTCTTTCTTAAATTTTCTTCATTGAAATTTGAATTTTAAAAGAAATACATGTTCATTTTGTCTAGTAGAATGATATAAAGATGCATAAAATAAAGTTAATCTCCTCCTAATCTCAAACTCTTCCCACTTTATTTCCACACTTTTCTATTTATAAAAATACACAAATACTTTACGTATTTACTTTTTTTGTGTTTGGGTGGTTTGTTGGTTTTATTAACGTGGGATCCATGCTACTCATGACTGTTTCCTAAATTATTGGTATTGGATATATTAATATCACTTCAGGTCTGTATGTATAGATTTATCTTATATTTTTATTAGTTACATAATATTCTGCAAGATGGGTGAGCTGCAATTTATTCCGATTTTCCTCTGGTAGATGAATATTCACATGGGGTTGACAAATGTTTTGCTTTTGTTTTGTTTTTATTTGCTCCTAAAAAAGTATATATCTTTGTACATATAAATTATATACAAATAATTTCAAGTTCTTAAATAAATTTATCAAAGCGTGACTATAGTACAATATATATTCCCAGAAAAATTTCCCAAAGGATTATAATAATTCACACTTCCGTCAGTAAAATATGAGTGACCATTTCTTCATATTATTACCATTTCTATATTTTATCTTATAAAATTATGGATGAAAGATAGTATAGCATTGTGTTTTTAATTGTCATTTCCCAGACTGTTAATGAAATTGATCACTGTGTCGTGTGTCTATTTTCCATTAGATATCTATTTCTGGAAAATTGCCTTTTCTTCCATTATAATATTATCAAGTTACTTTACTTTTAATTCTTAATATATAGAAGCATATTATTAGAAATAGTAACTAGGGAAGGGGGAGGAATAAATTAGGAGCATGAAATTAACAGATACAAACTACTATACATAAAATAGAAAAACAAGGATTTACTGTAGAGCACAGGGAATTATATTCAATATCTTGCAATAACCTATAATAAATCTGAGAAAAAATATATACATAATTTAATCATTTTGCTGTATACTTAAAAGTAACACGATATTGTAAATCAACTATAATTCAATTAAAAAAAAAGAAATAGTAACTAATTTTGGTCATATAAGTTGCAAAAATATTCCCCATTTGACTGTTTGTCTTTTGATGTTATGTAGTTATGACGTTTTGACATAGATTTTTAAAAATCACTTTAAGTGTAACTTACATACAGAAAAATGAACACATCATAATTGTACAGGTTAATGATTTATTACAGTGAACAAAGCCATAAAACCATCACCCAGATCAAGAAATAGGACATCACAGCAGCCAGAAAATTCTCCTGTTGTCCTCCTTTATTCACTCTGCCTTTCGTCATCCCTCACGTTTAACACATGTGGATTAATTTTGCCCATGATTAAGATTTATACATGTACACAGATTTTAAGCACATTATGATTTCATTGTTGGATGAGATCGATTTTCATTTTACTAAAAATGTCACCTTTTTATTGCTTTTCTTCTTTATTTTCATTTTTGTCTTTTCACGTGGTGTAACTGTCCTTCTGCCTGGAGAGTTCTTTAGTAGGCGATTTGTATCCGCTGATGATAAATTCCCTCATCTTTTGTTTGTGCGAAAATGTTTACATAATTTACCTTCGTAAGGCTATTTTCCCTGAATAGAATTTAAGTTTGCATTTCTTTCAGTCTTTGAATGAAATGCTTCCATTGCCTTACAACTTCCACCTTTTTGTTGAGATGTGAGAAATAATTATTGTCCTTACTCCCACGTTCCTTTGTTTTCACTGCTTCCTTTTAAAAAAAGTTTCTGTTTTTCTTTTTTTTTTCCCGGTAATTTTACTTGATATGTATAATTCCTTTGACTTTAAAATTTTTTCAGGCATTATCTCTTGAAATATCATACCTGCCCTTTCTCCCATCTTTCCTTCTGACAGTGAAATTCCAAATTAGACCTTTTCCAAAATGTCATATGTCTCTTGTGCTCTTTTCTCCATTTATTTTTGTTGTTTTCTCTTCTGATCCCTTTCGTGTTACCAATGATCTCTTCATCTGTGTCTTTTATAATGTTACCCATACAACAAGTTCTTAATTTCAATTGCTCTTGTCTTTAAATAGGGAATTTCCAATGGATTCTTTTGACTTTTCTAGTTCACTGCTGAGCTTTTCCGTATTTTCATGTAATTTACTAAAAATATTAATCATATTGACATGTTTATCTGTGCTTTGTAAAGCCTCAATCTTTTATGTGTGAAAAATCCCTTTAAATGTTCTGTACTATAGATTAATTACATTTTACACTGATATTTATTTCACTGTAATATTCTGATGGTATCATGCTATGGTCTTTAGCCTTCCACAATGGCTGATGTTAAATCTGTTTCTTTCTGTGTAATATGTATTTTAAAAAGTATCTGATAATTTTAATATATTCTTTTAATCATTGATATTCTGTCATATCTTTGATATTCTATCATATTCATACACCATTATGATGTGTTATGTGGATTTATTTTTATGTATTGTACTTAGTAAATGAGTGTAATTTTCAGCTGAATAGTTATTTATGAGTTCAATCCTAGAAAAATTTCATCCTGTATCTCTGTAAGAATTACTTCCCTACCATTTCCTTTATGGTAATTTTCTTCAACTCTTATTAGCAGAGTACTTCAATCTAGGCTCAAAGTCTCTTAATTTCTCTTACATGTTTGAAATTGTGCTTGCATTTTTTTCTATATCTGATGTCTCTTCATTATTATATTCAAATTAACTAATTGTCTCTTCTCTTTGCCAGCCTTGAGGCCTGTGTTTATTACTTTTCAATAATCATCTTGTCCGATTCCAAGAGTTATACCTTCCTATCCACCAATATTGTTTCATTTCAGATTGTTTGACTTCAACAATTACATATTTTTTATAATTTTATAATGAGTGTAATTTTTCTATTTATAACTTGGAGCATTCCAAATAAATATATTTTATGTTCCATGATTTTTTCCATGAAGAGTAAATTAATGTTCAAATTGATTTTATTTTTATGTATTTTTAACATTTATTTTGAAGTATTTTAGGATATTGGTTAGTATGGTCATTTTAAGGTAGAGAATTCTTTTTCTGCTCCCCTCACCTGCTTCATCTCTCTTCTGTGATTAACACTCTGGATTGCAGATTTGTGGCCATCTGCACCTAAAACCAAGTCCCTAAGTTTAAATTAGGTCTTTTTTTTTCTAGATCTTTATTGGAGTATAATTGCATCTTATACACATCATTCAGGACTTCTGAGTTGTAGAATTATTGGGAGATGTCACATTCAGCCAATATGAACCAAAATATTAGGTTCAGTTCCAAGTGAGTGCTCTGCTTCTTTGTAATTCCTGTTTCCCTAGAGATTCATCTTAGATGGGCTGAATTTTTTGGGCTTTCCTCTTGAGTGGGGGAATTCCAACTCAGTCTCTTCTTTAAGTTGCACAAACTCTGATATCCCTTGATGAAACCATTGATTTCCTGTTTCACTGCCTTCTTTGGACTCGCTCTTCCTGCTTTAAGAGCCAGAGCCCAGGATGTGCACGTATTTAGCTTCACTCACCATTTAGCAGTTCTGTTCTGTTGATGATCCATGAAGATACTTATTTTGGTTTTGAGCCAGGCTACGTGTCTTCAGCTTTTCTTTTTTGTTGTTGTTGCTTATCATTCCTATGTGTCCAGAGCAGAGAAGGATTAAAGTATAAAATTACTAGGTCATCTTGGTCGGAACTCATCAGATCTTCAGTCTTTTTTTTTTTTTTTTTTTAATATTTATTTATTTATTTGGCTGCACCGGGTCTTAGTTGTGGATATGGGATCTTCATTGTGGCATGCAGCATCTTTAGTTGTGGCATGTGAACTCTTGGTTGTGGCATGTGGGATCTAGTTCCCTGACCAGGGATCGAAACTGGGCCCCCTGGATTGGGAGAGTGGAGTTGTAACCACTGAACCAGCAGGGAAGTCCCTTTTCTTCAGTCTTAAAGAATATTTTCTAATATTTTCTACACATGTATACACACATATATATGTATGTATGTATCATATATGTGATGCATATATGCATTTATATAGATATATATTCATTCATTCATATATACATACACACAAACAGTTCATTTGTACACACACATACACAGATCTTCCTCAACCTACAATGGGGTTACGTCCTGATAAACCCATCCTAATGTGAAGATACTGTTAAGTTGAAAATGCATTTAATATACCTACCGAACATCATAGCGTAGCCCCGCCTGCCTTAAAAGTACTCAGAAATCTTACATTGACCTAGAGTTGGGCAACATCATCTAACACAAAGCCTATTTCACACTACGGTATTGAATATCTCATGTAATTGGTTGACTACTGTATGGAAAGTGAAAAACGGAATGGTTGATGGGTCCAGAAAGGTTGTAAGTGTGTAGGTTGTTCACCCTCATGATGGCGTGGCTGACAGGAGCTGCGGCGGCTGCCACGGCCCAGCATCACCAGAGGGCCTCCAACTGCATTCCACTGGCCCCGGAAGAGATCCGAATTCAAAATTTGAAGCACAGTTTCTATTGAATGCATTTCACTTTCACACTATCATAAAGTCAAAAATTCGTCAAGTCAAACCGTTGTAAGCTGGGGACCATCTATATAAATAAATGAACTGGCACAACCACCCAGATGCCCAGTGTGTGTGTATGTGTGTACACACATGTGTAATTTGCTTTCCCTTCTCAAGAGAGAAGTATATCGTCAGTGGCTTGGTGCAAGAGAGTCAAAGGAGTTCTACCTTTATTTTCTGTTTGGATTAGTTTCTTACAAAAGCACTAATAATGATCATAGCCTTCTAGTGATCCCCAAAGTCTACTCTTGAACTAGATTGTCTGTCTTTAGGGAAGCTGGTACTCAAGTAGGGATGAAGTCATCTTTATACCTGACGAGCTGAGTGGAATATGTGGTTGAATTAAATTGCAAATGGTACTTTCTTAAATTTTATTTTCAGTAAAATACTACTTAACATGTAAAGCAGATATTTCTCCTTCAAAATGCATGACAGCCATTTACTAATGAATGCTTTTAAATCTACTGCCTGAGCCTTAAGATATAACAAATTATAAATTCATAGTTGTTTTTTTTTTTCCTGTGAAAATGGATAAAAGGAAGCAGGTATATAGTAGGATTTGGGTTGGGAAAGTCAAAGCTGTATTTGAAAATTAGAAATGATTCTGTTTGTTAAGCTAGCGTTTTCTCTTTGTACAACTTTGATTGGAATCATGCAACAGTTACTTAAGTCCTGCTTTGAAGGATCCATGGGAGCTGTCATCCTTCTCTTAGTGACAGAGAGTCATTTACGGCATCTTATTCCAGAAGAGAGGTCAAGGGAACTGGAGGAAAAAGGGAAATGAGAGAAGAAAATTTAAAAATAACAAGAAAGAAACTTATGTTGTTTCTTTCTTTTGTTTTTACTTCTCAGAGAAGCCATTCTTTTCTTAGTGATTGACATTTGTACAAGTGGCTTCTTATGGTTAAAGGCTCTTAGATAAACCCCTTTGATAGCATAATCCACCCCCTAAATGTATACGCTCCCATTCTATTTGTCATGTTTTGTTCCAGAGGCCAGACACCTCTTTCTTCTCTTGGTCCTGGTACTCCAAACAGGCGACATAGGCCCTTCTAGTCTCCAACTTTGACATACAGACTACATCCATCTATTCCTTGGCCCTTGATCTGTAGGAAAACAGGCAGCTTTAGTGTAAAAAGAAAGCCACTGGCTCCTTTCCTGTCTGTATACTGGAAACTCTGCATCTAACCTACGTTTCCCCAACAATTGGCTCTGGGTAGATGTTCAAGTTCCAGGAAAATAAAACAGCTCTGAATCTTGTAATTACTTTTCTTAAATAAATGTATGTATGTATGTATGTATGTATGTATGTATTGGCTGTATTGTGTCTTCATTGCTGCACACAGGCTTTCTCTAGTTGTGGCAAGTGGGGGCTACTCTTCATTGTGGTGTGCAGGCTCCTCATTGCGGTGGCTTCTTTTGTTGCTGAGCACAGGCTTTAGGCATGTGGGCTTCAGTAGTTGTGGCACATGGGCTCAAGAGTTGTGGTTCACAGGCTCTAGAGTGCAGGCTCAGTAGTTGTAGTGCATGGGTTTATTTGCTCCGCAGCATGTGGGATCTTTCTGGACCAGGAATCGAACCCATGTCCCCTGCATTGGCAGGCAGCTTCTTAACCACTGCACCATCTAGGAAGTCCTGAATCTTGTAATTATTAGTGAGGGGATGGAGAGGTTGGAATAAAAGTTTGTTCCACTTATATCTTTGACTCGATTCTATTCTTGACCAGAACCTACGGGGCAGTCATCTCCTCATGCCTTCAGCCTTCTTCTGTTTGGAGTAAGAAGAAAGAATGTCACCTGCCAGGTCAGTAAACAAAGGACATTGCAGCCTTCAAGCCATCAGCCACTGACTCTGCACCCTGAGGGGATTCAGGATGGAGAAAAGCAGGATACTGGCCCAAGGTAGTTAAGTGCATATCAAAGGAATGATTTCAATGAACCCATCTTCCCATGCATAGAAAAGTGCTAAATTCGTTAGATGAGACATCTGGTTTTTCTTTAATTAACAGTAATCTTCCGATGTTCCGACTACCTGGTTTTTGTTGCAAAAACTCCTGTATATCCTGGTTCTTCCCTTACCTGTTTGGAGCAGTCCCTCAGAGCTATCCGAGAGGCTGCCTCCTGGGCTTAAGTCCTCAACAAGACCGCTGAATAAACATCATTCTCAGCTTGTAGACTGTGTATTTTTTTCAGTTGACAGGAGATAGCTGTGTGCTTTATCTATGTGGTATAGTGAAGGTGGCATGGCGGTCATGTGACTCTGAACTAGAAATTTAATTATCTCTGGAAATCTCTTGCCTGTGTTCTCTATTCAGCAGCAGGCGTAGTACCCACCAGAGCAGATCCGGAGAAATAAACGAATGAATGAATAAATGATGTACCACGGCAGGGTGTGGGAGGAACACACAGATACAGACTGGCCAGTAAAAACCTTTCACAAACACATGTGCCGCAAAGGTTTGACAACATCTTCCGCTTGACAGTTAAGAATCATCGTATCGTCTCCCAATATGGAAAGATAACCAGGCTGTCCCTGAGCTCCCACAAAGTGCTGGGATGGGTAAATTGTCACGTTCCTGATGCTCAATGCCAGGGTCAGGGAACTCAGGGGTTGCATGTTGCACTGTCATCAGAGGCTCTATCTTTTATGGGTTAACACATCTTGGCTTTTCTCATCCCAGTTTATTATTTTTTAAAGCTCTAACACATTAATTTTACTGCCAAAGAATTGTGTTTCTTGTATTATTTTTAAGTTCTTTCATTCGTCTGTGTCAGCAGCTACAGCTGAAACTCCTAGACACCTGATTCCAGGAAGAAATTCCCGGGGTAGAAAATGAGGAAGGCACACTTGTGGTGTCAGGAAAAATGTGTTCGGTTAGAATCTTATCTTGGTGTCCCGCTGCCCTTTTTAAACAAATGTGTTGGATTTCTGCACTTTATTGCTGCTTCATAGCCCAATATCCAAAATAGACTCCTCTAATTTTGTGTGTGTGTGAGAGAGTTTCCTTAACAAATGATCTCACATTGCCTTTAACAGGGAAGGTTGTTAACCTGGATTACTGTACCTGGATAGAACATCACGTGGGAAGCACTCAAGGCTCCCTGGCTCTCAACTCAACATCATTTTCTCCCCTCACCCCCATTCAGCAGTTTCCTGAATCATGAGTGAGGCCGTGAGCACATAGTGGTGAAAGAAATTCTGCCTGCTCTCTGTAAGTCGTATGCATTTCTGAAATGTGCTGCTCTCATTGAACGAGACCTTTCTGGGGAAATGATTGACACAGAGTATTCCCAATGGCAGTATTGCTTGTAGACGATCTCATTTAACTGTATTGCCAAGTTCACCAATTGAAGTTGCCAGCTGTTGCACTTGCATCTGTTGATTTTTGGTCTTCACCTATTAATTATCATAATTGTGTGATTAATAGAGACAGGGGCTTTTATCAGAAATATCCGGCAGTGGCAGAGCTAGAAATAGTTGGGTCTTCAGAGATAGTAGTCAGGTTCCCAGAGGAGGAAGCTACACACGTGGGAAGATTGCCTCTCTATGGTGCATGCCTAGGAAAGGATCTGTGTGCAGCCTACAAAGGCCCTAGAAACCTTCAAAGAAAGATTCTGACAGTGGTTATAACTAAAACTGCCTAGTCAGTCCAGAAGGTTAGGTAAAAGTCAGAGGTACAGTTGTACAGTGTTTTCCCACTCTTTCCCCCCTAAGTCTTCACCCAATGTTCTCAAGCCCACCTTCTCTCCTTTGCAGCTACAGCTGTGTTCTGTTCCCAAGGGTCTTGAGCTTGCTGACTTCTGACACCTGGCTTTTGTTCAGATTTTTAAAGAGTCACCTCCTGCTCCTAAAAGAATCTAGTTCTGTTGTTAGGGAAGCCCCGCAATGTCTCCATACTTTCTAAAATGTCCTTATCTAAGGTCCTTTCTCTCCCTACTGAGTGTCTGTTTTGTCTTTAGTAATCTGGATTCAAACTACAATTCCTTTGCTCTTTTTTCATAAAGAATTCACTTGCCATCATAACCTTAGTGATGGTTTGGCTCTCCAAAGAGAAAGGCCACATCTTGGTTCCTTTCTCCTTCCCCATCTCCTTGAATGACAATTTCTTTCCTCTTACTGTTGTAGAATAACTCTACCTTCTTTAATGTCCCTTGGAGTTTTACCACTTATACCAAACAGGTGGGTTAAATCATTTAAAATATTTTTTTTTCCAGACGAATACACAGGTTTTTCTAAGGAGTTAGAGTAAACCACTTAAAAAATAATTCATTGTATTTGGAAGGGCATATCTCGTCATGCAAAGTCTCTATCTCTCCTCCTCCAAATTAGATTCAAACATTTTCTATTTTTTGAGACTAGCTTGGCTAGAAATGATCAAAAGTCTATGAAAAAAGAAGGAAAGCCTACCGTTTGCAACAATAAGAATGGCCCTTAAGGGCATTGTGCTAAACGAGGTACCTCAGACAGAGAAAAAGTACCACATGTTCTTACTTATATGTGCAATCTAAAACAGAAAGAAAACCGAAAAACAACAAAACTAACCAAATTCATATATACAGAGAACAGATTGGTGGTTGCCAGTGGAGGGGGTGGGGGTGAAATAGGTGGAGGGGGTCAAAAGGTACAAACTTCCAGTTGTGAAATAAATAAGTCTTGGACATGTATGTACAGCATGATAGCTATAATTAATATACTATACTATATATGTGAAAGTTGCTAAGAGTAGATCTTGAAAGTTCTCATCACAAGAAAAAAATTGTAACTATGTAGGGTGACAGATGTTAACTAGACTTGTAGTGATCATTTCACAATACATACAAATATCAAATCATTATGTTGTACACCTGAAACTCATATATGTCAACTATACCTCAATAGAGACTTCCCTAGTGGCACAGTGGTTAAGAATCCGCCTGCCAATGCAGGGGACACGGGTTCAATCCCTGGTCTGGGAAGATCCCACATGCCATGGAACAACTAAGCCTGAGTGCCACAACTACTGAGCCTGCATGCCACAACTACTGAAGCTTGTGCATCTAGAACCTGTGCTCCGCAACAAGAGAAGCCACCACAATCAGAAGCCTGCACATCACAACGAAGAGTAGCCCCTGCTCACCGCACCTAGAGAAAGCCCATGTGCAGCAACGAAGATCCAACGCAGCCAAAAATGGATAAATGACTAAATAATAAATAAATCTTTAAGAAGAAATTATACCTCAATAAAAAAATGGAAGTAGAAATGTTCTACCTCTTAATTTTTAGGTATCAAGTGTTAGAAAATAGTCATGGTTGATTCAAGCAACAAAGCATGGAGAAAAACACTTTACTAAACCTATTCATTAAAGTAGTATTACTTGGTTATAGGTTGGCTATAATCCAAAATCATCTCTCTAGAACACAATGCATTTGTTACATAATTGTCCCAATACCAGAAGTGGCTTAATTTCCAGCTTGGTTGTACTGAGTCTTCAAAATCATAATGTGCTAGAGTTGAAAACGATGGATCTTAAATAGGGTTGATCTTGAGCTCATCTAGTGAAACACTCCCATTTTACAGATGAAGAAACTGAGAACAGGAACTGGTGATTTGCCCCAGGCCATACAGTCAGTCCCTGGCAGCATCAGGTCCCAGCACCTGCTGTCCTGATTCTCAGGTCAGTTCTTCCAGGCTGCTCCTTGGCCAGAGACGATGATCCTGGGTGGTGACTACTCACTGGATTTCTCCAAGTGGAATGGAGTACAATTCACGCATCTTGTAAAATAGCCGGAATTAGATTAATACAACGTGTATTGATTTGTGGAACACAGCTAATACAGGATGTATAATGAATACATGTCTGTGATGTGTGTGGTAATAACTGAAGACTCGATCTCTCCCAACCCAATAGCTAAATAGTACTGATGAGGGTGAGGTAGAACGGACAGGGCTTCAAACATCTTGGGTTTAGAATTGTGCAAACTGGTGTCTTGATGTTCAGTCACTTGGTTGTGTGACCTCAGGTGAATCACTTCTCCACTCAGCCTGACTCTCATTATCTGCCCAGCAGGGATAATAGTACCTAATGTCTAGGGTTTGGTTCTGCTCTAAAAAACAACAACAAATATATATAATATATATTTATATGCATAACAAAATACATATTTGCATACACACACACACACATATATAATATACATATACATCCCATTCCTTGAGAAGGGTGTGCAAAGGTTCTTAGTTTCCCTCCTTCTCTCTTAATTGTCATTGCAATTTTACCTATTAATCTCACCTGTTAACCTTATTAGCATATCTATTTCCTAGATATTTTTTCAAAATGAAATTGTTTTTACTTTTGCTCCGCTTTGGAGATAGTAGTAATACTTAAATACTATCTTGGAGAAACACAGTAATTCCTTTTTCTTTCCTTTTTTTAAAAAGAAAATACTCATTTGTGATATAACTGCCACATTGGCATGAAGAATAAGGAAAGTTGGAGGATGAATGACTGTTTTCCAGAAGACAGGTAAAGCATATTTGGTAGATTAATTCCCAATTCACCTTCTCAGAGGAAAAGGACAAAACCCTCATTTACCAAGATTCTAAAGAGATTTTCAGGCAAGTCCCTAGCCGGCCCCACATCAGTCTTTGCTTTGAAGCCTTCATTCCCCAGAGCTTGGTTTTCTTGACCAGGTCCCAAACCTTTTATTGAGCGGCAAGAAGACTGGAGGAAGCAACTGCTGACAGTCACATGTCTGGTGGCACTCAGGAGAGGGATGGCATATGTGCTTATCAGGGAATCAATCTTTCTGCCTATCATCCTCTTTTTCCTCGGAAGAAAGCGGGTTAGCGCAATTACTTCATCCAGAACAATTACCTCACTTTAAACTGTTTATCCTCCAGAGAAAGGTGTTTGGGAGCAGGTAGCTCTTTGACCAGAGAGATGGATTTTTTTAAAACTACTGTATCGATATTGCGTGTGGGCAGTGGGGAGCTGTTGGGAACTTTGTCTTTCAAACCAAGACTTCATTCTCTGTTGGGGTCCGCCAGGCAAAAGGGGACACATATTCCGACCAGCTGAGCTCCGGCACCTTTCCGGGGGCTCGATATTGTGAGAGAATACGGTGCTCAGGCTGTACGGAGCCTTGAACCCAGGGCCAACCCCCCCAAGTGTGTTCTTTGCTCTGAAACCGTGAGGCCCAAGGCAACAAACTCTTTTAAATGACTCCTTCCGCAGAGGGAAGAATTAGAGGCAGCCAAGAGGTACTTTGGAAAGCAGTTAAAGATTTGACAGCCTATTCAAAACAAACCACACTTTTAAGAAAAGTCTTCTTTCCTTCTCCTTACAAAGGCCCAGCACGACTTCCTTTCCCTGATACTTAGGAGAAAGGCAATTGCCAGGGCTCAAATTATTAAAACAAACAGAAACAGGAGCCATCAGAAACGAAGGAGCTTTCTGAAAAGGTGGGGGCTTCCGGGGTGATTAGGACCACAGACAAGGGAATTGGGGGAAAAAGGAATAAAAATCGATCATACACCCCTCATGCACCCATGACTTCCCCACTTCTTTATATACATGCATGCGCATTTAGCCTAGTTGCAATAATGGGTTGATTCCAGTGCTATTTTTTCCCAAGTGGCATTTAAATCTTTTTTTTTTTTTTCTTTTGAATTTTTCGGGAGTGTTGTCTGATCCGATTTTTAAAAATGGAAGCAAGAAGACCAGGGTTGTGAAAGGGCTCAAAGTTGAACAAAACGGTGGCTTCCAGGAAGCAGCAGACTCAGGCTGCCGAGATGCCCCCATCTTTCTGCGCTGAGTTCGCCTCCAAGAGGCCCGCCGGCTTTGCTCGCGTCTAGGAGCGCGCATGACCTCCGCGAGCCCCGCTCGGGTACCGCTTCCGCACTCGCGGGGCGGAGGCCGTTGGCGGAGCTTGGAGGGACCTGGGGGCGCGCGCAGCCGCCGCGGGGCTCACCTGCGCCTCGCCGCCGCCCGCCCTGCCCCGCGCAGCCCTCCGCCGCCGCCGCCCCGCCCCGGCCCGGCTCATTGGCTGCCGCTCGGAGGGGAGGAGAAGGGGCGGCCGCGGGGGTCTCATTAGCGAAGCGGGCTCCATCCTCCGCTTCCTAGTCTGGAACCCGGCGGCGGTGGGAGCGCTGCGAGCCAGCGGTGCGGCTGTGACGGCGGGCGGCTCCGGCAGAGACCGTGGCGGCAGCGGTCGCCCCGCTGTGGGAGGCTATGGGGACGCGCGCGTCCTCTGGGTGCCCAGCGCGCGGCGGCTCGGAGCGCCCTGTCCGGCTGCTGTAGGGAGAGGCCGTGGAGCAGTCACTCGCTGAAGACCCCCGGGACCCACTTGCCTCGGCCCCTGGCTGGCCGTGCCTCTCCCGGCCTCCCGGGGCGCGGAAGAGGAGCCGTACTCTCGAGCGGGGCGAGCGGCATGGGGAGAGCGGCCGCCGCAGGAAGAGGCGCTGGAGGGGCGCGCCGGTGGCTCCCTTGGCTGGGGCTCTGCTTCTGGGCGGCGGGGGCTGCGGCTGCCCGAGGTAAGCGCGGGGCCGAGCGGACGGGGGGCTGGGGGCGAAGCGACTGAGCGGGACCGGCACCTATGGCGTGGGCTTCCCAAGTTGCGCCCTGCACGTCTCCGCGCGCCGAGCGCAACGGGGTGGGACTCGGGCGGACGACCTCCAGGGGACCACTGCCTCCCACCCCAAGTTTGCGATCCGCCGCAATCCTACAGGTTGCTGGCATGGGGTCCCTACCCTTCTTTTGCGCTCGTCGCTTGCTCCGTTTTTCGAGCCCTCCCCAATTGCTGCAGACTGGAGTCCCCACCTCTTTACTCCAATTTCGCTCTCTCGCAGTCCTCTCCACTTCCTTTCCGAGGCGAGATGGTTCAGGGGTGGGCGCCCGTAGGGCTGTCCGAGAGTTCCTGGGGAGAGGGACCGGGTGATGGGGGTCTCTGTAGGGTGGGCTTGAATGGAGAGAGCGCCTTTGCCCATCGGGGAGCGGCACCCAGGCTGAAGTCCGCGAAGCTCGACACCCCTCGGCCGACAGCAGCCCGAGGTTCTGGGCAGCACTGGGCTTTCTTTCGAGGAGGCTGCCTTGTGCGGGAGCTCGGGAGAGCTGCGGGCACCGTCCGCGTTTCACTGCGCCCGCAGTGCCCAGCCCGGTTAGCATTTGGCCTGAGGCCGCTCGCCCGGCGCCTCCTCTCCCTGCCCGGTGCCCGCCCCAGGCCGGGGGCTCGCGAGCGCGGGAACCCCCCGAGCGGCCGGGAAGCCGCGGCTTCTTTCCGACTTAGAAACGTAGACCCCGTTTTTCCTGGATCCTCTGGACTCCAGCAGAGTGAAATTTTGCAACTGGTTTCAGCTCCACCTTGAGCGAGAACCAGGAGCATCAACTTAAAACCGCGGACTTGTTTGGAAGGTGATCAGAGGCGATTTTACGCGTAGCTTGAGGACCGTGGCTTTACCTTTGCAGTCATCCGGAGGCTTCTTCTTCCCGCTCTTCTTTACCTTTCCCTATTCCTAGGTGTCATCCATTAGGCTTAGAATGTGTAATTGCATTAAATGATTTACCTAACGCTTGCCTGGCGAGAGGTGAAACTGATCTGCTCATCTCACCTCTGCCGGCTACCTTGAACACACTGTGAGTCGCCGGGAGACAGGAAAAGGTAGAAAGGGTTGAGGACGATCACAAAAGAACCCGTATAATCTCATTTTTATAAAAGCTAACGGTGTGTTAAAAGCAGTCGTGCTGCCTGGAATGAAGAATTAAAAAAAAAGGGTGGATAGAGGTTTTTCCCTTTTATGATCCTGTTCAGTGACTATTTGCATTTCATTTCCTGAAAAGTTTTTTTTTTTTTTTTTTTAATGGAGCAGGCTTTTAAAAAAACAGCAAAGGTTTAAAAATGAGCCTCAGTGATTGCACACACTGGGTGATGGTGAAGCATAGTTCTCTTCCTTGCTGGAAGAAGCACAAGCTTCAGCCATTTAATTTACTACGGAGAATGCCGCCTTGCAAAGTCAGCTCTGAGTTGTTTTTAATACACAATTATGGGGGAAAGCGGGTCTTTTCAGAATGTTGATTTAAATGTCTGAGTTTCTACTTGCTATTCTACGCTGAATGCGTAAGAGTGACTGACTCCACGTCCTGACCCTTGGAATTTAGTGGATGGGGCTGTCGTGAAGCCAGACTGAAACAAGAGGTGCGGACCTGCCAAAAGCCTCTTGGATGGAGTTTGGCTGGCTGTGAAACTAAGGCTAGCACCTCTTGTCTGCAAGCTGTTCTTCAAAGGACTCCTGGAAAACATACTGTACACTCCTCAGGCTTATTTACAACAAATGTCTTGCACAAATCATAGCCATGTTCAAGACACATGGAATGGAGCAGTACATCTAACTAATATTTCTGCTGTAATATTTTACTTTCTGGGGCAGGAAGCCTGTTACCTTTAGCACCTGTCAGAGATTCCCCAAGACATGAGCAGTAAACAGGCTGTAAAATCTGTGAAGCCACATGCACCTGGCTTGGGACAGGTGGGCACAATTAGGGGTTTCAGAACAAAGGGTGTGTTTCAAAGTGACTGCAGTTCTCCCAGCCCAGGAAGGTGCCCCCTGATTAAAAGCAAGATGAGATGCACCCTGGGGAATCTGTGTGTTGAGTAGTTTCACCTCACTCTCTGAGGTTGGCCCTACAGTGTTGTTAGTTATACAAGTAAAGGGTTGTTTTTTTTGTTCTACAAGCCTTTTCATGTTGATTTGAACCAAAGTACTCTACGTTCCCTAAACAACAGGATAGGCAGAATTATGCCATTTGCTTTGATTATATAAGAACATTGAACAATTCAGTAGCCATTTCTTTACAATTAGTTATCATTTGTTTCCAAGATGATCATATCAACTCCTTTTTTTCCCCCTTTCTTGCGTCCGTACTTAAAGTTAAACCCTCTGAAAAGTGGACCGAGATTTCAGATGATTGGCTTTGAATGTCCTCAGAGAGGAACTAGAAGTGACCCGAGCAGCCATGTTCTGGTTCCCTGCTCTGTAAGCGAGACTTACTTCTTCAGATGTATGTTCCTGATGGATGGCATACTGTAAGGAAGGCACTTGGGTACCATGATTACCGTATATTTTAACACTTTCCAACTTAAAAGAAGGTGGTTTAAAAGTTATTCATGACCTGCCAAGTGCTAATTGAATCCCCATCATGTTGTCACACTGATTTGTTTTCATTCTTTGGAAAAAAAGGAGCACTGCTGTTGATCTAGTTGTGATTCCTCTATTAGATACTGTACGTAGATACCTGAGTCTGAAGGCAGGGAGGAAGATGAGCTTAGATAGGCTGAACATTCACACAATTCCTTCTTGTAAAAATTTTCCTGGACAATGAAATCTTATGGTAACCATAGTAATGCATGAAGGGGAAGAGAAATACATATCTATTTTACAGGTATGATAGGGTCATATGGTTTACGCATACTTACATCTATTGACCTGCCTCATTCCTACACTTTTAAATCTGTATTCACCTTCTCAACATTATTGCTGCCCCCCCGCCCCATTCTTTCTTTTTCCTCCACAATCTGCCCCTCCAAAGGGCTATGAGAAAAGAAACTTTGCTCCCAGTTTCTTGATGGGTTTTTTATTTTTGTGATTCTTGGGTTGGGTTCTTCGTTTGAGCAGTCCAGTGGCATCTTCTTTTCCTGCCCGACAAAGGGTTCTTTTTGCTCAAGAAATCTCTTAAGTGTCTCAGTTGTTAAGAGATGTATTGTTCTTACCTGGCCCTATAGTGGCAGCACCTGGCACCCTTTGTTATACCCTACTAGGAAAAATAGTAATAGCAGCCTTCCATTCTGCCTCACGCTTTGACCCATCTGTGGGGCTGTGGTTCTTTAAGTGGTACCCCATAAATTGGGAAAACCTGTGAAACCCCGGGGGTCCTCTGTGAGGTCCATCAGAACTGACTACATGGAGATCAACTTGATGATGGGTGATGACCTAGAGGGCTGGGATTGGGAGGGTGGGAAGGAGTCACGGGAGGAAGGGGATATGGGGATATATGTATAAATACAGCTGCTTCACTTTGTTGTACAGCAGAAACTCGGACAACAGTGTAAAGCAATTATACCCCAATACAGAGCTTAAAAAAAGTCCTCTATGAGTGGGTTTGGTAGTTCTAGACCCTGCCGTCTTAGTACTTAGGGAGATACTTTTCTGTCTGTTGCCTCATAAACTTTTTATCATCCTCCTTCTACCAAATAAGGACCCAACTTGAGATATTGCCAGCTTTCAAGGTTTGTCCAGAAATTGGTTGTTCAGGTGATAATATTTGATATCACTCCCTTGAGTCTTTTTCTTTTTTAACTATGGAGGCTGGGAACCCAGACCACAGGTGTTAGTCTTAATTCCATAGACAGGTTACAAAGAGAGATTTACTCCAGAGCATCCTCTTAAGGAAGGTAGTGGTGAGTGGTACAGGATGTCCTCTTAGCCGGCAGACACAGGTGCTCACAGAGAGCCTGGATGTGTCCCCTTCTTGACTACAACTTTGCCATTAATTCTGATTGTCCTGAATAACCAAGGGGAACTTTCCTCTGTCATTTTCGGCCACATGCTCTAGGTAAAAACACCTACTCACCCACTTGTTTACTCCATGGCCCTTGTTGGCTTGAGACCTATCCTTGTGTTGCTGCCTGTTCCACATACTTGAGGACAAGGATGGGGGGTGGGGGGGTGGTAGTTTGTGAAGGGGAAGCCGGGACGAAGTGAGAGAGTAGCATTGACATATACACGATCAAAAGTAAAATAGGTAGCTAGTGGGAAGATGCTGCATAACACAGAGAAATCAACTCGATGATGGGTGATGACCTAGAGGGGTGGGATAGGGAGGGTGGGAAGGAGGGGATATGGAAATATATGTATAAATACAGTTGATTCACTTTGTTGTACAGCAAAAGCTGGCACAACAGCGTAAAGCAATTGTATTCCAATAAAGAGCTTAAAAAAAGAAAAGGCATTTTTGCAACCTTGCTTGACTGTTAAATAATAGTAATGACTGTCTTTAGTGGGTACCATTCGTTACTCTAAAGAGTTTTACACACATTAACTCATAATCCTTAAAATAACTTAAGATAACTCTTTGAAGTGAGTACTCTTATCATCCTCTTATTTAAGATAGGAGAAGAGCTGCGTGGAGAGGTTAAGTACCTCATTCAAGGCCACTGAGTTAGTATGTGGCAGTGCCTGGATTTGAACCCACGCCGTCCGACTCCATAGCCCACAATAAAGACGGTTTTCTAAACTGTGCCGAAAACAAAATGACTCTGATATTTTGGTGACATAAGTACTAAAATTATATCTCTCTAACTATGAGACTTGGAGAAGAATTTAGAGGAGCTTAAATAAATCTATAAATGTATTCAGATACATCTCAGAGATTGATGTTGTATGGAAACAGCCACCCTCTCACCATTCAGCTTAATATACTTTGGGATCAGATCCACACTTAAAATTCTGAGTGCCAGCTTCTAATACGATAGCTTGCTTCTCCCCCCCCCCCCCCAATTTTGAATTTTGACACAAAATATTACTCTGATTGAATACGCCATCCATGGAATGGCAGATCTCAAGAGACTATTTGTTGCCTGTCTTGTATTTTTAGCCTTGTTTGCCGGGGAAATGTGAAGCATGAGATTTGAGAATAGATTGTTAACACCAGAGGCTGCTGTTTCTGCTGTTTTGGGTACTCCTGCTGCTGCTCTTGCGAGGCAGATGGCTAGATTCATTTATAGAAAATAGATATTCGTTCTATTTTGCATTTCCACTCTGAAAAGAACTTTTAATTGTTTGTACCACATTGCGTTGTATGCTTATTGTGCGCGTACACATGCTGTGCGTAGATAATTTTCAGAATTAGGCGGATGTTAATGTATTCAGTGTGGACCGCATTAGAAATCTACGGTGTACTTTCTTGTGCTTTTGGAGGATTTCTTTGGAAATTGGGTTTGTGCGCAGGACGGTGTGGACCGCATAGGTTGTCCTCCACACCCCCTGCCCCCTCTGGACTTCACTGGGCTATGAAATTAGGGGCAGAGATGTTAGGGTTGTGTTGGTTGGGCTAAAGTAGACACCAGAAAACTTATTACACTTCTTTGCTTAGGGCAGGCTGTAAAATATTTCCTAACATTGTTTGCAAGAGGACAAGAGTAAGGGGAAGCCTGTATTTTTCCTGCATGATCAGTTTCTTCTGACAGTTTCCTTCCTAATTAAGGAAGCTGGAAGCTGTCTTCCAAGTGAGATCAGTAATAGCCTTACTTAATGCAGATATGGACTTTCTGCCTTCCTCCCCAGAAAGAGACCTTGGCATTTGTGTATGTTTCCACTCAAACCTGGTGTCCTAAGGATGGGAGGAATCCTATTGGGGTAATTTCACCCTAACACCATGGAACTTGACTTGGAATGGACTTTATAAGATGCGTTGATTTGCTTAGAATGAATGGTGTAATTTCTCAGTCAGTTAAGTCCAAGGTAAAATGACATTGCAGGCATCCCAGAAGGTAAGTGATTGGCAGACGGGCATGGAGGCAGGAGGTGCGAGAGGTGAGCGCGAAGAAATCATCCTGGCTACTTCAAGGGCCCAGCCACCACTGGAGTAACTATGTTTAATATCATTCATAGATTTTTACTAAATTAATATAAAAACAAACGTATGTACTAAATATTGGGTGAGAAGATTTGCCTCTGAAGAAACATGTGGCATGGTCTTCAGAGTTGTTTGCAGGTGATTGGCAATTTCTGCCTCGTCACAGTATTTATTTTAGCAGTGATCGTCTTTATTTGAATTTAATAAAATCTACTGGAAGAGGAAGGGAAACCCAATGATCATGGGTTATGAAAGCTAAGCGAGTAATTGAAACACACAGATCAGGGCTTTTCAAATGTTAATGTGCATTTGAATTGCTGCAGGTCTTGTTAAAATGCAGGTTCTGATTTGGTAAATCTGGGGAGGGCCCGAGAGTGTGCATTTCTGACAAACTTCCAGATGACACCATCTGACCACACTTTGAGTAGCAGGGTCATGGGTGATAATACTTCATGTTTTGGTTTTTTTTTGTTTTTTTTTTTAAACATGCCAATAGAAGAATAGGCAAAGACAAACGTCACTTTTAACACACAGAAACGTAGAACCGTTCATAAAACAGATGGACATTCAGGGAGCACCATTCTGATGTGATATAGCATCTTGCTTCCAGCATTTGTAAAGATGGATGCAAAGGCTTGGGTTTTCCTTTGAAGTAATTGAGGACTTAGGTTTGCATCTACTTCATTTCTATACGAAAGAGGAAACTGAGTCCCCCAGAAGTTGAACGGTTTGCCCAAAGTCAGATTTTTGTTAAAAAAAGAGGCTTTTCTACCCCCTTTCATCTTATTGTATCTCTTGAATGGCGCTATACTAATCCCGAGTTTGTGATATTGAGTGAGTGAGGCTCTACGTAAGGAAGAGGTAGAACAAAAATAGTTTAGAACAAAAACGGGGGAATGTTCGTATGGGATACTGATGTTCCCCAAGGAGATTCCTGCTTGTTTTCACAGCATGGTGTGGGAGTGGGTTTCGGGTCCTTCTCTGCTACTGGAGACTTATGTCTACTTGGCGACGCCCATCCTGCTTTCTGTTACTTATCCAGCACCTGGCAGTGCTGGTCCCATAGTACATGCTAAAGTCATTTTTCCTCTAAGCTTATTATGTTAAGGTATAAATAATATTGAGGATAACATTTCTAAAATTAATATTGTGCTAAAACGTTCAGAAAAATTTAGTTGCCAGAAAAAAGTGTAAGGGGGTTTTACATCCCCCCTCCCCCAACAGATTGTAAAGCCTACATGCCTAGATAGATTATTCAGCAAAGATGTTTAAGTGTAAGATATGACACTATCACGGATGGCTGTTTTGAATAATAACTCATTTGCATGCAATTTAACATTTTCCAGGTACATTCAAAGTTCGGATGGTTTTGTATTTTTACATCCACCCTGATGTCGAACAGATGATGAAATTAAGATTGAGAGATTTTTCCAACCAAGGCTGGACAGAGAGCCATAAATAGCACTAGGATCAGAAGCTGAGTCTCCAAATGGTTTCTGGGCCTTTTTGACTACAGTGTCATTCTATTTTATTACCAAATAGATCGGTTGCACTTAAGTTGGACCGTACAACATTCTGTTCACATTACACGTGAGACAGGGCTGTGGATACACGAACACGTGTGACAGAAGGAGAAATAAATGAGTAGAAAATTTCAGTGATACCAGTGTTAGCTTCTTGGTTTTTGTGGTGTAATGTTTCTCATGGTTATGAACAGAAATGGTACCAGCTAGGAAAGGGGACAGTAAGAAACATCAGGAGTGATTGGAGGCAAGTGAAGTTGTGAATATATGAAAAATGGTACTATGGCCTTAGTGGTACGTAAAATATTCTGAGGAATTTGCTAAGCAATAATAATTTCTTAAAGGATTTAAAACTTAGTTCATTAAATAAAAAATCACAATTAATTCTGCAGTTTTATTTTAAAGATGTCATGATAGACACCGTATGCTCTTTAGAAATACAGTACTGGCTCCTTAATCTGCATCACTTTTGAAACACCTTGTCTTTATTACTCATTTTGTCCTTTTTTTCTTCTTTCGGTATGTAGTTGAGAGACAAGATTAAAGTCTTAACTTGTATTTGGAAGTTGTGTGGTGGCACAGAGTATTTGGACTTCCAATAATACTTTTCATCAATGTGTCTTTAAGAATTATCTAACCTATTTTTTAAAAGAAATAGAAAAAAATACAGAAATAAAAGTACTTGCTGCAGAAATGTGTGTGTTGTAAGCCTTTTGAAAGGAGCTGGGAAAATTGTAACTGCCCTTGATACGAATGGGCAGCCTAGGGACCAGTAGCCACAGTGATTGCCAGCAGTTTGCATCAGGAAATTTCCAAAGTTGTCTCCCTTTAAAAAAAAAAAAAAAAAAAGCAATGAGGAGGTTCACAGGTTTTGTCAGTGTGAGGTGTGTGGGTGGGATGTAAGCATTTGGGGGTTTGCTTTAAAGAAAGAAAGGTTTTAAAAATATTTGTCATTTTTTTTTTCACCTTGGAGCAAAAACAACAACAAAAACAACATAAAACCCAAAAGACAAACCCACCCACCCCAAATACAAAACGAAAACTAAAACCCATTGGCTATTTTCTCAGGTTTAGCAGACAGCTTGAAATGCACATCAGTCTCAGCAGTGTGAAAAGACAGCTCTCCCATATCATTTCCTGCAGCAGACAACACCATCACTTGTGCAGCCAATTATTAATAATTGTCAAAGGGATAAGTGCCTTAATGCATGGATATCTGTGTGTATGTATTATATATTAGTAGAATGTCATATATCATCATTATTGCAAACTTATATCATTAAAGTTCTATGCTGTTAATTTAAATGCCATTAATAACACTTAAACTTGAGATGAAGACAGTTTTGATTTGAAAGTCAGCTTCTTTGAGTGTGTCTGTTTCTCTCTCTCTCCCTGATCTCTGCCATCTAACCCCCCCCGACTCTGTCTCCTCTTGCTCTCTCCTCACATCAAAACTGCCTTCCCTTTCAAGCTCTGTGGTGGGCTACAAAGTTCTACATGTCCTCCAACATGTCACTTTTTTTCTGGTTCTTTTTATTTCTAAAATGAGAAGTGACAAAATTATCATGAAAGCTCCTTCCCGCTCTAACAGTGATGCTACGTATTGTTTTCAGTACCATTTATTCCCGTTTTTGTTTTTTGTTGGTTGTTTTGGGAAGCATTTCTTGACCCTTTAAATAGGCATTTCAATAACACATACTCTGAAAGTAGAATTTTCAGGACAAGTTAGTAGGACTTTAGGAATGACACCAGTGAGCCTTGACTTAAGCGTTTTCAAGAATGCATCATCAGTAAGAGAAGTGCAGTTTCACGTGTCAGTTTCTTAGCTGCAGAATGCATGTGAGATCTAGTTCCCTGACCAGGGATCGAACCCAGGCCCCCTGCATTGGGTTAAGACAGCATCTTAACCACTGTGCCACCAGGGAAGTCTGTATCAGTTTCTCTTAAATCAGTGGTTAAACACTAATGCATACATGTGCAGCTCCAGCAGCAGAAGTGGGATGAGTGGAAAAGGGCCAGGGGGGTTAGAACCCCTCCATAGCAGCCCAGTTGGCATCTGGGCCCATGATTGCTAGACTGACTTTTTCTTTTTTAGCGGAAACCATCTATGTGCTGTTTCATGATAAATTTCCAGATTTGAACTCTTCTCACGTTATTTTTTTAAATAGCTTTTAAAATATTTATTTAGGATGCACTGGCTCTTAGTTTTGGCATACAGGGTCTTCATTGTGGCATGTGGGATCTTTAGAGTCAGCATGCGAACTATTAGTTACGGCATGCAGGATCTTGTTCCCTGACCAGGGATCGAACCTGGGCCCCCTGCATTGGGAGCACGGAGTCTTACCCACTGGACCACCAGGGAAGTCCCTCACATTATTTTAATAAAACACCTTTAATTCAAGCAAGAGTCACAAATACAGCACTCAACCTTCCAGTTTGTCTCAAGTCAATGACTTCTTCCACCTTCCAGTTTGTCTCAAGTCAATGACTTTCTGGATCAGGGAGTCCGTTGGTCCTCATTTTCAGTAATTGACTTTGAGCTCTGCCTATAAAGCTTTTTTAGCTTTATGAAGGAGTATTGTCTGTTGTCTGTCCTTCCTCTCTTGTTCTCTTGTGATTTGATGACCATCTCTAGTGTTGTGTTTGGGTCGCTTTTTCTTTGTGTATGTATCTGTTGTTTTTGGGTTTGTTGTTCCCATGAGGTTTTGGTATAGCAGTCTATACATGCTCAAGGTTGTTTTAAGTTCCTGGTCTCTCTTCCACCCAGAGAAGTTCCTTTAGCATTTGAAAAGACTGTCTAAAAGAAGATCAAGAGCATTTGCGTGGCCTTTTATTTAACATGTGATAAATGCCAATTTGATCACTGAGTTTCTGTGTGCCTCTATATCCAATTTATAAAGAAGAATCATAAAATTTATATTGCTGAAAAGGACCTTAAAATTGCTAGACTGAAGCTCAGGTCTCTATGTGGGCAACCAAGGTCTAGAGAAGCAGCGTAGCTGGCTTGACTTGCAGGAGGTCATTTCTGTCAGTGTTTGCCCATGAACCCAGATCTTTATTTTCTCAGCGTTGTTCTTGCCTTCTTTTCAGGCCCATGATAACAAAAGCAATCAATAGAGGTACCAAGGAATTAAAAAGAATGATACCAGAAGACTAAAGGCTATTGATCATTTTATCTTTCTGTTAAAGGATGCTTTCCTTTTATTTAAAATGTTTGTATTCTTCTAAATACCTTTGAAATAGGATAGGTTTTTCACCTTTGGCACTGTTCTGAATCATAGAATGCTGGGGCTATGATTTGAGGGGCTCAAATTGGTTCATCGTGGCAGAGATAATGAGTGTTGTAATAGAGGTTTACATTACAGGTTTGTTTTGTGTTTTTATGGAATTCAGGGTGAGTCAGGCTTTTGTTCCAATTACTTCTGCATCCTTGGTAATAAATTTGTTCACTGTGAATCCACTAGAAGACTAAATACTTTCTAAATATAATTATTTACAAAAATCTACATAGGAGAGAAGATAGTCGCTTCTCTTCTGCTCATACTATGTGATGGTAGTGCCATGAGTTAGAATAGGAAACCTTATGCTTCACCCAAGGAAATAACTTGAGAATGGTATTTGCCACACAGCTCCTAATTCTTACCTGGATAAGTAAATTACTGCCAATTTCCATTTTCCCCTCTTTAAATCTGGATCTTCATGTGTGAAGAGAAGGTGACACTTCCCAGTTGAAATGGTGAGCTAGGTCTGTTGTGATGAGGTGGTTTTATTCAAATAGATACAGTGGTTGGGCACTTAGAAGACCACTAGGTGGAGCAGATTTTAAATACGCACTAGCAGTTGACTTGTAATCCTTTGAAGAAAACCTTTGGTGTTGGCAGCAACTTGCCAATGATATCCTCAAAAGGCCATGAATTTGCAGCCAAAGAGAGTGACTGGATATAATTTTAAAAGCCTCAGTGGCTTCGTCTCATGCGTTCTCTATTGTTCTTTATTTTAAAGTGAGTTCTGCATCTCGGATGGCTATGGTAACTTGTAAAAAGCAATCCCTGTAGTTGAGCTGAATCTTATAAACCCTGGTGACTGTAATGATGATGATTCATGTTGAAGCCACCTTGCTGGGAAAGTGTTAGACAAGGAGGGTGTAGAAAACTTCTGATTCTTGGAGATCAGGTGTCAAAATATTCAGGGTTTGGTTATTTTTAGCAGTTATCAGTGAAAGATCTTGCTGCTGGAAACAGTGATTAGGTTTTAAAGCTACAAATTCCCGGTCCTCACCCAATGCCTTTTTCTTTTCTTCAAACTCACAGAAAGGCTGACATCTGTAGTATTGTCACCCAGGGCTAGGTGAGAGGATCACAGACAGGTGCTTTGAATGTGTGTGGCCATCAGCTCTTTAAGTTTAAAGTTGATGTTCAATATTTAAACAGTTTTATTGAAACATAGTAGATTGAAAAATGAGCTCGGAAAGGTTAATGTAACCCCTGTTTAGAGAAATACCTATGTGTGTGATTTAAATTTTGAAGAGAAACAGTGTAACCCTGATGTTTTCAATCAGCTGATGCCACGACCTCATCCCAGAAGAGTTAAGCCCAAATCTCAGATGAAAGGATCCACTGATTTTTTTTTTTTTTTTTTTTTTTTTAATTCCTCAGGTGATTCTCAGTTTGGGAACTAAGGATTAAGAGCCACTGGTTTACTGGGTGCATTGATTGTGAGCAAATATAGAAACTGATTTTTTTCTTTTTTTTTTTTTTTTTTTTTTGAGATTTAGAAAAGATCTTTGAAAATCCCAGTCATAGCAAAGTGTAAGGAATAAAGGTGACTGACCACCGATGTTTCTCCCCGCTTTCCCCCCTCCACATTAGGCCTTATATTTCCATGTTGAATCTCAAATGACTTGGGTGAGTGAAATTGGCTAATAGCTCTCAACATTCCAGTCTTTAGGAGCTCGCCTTTTCCTGCTAGGATGGATGAACTGAGGTTTTCATCAAAGGGATGTGATTAAGTAAGAAACATTATATAATCATGGAGGAGAGTTTAAAGAACCCAGAGTTGGAGGTTGCAACATGTTTCCCTTCTGGACCAAAGCACAAGAGCCCACACATGGAGATTCCTATTAATTCCCCTAGGTCCAAGACGTAAATAAGAGCTCATGTTTATGAGTGGGTTAGTACCTTTGTGCTGGGCTTGGTGTGGGAAGGATGAAGGTAGTGTAGTTCCTCTTACAGTGTGGGGCCTCAGCACCATTCTTGTGGACTAAGAGATGGACGGGGGCAGCGGGTGTCTCTGCTACTTTAGGAAATGGGGCATCCCAACTCCTCCTAAAGCAAGTGTTTCTAATATGTCTGTTCACAACTGCCAGCGGTTTCTTATGCGTCTGTGAATTCGAACACATTTTGTGACCAATTGTTGCCCGTGAATTTAGTTTAAAAAATCAAATTAAAATGGATATCTGTGCACTTACCACCATGTTAATAGAACATTATCAACACTTGACTCCTCTGTGTGTTTCTCCTTCACTCGCATCCCTCTGGTTCTCCTTCAGAAGTAGTATTGCTTGAATTTCAGGCTTATCATTTCCTGGTGTTTAAAACTATTTTAAATAAATATGTGTGTACTCCTAAACAGAGTTTACTTCTGCTTCTTTTTGACATATATTTAAATTATAGTCTTCAGCAATTGTGTTTTTCCACCCAGTATTAGGTTTCAGTGTGTTATTGGATGTACTGTTGTTGACTCACTTGCCTCCTGTACAATATTTGATGCTGTGACTAAACTATAATTGATTTATTTGTTTTCCTCTCAGTGATATTTGGTCTTGTTTTCAGGTTGTTTTTTTCTATTATGAAAAGCGCTGCTAGGAACATTCATGTACATGTCTGATGGTACTCACTTCTCAAGTGTTTCGCATACATCTGAGAGTAGATTACTAACACCTAGAGCATCAACGTGTTACATTTTTCAGACAATGCCAAAGCATTTTTCAACAATATGAGTTCCCATCACTTGACACCAGCCAACATTTGATATTTCCAGGCCTAGAGATTTCTGCTAATTTCGTGGGTATAATATGATTATCTCCGCACAGACTTAATTTCCATATCCCTGATTACTAATGAAGTTAAACACTGTTTCGTTTATTTCGTTGCCATTTATATTTCTTCTGTAAAACACCTACTCAAGTCTTTTGCTCATTTTTGTCTTATTGGAGTTTTAAATACATGTGTGTGTATGTATGTATGTGTGTGTATATATATATTAGTAAGCTTTAATGTGTTAAATGTGTGATTGGAATTTCTTCTGCCAGTTTTTATTTAACTTAATGGTATTTTCTGATATCTTGAATTTTTAATGTTATCTGCTCATGAACTCAAGTTTTAATTTTAATGTAATCAATATTATCAATTGTTTTATGCTCTTTTGTGTCGTTCTTAGAAAATCCTGTCTCATGAAGTGTATTCTCCTATACTTCTAAAATTTTATATTTTTGTTTTTTCATATTTATGCCTTTAATCCATCTAGAATAGATTTTTTTTTTCTGTGTAGAGTTGAGTTAGGGATTTAATTTCATTCTTTCGTGTGAATAACCAGTTGTCACAGAGCCATTGATTGAGGAGACCCCCTCCTTTTTCTAATGATCTGCTGTGCCACCTTTGCAACGTATGAAAGTTTCATAGATGCACAGGGATTTTTTAATCTGGTGTTAAGTGTTCTTCCAACAGTTCCAGCAAACCTTTCTAGTTTTATTTTCTGTTGCCTTTTCATGTACCCTCTACTCATCTGGACTCCATGCTGTGCCTCAGAATTGTCCCGTGATTTCCCTTGTCTTGGGTGTTTTGTACTTATATACCTCTCACATCCTGCCTTGTGCTATTGTTTGTTTATTTCTCTTTTGCTTCAGATTGTATATCAGATTTTGAAAGCAGGCTTTATGTTTTGTTCATCTTTGATACTTTTGAGCAGAAACTAGGGTTTGGGATTGAAAGGATCTTAGAAAGTATCCAACCATTCTCGTTGTATTTGCCTGCCTGCCATCGTTGGGATTTGCAGAGTTTAAGTGCGATGCCCAAGGTCATACAACTTGATGGGTCCCTGACTTTTTTTGAGCTTATTCCAGAACACCTTTCACTTCAGTTCTTTGCCCATGAACTGATAATGTCAGCATTGTCCGAAAGTAGAAACTAACATGAAGACCCTGGAAAACAAGTGAAGACACACACGTGGCAGGTCCAGGTCTGGGACCCCACGGCTAGTTGAGCCAGTTACTGACAGTGATGTTCACATCACATCCAAATATTGAGCATTTCCCAAGCATGCTCTGCTGACTCACATCTCGGGGCCTTTGTTCACACTTCTGTTCAACAGACCTGTTCTCATGGACCACTGTCCAGGAGTCTTCTGTATTCCCAGAGATTAATTTCTTCCTGTTGAATGCTGTTTCCATACTTTGACATCACTTCTGTTCCTGAACCAATCAGACCACGTTTTAGTTCTTTTTTTATGTCTCTCTCACTTTTTTTGTCTCCTGAGAGGCCAGAGACGATTTTCTATGCTACCGTGTCTCTTCAGCACCTAGAACAGGGCTATGTCTGCTCTGTTAGATTTTCAAGATGTTCTATATGCAAGAACCAAAAAGGCAAAACTTGCAAGGGAGCTTATAAATATGTCCTGTCATCCCACCATTTAGACGTGTAATGTGGATGAAATCATTGTGCTTCCCCCACTAATAAAATATAAAAACCATAGCAAGGATAACCCACTTCCACAACATTAGCTGTTATCACAGTAGTCCAGGTTAGCTCAAGAACTTGGTACATGTCTTTGAAGGTTCCATGTCGGGGAAATTTTACTGGAGGAAAAAAAAGCATGCTAGATTTCCGATTAAATGAGGCTGTTCAGTTGGGAATTTATGTAATCAGAAGAGAACTTCAGGGTCCTAGATCCTAGGACTGAGGGTCCAAAAAAGAGATAATTATAGGAAAAGAAGAGAAGAGGGCACCCAGTGAATGGTCCTGGAAAGCACATCCTGAGATGAGTGAGCGTTCCAAAGGAGTGTGGGAGACTTTCATATTAGTTCACCTGACCGTTTACTGCTGGGAGCTTCTGGGCGGGAGAATGGCCAGAAGCTAAGTCAGGGGGCCCTCAAGGGTGACAGCAGGACTTCTAGGAGCAGGCACTCTTTTCTCCACTCTTTCAGTCACATGTGGACGACATGGTTAGATTAACACAGCTAACGAGCCCAGGTGAGCTTTATTTGCATCTGCTCCAAATAGCTTTTTTGGATGAAAGTAGTTTTTTTTTCTGACATAAAAATATTATATGCTCATTGTAAGAAGTTTGAAAATATAGGAAAGTCTTAGAACAAAAATCCCCAACAGATCATCCAAAAACAACCACCTCGGGGGAGTTCTCATGGTACCTCCAGTCGTCAGTAGATCTCTGCTGGTCCGTCCTATTCTTCATCTTTTGGAAAGAGGAACAACCAGTTACCCAAGTACTAAACCAAATACTTTAGTCCTGCTTTTCCTGTCTTTTCAGAATGTTCACTTTCTGGTGGCAGACTCTCAGCACCTCTGTGACATATCTTTGGTACTTCGAATAGTGTGAAATTATCATGTATTTGTTATTTTTCAACAACTGACCAGAGCTAGTGGACACACCCTTGGTAGTGCCCAAGATCATGGGTAGCACGCTCTTTAGAAGAGTTCCACAGTAGAGCTTTGTGTTAACTGAGCCAACTATATAAGATGCACAGCTATTTTTTATCTCTTAGTATGCGCATGGTAGTGATTTGAGCACTACTTTGACATTCAAAACAGAGTTCTTAACTTTTTTGTTTGCAAAAAAATTTGTTGTTTTTAACTCTCCCAAGACAGCACTGAAGGATGGTTTTCCTTTTCCCTGTACGTTACCCTATGCTGGTTTGATATCTGCATCAGAATGACTCAAATCTTGGCCAGTATGAGTTCTTCTGACTATTGGAGACTTGGATAAATGGGGATACACTTATGTAGAATATTCTTATGTGCATGGCGGCTGTCTCAGTTGTGGTAAAGCCTTGTCTCTAGGTTGTCTCTAGCCAAGAGCAATGGTAGCATTATATATGCTCAGAGTATGTTCTGCATTATTTTCCTTTTTTCTTGGAGCTGGATAGAAACAATTACATGGAATTTTCCTAGGCAGAATTAATTAAGATGAGAGCAATTAGTCATTGCCAGGTCCCCTTCCCGCCTTCTTCTTACACTAATTTATTAAGAAAATGCATCTGATGTAATTAAAATGTAGAAAATGAAAATCAGAAGAACATGTTTTCTCGGCACGACATGACTTAACATGTTCTCAGTTCATCCCTACCCTCCCTCCTAGTCAAAGTACTTACCTCCAAAGTGAAAACTACAGCTCCTAACCTACGAAATCATTTTCCCTTAGGTGTGGTTATATGTAATGGTATCCAAGTTCAGTAGCTGGTAGTTTTTGTAGTGCGTTGAACGTTTGTGTTTCCTCATGAAATACCTTGATGATAGGGGCTGCTAGTTTTCTGAATCTTTGAATGCTTGTTGTTTGGCCCGTTTTAGTAATTCAGGAAATACATGAATAGGTGAATGGGTGAATCCTTACCAACTACAATGGGTTTGTGTGTGTTAGCTGAGCTCTGGCTTGATAATTATATATGATAATGTGAATGTTTGCTGTGTGCCACCCATCATACTAGAGGCTGAACGTGCATGTGCTTTAATTCCTACAACAGCCCTCTAAGGTAGACTTACTACCTGCTTTAGAAATAAGGAAATTAAAAGTCAGATATATGTATCCAAGTCCATACTTCTGATAAGTGGGAGGGTAGGGATTTGGGAACAAGTCAGTTTCGTTCCAACACATAGATTCTTTCCTACTATCATATCAGGGTACCTTCTATCTTTAAGATGTGTTATGTGTGTGTATATATGTATTTTGTGTGTACACACACACACACACACACACACACGATGGAATAGTACTCAGCCCATAGAAAAGAATGAAATATGCCATTTGCAGCAACATGGATGGACCTAGAGATGATCATACTAACTGAAGTAAGTCAGACTGAGAAAGACAAATATCATATGATATCACTTATATGTGGAATCTGAAAAATAACACAAATGAATCTGTATGAAAACAAATAGACTCACAGACATGCAAAACAAATTTATGATTACCAACAGAGAGAGGGAGGGAGGGATAAATTAGGAGCAGGGATTAACAGATACAAACTACTGTACTCAGATAATCAACAAGGATTTACTGTACAGCACAGGGAACTATATCCAGCATTTTGTAATAACCTGTAATGGAAAATAATCTGAAAAAATATATGTAACTGAATCACTTTGCTGTACACCTGAAACTTTACACAATATTGTAAATCAACTATACATCAATAAAAAAGTACTACATGAACAGTACAGGATATACTATTTATATCCCCCAAACTAGATTTTTGTCATTTTAATGTATTAAAATAAATTTTAAATTCAGAAATTTAATTTAAAAATTAAGAAAACGATGCCCTCCAACTTTATAACAAAGAAGATTCACATGACTATCTAGGATTCTTTGGATATAATACTTCTCTTAGAGCCAGCTGTGGTTGGTTTTCCAAAGTACCTTTCCCGAATCACTGTGCTGTACACCTGAAACTAACGCAATATTGTAAATCAACTATACTTAGGGAAAAAAAAACACACACACAAGTAGCTTTCCCAGCCACTTCTTTGTCACCACGTATGGTAGAGGTTCCCTAAGTCAATGTGCATTGAAATCCACCTTCTTGGTTCTGTCTTTGGCTGCTGTCTCTGGTATCAGCAGTTTATAAATGATGCTTCTTCCTAACGTGTAAATGTCCTTGAATATCAGTCTCGTTTCCCCCTTTGATAGATTAAACAGTGAGCCTGAAAATGACAGCGTCTGGCTCTCTGGGGCTGGATGACAGGCCCACTCTGCTGGTCTTGTACTGGTGGTGACTGGACCCTAACTCGCGTGGTCCTTGCTGTCCTCAGGGCCCATCGGATGCTTCCTGTACATCCAAAGGAAAATTGCAACAGTAAGCCCCTAAGGTGGATACAGTATTATGTACGACTGACCTTGCTTTGGGCGAAGAGTGTGCATGCGTTGATGTACAAACTAATAATGGTTGGCAATATTAATTATAGGCCAAATGATCACCTCAGGTAAAATTAGTAACCTGCATTTCTAACAGCTTTCATTGCCTGAGATTCACTAATAGAATTAACCTCATTGGTTGGTACTCAGGCAAGAGAATTAACGTGTATTTAACACATCCATGCTTCGTGCTAGTTAGATTATAGGACCTTTTAAATTTAGTGCTCAAAGGGAAGAAGTTGAGGTTACAGAGAAGGACATAAAACTGAAAGGCATTAACTAGCTTTTCCTGGTTCATTGTAGATGCATCTGAATATTAAAAAAAAATTCTTCCAAAAACATTTATTGCCTATATTTAAGGTGTACACATGTTATTTTTGAAAGAGGCAATAAAGAATATAGTGATAAAGCACAGTCTCTAGAATCAGACTGTCTGAGTTAGAATTCAGTTCTTAGCACTAATCAGCTGTGTGACCACAGGAAAATTACTTAACTTTTCTGTGTGCTGTTTTCTCATCTGTAAAATGGAGGTAAGTAATAGCACCTGTTATTTAGGGGTATTGTGAGGACTAGGTAAATTCATAATATGCAAAGTACTTATAATTCTGATACGTAATATTTTATGTATATTTATTACTACTACTCCCGTGTTGAGTCACTGTGCAAAAAACTGGGATCTAGAAATAAAAGCTGCTATAACTGCCATCAGGGACCTTCCAGTGGAGTGAGAGAGATGCTGGAATAAACTCTATAAGGCATTGTGGGAAATGCAGAGAGCAAAACATCACAGGCAGCCCTGGAAGTATAGCCAAGAGCCCCCAGATCCTAGAAGGGGGAGTTTACCCAGAGGATGTGATGACCAGGTGAGCTGAGTGATGAATTTTGAGTAGGAAGCCTTGGGAGACAGAACATTCAAGGCAGCACAAATCAGGGCAAGACCCCTTCCTCTAAGAAATGCCTTGCCCCCGGCTGGCTAGACATCTAACAGAAGAAAAACCTTCTGTTCCATGGAGAAAGGAAAAATACAAATGTCCTTGAAAGAGGGCTCCATTGGCTTGTTGAGGTGTTCAGTTCTGAAATCCAATCCTTTCTATAAAGTAGTTTCAGACAGTGGGGTGGGGAGGGCAGAGAGAAACAGCCATGCATTAAAGACAAGACTTCTGAAAGGAAGGAGAAGGCTCCCACCAAGGACAAAGCATCAGAGAAAGGAGAGCGGTGTTTGGTGGCAATGGGCCAGCAGTCAGGAGGAATCGGGAGTGGACCTTGGTTTTACCCAGGTGACAGGATGTCCAGGGTGGAAAATAGCGCAGGCTAGACAGCATCATCCTCATCGTTGTCTGGAAAAGAGTTGGTTCCATTAGAAACAGACACCACAGAGATGTGAACGGCGGCCGACGCCTCGTGTTTTGTTTTCCTGCCACACACTCCAGGGTGCTATATATATAACTCTAGATGCTGTAACTACTCCCCCATCACATGGCTAGTTCATTTTTACCTTTTCCAAGTGAACACTTTAGGCAGACTGATTTACTTTTTTTCCTCCTCTCTGAAATAGAGAAGTGCTCTTTAGCACTTTTACCCTTTGAAAATATAAAATCACTCAAGGGCTTTCATATTTTCAAAGGGCAGAAGCAACTTTAGCGAGAGAGAAGAGTGCAAAAAGCTGACTGATCTTTTTTTTTTAAGTGCTATAATGAAAACATGTATAAGACATGCTTCGGGCCCGTGTGTGTGGATACTGGTTAAAAAAAGGTGGCTGAGGTAAGGAGAAGGAGAAGGGAGAGAAGGATGCATATTTGGGAAGTGAGATGGCTTTCTCTGTTGCTGGGATTTTATTCTTTTCCTTTTTAATTTACTGGAGAAGAAATTTTCCTTATTTTCCCCCACGCACATGCTGAGATACATCTAAGTGGTATTCCCTCCATGTTTTAATTGAGAAAATGATGATTTCCTTCTTTGGCATTGATTTGCCAAATCTCTGACCCCCGAGGATGAAATCATAACCAACAGGAATTTGGCCATGTTATTCCTGAGTGAGTTTTGCCTACGGAGTGACAGGTATAGTTATGTCTCCTCGAAGATGCAGAGAGAACAGTTCACCTGTCAGGTAAGAAACAAATAACCGAGCTACCAGCCAGGCCTATTATCTTAGCCCTGCACCACACCTGCACACAGCAGACACCTCTGGAGCGGTCCATCATTCCAAAGGGCCATATTTTACCCAATGAGGTGCTTACTACGGGCAGCTATAGAAATGATCTACTAACTCAGGCTTTGTTGGCAGTCCTGGATGATGGCATTCCGTGCTCGATGGGCCTCTTTACCTCCTCCCCAAAGCACAGACAACAAAGTATTATCTGCAGGCAGGGTTTTACTTATGTTTATTGTTGAATGTAAACATGAACAATGGCATATGGCGTTTGTGGCAGTTGTGATTCTTAAACGCCATTTGTCAGAAATGGTGTCTTCTGGTGGGGACCCCAGGGGCTCCAGCCTTAACCAGCAGGCTGAGGAATTGCCCCCAGACTCTTGTTCTAAGAGGAGACGCAGGACACTTCTGGCTGTTTGCAGGATGAGTTGGGTTGGGGTTTGCTGGAGTCTAAAGCCACTAAAGAATATTGGGGGGGTTGGGGTGGGATGAGTCGGGAGATTGGGGTTGCCATATATACATCACTAATAAGAAAATATCCCGTTGTACACTTTAAATATATGCAGTTAATGTATGTCAATTATATCTCAAAAGTTCTTACAAAAAAATATATTGATACTTTGCCATTTCAGTGAGTCAGGGATATCAAGATGACTCTTTTTCTTTTTGAAAGTCAGCCTGCACGGCTGTGGTCCAAACACGGGGAGACTCTTCTGAGTGGTAGTCCCACTCTTCCTTGGCCTTACTGCAGAGAAGCGATTAATTGTGAAACTGTGTGAGGGTTTATGATGCTGCCTCAGATAGACTTGCCCATCAAAGGGTCACTTAAAATTCATGCACAGTAGCAACTGGGAAGGAATACCTAAGACTCATAAATAAAGCAAACCCACCTTAATTTATGGCCAGGACCTTCTCTACCCATTGAGCTATTCAGACCTCTGCACAATTGATGTTTCTTTCCTCCAGTTATTTCAGTAAAAAATGAACTCTATTTTATGCCACACAAGCATACTAATAAACCTGTGTTTTGCTGCTTATAAAGGCAAACTGTCACCTGTTAAAATATGTAACTGTCATAGAAAGATAAAAAAGGATCATTTAATAATGATGAACAATGTGCATGTGGCATAAATAGAATCCAAAAGGTAAACAGCACTTTATTATGCTGGAGCCAGCCAGAGCGGTTCCTCTGTGGAGGGCTCGCTGCTCATCTCTGTGCCCTTCCTTCTAAGGGAAATACAACCCGGCTTAACAGTGACGTGTGTGTGTGTGTGTGTGTGTGTATTTAACAGAGGCTCATTACTGGTTCAAAATATGGACTGTTGCTCTCATGATGGAGGGAAAAATGGTTTTCAGACATGTTTTCTTAACTGATGAGGGAAATCTTAAGGGTTCTGTTGTTTTCTGGAGCTGGATAACAGGGAATGTTTAGACGTTTCCTTGCGCCGGTAGGTTTGGAAAGGAGGTTGTTTTTAATTAAGCTATTCAGCAGCTTTGATTTCACTGCTTGAAGCCAAATATATCCCTAGCAAGAGTATATCTGATCGACTAAATAAAGCCAGTGCTAACAAAAGTAAAAGTGGGTTTATTGTAGCTGCCTGGATTTCTCGATCTCTTTTTATTGACCTGTATAAATAATCCCTCCAAGGTACAGCATTGAAACCTCCAGATTTCCTACATAATGTAAGGGGATGATTGTAGCCGGTGGACGGTATTAAAGTTGCGTCCCTGTACACTGAATTTGAAGAGGCATGGAAGGGTTCTTTGGTTTTGGTGCAACAAAGAAGAGATTATAATGAAACTGAATACATTCTTCAGTTGTAGTCTATTAAACTTCAGAGAACTAAAAAGCAGAACCGTCATCACAGTAAGAGCTTCTTCTTTTCTGGAGTCATTTCTCCTCCCTGTTTCCAGTTAGCATGTATTTACGTTGACTGATGTCTTGGAAATGACAGTTATGGTCCGCTGAATACATACTGAAGGTTTGGTTTATTTTTATTTTTAATATCATTTATTTGGCTGCACCAGGTCTTAGTTGCAGCACGTGGCATCTTTGTTGCCGTGTGTGAGATCTTAGTTGCACTTAGTTGGGATGTAGTTCCCTGACCAGGGATGGAACATAGGCCCCCTGCATTGGGAACGCCGAGTCTTAACCACTGGACCACCAGGGAAGTCCCTGAATAAATATTGAATGTTTTAAAGATTGTGTAAGTATTTGCCCAATAGACAGCTCTGTCTTCTTAAATATTTGGCCTTTTATATTAGGTTCAATTCGATGATTTAAAAGCTTAGTCAACTATTGAACAGAGCCATACCAGCTTTAAAAAAAAAAAAAAAAAAAAAACCTTTCCAAGCATAGTTAAATGTAAAGCACTGTATTCAGTAGGAAACAAATTTTCACCCAAATCAGAGCAGCTAAGACTGTGTTTGGAGCATTAAGAAGGACTTTGTTGGAAAGCCAGCGTGAGCTGGTTTCTGGGATCGGGAATGACGGTGGCTTTGTGTCCCATCCCCACACCCAGATGTCCCCCTCACACTGAGGTTTCTTGTTCTGGAAATTTCATTTCTCAGCAAAATGCTTAAAATAACTGCTGTTGGCCAAAGTGATTTATAGACACAGCAAAACAGTCATTTCATAAATTCAAGATGGAATCCTGGATATTAGGTACTAGAGCAAGATTTGGCTACCTTCCCGTATCCTGTAGTCTGATTAATCTTCAGTACCAGAAATCTGTTTCTAAAACCCTCATTTTTATTATTCCCCCCAAATCGAGAGCAGTTTATGATAAAGTACAAACTCCTTGATGTGGTAGTTTGGCCTCAATCTATTCTTCCAACTTCATGCCTCACCACTGTCCACCATGTACTTTATACTCCAGCCACAAAAACAAAACTTTTCACAGCTCTGCACCTTTGTGTATGATTTTTTCCATACACACATTTGGCTGACCTCTCTATCGGGCTGATGAACTCCTAATTAGTCTTCGAAGCCCATTTCAAAGGTGAGCACCACTGGCAGTTCTTATAATAATTCCACTGGGTGGAATGAATCACTCCTCTCTGAAGCCAGTCCTTAAAATAGGGCATTGATGGTATTCAGTGGCAATTAATAGATTGCCTGTTTCTGTAAATTTGTTCTAAACTTCAAGAGATTGAGTTTTCTTCATCTGTGTGTGGCAAGTGGTAGATATTTAATACAAGTTATTTTTCTTGTAATGAGTAATGGACTTTTTCATTCAACCTAGTGGTGATGAAACTCCACGTCTGTGTCTTTGTATGTAAACATGATGGATACATTTAGGCTTTAAAAGTGCATTTGAATATTAAGCCTTGATTGTGGGAGAGTAGGTATGAGAATACAAACTGAACAAGTGAACTGACCTTAGGAGTGAGAATTAGGTGGTTGACTTTTTCAGTTCCTCAATCTTCTGGGCAGTTGTCCTTTGACGGCCTGCTTGCCTTGTGGCTGTCAACAAATTTCCTAGCCTGTAACTTTCTCATTTGATAAATGAGTAAATAATATTATCCTTTCCTGTTGTACTGGATGCAAATTCCAATGGTAGAAAATTGACAGAAATTTAACTGAGTGATGTTCACATGTGGGTTTTTTGGCTGTAATTAATACCAGTGTTCATTTTAATACACTTCCCAGAAAAAAAACCCACGTTTTATTTTTTGCAACTAAGCTTAAATGGGCCATTCTTAATTTGGTCCAGGAACAAAAATAATCAAACTAGGTCATGTGATCGCTAAGATACGGTGGCATTTTGGAGAGTGAAAGCATGGGGTCATTTATATCTAGCCACAGAATATACAGACCAGATTTACAGCACAAGTTGTAGCTTATCATTCATTGATCTCTTTGCTCAGCACTGCAGATGTTGTAAGTGCAAATGAATAGAGTGATAAAATTCCTCCACAAGCCTTTGAAGTGGGGTTTGCTATATGATCTCTTGGGCTGCAGGAGCTAAATGTCTTTTTTTGTGAAATGTTGCAAGTATACAGAAAGATGTAGAGAATACTATAGAATGATTATCCATATGGCTGTACCAAGCTACATCAAATAGCTAACTTTGAATCTAGAAATTCATTTTAAAAATTGTTTTTTAAAATGTATAAAACACAAATCGACCCTTGTGCCCACTCAGCCTATAGGCAGGACCATCCTGGGGTACAGGAGATAGTCTGGGAGAAGTGAGGTAACACAGTCCAAAGGGCTTGCCCTGGATAGCCAAGTGATGTTCCAGTCTTAACTGCTCTGCATAAAATGGGAAGACGGTTTGTGAATATTCCTGTGCACAAAGAGTACATTGGAGACAGTCCTAATAAGGCAAACACAGGGGGAACCAGAAGAAAATGACAGAGATGTGCTGCTCCAGGTCTGAGTACATACTCCCTGTCATTCATAATGGGAGGAAGAACAGTAACAGTCACATCAGGTTTGACAAAAAGTCGGCAAAATCATTTTACAGTGACCTTATTTTGACTAGAGTTCATAGTAAATTCCGCTCCTCGTTTGTAGTAAGACTACTACCTAATCACAGTATGAAGCTGGTACCTAACCAGATCACCCAGTCTAAATATGGAGCTATAATGACTAGTAAGACGTTACGTTACATCTTTTTCTTTTTTTTTTTTTTTAAAGATTCAGTATCTTTTAGAGCAGGATTGGCATACATTTCCTGAAAAAGGGCCAGATATTAAAAAAATTTTAGGCTTTGCCTTAGGCTTGAGGTCACAGCAGGCTGGATTTGACCTGCAGACTGTAGTTTGCTGACCCTTGTGTTAGAGGATACATATAGAAATGCTTCAGGAATTGATATGTTGTCTGGGATTAGCATCAAAATACCCTGAAAGTGTGGGGGAAATGTATAGAGATATAGATGAGGAAAGACGGGCCATGTGTTGTTAATTGTTGAAGTTGGGTGATGGATGAGTGAGGGTTAACTATATATTTGACTGTATGTGTTTAAATTTTCTATAATAAACTTCTAGAACATTAGAGCATACCTCTCATTTTTTTTCTCAGAATGTTTAACATCAGGCTTCAGTCCAGTAACTTATAAAATATCACTATTTTTAATGGTACACGCTTAGAAGCTTATTAGCGGTTTCTTGAGACCAAAATATAGTTTGTTATATACCATTGGAAGAAGACTACCATTGGAAGAAGATTTTGTCTTTTTCCTTGATAAAAATGGCCAAAATAATGTGCCTGAAACATTACAGCATTCAATTGAAATGCATTCCTTTCTTGGCAAGGACTGTTGTAAAACAGATCGTAAATACTGCTGAAGACTTGAAAGAACAAGTATTAGAAGAAACTAGACCATATGGGAACTTGGCCAAAGAGTTAGATAAAAGTATAGGAGTTTCAGCATCTCAGAGCTAACATTGTTAGACTATGTTCCAGTAGGGAAATATATAAAGATCTATGCCAGTTACTATTGTTGTACAACGAACCTCCCTAAAATCAGTGGCGTCAAACAACTACCATTTTATTATGTCCTCCAATTCTCTGGGTTAGAAACTCACTAGGTGTCATGGGGGTGGCTTGTACTCTGCTCCATGGTGACTGGGGCTTCAGCAGGGGAGGCTCGAATGCCTGGAAGCGAGGAGAATGGTTGGGGCTGGCATCGTCTGGTGATTTCTTCCTTCACGTCTGGTGTATCCACAGCACCTGTGCACGTAGCCTCTTGAGTAGCTGAGCTTCCCGAAGCATGGCAGCCGGATTCTGAGAGGCAGCATCCCAGACGGGGCCCCTGGAGAGTGAGTGTTCCAAGAGGACCAGATGGCAGGCAGACTTCCATGACCTGACCTGAGAAGTCACTTCTGCCAGACTGTGTGGCTTGGAGCCATCAAAAGCCCACCTAGATTAAAAGGTGTGGGGAGGGGGGCATAGACCTCACCTCTGGATGGGGAGTGTGTCCAGGTATTAGGGCCTTGTATTAAGCTGCCACAAGGACTGCATTTTTCTTTTGATGAGGCTTTAAGGGAAAGTTGTAGGAGGAAAAGATAAATTATCAGCTGTAAACAATAAACCTGTGTGAGTGTAATCACCGGTCGCGGAGTAGCCACTTTGATGGGGCTAAACCATTTTCTAGGGTGTGGTTAATGAGACAGCACCTCATGTGAAGTGTGTTTTCCCATCATTTGTGACTAAGCTCTTTAAAAATGAAGACGCTTAAACCAGAGAGACTAACAGTGACATCTTGCCTTAATATGGCTTATTTATAAAAAAAAAAAAAAAGACGGGTACGTTGTAGAATCTTGACAGTATTCTGTGCTGAGTTGGGAAATGATGGTGAATATTTTTGAACCATATAGAGATTCTCTGGTTATTTAGGCAGAGTTATCTAAAGAGTTGTCAAACTTAAATATCACATATTTTTTCCAAAAGAAAATTGTTCCAAGTTTGCTGAACTTTTATATGGTGAGAAATGAGTGTCACCCGATTTCCAGCCAAGTTTTTGAAAAATTACATGTGATATTTTTCAGCATTATAGAAATGAATGAAAACAGAGGTGTTTTTTTACTACAATTTCTTTATATTGATGTATATTCACTTTACAGTGTTGTGTTAGTTTCAGGTGTATAGTAGAGTGATTCAGTTATACCCCCTCCACCGCCGCCACACACACACATTCTTTTTCAGGCAGAGGTGATTTTTAAAACAAACTTCTACAACACAGAGAACATTTGAAAATAAGATTTTGGAAGCGACTGTTTTAAGTTATGATTTTGTTGCCAAATAAATTTGTTTCCTGTAAATTCCTACATCTATTCATTTGAAAAACTTAGAAGCAGCATTTTATAAACCTGCTTTAAAGTCTTCCAAATGATACCATTTTCGGTGGCTTTCCAACTTCTGTTAGGAATGTAAAGTTGTAGTGTCTTCTAATTCATCTTAACAATTGAATGACATCAGTGAAGATGAAAAATCACTGGATGAAACTAACAAAGAAATGACTGAAAAACATGAATAGGACTGAATAGTGATTAAACGACCTGATAAGTGCATGCAGAAATGGAACTCTTCTTTTTGGTCTTCTATTTTCCTGGGGGAATCTGTTGGAACTCCAATGCCCATCACCTAGCATAGGGATAAAAGAGTATAGACCCAGAGCCATGAATTCCTTCATCACCAAGTCAGCCGAGCTAACCAAATTATTAAAAGCATATTCAATCACATTTCCCTTTCTAAAATTATTAGTGATCCTAATTTTGTGAGATCAAACATTTTTGTGCCCTTAATAAAGTCACCTTTGTCTTTAAATATTTACTTCCTGTTTTCTAGTTATTTAAAATTTCCTGTTTTGGCATGTATTTTATAATATAATCCTAATAGCTAACTTTTATTTAGAATTTCCTAGGGTCTGGACACTGTTTTAAATATATTGCTTATAGAACTCCTTTAATACTTGCTACTGCTGCTTGGAAAGGATCCTCTTGTTATCTCTATTTTATGTAAGAGGAGAATTAGGCATAGAGAAGTACCTTACGCAGGTTCCCATAGCTAAGCTGTGTAGATACTATAGTAGTGAAATATCACTGTAAATATTTCATAAATAAATGTATGTTTATTAGGACTCCATTAAAAATTATTATTGAGAATAGGAATGCAGTAGTAAAGTTTGGCTGCCACTGACCTAGAGGATGATGGGCAACCTTGGACCTCTTTGCTGCCTAGCTCCAGTCCATAGTGGCAATATCCTCTGGTCTAGTCAAGTTCTAAATGGCCCTGAATACCCATCTTCTTTCATGCCTCCTTATCTGAGATGTACTGTCTTCTTTTCCTACACTGGCCCTTCCAGTCTTACGTGTGCTCACTCATCCCTTGAGATCCAGTTCAAATGCCCCCTTCTCCAGGATGCCCTCCTTGACTACCTCTGCAAAATTCATGGCTCTTACTGTTTACTGTTCTGACTTCTTTTATGTTGTGTTGGTGTATTCCTGGACTGTTCAGTTTCAAAATTTTTAAGAGTGTGAGCTTATAAAGTCCAAACACCATGTCTAATTCATCTTTCTAATCCCCACTTGTTGGCATGGTGCCAAGCACATTCTATTACTATTTTTGCTACTGCTGTGCTGCTACTCTGACACTCACTGCCACTTTATTTATTGGGCTCTGTGTTAAGCTCTTGATCAGGTTATTTCATTTAATTCAAACAATAATCCAATGAGGCAGATCTCGTGGGAGACTGAGTCACACAGGTAGATGAGGAGATTCAAACTTGGGTCGATGACTCACCCTGTTCAGGTCAGCTTTCGTGGCACCTTCCAGCCACCAAAGTTTGAGAAGTCTTTAGCGGTGCAGAAGAGGACTCTAAGGCTTGGAGTCGAATGGAAAGAGATACTCTATTCTACTGTTTGACATTGAATGTTTTCTCTTCTGGATAAAATAAGAAACTGAAAGGTGGGGAGCAGGAAATGAAACAGAGGCAGTTCAAGATATGATACTTTTCTTTCCACCAGCCCTGGGGTTTAGTTTAGTGTCCTTTGGTAAGAAATTCTTATATTCCTGCTGTGATTTTCTTGTCTCATTTTAAGCAATCGCCTACTGGATGTTTGAGTGTGGCCAGGTAAACTCATTAGGTAGTAGACATTTCATTTCTCAGGCTTCAGGTGTAAGATCATGTGTGGTTGTAGTGGTTTGTAGAATTTGGTGCTGGATGCCACAGTACCTGCTCCATCCAAACCACTGATTCAATTCAACCAGTAGCCACCCGTCTTTTTTTTTTTTTTTTTAAGAACTTTTATTGAGATACAGTTAACATACAATAAACTGCATATATTTAGAGTGTACACTTTGGTATCCCAGTCTCCCAGTTCATTCCCCCCCAACCCTCCCCGCTTTCCCCACTTGGTGTCCACATGTTTGTTCTCTACATCTGAGTGGCCACCCATCTTTAAAGGGACTCCTTCTTTCCTCCTTTTCTCAGGAGATGAACTTTATGAATTTGCTGATTGTGGTTCTGGCTATATTGAGTTCCATATGAATAGCCTTAATAATAAACACAATAATAATAATATAACAGGCTGTCATGCTTAATTAGTTATGACATTGATAGACTGTGTATAATTATCTTTAGAGGAGTGGTTGGTGCGGTTTAGTATATTCTTCAAATTATAAGTAAAACCTTGTGTCCTGTCAGATCTTAAATTATAAGATCTAAGGCAGAGCTGCACTGTTCATTTATATTTTTATGAACCTCTTAGTTTTGTACAAGTCTCCAGCAGACACCTGCTTCATGGCCATTTAAAACAGTGGCTCGTAACATACAGTAAATTTATAGGCAGTCATTTCTTGCAGTTGCCAACTTACGGAACTGTACTTGTGACTGCAATAAAAAAAAATCACTATTTATTTCCTTAACTTTTAACATCGAAGTGTGCCCCTAAGGTACATTATGGAGATATTACTGTATTACTGGGGATGGCCTCTTGCCATTTCTTATCAGCGGAGCATAGCTGTTTGGGTGAGCTTTGTTTTTTTTTTTTTTTTTTTTTTTGAAATATACAAATGTCACAGTACACACCACTGATCTTTTTAAAAAAATTTTTATTTCATATTGGAGTCTAGTTGATTGGCAATGTTGTGTAAGTTTCAGGTATACAGCAAAGTGATTCAGTTATACATATACATATATCTATTCTTATTCAGATTCTTTTCCCATATAGGTTATTACAGAGTATTGAGTAGAGTTCCCTGTGCTCTACAGTAGGTCCTTGCTGATTGTCTATTTTATATATAGTAGAAACAACCACTGATCTTTTAAGAGAGTAATGAATTCTGTCCTGTACTTATATTGTAGGAATGTCATCATTCTTAGAGTGTGAAAGTTGGACTTCAGATTCTCTCATTCAACAAAGATATGTATTGAGTACCTATAATTTGCTAGGTGCTGCTGTAGGCACTGGGATAAGATGGACAAGTTTCTCCCCTCATGGGGTTTCCCTTTGCATGGATATGTTTAAAACGAGTTATAACTCTTAAGGATTGCTTTTTAGATGCTTTCGTGTCATTGCTATAGATAAGCATATCGTAGTGAACACAATAAGAATGGAAGCTCTTTTTAGCGTGTGCAGTGTGGCCACGGTTACATGTGACATATGGCCAGTCTACCCACCGCTGAAATAAAAGTCCAGAACACACAGCAGCTGTGCAAAGGAGTTAACGCTCTGCTGTTCTTGGAATCGTTGGATTTTCAGGAAAGAAGTGAGGTTGAATTGCTGAGTGTGGAGCCCCAGAGAAAACTGAAGATGATGTTTAAAATCATAAATGTTACTGGACTTTCCTGGTGGTGCAGTGGTTAGGAATCTGCCTGCCAATGCAGGCGAAATGGGTTTGAGCCCTGGTCCGGGAAGTTTCCATATGCCAAGGAGCTACTGAGCCTGCGCTTTGGAGCCTGCGAGCCACAACTATTGAGCCCATGTGCCACAACTACTGAAGCCTGCGTGCCCAGAGCCTGTGCTCTGCAACAATAGAAGCCACCACAGTGATAAGCCTGCACACTGCAGCGAAGAGTAGCCCCTGCTCGCCACAACTAGAGAAAGCCCACACGCAGCAACAAAGACCCAACACAGCCAATAAATAAAAATAAATTTATATATAAAAAAAACAAAAACACGTGATGTTTAAAAAAATAAATGTTACTTAAAGTATAATTTCAGTTGTCTAGCTGGGAAATGTGATCTTTTCTTCCATTTGAACATTTTTCCTTTTCAGTGACCATCGCAGGTTGGATTCCCTACGATGCAGATGCTGGGGACGGCTTTTGAAGCTGCTGGGATCCGCTGTGGGGTGGGTGAGGGGAGCAGGACTGGTGGAGGGAGAAATTAAAGCGCAATGTCGCTGCGAAGGAGGCTGCAGAGATTTCACGGAGCTCCGAGACTGGAATGGGCCATTAGACTTTTCCCAAATTGAGCCCAGTGTCTATGACTTTAAATCTACCCTTCTGTCATTCTTCTGCCCCCATTGGTCACCAGATCTGGCTTGCCCAAGGGCATGCAGTAAGACTCTTGAGGGAGAAGTCAGCCCAGGGCTGGTTTCCAAAGTCTGCGCCTAAGTGCCCCTGGCTCCCCAGTGGATTCACAGGGATTCACAGCTCAAAATAATTCAGTTTCTGCACTGCATGGCTATTTTCCTTTCAAATCCAGGTTTTCAGCAATCAGTATGAGGAAAAGCAAAGTACCACGTAAAAATCAATGCAAAACAGAAAAGGAGGGCGCTGGTGTCCAGTTGTCCAGGGCTTGAAATTGTGGTGCCCAGTGGGTGATACGTGGTTAACTTGAACACTTATTAAGTTGTTTGACCTAGTTATAAATGGAAGGTTGGGTTTCTCTTTTAATTTGACTGCCACGAAGGGCTCACAGAAGTAATGAGGTTTGAGGAACTCAGGCTTAGAGCAATTGTTGGGCGAGAAGGGCTCCGCTGAGAGCTGTCAGCCACCAGTGCTCCCACCCGGGAGGAAAAGTGTTTTGTTCTAAAGTTGGAATCTGGATACAGACCACAGTGATCCTTACAGGGAATAAATATTGAGGAACCTTCCTGCCAGATACAAGTCTTAAAAGTCTGTAGACACAACATCAAACGAAGCATCACTTCTTAATCTACTGGAGCCATTTAAAAGTCATGAAAGTGTGGAGATTCGTGTATCCTGTGATCCTTTGGTTGCTGTCCATCACGTTAACACACACTTAACAGTGAGGAAACATGTAGGCGTTTCAAGATGGAATCAGGAGGTGTGATTTAAGTGCCGCAGTTCCTGGCTCCAACTTTGTGCTTTGGATCTTTATGTTGGATCTTGTTAGGATGAAAAAGCTTATAGCCAGGCCTCTTTTGGACTTAAGGAATCCAGCTTCCCTCAATGGGGGTCTCTCTGAATTCTGCTGTGAAATACAGTGTTAAAGAGTTTCCTCTGTGTTGGAAAGTTCCCCAAAATGTTGATTTCAGAAATATTTTTTCCCCAGGGAAGTTAGAGAAAAAGAAAATAGCAAAAACATACTCAACGTAACTTTGATATTTTACTTTCACATCATAACCCCTCCAGGTGGGTAATATTTGAGAATTTTCCACACTACTGATGGGTACTTATTGGTTTATGTAAATCCAGTTGTTTTTCCATTGTAAGCTTGGGTCAGAAAACTCTTACCAAGTGACCGCAGAGCCTAAAAAGGTTTGTTAAATGTAAATTTAACATCTTCCACATAAATTTTATTTGTAACTCTGGGAAAAATACAGGCCTAACATCCCAAAGCATTTCATGTTTTCATAGGTTTCCTAGTATCACTTTTATGCCTATTATGGACTTTTAATCAACTTATTGTAGTTTTTTTTTTTAAATGTACTCATGAAGGAGTATGCATTTGTCTGCTTCATGCGTTTGCTTCAATTGCTTGCATGTAATTATGGTTTGAATGGAGCTCATTTTTACCATTGAGAAACCCAAATCTTGTCTCTTAAAGTTCAAGAGACCTTGCTTATTCCCAGCTGGCATTTAAAGAGTAACATCTTTTCATGTTGATCGTAATGTATAGGTTTTCTCCAGTGATGGTGTGAATGTGAATTTTTGGAAGACACCGTGGAAAAAAAGAGAAAATAGACACCACGATGCAAAAGGACTACCAGAGTGAAAAGCTAAGAGCAAAATTGTTTCTTGAGATGATTTAGCAAATCTCTAGAGCAGGGTTTGTCCTAAGAACCCGTTGCGTAAGTCGAGCATAGCAGTAATCATGTCCTAGGAAACTACACTGTCTCACAAGGGAGAGAAAATGATTCTCTAGATGAATTGAATTTGTAACTTGTTTACCCAGCAAATATTGAAAGGGGTCCAGCACCTCTGGGGTTCAGCATGTGCATGTACATGCGTGTACAGGGATGCACGTGTCCAGCTTAGATGACACTGACAGGTGGCTTCATGACACGTGTTTTGATCAGCCTGGAAGAGAACCTCCAAATCTCACTGCTTTATGAGAAACCTGCATCTTGTCCTTTAGTGACAGTGTGATATCAGCTTCTTATTTGTTTTTTTATTTATTTTTTATTTTTTATTTTTTTGGGGGTACACCAAGTTCAGTCATCTGTTTTTATACACATATCCCCGTATTCCCTCCCTTCCTTGACTCCCCCTGCCTCGAGTCCCCCCACCCTCCCCGCCCCAGTCCTCTAAGGCATCTTTCATCCTCGAGTTGGACTCCCTTTGTTATACAACAACTTCCCACTGACTATTTTACATTGTTTGTTTTTTAATTAATTAATTTTTGGCTGCATTTGGGTTTTCATTGCTGTGTGCGGGCTTTCTCTAGTTGTGGCGAGCGGGGGCTATTCGTTGCAGTGTGTGGGCTTCTCATTGCAGTGGCTTCTCTTGTTGTGGAGCACAGGCTCTAGGTGCGGGCTTCAGTTGTTGTGGCATGTGGCCTCAGTAGTTATGGCTCGAGGGCTTTCGAGCACAGGCTCAGTAGTTGTGGCTCACAGGTTTAGTTGTTCTGCTGCATGTGGGATCTTCCAGGACCAAGGCTCGAACCCGTGTCCCTGCATGGGCAGGTGGATTCTTAACCACTGCACCACCAGGGAAGTCCCTGATATCAACTTCAATTCATTATATGTCCCCTAAAACAAGTGGGCTGAGCAGCAGCTTTGCCACTTCAAAGTTTGTCTGTCTGTGTCTGAAACATTGAATATGTATATGAACCTTAGGTAACCACTACCAGAAGGAATTTTAGTAAGCAGAATGACATAATATAGTGTTAAAAGTATTTTATATTTATCAATTCTAAAAATCTTTTTGATTATAATGAAATAGGAAAATAAATCTGACTCTCTCTTTCCTCTCTCATTTTTGCCTTTCAAATGTTGACCAAATACCTCTTAATCCTCGTCCTCTGGTTCCTATTTTTCCTACCAAGACTCTTCCCAAAGACATAGGGTAGAAGAAATCTAATTTTTTGGATTAAAAGTTCATAACATATGTCACCATCTGTTATAAGTAAATTAGTGTGTCCTAATTTCAGGCGAAGTGTTGGAAAAATAGTTTCATAATATAAATCAATATTATTGTGACAGATCAATGTGGCAAAACATATTTTTCATATGGAAGAATGTGACCTGCATTTCTTGGCTCTGGGGCAATATAATTGAAAATTGGTCTTTTTCTTAGAGATACTTTTATTTTCTTCATTCACGTTTCAGCTCCATGAAATTATGCTTATTTCATTTGTTTTCATTATTTTTGGAGTCAAGGTATGCGCTTTTGAGATCTAATATCATCTTCAACATTTACTCTCTGTGTGAATTCAAAGAAATCACTGTGCCACGGTTTTCTCATCTGTAAAATGGGTATCATGATACTTATTTCCTAGGGCTTGAGATAGTTTATAAAGTACCATTGATTTTCCTTTAACTGCAGTTTTGTTTGCATGCCCTAACCTTTAACACATCTGTATCTATCAATCTATATTCTAAATAGTTTTCACTTGTAGTTTAAAATCTTTTTTCACAGTACCCAGCCCTTTTGTGAACAAAACAGTGCAGAATTTCTAAGGGATTAGGGGCAGTATGGCCAGAGAAATGCCATCTGTTCAAGGTCTGATTGTATTTTTGGAAGGTGGCATAGATAGAAATATAAGATTTCCTTTGTGGTTTAGTAAGACAATCAAATTTTTGTTGATGGTTTCGTGGAAATAATACTGTGCATATTTTTTATTGGCAATTCATGAAGGTTTCCATGTATATCCATCTAATCAAACCTCTGAATAAATTTTTCAAGTTCTCTGGATCAGTTGTCAGGGCAAAGGCTTATACTGATTTGCTCCATAACAGCATGGTTATAATGGCAGTGAGCTTGCCCTCTGAATGTTAAATATTGACATATAATAGATCAAAGGTTAGATATGTGGAAGGATGCTTTGGAAGGGGGTTCAGAATTGCTTCTGGGCCAGCAAGATTTGACTGGAAGCTGATTGATTACATTAACACAGCTAATAAATAACCCATCACCGTGTCGGTCAGACTGCAGTGCATAGACAAGTGAGGTCAAGAAGCCCCACCTGATCGCTGGCAGTGCAAGCGCTCCCCAAGCTAGGGTGAGCTTTTGCCAGTGGATTCAAAAGTTTTTGAGCCATTAGTGTAGCTGTGCGTATTCTGAGATGGCTGTATCCAGCTGCTTTAAGCAGATACCATTAAAGTTTTCACGTTTGCGGCTTTTTCCTACTTATTTTGATCCCGTGCTCACTAAGTAATTTTCTGAGTTATGATAGAATTTCCCATGTTGATCGGTATACAAGGAGATGCTAGGTGGATTTTGCTTGAGATGGTGCTTGGGACAGTTATCTATCATTCTTAATGAATATATAAGCATTGGAACGATTGGTGTGTCCGTTGGCAGGAGTATAGCCTTAGGACAGTATTTTAAAGACTGGTAAATGGATTGTGTATTTTCAGAGCTTTTTCTCAGTGAAGAAGAGTTTTCAGTTTCTTTCTCCTTTGCTAATTCTTTTTCCATATCTGCTCTGGTTTCTGTCTGATGTCCCTGTAATGCAGACTGGCTGTCCTGTACCTGTCTTCATGTCATTTAGCTTTTCTTTTTTGATCATCTTTTTTACCCCTCCCCTTGAGAGACTTTGTGAGCTTTTACTTAACTGCTTTGATTTTTTTCCTACAATCCTGACTGCTACTCACTGCCTTTATTGTTGTCTCTAATTACGTGGGCTGAGCTTTCTATTTTCCCCCTGTTCCTGACTGCTTCTTTTCATGACCCTCCTCTCCTTTCAGAGATGCAGTGTCCTTTTGAGTTCAACTGAGAGAATACATTTAAAATAAGTTCTCCCATTTCCTGCTGTGACTGTGTTTCTTAGGAAGACACACACTTTGTTTCTTCAAAACTTTGCTTATGTACAAGCAGAAACATCTATGCTTTTCAAAGATTGGCAATTGCAGTCGTGCTCTTTCAGAGATGGTATTGAATACTTTTCAGCTTCTCAGTCTGTAATGAAAGAAGAAGGGAAGTGTTCAGAGATTCAGCAGCAGAGGCTGGGATGACCCGAACCAAAGGAAGTACCCCAGGCAGCTTGACCTATTTGCTAGTTTCTATATTTAGAGTTGTCTAGAGGAATTCATTGGACAACTGCCTTCTTCCTTGGCCTGGTCTAGTTCTTCCAATTAGCAGCCAGTCAGGACTGTACTCCATTCTTCATGCCCAGTGAAAGCCAGATTTACTCTAGCAGTGACTTGATCTCAGAGGGCCCTCCAGCTTCTTGTGTCCCCCAGATACACTGGGAAAGTCACCTGTGCCTCATTCCACACCCACACTCTTCACCAGCCCTGCCACTGGTAACTAATGGACGTGAGCAAAATTAATTTTCTGGGATCATTTCTACAACCTTCCCAGGTATATACTTCCTTCACATTTAAGATGTCTTCATCAGGCCATGCTTTCCTTCATTTGGATCCATCTGCATTATAGCCATAAAGTCCTTGAAGTTTCTGGTGTGAAAAATACAAGAAGATTATTCTTTATTTTTAAAAAATCTAGTTGATGGTCATTTCAGTGGGTGTCTGAATTAGGGGATGGGTTCAAGGCTGTATATTACCTGAGGACTAAATGTCTTTTAAAAACAATCCACTGAATGTTAAGGGTTTTTTTTGTTGTTGCTATTAATTTTTATTTTATTTTTAAATTTTTTTATTGGAGTATAGTTGATTTACAAGTGTGTTAGTTTCAGGTGTACAGCAAAGTGATTCAGTTATACATAGATTCTTTTTCAGATTCTTTACCCATATAGGTTATTACAGAATACTGTTATACGATACAAATGAACTTATTTATAAGACTCAGATTTCGAAAACAAACTTATGGTTATCAAAGGGGAAACATGGCGGGGGCGGGGAGGGATAAATTAGGAGCTTGGGATGAACATACACACACTGCTATATATAAAACAGATAACCAACAAGGACCTACTGTATAGCACAGGGAACTCTACTCAATACATGTTAAGCTTTGTGCAATACGATAGGGTCTAGTTATTAGCACCGGTAGTGAGTGACTATCTACTGTAAGAAAGATACAGGATTTACAGCCTTGAAGGAATCCAATTTCTGCTCTATCCTGGGCTCCCTGCTATGAGCCCCGGAGACTCTGCAGAGCCTAGCAGAATCCCTCACACCCCGCTGAGATACACTGAGGAAGACAAGGAGGATCTCCTGAATCCTAATGATGCTGTGTGGATTCAACGCCTGTGTGCTCAGTCATTTTGTAAATAGCGACTCATGCTTACAGACCTCAGGCATTACTTCCGCAAGAGGAAGGTAAATAAAATCAAGAGGAATCCTTGGGACTTGACTCAGCTGTCTGTTCGCTGACAACTTGGTGTGTTCGTATTTACCTCGGGGAGAGCTGGTGTTGGGATGGCGAACCAGCTGTTTGTGAGGTTTAATGATGGACTTGTAAACTACTCAGAGAACATAAACATAATATAAATTTTATGTGGGTGGCAAATTGCTCCCAAGCCGAATGACCCTTTGCAATGAAGAGAACGTTTGTCAGCATTGCATTTTTGTTGTAGGTCACGCTGGTGATTAATGAACATGGTTCCCAAATGTAACATATGCAGGCATCTGTCCTCTGTGGCCAGTAAATAACCAGGTCTGCTGCCACAGTAACCCTTCAAGGGATGATGGTGACTCTTCCTGCTCACCTTTATTCCAGCTACCTCCACACACACACATATAAATGCTCCGATGTTGAACACTCCTGCAATGACCTTGCTTTTCTTCTGAAAGACACTGGCATAGAGACAAGCCCAGGTAGGTGTAGTGGGCTCTCTTGTAGGCAAAAGAGCCTCAGCTTCCCATCAGCTGCAGCAAATTGAAGGCAAAACAGAAGACAGACTCTATGCACTCCACCCTGGAGAATCAAGAAAAATTCAGGCTTCTGGGTACTGTTATAATGGAAATGGAACATTATCTTTTCAGTCGTGCCGTTTAAGGCTCAAACATACTACAGTCCTCTCTCAGTGTCTGTGGGGGATTGATTCCAGCATCCCTGCGGATGCCCAAGTTCTTTGTACTCTAAAATGACATCGCACTGCAGCCCTTTGTAGCAGGGGGTTCTGTATCCGCAGTTGGTTGACTACATGGATGCAGAAGCCACGAATACGGAGGGCCAAGTGTACTGTGTATGAAGAAATGCTACCTTTTCCTTATAGAGGTTGAGCTGTACTTTACTCTGTAAAATACCTGTGCTAGAGCATCATCTTTTGGGGGAAGACAGTAGTTAGTGAAGTCTTGATATTTAATCATTTAGTGGTTAGTGAGAGAGGGTCTGTGTCCTGTGTTACATATTAGATCCGGGGCTGACCTTCCTAATAATATTTTTTCCTGCACCTGCATTGATCTGTGAGGTTGCATGTTTGCATGTACGAGTGGTGTGGATTGCTAATATGAGGATGTGGGCAGAGTAACCGGGAACGCATCTCTCCAGTTGGTGGCTCTCTTTACCCCTTGTCACTCAGAACAGAGTTCCTACTGGCTAAGCAGTATTTGAAACACACCTTTGCTTCTTATACAAATTGTGTGTTTATAAATCTGCATATTCTAATTTAGCACTGCTCTTTCTTTTCTTTCCCCTCGTCATCTAGTTTTCTCTTGCCTAAAAGACTGCCTTTAAGTGGACGTCTCTCCTTGATGCTTCCCCCATCAGTTCACCCTGTCCTGGGTTCCCAGGTTAATCTTCCTAGTGTTCAACCAGAATGATGTCTCTCTTATTGAATTCCCTCTCCGTTTCCACGTTACCTAACAAATAATTCCCAAGTGATATTTATTTAAAGCATATGCGTGTCTGTCTCCCCACTCTTTATCTCTCTCAGCTGGATTCTTTTTACCTGTCACTCCAGGCACAAAGCCTCCTCCCTCTGCTTCCCCAGCCAGAACTCACTCAGCCCTTCACCAGCTCACCAGGTCTTTGCTTCAGCTCAGATCTCTGTGCTGTGATATTTCTGTGTTTCCTTCTCCCTGTAGGTAAACGCCTCTCTATACCAAAGCCTCTGTTTCACATCTTCCTTCTGACTCTTTGCCCTGATGAAAATTTACCTCTTTCCCACAGTGCTGCATTTCCTCATTTTCTCTTGGCTCTCTGTGCGCTGATTGAAGGGAGGAGAGATCTTCCCATGGCCAGCTTCTCAGCTGTGTTGGACACAGGAGGGGCACTGTTTATCAAAGACCCATCCCTCTGTCACTGTGTGTGAATGTTTCTTGCACTAAGTGAGTGATTACAACTCTTTCCCTTGAATGTTTTTTTGGCCAAAGTTCTCTTTTTGAAACTCTCACACTGCTATACCATCTTGCTAGAAGACACTCTTCCCAGTCATGTGAAAGATTCTTATAGAGTGGTCCCCTATGCGCATGCCTTATAGCTGAGGTCTAGGATAACCCCATGCCACTGCCCTTGTGAACTGCATCTTCATTATTACAGGAAATAAATCCTGCTGTACTTTGATTCTCAATGGATATTATTTTTCCATTTCTCGCCTACTTCCTTCATTTCGTTTGGTGAATGGTGGTATGATAGTATCTTAAATATACTTATCCTTTTCACTTTTATATTCTCTGTTTTATGAATTACTTTTATGTCATTTCTTGAATATCCGCATTTAATGACCTGTCCCCTCACATGTACTCAGTTATTCTTTTAGGTACTAAAATATTACACTACTTTCTATCACTTAATATGCATCTAAGCAGGATTCCGTTGTTCAGAAAAAACAGTTCTAAATCTCCAAAGGCTCAGAGCAATTTGCAGAGGCAGGAATTTGGTCTCAATTTTCTTTTGCCTTTCTTAAAATAAGTAGAAGAAGTCGTGGGAGGGAGGGGATATGGGGGTATATGTATGAATACAGCTGATTCACTTTGTTGTACAGCAGAAACTGGCACAACAGTGTAAAGCAATTATACTCCAATAAAGAGCTTAAAGAAAAATAAGTAGGAAACGCAAACCTATGCATAGTTGATCTCTTTTTAAAATTTCTCACGAAATGGTGGCCAGTCTCGGAATACTGCTGTCAATGTTACCACAGCAGCCAAGACCCAGGACAGAGAGCTCTGAGCTTGCTGGCTACCAGCCCTTTTGAACAACTGCGTAATTTCTTTTCTTTATACCTGTTCACGGCCAAAATTTGGTTGCAAATTGTGTAAATGTAGTAAGTAGCCTCCTCTTGCAGGAACCAACAGATCAAACTTGACTATACGATTCCATGACCCTCCTTGATGCCAATTTTAATTACTTCCATTAAGTGAGTTATCAGAAATTATGGTCACATACGAAGTTTCTTCCATAAGGAGGAGGAGTTGTCAGGGAGAGGGTAGGATTTCTCTATTTTTTCCCAGGTGTATGACTTTGTGTAAGACCACTGTGTTACTGAGGTTGGTATACAAGAGTGTTTAAAGAGCTTGTAATAATTTCTGAGAGAAAGAGCTCTCCATGTTCTTTAAAATGTGTTATTTCTGTACTGAACTTTATTTTGCAACTAAGGCCAAAAACAACAACAACAAAAAACCCATGTATTTCCTCCTTGATGTCTCAGCCTGGAGTAAAAATTTTCATCAGCTAACATAAAATAAACTACTTGAAATAATCCTAATGAAAGTTTAAGTATATTGATTATGGACTTTTATTTTTGAAATTTAGAGTGAAGCACTTTATAAAGAATTCCCTTCTTTTTTGGCAAATCTTTTATTATATGGAAACATTTAGTATGTTAATCTTAATAGACTTTCAGTCTTGATACATGCTTTCAGTGTTTTATGAATTCTGGAGTTGGCTAAAACTGTCAGTTTCCACGTGGCCTACACAAACATTATTCATTTGACGATTTAATGTTCTTGGGAGGTTATTTGGGGAAGAGGTTTTCCTCTTGAGGTTAATGGCAGAGAATAAGAAAATGTATTTCACAAAGGTACGGTAGAGTCTGCAGTTAAGAAAAGATTAAGATAGAGTAGATAAAACTCATTTGTTTCTTTTAACTGCAAAAACAATTTGCAAACAAAATTGAATCTCTAAATATAAGTTCAAAATAGTTTAGTAAAAATGTTTCTGAAGATAGTTTTAATTTAACACATTAACACAAAACTACCTCATCGTATACAAGGGAGAATAACTTTTGAGAAAATATGCTCATGTAATTTTTTTTTTTAATAAAGCATTATCTGTTGGGGTCCCTTGGACACCCTGTGTCCCAATATACAAATATAAGGGTTAATTTCTAACTATTTGTAATAGTAGCTGCCCATTAGTATTTAGTAGTCCGTTTCTCTGTAATAAGGTCTGGAATGCAAGATGAAATGTTAAAAAAACTCTGTTCTGAGATGTGCCGTCAAGTCACAAATTAGCCTGGGGCCGAGTTCTCAGATGTGGGTTGAAATCATTTGGGGAGGTTTGATTACTGATTCCCAGGCCCCAGCTTCAGAGGTTCTGATTCAGTTATGCTAGAATGGGGCCCAGAATAAGTATTTAAGAGTTCCCCCAGATAATTCTAGCAAAACCAAGGTGGAGAACTACTTATAGCAAGAATCATTCAAGTACCAAGACTCTTAAAAAAAAAAAAAAAAAAAAAAAAAAAAAACCTAACCTTTTAACAGAAGTGATTTCTATAGGTGTAGAAAGAAGTGTTATTGGGGATGAATTCATTTTAAATTGAGAAACATTTAGTGACAGTACCAATAGAAACTCTTGGCCTTGGCCAGTTCTGTGAATTAATAGAAAAAGATAAAGGCCACAGGAAACTGCATCAAACTATATTATGCTTGTGTATACTTTCTGCTGAAATAATTGTACTGAGTTTAGAAATTATATGTACAAAACAATGACAGACTTATAAAAGGTTTAAGTGGTTTTTATTAAACTAATAGCAAATATTTCTTTAACATACACAGTTTACAAAACTTTTTAAACTAATTTTTTTAAATTACTACTTTTGGTGACAGATTTTCTTTGCACAAGAATGGCAAAAATATCACCTTCCTTTGCCACCACCAGTACTGTCCATCTAAACTCTAAGTTTAATGCAATGAATAGGAGGTAGATTACCTCCGGGCAATTTCAGTTATCTGTACCAGTTATCATTGGTAAATAAACCATTTATTTTTGATGTAGCAGTAGAAAAAGTCTGGGAAAATTATTTTAAAATATGTGTATTTTCTACAGTAAAACATTTCTAGCTCTGAGTTATATACTATAAAGTTATTTTAATCAGTTTGCCTCCCTTGACCCAGATTGTATTTTTCCTTTTGGATACTTTCGTGACCAGTGAATTTAAATACTCATTCTTGTTGGCTTTGAGATAGTTATTAACACCTCAGTGATACACTCTCTAAACAGTGACCTTCATGTTTCTGATTTTTTTTTACATTTATACTGTCATATAATAGCACTAATTGTATAATCATAAGACTTTCACCTCTGTGCCTACAAACCCCAGACAGATGTGAAACTGTTTGACAGTGTTGATAGCCTCATTGTCAAGTTCACGGATGAGGAAAAGGCCTGTGGGCTTCCCAGCTCCTCCTCTGCAGGAAAAGGCCAATTTATCTTCAGGCGAATACCTTTCCCTGGGCCTCCCTGGGAGAATTACAGCATTCATGCTAGGACATTCTGTAGCATAGGGAAGGATAACCATTATCCCTGAATGTTGGCTCTAGTTTTGTTTAGAAGTAGCAGCTGGTTTCAGATGAAGCTTTGAGTAAGTTGTGTGTTCATAGTGTTCTATGAATCTGTAAATAAAATTAAATGTTCCTCATAGGAGATGATAGATGAGAGAGCCTTTGGTAGCATTCACTTTGCAGTTATATAAGATGAAGGAAGAAAAAAAAAAGATCAAGCTCCCTGATCAGTTATATTTATTTAGGGATCTGGACTAAACAATTTGTTCTTTTGATCCAAAACGCAGAACGGTAAGGAAAATCACTGTTCCACCTCAAGTTAAGCTTCTTATTGAGAAAAACTTCCCAGGAAAAGCCCAGCTAAAGTTACCCCCACCGAGGGCTGGTAGAATCACAAACCTATACCCTCATCCATGAACTTGACAATGAGGCTCCCGACATTGTCCACAAGTGTCATATCTGTCTACCTACAGTTTGGAGTTTGTGGGCCACAGAGGTAAAAGTCTTGTGATGATACGGTTGGTAACTTTTATGTGACAGTATACACTTAAAAAATAACACGAGAACCAGAAACATTAGAAATATGTCACCATTTAGTAAGTATCATTTTTTTAGGAAAAAATTCAAAGTGGTAACTATTCATGGGGTCCCAAAGTTTTATATAAAGATGAAAAAGCTGTTTGGGAGTTATGAATTCCTGTAGCCGTCTGTTAAATTTATCTTGACAACTGTTAAAAGGCATTATCATCAGAAATAGGGCTGCCTTTCACTGTCTGTCAGACATAACCCACATAGAGGACTTTAAGAAAGTGTGACACGAAGGTGTGTCAAAGCAATTGCAACAAATCGCCAAAGATCAGCTACTTCTGGCTACTCTTGGGGAGAGGCTTTAAATACCGCTCCCCAAACCAGTGCCTAGGACCGGAAATGGCAACTGAGCTGTTTAGAATGATCATTTGTAAGCTGAGAGCAAAGAGTGAAGAAATTTGAAGCCACTTCTTTATTGTTGTACAAGTCAACTTACCGACTATTCTAAAAATAAGTACTGTAGAGGAAATGTCTCTACAAGTTCAGGTGGCATCCTTGGTGATCTGAGTATCATTTGCAGCCCAAATCTGGCGTATCCCAGGGCCTCAGAGCTGCTGGTGGAAAACAGACTGGCTTTTGCAGCAGAAAAATCATTGAGTTGCGAAACTGAAGAGTTGGTTCTGGACCCAGTTTCATTTGTCCTTGTGGTTGGCTCTTAGGTACTTGGGTGACTTCTGGGCTGTTTTTTAATGCTTAAATGAGGTAGGTGGCGGACTATGTGACCTTTGAGGCCCTCCAACCTGTGATAGGCCTTGATTCTAAATTCCATTTCTTCTGTTCCATTCTTCCATCTCTACCTTTTGTGTTCCTGAACTTCAGTTAATCTGGTAGGGGTGTAGCTCACATTTGTTGTAATGATGAGGTTCAATTTGAAGTCTAACTGGGTACTTATTTTATACTTAATATATTAAATGTTATAGTAATAGATCGTAATATAGGTATAAAATATTTAATATAGTACATAGTAAACATGTATAACACTATTGTAATATATTTATATTTATTTATAATACAACTATTTACTTTTTAAATATTTTATATATACATATCTAAACTATAAAATGAGTACTCAGACTTTAAACCTAATATTTACAACAAATGTACTGCTTTGAGCTACATTACATGTGGTTAGCTGAAGTTTAACAACGCAAGAAGTATATATGTAACATATTATAAATATTTAGTATATTATATTTTATATAATATAGTAAATATTTGTAATATAGTATAATATATAATAGATAGAAGTATATAATTAAATGATACATAATATATAAATAAATAATATATATATTGTGTACATCTGTGTATATAAAATATGTCATAAAACCAAACATTTTTCATGTACCAAGGAGAAATATGTACTTACTTGAAATGATGACTGTGAGTTATGGAAAGACTTGTGTAGCCATGTCAAAAAGGATACATTTTCTCTAAAACATTTATCCACTAGTTTTCTTTTAGTTCCTGAGACCATCAGTTGTCGTCCCCGTTTTGGCCACCTAACTGAAGTTAGGCTATTTCTCAGCAGAGAGATTCATTACATTGTAAGTTGGCCAGTTTCTTGGGAGATTCTGGAGAGTCAAAAGAGCTGGAAGGATTTTAACAACTCTCCAGCCCCAAATCCCTTTATGGTTGATACAGTTCGATTTTCTCTTATTCATTTCCCGATTTGCCTTATTTCCTCCCTTTGCTAATTTTCCATTTCTGAAGAAGGAACTAAAGTGTCCGAATTGCTTGCAGGGCATTTAAAAAGAATTTGTTCTGCATCTCTAATTACCTTTATCTATTATGTTAGGATTTTACTCACTTTGCCAAATTGCATTGCCACAAAGCCCATTAGGGATTTTAAAAACCAGGATTAGTGCATGCTGCATATTCAGAACTTTAGTTATTAATTCAGTTCTAGCGGAAAAATTTCGTTCTAATTATGGTAGCGTTGCAATATTGGACATTGGTCAAAGCTTTCAGAGGTGGTTACAATCAACTTGAATTTATTTGAAAAGGAATTAGTTGATAATATTCTAGAGTCAAAAATAAGTATACCATAGCACCCCCCTCATACCCCACACTGAATACTGTAATATCCATGTTTTTAAGTCTAAGGGCATTCAGCAAATAATGTCATGCCAGTTTGTGATATTCAAAGTCAGTCACATAATAATATTGATTAGTAGATTTCTTAGGGCTGAAACTCCTGTGTGTGAAATTAGTTCGGTTAAAAACACAACTATATTTTCTAAGTCATGGGAAAAATGGATGTCTAGGTGATGACCATCCTTGGGAAGCTTATGTTTGTCTCCAGTTGAATCTACAGGGTTGACCCCAAAGTCGTGAAGTGTATCAGTAACCGCTTCTATCTGACCACTTTTTTTATGCCTACCAGGAAAATCAATGTTTTATATTTCTCACTTTCCTTCTTTACTTAGAAAACGTTCTCATAACTAGTCATACAGATAATTTTTGGCTGTTGGATTAACTTTTAGGAAGACAGTTTATTCTCAGTTGTGGCTTAACCAGCCTTTCCATTTTTTCAATAAATTATAGGCATCTAGGTAGCAGAAAATAATTTGAGTAGGAGGCTGGATGTGCCTCTGTAATAAGGATGTGTCCAGTTACTGGGACCTTCCTTCCTTTTCAGCGATTTGAGTAGCAGAGGATAGAAGGAGTTAAATGATGGAATCACATCTCTCTAAGCGATGGTCCCTCTTAATACGTTGGCTGAGGCCACCGTGGGCAGTGACGAGCCAGAGGAACCTAGAATTTGTGCCAGCAGGTCTCCTATTCTCCCACCAAGGGCATAGTCCCAGCCCGTCCTCCCCAAGATCTAATATCAACTGCCTTCATAACCACCTAAGAAGACTTATTGGCGAGGGGCCACAGAAAAGCCCCAATCCTTGTTGCTTTAGCAGTTAATAGGTTATAACTGTGACTGGTGTGGGTTGTGTTCCCTGGCACTCTGCTGTGAGATGTCTTTATCTTTTCTAATTCTGCATCAGCAGTTGCTGAGTAGTAAGACCCCAGATTTCTTCAAGTTTGGCAGGGTCCCATGCCTTCCATTGGGTGAGTTCAAAAATGGGGGAGGGGCTTCTTTGGTGTTTGGAACAGAGGGTATATGAGCCTGGTCTTCAGGCAGTGGGGTGTCCACTTAGCCGTGTAGTCAGTGCTGGTAGCTGGTGTTCTTTCCGGTCAGTCTCAGAGACGCTGCTCACAGGGCTGCCTTTCACATGAGTCTTCCCTGCAAACCTTCGGCTCAGCCCCAGGGGCCTCCTCTGCTGTTCTGGAAAGCGCAGCATCTGCCACTGTCTGGAGCCCATTCCCTCTGATGGGGGCTCTGCATATAAGCAGGGTCCAGGCTCTGGTACAGGAACACCCCCATATGCCCTGGCTCCTTCCTAGTCTCAGGAGAGCCAGTCCTTTCTCCCAGGTTGAGCCCCTCTGCCCGTCTCCCACCCTTGGACATTCCCTACCCAACTCACCCCTGAACTTTGGCTCCATGGCCTCTTTGAATGGGTGTTTAAAAAACAAAAAAAAAAAACACCCCACAGCTGTTAGTTCTCACTTGGGGACAGAGAAGGTCCATTTCTCTTAGATTCAAATGCTTGGATGTTCTCTTGAGAGTGTGTGTTGGGGACAGGGGGATGGGGAGGGCTCCTGCGGCACAGAACACACATTACTATCTTGACGGATGATACTCTGCCCTGTTTGTTAGAATGAAGATGAATTGCTTAGACCTGTACAGAATGGCCATCACTAAAAAGTCTACAAATAATAAATGTTGGAGAGAGTGTGGAGAAAAGGGAACTCTTTTACACTGTTGGTGGGAATGTAAATTGGTGTAGCCGCTATAGAAAAGAGTAGGGAGTTTCCTCAAAAAACTAAAAATAGAGTTGCTGTAAGATCCAGCAATCCCACTCCTGGGCATATACCCAGACAAAACTGTAATTGGAAAAGATACACGCACCCCTGTGTTTGTAGCGGGAATGAGGTAGTAGAGATGAGGAGGAAGCAACCTTTCTCTGATTATATTTTTAGTTGGGCTCTGCCTTTTAGAACGAGGGTAATGTTTCGTATGTTAAAAAAAATAAGTAAATAATTAACATTAATCAGAATGTGGGTGTATCATAAATGACTTAAATAGCAACCTGAAGGAAGAAGAGCTAACCTAAGAAACTCTGGAGAACAGCATTTTAACTGGGTACTGTAAGGCTAAAGTCGAAAGAAGTGTACACAAAGGCCATGATCTATGTAGTGAATTTATTTCCTACAGAGAGAGGGGTTAGAGGTGGTGAAAATACCTTGAGTATTCTAGGACTGAACAAATAGGTAAATATTTTGTAGATAATGGAGAGCGGGATTTTTCACTATTGGAAAACATTTACAAATAAGGAAAGGACAAAGTATAGAATAAATGCTGTGGTATTGGATTGAAATCAGAGGTATCAATATGGGCACGTTTTTGGGGAGGGGAGCGTAAAATAGATTGTAAATCTGAATGTCATCCATATCAATCAAAATAAAGGATAACATTAGTGGTTTTTAATATATGTGCAGATATACACAGAAACACAGATGTGTTTGTGTGCGTACCTAGGTATATTTACTAGCTTTGTCTGTTGAGAGGCACAGACAGAAGCAGTGACACCCCAGTAACACAGAGCACACCCAGCACCTAGGTCTTGGTTGCTAAATACCATTCTTCAGTACAAGAAACTGTATTTCCTTGGGGAAATGATTTCAGAACTGGAGAAGAGAAAATACAGGATGAGCCTGGAATATCTTGTAGTGCCAGAAAGTAAGGCGTTTTCAAAAAAAAAAGAAAAAAAAAAAAGAAAAAAAAGAGATATGTTGAAAAGACACAGGTTCCAACCTGTAAAAATTCACAATGGCTAAAGCCAGAACAGTTTGAACAAATAAATGAATAAATGATGACAGTATTACATTATAACCCATAGGGTAAATAAATATCCCTGAGTCCATTCTGATATAAATAAACATTTGAAAAAGAAAATGGGGGGGAAGGCACTTTTTCAGAGAATCCCGTTTAATAAATATAGAAAGAATTAGGGAAATAGAAAATTACCATTGGGCAGACAACATAGTAATAATTGATGCAGGCTGGATCCACTGGGGGTGGGGCAAAGGTTTGTGAGTGAAAATTTCAGTGGAAACAGGATATTTGCAATATCTCAAAGTAGCTCCTTCAAGGTGTTCATTGTGTTACAGATGGAAAACTAGAAAACTTAGTGGAGAAAACCTGAAGGCACCACGTTCTGACTAAAGTTAATATCAGTATTAATAAGATGTTAGCATCATGTATCCCTTAATATGATGCACTGAAGAGGGCTCAACCTCATTTTTGTGCTAGTCTTGCTGAAAGTATGTAACCACAGATCTAATCAAGGGACAACATCAGAGAAACTTGAGGGACATTCACAAGATTACTGACCAATTTTGTTTTTTTGGCCTTTTTTTTTTTTTTTTTCCAAAAGTGTCAGGGTCATGAGGTGTAAGGGAAGCCTGAGAACTGTCTTACTGTAGGAGACTCAGTAGTCATGGCAACTTAATGCAATGGGGGATCCTGAACTGGCTCCTAGGAAGAGGGACATCCATGGAGAAACGGGTGAGATTCTAAATAAGACCTGTAGTTTAGTAAGTAGTGTTGTGCCAGTGTTAATGTCTTGGCTTTCATAAGTGTATAATGATTTTGTAAGATATTAACACTAGGGAAAGATAGGTAAGAAGTGTAGAGGAACCCCTGGTGCAATGTAAGCTTAAATTATTGAAAGAGATGGAGCCCGAGAGATGAGTTGAAATTCGGCAATGATGAGAAACCCACGAGTTTGAGAGAGATAAAATGTGCCTAATTAAATGGGGTGAGAGATAGTGGGGGCTGGGAGCAGGTTAAAAGGGTAGAGTTTGACTCTAGTTAACCCAGTTTGGATAAATTCTGCTCACCCTTCTATCTGAAATATTTTCTTTTATTAGTTTGTTTTTATTGGCTGTCTTGGGTCTTCGTTGCTGAGCGCTGGAGTTCTCTGGTTGTGGCAAGCGGGGGCTACTCTTCGTTGTGTGCGGGCTACTCTTCGTTGTGCACAGGCTTCTCAGTACGGTGGCTTCTCTTTGTTGTGGAGCGTGGGCTCTAGGTGCATGGGCTTCAGTAGTTGTGGCACATGGGCTCAGTAGTTGTGGCTCGTGGGCTCTAGAACACAGGCTCAGTAGTTGTGGCACACGGGCTTGGTTGCTCTGTGACATGTGGTATCTTCTTGGACCAGGGCTTGAACCCACGTCCCCTACATTTGCAGGCGGGTTCTTAACCACTGTGCAACTAGGGAAGTCCCTACCTGAAATGTTTATTAAGCATTGAGCAGCTCAGTGGTGCCATTGGGTTTCAAAGAATGAGAGAAGCCCTGATTCTCCAAATGGAGATGGGCCGAGAGCCAGATCTGGAAAATCCTGTCTTGGGAGAAATTCAATCTCTCTACTATTTCCTTTTCTTCGGATTCTGGATATTTCCTGTGTTATAAAAGGGGAACCTTAACCCAAATGCAATTGAAATGTGATGCAGCCAAATGACATTATTACCAAATGGAACAAGGGCAGGGAGCTCTCTCTATGTCTTTTCTTTTCCTCGGATGCTATGCCCCATCTGGGCTTTTAGAGGATTTTCAGAAGCTGCTTTAAAGAACCTGCTTTTCATGACCAGATATAATAGAGGTAGCTCTACCTGTGTGAGTGTGTGTGTGTGAGAGAGACAGAAACACGTGGTAGAACAAAGAGTGGGAATTTTGAAGGGATGCTATGTGAAGGCAGGGTGGAAGGTGAAATCATTTTTTTAAATTCTTTTACTTCTTTGGAGAACATACCTTAGGCATTCCTGAAGATCTTGTATTGCACAGTATTGAAGAGAAAAAAGTAACGGTCTAGGAAATTCAGAAATTCTGATAGTTTATTGAGATTTTAAGGTATAAATATGTAAGGTAAGTAAGCCTTCTTCTGTACTGGGTAGTAAAGTTAATAAAAATTGCCATTTGTTGAGTGGTATGCCAGACGCTAAGGAATATGCTTTATATATATACATTTTAAGTTTTACAAAATCCTACAGTGTAGTTCTTTACTATTTGACACATAAGGAATCTAAGGTTTGAAGTAGCACAACCCAATAAGAACATAAGGCAAGTCACCAATGTAAGCTACATTTGTAATTTTTAATTTTTAGTAGCTACGTTAAGACAGGTAAAAAGAAACAGGTGGAAATTAATGTTAATAATGTGTTATTTAACTCAATTCATCCAAAATATCATTTCAATACGTAATCAGTATAAAGCATTATTAATGAGATACGTTTTACATTTTTGATACTGTGTTTAAATCTGAACCTGTTCTTACAGAGAACACCTCTCCATTTGGATGCTAGATTTTCATTGAAAATACTTGATCTGTATTTAGATTTCATGAAATGTACACATTTACATACCCAAGTTGTTCCAACATGCTTAAAGTTGTTCCAATAGTTGAATTTAGTATCTGCTTTTAAAATTAAATTTTAATTAATTAAAATGAAATAAAACTTACAATTCGGCCCGAGTCACACTTGCCGCTTTGCAAGAACTCAGTAGGAACCTGTGACTGACCAGTGGCCATCATAGGGGATGGTGCAAGTTTAGAGAATTACTCACCCCCAGCCTGAGAGCCCCTAAGTGCTGGAAATGGCATTTAAACCTGAGTTCCCATGACTCAAAATTCCACGGTCTTAACTCTGACTTCCGGTATGAAAATGTCGTTACTTTGAATGAGAGTAAGTTAAATGCGTGTCTCCTCCGCTTTTTGATAATTGTACTTTGGCTGATGGGCCTGAATGCCTAAAATCAGTTGTCCACTGTGCGGCAGCTTGTTTATAGGCCTGAGGAGGAGCCGGCCTCAAGAGCAGCAAGTACACGTCACAGACCAAAATGCTAATGTACTTCTTACTTATTCTCAGGCATTGCCACAGAGAAATGGGGACGAGAGGACATGCGGATGGTCCGCTGACACCATGTCACTCTGGAGGCTGCTTCTGCTTTTACCAGCCTTCCCTGGCTGTGCTTCATTAACAGTCGGAGTTGTTTGTCCTTGTCATAGTGCTTTTAATTTTGTTTTCTACATTTTGGGGCTCTTTCATGTTAAAAAAACAAAAGCCATTAGACTGCTCTTCTCAAGGGACTCACGTTGAGCTCTCCAAAGAGGAGTTTTGGCTTCTAAAACGAGAAATCTAGACAGAATCCTTTGATTGGCAGGGAACATTGCCATGGCTTGATTTTTTGTTTGTTTGTTTTGTTTCTTTCCCTTCAGCATCACTAGAGAATCATTCTGATGTTTTTGTATTTTTCACTAATAATATATTAAGGAAACCATCAACACACTGGTTTCATTTCTTAATGCTGGCCGGTTAAAGGCATGGTTTCCAGGGAAGACTCTTGTTTATTAGTGATTTGCATTTTTGAGAGCAGGCTTTCCTCTACTTAAAAAAAAATGTGCTGGGCAGTATCTGTCGATGAAAGCAGAAAACCCTGTTTCTTGACTTTGACCATTTTTCAGATATTGGGTAATTGTTTTTGTACAGAGGAAAGGAAAAGAGTAAAAGAAGAGACATTGACATGCCGGCAATTTTAGTTAATTTCATCATCACTTAATCTATGTCAGACAAAGTAAAATGAATCACAACCTAAAAGGAAATGACTTTTTAATGAAAATTGTTCAGGCATGTCATTTACACTGTGTGTGTATAGGTGTGTGCCTATTTCAGACAGAAAAGCCGTGAAACAGAAAAAGAAGAGTGACTATTAAAAGGCTATAGTAATTTTGTAAGCCAGAGTTTTGTTTTTCTCTTTAGTTTTCTATATGAAATGTTGGATGCAAATTACATGGGATAAAATAATTGTTCTTTCCCTGAACTGTAGTCACAGTGTGACCTATTGGGTTTGCTCTATTTACTGCGTCTACAGCATAATTATGAAGACTTAGCTGCTCTCCCAAATAGTTACAGATGTGGGAGAAAAATAAATTACTTCTGCATGCTAGCCCTGGAAGTCGTGCTGTTGTAATATAATGTAATCGGCCATGAACAAAAGGAAGTTATTATATTCATTTGTATTAGTTTGAAAGCCGCAGAAATGCATTGTATTATTTTAGGCTGAAGAATTGAAGCAGGGCCATTGATGATTTTCTTTTTCCCCTGATAATCCAGCTTTCCTCGGAAGGTCATCTTCATGAAATGTGATAATTTCAGCCTTTTCCTTTTACTTCAGATATAAGCAAATCATGATAGCTGTCATCAAATATTTGAAGATGTATGGAAGAGGGGTTGGGTTGGGTCTGTATGACTTCAGGTGGGGAGAAATAGGATCAGTGGCTGGAAGTGACAAGACAGATTTTAATGGAATATAAGGAAGATATGATCGTGGACGTGGACAGAATTATCTAAAAGGGAGGAGAATTCCTTGAGAGATGGTGTTTCTAGAGCCTGATGTCCTTCTTGTAGCTCCCTTCCCAGAGATGCTCTGGAATCAGATACGTGGATTTTTTTTAAAAAGCAAACAAAAAATCATCTAAAGTCCTTTTCCTTCCAGCCCAGAGACCCATGAAATCAGAACTCTAGTGGGAGCCTGGGTTTGTAGCAAAATACCGTAGAATTGTGAGTGAGCCGCTTAGGTGTCATGACTTCGGGAAGATTCCTCCTGCCCCTATTTCTGAATTTATGTATACGGAGAGGATGATGATACTTTACATGCGGAAATATGATTAGGTTAATGTGGCTTTCTGTGAGATGCATTGATCTATTCACTGCAGTTTAGATAAGTAAACCCTACTTCAACATAAAGAGAGTTGACTGTTTCATTCTTCACTGGAAATGAGAAAATAATAATAGTAAGTTGATTTAAACTGCACGGAGGGACTTCCTTGGCGGTGCAGTGGTTAAGATTCCGTGCTGTCAATGCACGGGGCGCGGGTTCAATCCCTGGTTGGAGAGCTAAGATCCCATATGCTATGCAGCACAGCCAAAACAAAACAAAACCAAACCAACTTAAAAAATAAACTACACTGAGGAGTGAATATATGATGCAACTTAGGCAAAAAATATATAAAATTATGAACTTTGGAACAGGTGACAGATTTTTGCATGTGCTGGTTTGGTTTTTTTTTTTTTTGTCATTTATGAGATGGCTTAGATATGTTCTTACCTAGTGAACATATTTTTCACCCAGTGACTTCCTAAGCCTAACAATATCCCCTCATTTTTTTCTGTTTCTCAAGGTTGCCAGTTATATTGTCAGATTCGAAATCAAATTTTATAAGCATAATTTTAGTTATTTCTTCAAGGGAGGGATACTGTAAGTAGTGAGGTTATACCTGCATACCAAGAAAAATGTTTATTCACACACGAACATACACACACACAAGCACACACACCCCCGAGAACAGGGCAGGGGGAGAACTGTTTCTTCGAGGGATTATTTTGAGTGAACTTTCTTCGTTATTTAGGTTTTTAAATTCTTAGTGAAATGTTAGTAACTCTTGTTACTAACCAGCCTGGTAACTTCTATAAACTACCTCTGGAAGGGGGTTACTTTAGGTTTACGTAGGGGAATTGGTGGACGAAGACTTTCTGTAATACGTCATCATCATAATGAATTATCTGAGATTTGACATTGAGGTTTTTTTTTTTACACGATGTATGTGCTTAAGTTGAAATATACTTTTGAGACGAATAGATGTTGTTCTAAGTCTAAAGTTCCACATATGTTTGGAACCGTTTAAAATTGTTTAACTGGGAATTCGAAAACATGATTGATCGCATTCATTCTGCTGTTGTCAGTTTTGTTTTTCGTTGAGATTTCCAGTTGAAAAACAATTTGGCAAATCTCAAATTTTGTTAATAGAAGGTAGTCACAGTTGGGAAGATAAAAATGATGGTAAACATTAAAACACAGGACTTATCTTGAGGCAAATGATATCCTTTGCCTTCACTCATTACTGCTAAGTGATCACAGATCATGTGGACAAGATTCCTTGTTTGCCTGCCGTTCTTCGCTCTAGATCCTGATCTTTCCCAAGGGACTCAGATGAGGCGGCATCATTCATCTAAGCCATAGGTAGTCTTCAGTATTCCGTGAGATGGTTGTGACCCTGCCATTTGTCTGATGCAGTGGAAACGGATTGTCGCCCTAATGGGACAGTCAGGAGACCTAGATGTTCTTCTTTGGTTAAGTGAGGAGAGACTCAGGAGAGACTGAGAAGAGGGGATGGGTAGGGAGAGAGGAAGTACCCGTTAGTGTAAAATCATGTAAATTGCCTTAGATTAAAATAATAGTGTTTGCAATAGAAGGAAAAGTCAGTGCGCCATCATCGGCTGTGAACCTGGTTTAATTAACCTTGCATTTCCACTTGTGCAGTCTTTTGGGGAGGGAAGGAGAGCATGCTCTGGGGTAAAATTGACCTTGCTTTCCTCCACATGCATATGGAAATGCCAGGCAGGGGCTTTACAATTAATATTGATTCCGTGTCAGAAGCACAACATTGATTGCAGTGGAAAAGCCTGATGGGGGGTGGGAGTGGGGACCTCCTGAAGCTTTCATTTGGAATGTGTAAAAGTGCAAGCCCACATTCTTGGCTTAGGTGGAGATATTGAGGGTATTTGCTGAGGCCTGTGATCACTCCCTTTTCTTTTTTTTAATAAACTTATTTATTTATTTTGCTTATTGGCTGAGTTGGGTCTTTGCTGCATGTGGCCTTTCTCGAGTTGTGGTGAGCGGGGGCTGCTCTTTGTTGCAGTGCTTGGTGTTCTCATTGCAGTGACTTCTCTTGTTGTGGGGCACGGCTCTAGGTGTGCGGGCTTCAGTCGTTGTGGCACGAAAGGTCAGTAGTTGTGGCTCACGGGCTGTAGGGCACAGGCTTAGTAGTTGTGACGCACTGGCTTAGTTGCTCCGGACCAGGGCTCAAACCCATGTCCCCTGCATCGGCAGGCAGATTCTTAACCCCTGCCCCACCAGGGAAGTCCCCTATCGCTCCCTTTTCATTGGCTGTGGAGACAGCTTTTTCATACCACTTCGATTATGCCTTGTATATTTCTTATTCAGAAAGAAGGCCATGTTTGTGATGGAAGCAATAGTTACCTGCCTTAAGCCTTTTTTATGTAACAATGGAGTGCATGCATCTATAAATACAAGCTTAGAGAGAGGGCAGCTTTATTCCAGCATAAGAGTTTTGTGTATCAGGGCCTCTATCAAAAGGACATTTCTGTCAGCAAGTAATTAACAAAGCCTCACATTGAATAGACGGGACCGTATTCTTATTGGTTAATATAATGCTGTATTCTCACCTGGGACTGCCTTTTGTGACATGAATCCAAGGACATTCTTACAGTGAAACTATAGACATGTTTTATGGCCAGACAGTCCTGGGTCAACAGCTACCATAGGGAAGTCCGATTAGCAAATTTATTCATTTGGGCCCTATTTACACTTCTACTGTCAAGTCTAATTACTTCTTTTTGAAACAAAAACTTTGGCCTTCACTAGGGTGTCTGGTGCCTGTCAGTGAACCATCTCTGTTTGCATCTCTTCAGCTATATTCGCACTTCACAGGTCTGCCGTCTGGTAGTAGTAACCAAAACTCCACCAATATTTGTACGTACGAAACGACAATTGCTGAGAAGAGGTGGTTTCAGCTTAAGTGAACATGTGGTTAAAGTTGATGCTGGAATTAGACACAGAAGCCATGATTTGCGAATCAGTGACATTTATTCCATGCCGTGGATGCTTTCATCTTGAACAGGAAAGAGCCATTATGCTGTAAAACTTACAGGACATGAAAACTGTGCTTTTATGCTTGAAGTGGGGAGAAGAGGAGGGACAGAGCTGGGTTGGATAGATGACAGCCCCCAGAAACACGGGGGTAGTAATGGCAAGACAGCCCTGTCTGGGCATCATTTGTTTTATACCTGGTGCTTCCGGAACAGCTGCTCTCCATGAGGACACTGATCCCTGCTCAGCTGGGCTCTCTGTCCTTCCTCAGCAGGAAACAGCTCTGGGACCTTTGAATGCTTGGGAAGTTCCCCCACAGTTTTTGGTCTCGACAAGCAGTAATGTTTGCCAATGAACTGAGCTCTGTTTCAACCTACAGATTTAGAAACTGAGGCAGGACTCAAATTGATGACCTTGCTACCCAAAGTCATATATTTTCAGGGTAGAAGGAACTGCGGTGAAGAGCCCTGCACACTCGTGTTGCAGGTGAGACACTGAGTGCAGTGGAGTTAAATGGGACATTAGATGGTGTGGTCACAGCTTCATTTGCTTGGGGACAAAGCCCAGAATCACCGAGTGTCCGGTTTCCCCCTATAGCTCATTCAGGTTCTTCTTAGCCTTTGCGGGTCTTTGACTATCTTAAATGGGAAATATGCATCTGGAAAAATAAGTTTTGTTTGTCAATATAAATACTATTTAAGTATCCCGTTTGAAACAAGCCAAGAGCACTAAAACATAAATATTAACCCAAAAGGTTAATTGCGGATACTTAGTAGTAGTTTTCAGAAATTATTCATCTGGGACCTAAATAACCAGAATTCCCATAAGTTATTTCTCTCACATTTTTGTCAATAGAACCTACAGTTTTTACCTAATAATTTAAGAATATTCTCAGGCTTTCAAAGACATAAGCCTCTTCTGTGGACCTTGTTGAAGATACGGACTCCACAGTTACAGTCCCCAGAGATGGCTTTAGAGCAGTTCTGGGGCCCAAGAAATTCCAAGTTCAAAGATGGCCGTTGGTTCTGTTACAGATCATCAAAAGACATGTTGGTCCTCATAGCCTAGTGTGCTGATTTTGAATTCTGATTAATTTTTTAGTCATTGTTTTTTGAGAAATTATATATGAAGGTATTGTCTTTGAATGAAGTATGCATAAGTGTTTGTGTAGTTTTTGTGCTATTGAAGACTTCATGTCTCTGCCTTTATTTTGATGACTTGATGTTTATACTTTTATTCAAATATTCCTTGAACGTTACAAGTGTCTGCTTTTAGAAAGACCATAATTCCATAGGCAATTCATACTTAACTTTAAAATTTTTTTTTATGCTTTGGTATACAATCCATTGTGGAAGTAAACTTCTGTTTGTTTTTACATCTTTTTTTAATCTCAATAAATACATAAAACAAACGAAAGGTGAGGAATAGAGTGGAAACTCTACTTAAATTACCTGAAGTTATTAGGCCTTCAGGAATTTACAGCTAATTTGTAACCTCTGTGGCAAAAGAGCATTATATAGGTTGCAGTTAGAGCCCCATGCTTGACAGAGTTTTCATAATCATTTATAAAAAGAGAATAAAGGACTAAGGATGGAAGGAGAAAAAGGAAAAGGAAGGAAAAATATTATTTATATGCTTTAAATATACTTGCGTAGAAATTCGTCTCTCCTGTATATGGAATATAACACGAATCTGTTTCAGATTTAATTCACAAAGTGTTTACAAGTATCTGCTGTGGATGGGAGAAACTTCCATGGATGTATCCATTTCTTAGGGCTGCCATAACAAAATACCACAGGCTGGGCGGCTTAACCACAGAACTTTATTTTCTCCATGTTTTGGAGGCCGAAAGTTCAAGATCAAGATGCCTTCAGGGTTGGTTGTCCTGAGGCCTCTGTCCTTGACTTGCACATGGATATCTTCTCACTGTGTCCTCACATGACCTTTCCTCTGGAGGGCCCACCCTCCCATCTCCCAGTAAGTCTCTGTGAATTCTAACCTTCTTCTAAGGTCCAGTCAGGTTGGACTAGGATGTCATCCTTATGACCTCCTTGGACCTTAATTACCTCTTTAAAGGCCCTACCTCCCAGTCAGTCATATTGGGGGTTAGAAATTCAACATATGGATTTTCGAGGGTACACAATTCATTCTGTAACATTGGGTACAAAGGTAAGAGTAAGACAGAGTTACAGACACATAGTTTAATGGGTTAATTGGACTAAAGACAATGTCCATTCTAACGAATAATGTAAAAAACAGAGCCTACGAAACCCTGGGGAAGGATGATAGTGTCCTAGGACCCAGGGAGAAAAGCTTCATGGCGGGGATTATGTTTGATACGGGTCTGTGGAGCTGAACCTGATTATGGGAAGGGGGGAGTGGCAGGTATTGAGCAGGGTGCAGGGCACACTGAAAAGTGAACACGTGAGCATGCGTAGAGGGAACAGTGCGTCATGAGACTGAAAAGGTTATTTCAGAGAATATTAGACAAGGTGTCAGTGCTCTGCCCAGGCGTTTGGACTGTGGATGTTGGTATCCGTTTTGTGTACTGGGTGGTAGATCCTACAGGGACGATAGTCAGGAGTTCTGACTCAGACGCCGGGCTGGCCAGGGTTTTGTATGATCTGGGTTGGACAAATTACTGAGCCTCAGGAAACGTTTGCTTCCTCATCTGTAGAATAGAGATAACAGTCTCCCCTTCTTTCTCAGGCTGTTGAGAGACCTAAGCAAGACAACGCACACCAAGTGCTTGCTATTTACAGCAGGCATTCAGCCTGTGCTAGAGTGGACAGTATTTGTTTCACTCTTCAAATAATTGAGCAAGTGTGTGGATGTGGTGTTGGAGATGGGATTTAATAGTATCAAAATGATGAAAATTGTATAGAATTTAAAATAATAACAGGGTCCTATCATATAGCACAGGGAACTATATTCAATATTCTGTGATAAACCGTAATGGAAAAGAATATGAAAAAGAATATATATGTATGTATAACTGAATGACTTTGCTGTATAGCAGACATGAACACAACATTGTAAATCAACTACACTTCAATAAAATTAAAAAAATACATTGGCACACTGTCAGCACCAACGTTGCATGGCAAGTAGTTTGAGGAAGGCAGGGTGGGGGTAGAGGCAAAGAGAACTGCTTGAAAAGTACAAGGAAGAGAACCTTCTATTAGGTCCCCCAGAATTAGCGGGATATGTTTTAACCTGTTGTATCTGCAGTCCTTATATCAACACTTCTGACTCCATGATGGGATTATCTATTTCCATCTGTTTTCTACAGCTTTTTTTTTAATTCCCTCATTCTTTTTAAAATTCTGCACTTTTATGCTAGTGCTGTACTCCATTCAATCAGTATTTCCTCCTCAGAGATAAAGTCATGTTTCCTAAGCTAACATTGTTTTTCAATTAATTAAAATCAGTTAAGAACAATTTAATTGAATGCTGTCACCAGCACCATAAATCACTGTGATGCTTTGCTGTCAGCACCCTGCTTCTGAAAACACCTCTCGTGGCAAGATCCGACACAGTTTATAGTCATATCCAAAATGTTTAACCAGGATGACATAATTGTCAAACCTGTAATTGTGCTTTTACTGCCAGTAGCATTCACTACTATTGGAAAGTGTCAGGAATGACTGTTGCAGGCAAGTTGAATGTTGTGACCTAGGTCCACAAGCGAATCTTCTGCCCAGATTAAAAAGCATCACGATTCCTTGGTGACTTTAAAGTTGAATGCCTTAGGTAGGAGGAAGTGTCTTCTGGTGTATTCACAGGACATTTCAAGTATGGGAAGAATGCAGGGGAGTCCATGCCTGTCTACGGGACTAAAAATTATTAGGTGTGGAAATTGGATACAGGGATCTTTCGAAGGGAATAAGGATGGGTTTGTCATACTGGGTCATATTGCAAAATGAATTTTGATGTGTTCAATAGGCTTCATAACACATGATTAGCATCTTGGAATACTTACGGACTCCGATGCCACTCGCTGTGTTAGCAGGGACATCAGATCAGAGCAGAGATTCGAGGATGTCAGAGGAAGTGTTGAATTGGTGTTGAATTTCCCCCTCTGTTTTAGCGCTGTGTTTCAATTGAGGATGCTATTCCATGATATAAACTCCCACAAAATTGTCACTGTTGTCTAGTCTTCATTTACTCTTTTGCTTTATAACCTAAATTGTCAAATTAGTGCCTCCCCCCAACTTCCTGCCCCCACCAGCAGAATCCCTAGCTAAGATGCACTCACTTTGCAACTGTGTATCAGATGACAAGAGGGTTCTGTCAAACAGCTGGGTAACCATATTAAAATAATTCAGCAGGTCCTTTGAAAGGAACAATCAGTTCAAATTCAGGGGAAATTTCCATTTAAAGGGACTACGGCCCTCACCACATTTATTTGATTAGAGTTCACCCGTGATATGTCATTAGTATGAACTGTGCTTTTCTTTAACTACAAGGAGTGCAAGCTCATGTAAATTGCAAATATGATGCACCATTTGAATATTTATCTGGAAGGATATAGTTCATGGAAATCGTTTCTTTGACATTGAGTGTAATGCTCTTTAATATCATGGGGCTTTGTTCCTCTGATCTTATACTTGACTGTGCTGAACTGCTGTATAGAAAACATTTGAGCAGATTGGAGACTACACATCAAATTTTCTCTTCTTCGAGATGAAACAGAGCCATGTCCCACGTGATAGAAAATTGCTATGATTATTCCGTTACACGTGGACGTTTTGTGATTATTCGCAGAAAAGAAACCTAAGAACCTTTCAAGCCAGAGATGGGCAGATTTTTTTTGTTGGACTTCCACTGACATTTCTTCTAAATGGAAGAATGCAGGTGGGAGGCTTGATGGCTGACAACAGAGACTTATTTGCTTTGCCTCTCCTTGTTGCCACCCTGCAGTAGTTAAGAGGATGGACACAGGGTAGGGCTGTCCAGATCCTGGCTCTGCCACTTAGGAGCTCAGTGTCTTTGGCAGGTTCCAACCTTTTTATACCTGCTTCTTCATCTGTCGCAGAGACATAATAATGGTACACCCCTCACAGGACTGTTTTGAAGATTGAATGAGTTTATGTACCTAATAAGCTTAGAGCAGTGCTCGGCACCTAGTAAGAGCTGAGTAGATTTTAGCCACCATTATTATTATAACTTTTGTTAATACGAATTGATGTGTGGAAGTTAAGTACTGTTAAATTTTTTGAGGCTTCATTGAGCACAAGAAGGGTGTCATGAGAATGGAAATGTTCTAATTTTCTAAATCGATGAAACGTTTGGATTCTGAAAATAATAGATTGTTAGCATTTCTCCTTTGTAAAATTCCGGTCAGATTACTAAACAGATGGCTTTTGAGCACCCAGAAGACAATGTGTGGTCACTAACCATCATAATGTGTTAATTAAAAGCAAGTCATTCCAAACTAGCCTGATCTCATTTTTTGGAAAGAGTTACTGGGTTGTTGGAATAAGAGATGCCTTACTTATCTCTGCAAGGTACGTGGATTCTTTCATTATATTTTGATCAAAATGAAGAAACATAAGTTTAATCAAATGGTGTTACTATTTCGTGGGTTGAACACCACGAGGGTGACTTATTCTCATGAGACGTTGCTCGTAGCTTAAAAAAGTGCAGTTGTTTGGTCCACTTCCATTCAACATTTGTATCCAGGGTTTCTGAGAACACTTGGAAAATATGCAAGATGTGTGAATGATACACCTTGTGGAGATGGAGTTAATGTTGGTGACAAGTGTAAGTTTCATGACAGATACACAGTATTATATGTAAAATATATAAACATCAGAGATCTCCTATATAGCTCAGGGAACCATATTGAATATCTTGTAATAACCTATAATAGAAAGGTATCTGAAAAAAGGATATACACAGTTACTTTGAACATTGTAAATTAACTGTACTTCAATTAAAAATGTATGTATATACACACATATGTATGTAACTTTCAAAGAATAGTAGGAACAATGGCTGAAGCAAGTGAGGTAAAAAATTTTTAAGCTCTTTATTGGAATATATTTGCCTTACACGCTTGCACCAGTTTTTGAGGTACACCAAAGTGAATCAGCTGTATTTATACATGTATCCCCATATCCCCTCCCTCCCGTGACTCCCTCCCACCCTCCCTGTCCTGGCCCTCTAAGGCATCTCCCACCATCAAGTTGATCTCCTTTTGTTATACAGCAACTTCCCACTAGCTATCTGTTTTATAGTTGGTAGTGTAAATATGTCTTTGCTACTCTCCCACCTTGTCCCAGCTTCCCCTTCGCCCCTCACCCCAGCCCCGTGTCCTCAAGTCCATTTTCTACTTCTGTATCTCCACTCTTGCCTGTCACTGGGTTCATCAGTACCATTTCTTCAGATTCCATATATATGTGTTAGCATATGGTATTTGTTTCTCTCTTTCTGGCTTACTTCACTCTGTATGACAGACTCTAGGTCTATCCACCTCATGACATATAGCTCCATCTCATCCCTTTTTATAGCTGAGTAATATTCCATTGTATATATGTGCCACATCTTCTTTATCCATTCATCTGTTGATGGGCATGTAGGTTGCTTCCATGTCCTGGCTATTGTAAATAGTGCTGCAGAGAATATTATGGTACATGTTTCTTTTTGGATCATGGTTTTCTCTGGGTATGTGCCCAGTAGTGGGATTGCTGGGTCATGGTAATTCCATTTTTAGTTTTTTAAGGAATCGCCAAACTGTTTTCCATAGTGGCTGTACCAGCTTACATTCCCACCAACAGTGCAGGAGAGTTCCCTTTTCTCCACACCCTCTCCAGCATTTATTGTTTCTAGATTTTTTGATGATGGCCATTCTGACCAGTGTGAGGTGATACCTCATTGTGGCTTTGACTTGCATGTCTCTAATGATTAGTGATGTTGAGCATCTTTTCATGTGTTTGTTGGGCATCTGTATGTCTTCTTTGGAGAAATGTCTTTTTAGGTCTTCCGCCCATTTGTGGATTGGGTTATTTGCTTTTTTGGTATTAAGCTGCATGAGCTGCTTATATATTTTGGAGATGAATCCTTTGTCCATTGCTTTGTTGCCAAGAATTTTCTCCCATTCTGAGGGTTGCCTTCTTTTCTTGTGTATGGTTTCTTGCGCTGTGCAAAAGCTTTTAAGTTTCATGAGGTGCCATTTGTTTATTCTTGATTTTATTTCCCTGATTCTAGGAGGTGGGTCAAAAAGGATGTTGCTTTGATGGATGTCATAGAGTGTTCTACCTATGTTTTCCTCTAGGAGTTTTATAGTGTCTGGCCTTACATTTAAGTCTTTAATCCATTTTGTGTTTATTTTTGTGTATAGTGTTAGGAAGTGTTCTAATTTCATTCTTTTATATGTTGCTGTTCAGTTTTCCCAGCACCATTTACTGAAGAGGCTTTGTTTTTCCATTGTATATTCTTGCCTCCTTTGTCAAAGATAAGCTGCCCATATGTGCTTGGGTTTATCTCTGAGTTCTCTGTTCTGTTCCATTGATCTACCTTTCTGTTTTTGTACCAGAACCATACTGTCTTGATCGCTATGGCCTTATAGTACAGTTTGAAGTCAGGAAGCCTAATTCCACCAACTCCGTCTTTCCTTCTCAAGATTGCTTTGGTTATTCGGGGTCTTTTGCATTTCCATACAAATCGTAAGATTTCTTGTTCTAGTTCTGTGAAAAATGACGTTGGGAATTTGATAGGGGTTGCGTTGAATCTGTAAATTGCTTTGGGTAAGATAGTCATTTTCACAATATTGATTCTTCCAATCCAAGAACATGGTATGTGCCTCCATCTGTTTGTGTCGTCTTTGATTTCTTTCATCAATGTCTTATAGTTTTCTGAATACAGATCTTTTGCCTCCTTAGGCAGGTTTATTCCTTAGGTATTTTATTCTTTTTGTTGCAGTGGTAAGTGGAAGAGTTTCTTTCATTTCTTTTTCTGTTCTTTCATTGTTAGTGTATCAGAATGCAAGAGATTTCTGCTCATTAATTTTGTATCCTGCTACTTTGCTAAATTCATCAATTAGTGTTAGCAGTTTTCTGGTAGAGTCTTTAGGGTTTTCTATATATAATATCATGTCATCTGCAAAGAGTGACAATTTTACTTCTTCCTTTCCAATCTGGATTCCTTTTATTTCATTTTCTTCTCTGATTGCTGCGGCTAAAACTTACAAAACTGTGTTGAATAATAATGGTGAGAGTGGACACCCCTGTCTTGTTCCTGTTCTTAGAGGGAATGCTTTCAATTTTTCCCCATTTAGAACGATGTTGGCTTTTGGTTTGTCATATATGGCTTTTATTATGTTGAGGTAATTTCCTTCTATGCCCATTTTCTGGAGAGTTTTTATCATAATGGATGTTGAATTTTGTCAAAAGCTTTTTCTGCATCTATTGAGATTATCGTATGGTTTTTATCTTTCAATTTGTTAATATGGTGTATCACATTGATTGATTTGCGTATATTGAAGAATCCTTGCATTCCAGGGATAAACCCCACTTGATCTTGATGTATGATCTTTTTAATGTGTTGTTGGATTCTGTTCGCTAGTATTTTGTTGAGGATTTTTGCATCTATATTCATCAGGGATATTGGCCTGTAATTTTCTTTTTTTGTGACATCTTTGCCTGGTTTTGGTATCAGGGTGATGGTGGCCTCATAGAATAAGTTTGGCAGTGTTCCTCCTTCTGCTATATTTTGGAAGAGTTTGAGAAGGATAGGTGTTAGCTCTTCTCGAAATGTTTGATAGCATTTGCCTTTGAAGCCATCTGGCCCTGGGCTTTTGTGTGTTGGGAGATTTTTAATCACTGCCTCAATTTCCGTACTTATGAGTGGTCTGTTCATATGTTCTGTTTCTTCCTGGTTCAGTTTTGGAAGATTGTACTTTTCTAAGAATTTATCCTTTTTTTTTCCAGGTTATCCAATTTATGGGCATATAGTTGTTTGTAGTAGTCTCTCATGATCTTTTGTATTTCAGCGATGTCAGTTGTTACTTCTCCTTTTTCATTTCTAATTCTGTTGATTTGCATCTTCTCCCTTTTTTTCCTGATAAGGTTGTCGAATGGTTTATCAATTTTGTTTATCTTCTCAAAGAACCAGCTTTTAGTTTTATTGATCTTTGCTATTATTTCCTTCATTTCTTTTTCATTTATTTCTGATCTGATCTTTATGATTTCTTTCCTTCTGCTCACTTTGGGGTTTCTTTGTTCTTCTTTCTCTAGTTGTTTTAGGTGTAAGGTTAGGTTGTTTATTCGATATTTTTCTTGTTTCTTAAGGTAGGACTTTATTGCTATAAACTTCCCTCTTAGGACTGCTTTTGCTGCATCCGATAGGTCTTGGGTCATTGTTTTCATTGTCATTTGTTTCTAGGTATTTTTTGATTTCCTCTTTGATTTCTTGAGTGATTTCTTGGTTGTTTAATAGCATATTGTTTAGCCTCCATGTGGTTGTATTTTTTGCTGATTTTTTTCCTGTAATTGATATCCAGTCTCATGGCATTGTGGTCAGAGAAAATGCTTGATGTGATTTCAGTTTTTTTGAATTTACCGAGGCTTGATTTGTGACCCAAGATGTGATCTATCCTGGAAAATGTTCCATGTGCACTTGAGAAGAAAGTGTATTCTGTCGTTTTTGGATGGAATGTCCTATAAATATCAATCAAGTCAAGATGGTCTAATGTGTCATTTAAAGCTTGTGTGTCTATTTATTTTCTGTTTGGATGATGTGTCCATTGATGTAAGTGGGGTGTTCAAGTCTCCCACTATTATTGTATTACTGTTGCTTTCCCCTTTTATGGCTGTTAGTATTTGCCTTATGTATTGAGGTGCTCCTATGTTGGGTGCATAGATATTTACAATTGGTATATGTTCTTCTTGGATGGATCCCTTGATCATTATGTAGTGTCCTTCCCTGTCTCTTGTAATAGTTTTTACTTTGAAGTCTAATTTGTCTGCTATGAATATTGCTACTTCCATTTTCTTTTGACTTCCATTTGCATGGAATATCTTTTTCCATCCCCTTACTTTCAGTCTATATGTGTCCCTTGGTCTGAAGTGGGTTTCTTGTAGGCAGCATATAGAAGGGTCTTGTTTTTGTATCCATTTAGCCAGTCTTTGTCTTTTGGTTGGAGCATTGAATCCACTTACATTTAACGTGGTTATTGACATGTATGTTCCTATTACCATTTTATGTATTGTTTTGGGTTTGTTTTTGTAGGTCTTTTCCTTCTGTTGTGTTTCCTGCTTAGAAAAGTTCCTTTAGCAATTGTTGTAAGGCTGGTTTGGTGGTGCTGAATTCTCTTAACTTTTGTTTATCTGTAAAGCTTTTGATTTCTCCATTGAATCTGAATGAGATTCTTGCTGGGTAGAGTATTCTTGGCTGTAGGTTTTTCTTTCTCAGGATTTTCAGTATATCCTGCCACTCCCTTCTGGCCTGCAGAGTTTCTGTAGAAAGATCCGCTGTTATCCTTATGGGTTTTCCCTTATTTGTTGCTTTTCTCTTGCTGCTTTTAATATTGTTTCTTTGTGTTTAATTTTCATTAGTTTGATTAATATGTGCCTTGGTGTATTTCTCCTTGGGTTTATTCTGTATGGGACTCTCTGTGCTTCTTGGACTTGATTATTTCCTTTCCCATGCTGGGGAAGTTTTCCACTATCACCTCCTGAAATATTTTCTCAGACCCTTTGTTTTTTTCTTCTTCTTCTGGGATGCCTATGATTCGAATGTTGGTGCACTTAATGTTGTCACCAGGGTCTCTGAGACTGTCTTCCATTCTTTTTATTCTTTTTTCTCTTTCCTGCTCTGTGGCAGTTTTTTCCCCCATTCTATCTTCCAACTCACTTATTTGTTTTTCTGCCTCAGTTATTCTGCTGTTTATGGCATCTAGAGTATTTTTAATTTCAGTTATTTTGTTATCTATTACTGTTTGTTTGCTCTTTAGCTCTTCTGAGTCCTTATTAACTATTTCTTGTATTGTCTCTATTTTGTTATCCAGATTTTGGATCATCTTTACTATCATAACTCTGAATTCTCTTTCAGGCATTTTTCCTTTTTCCTCTTCATTTATTTGGTCTTGTGTATTTTTACCTTCATCCTTCATCTGTGACATATTTTTTTGTCATCTCATTTTCCCCCCACTTTGGATGAGCGGGATTGTGTTCCTGTCCCACTGGGTGTTTGGCCTGAGGTTTCAAGCACTGGAGTTTGTAGGCTGTTGAGTATAGCTGGGTCTCGGTGTTAAGTTGAGAACCTCTGGGAGACCTCACAGTAAAGAATATTCCCTGGAAACTGGGTTTCCCTGTTAGTCCAGTGTTTTGGCCTCAGAGCTCCCACCTCAGGAGCGCAGGCTTGACCCTGGTCTTGTGTATCAAGATCCCACAAGCTGTGTGGAGCAGGGAAAACGAAAAAAAAAAAAAAAAGATGGGAGAACAGCAGAACAACAGCAAGATAAAAAATACGATAATAGGAAACTAACAGATTTGTTAGAAAAAATTTTAAAAAAATAAAAGGAGCAACAACTGGAAGGTAAAACAACTGCAATATCCTAAGTGAGGAGGTGGGAAGAAAAAAAAAAAGGAAAAAAGAAAAACAAAAGCCAGAAAAGGCCTTGGCTGTGGGGACGGGGCTTAGATAAGGGCGGTGGGGGCGGGGAAGTTAGGCAATGGGCAGAGCCTATGCTTAGAAAAGGCTCTAGGGTGGTGGGGAATGGGGCTTAGGCCCAGTGAGGCAGAGGGGCCCAGAAATGCCTCTGGTCCTGAGAGGAAAGGACCAGGTAAAGGTACCCAGCTGGCTCCCTGGGCCCGAGTTGTTGGGAAAGATGCTAGGCACCTCCCCTAGTCCTCCAGTCTCAGAGGGTCCCTCCCCCTTGTGTTCTCTTCTTTCTCACCTCCTCTCTCCTATTCCCCTAGAACCCTTATAGCTGCAGGGGGCACTGAAAGGCAGGAGACCAGACTCTGATGCCAGCAGGCTTCCTAGGGCCAACTGGGCTAGGGTAACGCCTGCCGCACTTCCCCAGATTTCCCAGTCTGGTAGGGTCCCTGTCTGCCTCTCTACCTCTCCCCCGCCTCCCACTCTTCTAGGTTCTAAGCAGCTGGAGGGGGCCCGGAGAGTGAAGGACCAGGTCGGGGAGCCCAGTCAGCCTCCCTGGCCAAGAGGGCAGGCGAAACACCCTCTAGCCTCCCTGTCTCCCAATCTCAGAGCCCCCACCCCCTCCTGTCTGCCTCTCCACCTCCTCACCCCTCCTCCCTCCCTCCCACACCCCCAGGACCCAGGCAGCCGGGAGGGGGCCTTGGAGGGTGGAGAACCCCACTGGGGAGCCCAGCAGAACCCCAAGCTGGGGAGCTCAGCAGGCCCGCTGGCCTCCTGGGCGGGAGAAACCCAGCTGCGGTCTCCCTGACCTCCCCAGTCCCCAACGGTCCCTTCAGGTGGGAACCTCCCCCCCCCAGCCATCCCCCAGGGGTGCCGGTCCTGTCAGGCTTCCCCTTCACCGCCCCCCTGACTTCCCCCAGGTCCTGCCCGGTTGCTCCGCGGTTCCTGCGGTCTGCTTGGGCCTCAGGTCCCCTGCTGGCCTCCGGTAACTGTTCTATTTGTGGGGAGACGCGATCTCCGCGTCTTCCCACGGTGCCATCTTGACTCCGCCCAAGTGAGGTAACATTTAACAGGAATACAGTGTATGTAAAGTCATATTTTTAAAAACTCACCATAGTGAAGTGGACTAGGTTTAACAAAAGTTTATTTAAACACATTTTGAACCTTGAGACACAAATACTTTTCTTTTGGAGTCACCTCTGATGGGTTAGAGGAGGTTGACTTAAGCAGCATGCTAAGGAAGAATGGAAGTAAAGCAGTAGTTAACATTGAGTAGTGATACAGCCTCTACCCTTAAGGAGCTGGTAAAATGGTGCCGGTGGTAATCCTGTGAGTGATAGCTGTACAGTATGGACATAGTACAACAGCATAAGCATAGAGTTCTTGAGAATTCACAGAAGGGACATTTTATTTTTCTGTGTAATGCCTTTTTAAAAATCGAGGTATAGTTCTTTTTCAGATTCTTTTCCACTGTAGGTTATTAGAACATACTGAGTATAGTTCCCTGTGCTATACAGTAGGTCCTTGTTGTTTATCTATTTTATATATAGTAGTGTGTATCTGTTAATCCCAAACTCCTAATTTATCCCCCCCCCCCACCGCCTGCCTTTCCCCTTTGGTAACCATAAGTTTGTTTTCTATGTCTGTGAGTCTATTTCTGTTGTGTAAATAAGTTCATTTGTATCAGGGACACTGAGCACCACATGATGGTGATGGGAAATGACTCTCAACAGAGGATATAGTGTAAGCTAAGAGGGTTAGGAGTTTGCCACATGAGGGTCGGGACAGTGGTATTCCTCGTTGATAAACTGTAGATGGGGGGTGTGAGCACATGTACATTTCAGGGTGGTCTGTGCCAGCGATACAATAGGAAGCGAGGCAGAGACCACTGAGTTATAATAGCTTATGTTCATATATGCCTGAAACTTTTAAAAGTGTTTTACACACATCAACTCATTTAATATTGTTGTATCCATTAGCTTTCACTTGCATAACAAACAACCAGTAACTCAGTGGCTTGTATTAGTAACAACCATTTACTGTTACTCATGAGTCTAGGAGTCAGGAGGGTAATTCCCTGAAATGGGCCAGGCTTGGATCCTCTTGGCTGGATTTTCTCATTCATTTGTGCTCACCTGGTGGTTCATCTAATCTGGATGATCTGGATAGAATGGGCTTGCTCACATGTTTGGCATTGGTTTTGCTTTTGGCTGGGGTAGTGGAGATGACTTGGCCCTGTGTCTGGTCACTATGCAGGTCAGCCAGGCTTGTTCACATGACAGTCACAGGGACTCAAGATGAGCAAGAGGACAAAGCACATTCCAAGCCTCTGCTAAGGTCCAGAGCAAGTCACATGGTCAGCCCAGACAGAGGTATATAAGTGCTTCCAACGTCTTGAGAAAATATGTGTGACCAATTTTGTCATCTGTACAACTTAAAAAATTGCGATGAGGTACAGGGAGATTTAACTTGGTCAAGGTCTGGGTATGAATGGCAGGTCTTGGATTTTGCAAGGAGGCAATATGATTCTGGAGTCTGATTCTTACTCACTCTGCTCTGCTGGTCCCTTGGGGCAGATGCAAGACAGGTACAAACCATGAGAAACACTGTGTCATTGTAGGAAGCTGGGATGTTATCCTGGAGGGCAGTGGAGAGCCATTGAAGAATGCGGATCAGAAGATTGGCATGATCAGCTTTACAGCTTAGGATGCTCACTTGAGCTGCATGATGGAGAATGAATTATAGGAGGGCAATATTGGAAACTGATCAGCCAATTAATAGGATGCTGATGGAAGACGAGTCTAAAGTAGTGGTCGTTGAGTAGCTATATAATTTTATCTAAACTAAGGAAACATTAAATGTTTTCATATAAATGTGACACTATTGACTGGGTGTCAATAGTTTGGGGAAAGTAGAATTTTGAGCTTGTAACTCATTTAGGGAAGTACAATTACTTTATCATTTGTTAGTCAATAATGAGTAATAGAGGCAGATGATTTCAGTTGATATAAATAAATGACTGGAGTTGACAGTAGAGGTGTGAAAGGGATTTTAATGAATACATTTGCTAATTGGCATTGTAAAGATGCCTGTCTCATCCTGTCTCCATAAGTGAAATGTGTAGATGGTACTTATTCAGTGAACATGAAACTCCTTTGTGATTGTCCATCTGCCAAAGTAACTCACAAGGTGTGAAAAAAATCTTTCTACAGGATACTCACTGACTCAGCAGCTTAGAAAAATCAGATATGTTGCCCTATTTGAGAATGAAAGGAGGATTTTGTTATCTTATTTGATTTAGTGATTTCTGGCCTCTTGATTTCTGGAATGGTTCACGTGAGCCTGAATGAAAATGATTACAGATTTAATCGAGAGTATAATTATTTAGGTTAAGTTTTTTTTATCGAGCCTGCAATTCCGTGTGATGAATGAGTAAGGTCACAGATAATGCAGGGACTGTGGAGATGAGTTTTCTTCATTGCTTATGTTATTTTGTGTTTGTAGGAAATATACTGTCAGATGGGTTGGCAATGTTAGGGGCCACCAGAGGACATTCATTTAATCACTGAGACTAGCCACGATGGCCAAAAGGCCCATCTTTGAAAGAAAGTGCAATCGTACAACATAAAATAATCGTTCTGACTTTTCGAGGATAAGCTAATATCTAAACTTACAGTGAGAGAATATTGGAGCTTGCAAAGTCCTCAGACAGCATGTATTTCAGTTTTTCCATTTTATCGATAAAGACATTGAGGCTCAGGGCAGTTAAATAACATTTCCAAGATTATGCAGCTAATTAGCAGCAGAGGTGGGAAAATAACCCAACTTTGTAGTTTCCGTCTAAGGCATCTTCCATCATCGTTTGCTATTTCAGCAGTGCATAATAGTTATGAGTAATTCATCCCCAAATAGTATGTGTCAGAAGGGGATGGGTGTACCTGTTACTGCTATAATTAAAAGAAAAACCCCAAACTGTCCATTCGCTGATAGAGAACATCGTTTGAATAGCTCCATGGGGGCTGAGGATGTTTAAAAGTAGGGGGTTTTGGTTGTTTCCGTCACCAGCTAGTGACCAGCTGACTCCTTAGGCTGCAGAGGATGTTATAACAGTATCTTGGTAAATTTATCATGGTCAAAGGTATAATTTTTAGCGTACCAGCCAAAAATTAAGTGGTAATATCTGGGTGAACACAACTAAGGATGCTGAATCACATTAAAGTACTTGAAAGAGACTAACAGATTGAAAGCAGAGCACTCATCAATTAACAACGAGAAACACCACCGTCTGTCAACGTAGATGTTCCTTTCCACCTATTATGTGTACTCTCCTGCTTCCACTGACCTGGGAAACCAGGTAACTTGGTGGGCTTGGGGTTAGACTGAGAGTAGGTTTCGATAACTGACAGATATTTCACGGTTCCAAGCTAATGTTGACTACCGTGTCCATATTTACTGTAGGAATACCTTCTGCTGGGACAAGGCAGCTTAGCTTTGGGACGGGGGCGTGTGTGATACAACTTCCTGTCGACAGGAGGACAGGCACTGCCGAAGCTTGTTCTAGTGACTCTCCTCCTACGGAACTTCTGACTGTCCTCTCTTCTGGTTGATACTCTCTCCACACCCCGACCACCGTATATGCTAATACATTTTCAAGTCTTGTTGAGCATAAGCGATGGTCTTTCTCTGAAAGGAGATTTTACATCTCTCTGGTCTAATTTTACTGTTTCACTCTCAGAAGACAACCCGATTCCCTTTATGTTGTAGTTCTTGGAAGATATCACATCACCTCACTGTCGTTTTCGTGTTCTGCTTCCAGCTTGTAGGTTGGAGTCCAAATTCCACATAAATGTCAAAATACTTTGACAGGCTTTAGATGGACTAATATATAAAGAGCAGTTATCTTCCTAGTGCTCAGTAAAAGTCCAGAAATACTAGTTCTCATTCACCCATTAGTAGTAATGAGGTGGACAGATTATGTTGCTTGTAAGCAGTAAAAAAAAAAAAAAAAAAAAAAAAAAAGTAAGCGCATGATAAATGCATGACTCCTTAAGGTAGAATCAAAAAGGATAAGCTTGGAAGTCAGATTCAGTGTTTGAAGCGGGCCTCACTTCTTAACAGTTGTGTGACCTGGGGCAGGTATCTTTGCGAACGATCCTGTTTTATCATCCATGACATTTTAATGAGACCTGCCTTATAGGGTTGTTTTAGGATTTAAAGCAGTTTTGTATATTTAATGCTTTATTGATGTGACCACCACATAGGTGTTTAGTATTATGTATTCTCTCTTCCACCTGAGAGCTGGAGATTGTCGTTATTTAAAGATGGAGAAAGTCACTTCCTATTGGATAACACTTTATACTCCTAAGCAAGTCAAAATAGCCTGAACACAAATAAGGCGGGGCCCCCGTGTGGAATATTCTCAATAAGAACACCGATTTCAACCAGCGACCTTTGGATACAAAAGCTGCAGATGTGTGGGTTTCTGAAATAGCTATAATCTATCCATTCAGAGTATATCTGAGAGTGTATCATTAGAATGCACAAAAATGAATACTCAGGAGGTGCATGTAACAGAAAATCTACCCAGGTACATGGAATCTTAGAGAAGAACCTCACCAGCGTTCACCGAACAAGGCATCTACTCTTCCTTTGGGTCTTTGGGGAAAGAAAAAGGAATTCTGTGCCCTCCCATGGTAGCATTTCATAATCACAACTCGTCTGCATGCAGTGCTTTAAGCTAACAAAGCATCTTGAGCTCAGCTGCACAAGTATGGTGACAAAGTCTGGATTTTCCCCCCCATGTAAGACTCACACTTGCATTATAGCTTCCTATTGAAATATGCCCTTCAGGCCATCTTAACTTCTCATTTACGGAAACGGGAGTGTATCTCCCTGTGCTGTGTGTGAGGCTGTCTGAATGCTTGATCCAGTGTGCACTTGGGTAAAGGTCAGATTAATCTGTATCCCTTAATAGGAAGGTCTCTTTCCCTATGATGTAATAGGTTCTTGTCTCTTTGAAATATGTATTTCGGTGAAGACCACTCCACTATCACTAACTGTCCACGAGCTTCTGTCTTTTTCTCTTCTAAAATAGTGTTTAGCTAAGAGAATCACTAGAGTGAAATACATTGATTTCCATTTCTATAGTGAGGAAGCCAGAAAAGAACAAGATGCTATTTTGGCTATAAGTTTCTGATATGATGGAAACTTTGTAAGGTGACAAATACAAAATGTTCCACCATGATTGTCATGTTGTCCCGGGAAGTATCAGCAGCATCTGGTGACCAAAGAGAAGTGAGGACTGTATATTCTTGGCATCGCATTTTGCTTTTGGGCAGTGGGCTATAATGATAGCAGGTCTTATACCAAATTGTGTTCAATACATGAATATATGTTAGCAGGCAGCCCCAAACTGTCATACTGCCTTTCCATAAGCTCATGTAGAACCTGATTCTGTCCTCATGACTGCAGTAGGCATTGCACATGAATGTTGAACTCTAGCAGATTCAAGAGTATGCTAATCCACTATTCACAGTAGCCAAGAAAGGAAACAGCCTAAATGTATATTGACAGATGAATGGATAAAGAGGATGTGGTGTATATATACAATAGAATACTACTCAGCCATAAAAAGAATGAAATAATACCATTTGTAGCAATGTGGATGGACCTAGAGATTATCATACTAAGTGAAGTAAATCAGAAGGTGAAAGACGAATACCATATGATATCACTGGTACATGGAATTTAAAATATGCCACAGATGAACTTATCTACGAAACAGAAACAGACTCAGACATAGAGAATGGATTGGGAGTTTGGGACTAGCAGAGGCAAACTATTGTTTACAGAATGGATAAACAACAAGGTCCTACTGCAGAGCACAGGGAACTATGTTCAGTATCCTGTAATAAACCATAGTGGAAAAGAATATGAAAAAGCACGTGTATGTATATGTATAACTGAGTCACTTTGTCATACAGTAGAAATTAACACAGCACTGTAAATGAACTATACTTCTATAAAATAAAATTTAAAAAAATGCTGATCCTAGGATCAGCCAACTGCAAAGGCAGGTCAGGGGCCAGAGTCTCCCTTGAAGCTGGGGGTCATCCCTGGGTGACCAGGGTTTCAGAATGCAGGCTGCCTAGAAGTTATCAGAAAGCTGCTTTCTTGTCTTGATCACCTCCTCTTTCGCCATCCCTTATGCCGATGAACAAACACCGTGGTGCAATTTAAGAAAGTCTTTTGAACTGTTCAGTGGATATTTTTATCCCCATTTTGTAGGCAGGAACCTAAAACCCACAGTACCTATCTCACAAGTTTCTTTTGAGGGATACGTTAGGAATGTGTATGTGAAATCCTCAGCCCAGTGCCTTCGACATCATAGATGGTAGCCTTTATTATCCCCTATATGAACAGGAATTAGTTGTTGGAGGAAAAATGTTTTTAATGACAACTATGAAGTGTGTAATGTCATCATCTGAGCAGATTCTGGTGTTAAGAATTACCCGTATGGAAGGGGTTATTCATTTACTACTCGGTCTGATTTTTTTTCTTTTAAAGACGGCATGTATTAATACTTAGTACCTGCTCATTTCTTAGACATGCTAAATTGCAAAGAATTAATGGTTGTTATTCCTCATGGAAAGAATGAAAACAAATAGGGGTTTTCTTTTTTTCTTCTTTCCTTCCTTCCATCTTCCATTCCTCCCTCCCTCCACCCTCACTCTTTCTTTTAAATTATAAAACTGTTTTTCTGCAAGAATACCTCATAAATTTACTAAGACAAAAACGTGTAAATTTTCATTTTACAGACACCTTCTTAGCTTCTTGGGATTAGTGTCTGCTTTGGATACATCCTTTCCTTGTGGTCTGATACTCCCTGGGTCGATCTGTTGCTTTCACATTATATTTTTGGATTCTGCCAGGGGACTAAATGAAACATCATGCTTTAATCCCCTCTCTGACCCTGCCTTCTCAAGAGGATTTAATCATGATGGAAATAGGGAATAAGTGTATGTGAATGTCCCTCATTTGCAATGCATGTTGTGTCTGCCTCTTTAAATAAAGTAAAGGTTAATATGTTGATTTCCTATTTATAGGTAACCTAATGCTTCTAATTTTTTCTAATCATGGCACAGGGTTTTGGCTTAGTACTATGATTTCTTAAATGAGCTTTCTAAATCGCTGTAATGATATGATGAACCCACTACTCTCTGAACAGGTTGGATTGACAGGTTTTAAGAGACAAATCATATAGTACTTTTTTTTTTTTTGCCATATAATATCTAGTTATAGTGGCAAGTGCTTCCATTAAGCGAGCTGTATTTCTAAATCATTTACCTTTAGGCTTTTTTATTTGAGCCCAGACATTTCTGCTTTGGCAATCCAGATTTAACAGTAGGGCTAATATGACCTTCACATATATCAGAATAGAATCAGACAGTATTTAATCTAAAAGCCAAACTAATACTATCCATCAGAGGAAGTGGATATTAATTTATTACATCATTTCCATTTCTGACATTAAAAAAAAAACTTGACATTTTACTGTTTTCTCTCTCTACTTTCCTTTTTTTTTTTTTTTTTTAACTTGGATTAAACTTTAGAAAAGCCTTTCTTCAGTCGGTAAGAGACCCGGGACCATCTTGAGGAAGTAGTCAGTACTAAACCTTGCCTCCACAGACTAGTACATGTTCTCTGAAAGGGAACGGGCTGCCTAATTGGTGTCTTATGTTGACACAACCTTTCCTAGGAGTCACTCGGTTTCAAAGGAAATGCCGTGTACCACCTTTAATGAGTTTCAGAATCACCTGTCTACTCACCTTCCACTCTGTCCTTTACCATTTTTGAGTGATTCCAGAGACTACAAACTATGAAAAATAGACATTTCTTCCAAGTAGAAACAAGTCTGGAGGTTCATTCATTTGTCCAACAAATATCACAGTATCAGCTCTTTGTGGTGAGCATTCTGTTAGGCACTGGGATGGAACTGGGAATATAACTGCTGTTAATTCCAGACACACACATGGTGCCTGCAGTGTATGGACCACAGTTCTAAGCATTTTTCTATATATTAATATCATTTTCTTTGAAACATCCGTATGGGGCAGGTACTCTTATTATTCCCATATTAGCAATGAATAAACTGAAGCCCACAAAGTTTGTTACTTGTCCAAAGTACTCCTAAGTTGTAGAGCTGAATCTGTACTCAAGCAGTATGTCTCCAAAATCTTCTATTAAACTCAATATACATTTAACCATTTCTACAAAGATTATTGATAGTCATTGGCTTCCCCAGGCTCACAGGTTATCGACTTGTCCATTTTTGTTACAAATGGTCACTGTTCAGTCTCTCAAGAGCATGTCGTGTGCACACAGGCTCTGGGTAAAAATAAAAATGATGACGAGTGATTCCATCATTGTTGCAGAAATCCATCCCTCGAGAAACCAAGCACCACACTCAGAGGGTTGGAGAACTCAGATTTATTAAGCTGGCAGCCCCAGATGAGCTAACACTCTAAAGTTCTGGGCCCCAGAGCTCAGGGTAAGCTTTACTTTCATAGGGGTCAGTGCACATGGTTACAGTTAGCATGGGTAGATTGGTTACTTGGTTGCTATGGGCTGTGGGGCAGTTATAGAGCATGGAGAGTTTCCAAACAGAAACTTGCAAGAGCAGGTGCAGAACATTCCATATTCATCAAAACATCTTATGGTTACATTTGATTGCTAGGTCATCTTGATCCTTTCTCCCTGCAGCAAGCATATCTTACAAAAGCAGAAGGAGCATGAAGTTATTTTTAGCTGAGTGCCAGTTTCCAATTTTCCTCTTCATCTGTTCATTTCGTGGATGTTTATTGAGTACTTACTGTGTACTAGGTACAGTGTAAGGCACTTGGAGACAAAAAGACGAATAATAAAAATCCTTTTCCCAATTTCCTATGCCATTTAAGTTGTCCCATACATCACTTTCATCTTTTGTTTTCTTTCCTGCTGCTTTCAAGTATTTAAGATGGGTAATGTAGATATTAGAAAAGCGCTTCATAAATTCTAAACTGCTGTGCAAATATTCACTTTTATTGTTATCCTAGCTCATTATCTTGAACAACTTTCCATTTGCCCGCCTCATAGGTAACTGCAGCCATTTGTTAATTTCATTTATATTCCAGCCGAATGATTCAGCTTGGTGTTTGTGGTTAGTGAGTAAAAGACACATAGTCAATTAAAATTTCAAAACTAATATTCAGCGTGAGATGGCCGAGTTGCTAAATGAAAATGAATATTATATGATGAAGGGAAGCTGCAAATTTACTTAGGTTTTTCTATCACATTAGCAACTTGCTTGTTACAGAAAATGAATGCTAATTAGTTCTCTGTGCTACAGAAGGCATCCCATACCTGTCCCAGGATAGTGTTTGTCAAGCAGCCTCATTTCTTTCAGATCTGTTCTTGGCCCCCTTTTTCTGGCACTGACATGAGAAAAGGGCAAGAGGGGAGACCATTGTCATGTGCCAGGGACTGTGTTGAATGATATGACCCATCACCTCTTTTATGAGCATCTGAGATACTTATGTTCCTCGAAGTAGAAGCAAACCTTGGAAAGACTGTAGGCTGTTCCCAGCCAGTGAAAAGCTGAAACTGATAAAGGCGCAGAGATGGGAGACCCTTGGATTCAGGCCTAAAACAGGTACATAGAATCCAGTAGGGAAATGACAAAGCAGTCTTTATTAATGAAGAAAGACTGTCAGCCTTTGAGGTTAGTGGCAAGGCAACTAATTCTCCAAATACGTGCAGTTAAAGCATGTGCATTGAAAGCCTGGAGGTTGAGATTAAAAAACAAATTTTCTAGCGATTGTTTTAAAAGGACCTTACCTTGGTAATGCTCCTTACATGCTTCTAGGCTGAAAATCTGGGACCACCCGGTGAAAGTTTAAGAGGAGTATATGTAATTTTGTAACAAAGGGAGATAGATCCAAGTGCCAGGGCAAGGAAAGTAAGGCAGAAAAGTAAGATGGAGAAGTGCCAGGACAAGGAAACACAGGCAGAAAAATAAGACGGAGAAAACTTAGAATAACATGGCAAGTGCGTGGGGGTAGAGAGAGGATTGGATAGGAATCTGTGTTAAGTGATCAGGCATGGGGTACGTGTGTGAGCATAGTTCTGCTCTACACTGGCCCCAGCACACATGAGGCCATGCATTCCATACTGGGTACCATGTTAAAAACACAGTCAACTAGGGCATGTTCAAGGGAGAGTCACGACTAGCGTTAAGGAATTTGAAACCAAGAAACCATGTAAGGAAGGCATCATGGCCCTTCATGCATTTGAGAGACTGGCTTTCATGTGGAAGAAGCAGAAGCAGAAAAGTATGAACATCTGTTTCAGGTCCTCTATGATCTAGTCCCCGGACTGGATACTAAAATACTGCAATTAATCTTCACCCCCAAGATCCTATCATGGTGGCTTGGTATATAGTCCAAGGAAATGAGGCTTGTCGAGGTTGGGTGTCATGCACAAGATACACAGCAAGTATTGGGGTGGCCAAAGAGTTCGTTTGGTTTTAAATGGACATTTTTCATTTTCACCAAGAACTTTATTGAACAACGTAGTCACTAACCGAACAAACTTTTTGGCCAACCCGATACCACGGTGTTATTAGGATCCCAAGTTGGATCTTTTGGTCATGAAAGCCCATGTTCCTTATTCTCCACCTTGTTCTGTCCCGAAGGGTTAGAGATGAGACCAATGAGGACAGACGTTAACAGTGATTCAGAATCAGTATAATGAATACTTTTCTACCATATTCTTTTATGATAGAATAGGTTTTATAGGAGAAAGGAGGTATTCAGACCTCAGCAGGGTGTCCCCTTGACTGGAATGAAGTAGGACGGCTGTAGATGTCCTTTAAGATTCTTTCCAAGTCTGAAAGTGTGTGTTTCTTGCTTCTATGAATAAACCGATAGAACATCAGCGTGTAGTGACAGATCACTCGTATCCTTAAAGAGGGAAGTGAAGGCAGTCAGAGAAGGGACAGGTCAGGGCAGGGGGTGAGAAACCAGAAGACACATTTAAAAGGCGAGGCAGGGAGAGAGCCCAGCTGGTAGTTAAGATGCAGGAGACCCTGGGGATGAAGGATCAGGGTCTCAAGTGAAAAGAAATAAGATTGAAGCCGTCAGCACCCTGAGAACATTGATCCTGAGGTGAAGTTCTGCAGAGTCAGCCACCCACACCCCCACTCTAGTGACAGACACCATAGCTGGGCGTGTGTGAGATACAGGACCCTGGATGATGGGAACCTATAAATGTGTTCAGCTCCCGGAAGTAGCATCATTTTAATTTGTCTTGAAGGTTCAGCTGCAGTAGAGTTGTAACGAACATTGCTCCCAGCTGGATTGACTCGTGGAGGGGAAATCCGTCTGAATGAGCGGAAGTGGTCAGATGTGTATTTCTAAGGGCAAAGCAACGGAGGTGCATTGCCACAGTGCCTCAGCAGAGAGATTAACGGGAGGAATGGCGTGAGAATTAGACACCCACTGAGTTCTGAAACATACAGCCCTAATAATATTTGCTAAAGCATGTTTCCCAAAGGACATTTCAGTGATGAGCATATGGCTTACTCACTTGAAACTATGTAAATCATATCAGTTAAGTTTTACATGGACCAAATGGCCTTTGTGAGGGATCCTGGGATACTCTTGGCTCTGGAATTTACTTTCTGCACGTATGCTTCTCACGTGGGGTGTGTTTGCTGAGCCATCTCCTGCTGGTGACCTGGGCACACAACTCGTCTTAGTTCATCCCAACATCCCAAGATCTAAGAGAGAATTCCTGACTTACGGAAATTGCCACATACTCTGTATTTGGTAGGAAGACCGTTTCCCTTCCTGCAGACCTCTGTGATGGCAAGTGGGGCTTCGCAGGGCTTCTTTGCCAGGGCAAGTGTCCGAACTCTGTCTTCTGCATTTCCTCTACTGCGTATGTCTCGTTTGAACAAGAGGCTTATCTGTTGGAGGAGGAACCTGGGAAGTTGATTCCTAACCTGCTTAATTGACTGCCACTGCTCTTTCTGAGTTTGGCAAGCTCCTCAGTTAGAGAGCTGTGATTCTCTTCCAATCTGCAATGATGGATTGAAGGTGACAGCCCGAGTTAAAGTTCTAAGCTCCCAGCTGGTCAGTGGATTTCACAAGTACAATGTTGCAGGAGTCATTTATCAGAAGTGTGAACCCAGAGATTTGGATGTTTGAGGTGACAGCTGTTAGACACACTACTTAGAGAAATAACTCACGAAAGATTAGGATAAGAAGGTCTTTGATTTTTTCCTCTGTGTGATTTGGGAAATCAGTGTAAGGAAAGGTCTTCATTGGACAATTTCTATGATTTAAGTGCCAGGAAAGATTTGGGTGACCTCAAATCTCAGTCAGTCCAACCTTCGTATAAGGTATAAGGTGTGTGTATTTGTGAAAACCCTGGAAGAGATACCCTGGAAATCCTTTTTTTTTTTTTTTTTTTTTTTTTTACAGAGATTTACTTTTGTGTATGTACCTAATGCTGTTATTAGTAGTGGGTAGATAATCCCTGTGCAAAGTCACAGATAGTAGTGGGTCCAGTTCTTTTAGTCACAGACTATAGGGTCCATGACAGTTTTGTGCTTTAGACAACAAATACATGTATCCTCCGCAGGGAAGTAAAATGAAATCACCATTTGCAGTGCTGTTTGTTTTTTCATTGTCCAGTCTAACCATCGGTGTTCAGCAAGGTATTCACTCACTTCCTGGCAGGGACCCAGGTTCAGTTGTTTCTTGTGAGCTAATAGCTGCAGTCAGGACAGAGGTTCAAGCTCTTTCTTTGCTTCCCGCTGTAAATAATTATCCAAATTCCATTTCAAAAATATGTCAATGGATCTCTTTTCTTGTAAACTTGAGCTGGTATCGGGCCTCCTGATGTAATGTAGGAATTCTCAAGGCAGACAGGACTTGGATTTCAGAGAAAACGTTAATGTGCAAGCTCACACGTCACAAATAGACTTAATAAAGTCAGATTGGCCCAGTGTGAAAACTCTTTCTTCTGAGGCAGGCCATCTGTATCAGGAGCTGCCTTTACTCTTGGAGGCCCCAGGGTATCCTTCCGCACGTGACCCTTGAAGTGAATTGGTTCTTTCATAATACGTTTTGGAAGGATTCTGTTTTGTTTCTTCCCCAATCACATACCCACATACTTATTACACTATTTGTCTTTCTTTTTGTCATCTCCTTGCCCCAAATCTCTGTTAGAGCACAGACCCCTGCTCTGGCCTCTTTTCTGGGCCTTATTTTCTGAAATCCTGATGAGTGAGTTGGTAGAGTTCCTTTACTCATAAGGTCATCTATTTCTCCAGGTTTTCTTTTTTTAATTTTGTGGACTATAGCCTTTAAAAAAAAAAAAATCTGTGTGTGTTACATCCTGTAATCATCACTGACCCCCATACAGTAGATATGACTTTTCTCTCGTACAGGAAATTGTACTCAGAGAAGTTAAGTAATTTGCTCAAAGCTCGAGTCAAGGTTTGATTTTGGAATTGTTCGCTTCCCATGTCCTGTTTTTTTTTATTTTCCATGCTATGGTCTCCAGTGCTTTGGACCATTTTCCATCATACAGGAAGATTCCATATTTCTGATCAAGGAGAAAAAAAAAAAAAGACCTCTTTCAGCATGTAGAAGTTGTACTGGTAGAGAATATTCCCAATTTCTTGGTTTTTATTGAGGTAACATAACTTGGGGAGGGGGGGAGAAGCATGAGATGCCAATCCTAAAAATATTAAATTAGATTAGAGTTCTAATAAGACCAGAGAATAAATAAGCACCAGGAAAATGCTGAACATCATATTAAATTCTGTTAATAATGGCTTCTGGCGGTTTTTTTTTTGTTTTTTTTTTATGTTTACTGCATTTTTATTTTTATTTTTGGCTGAGCCCTGCAGCATGTGGGATCTCAGTTCCCCAACCAGGAATGAGACCCACGCCCCCTGCTGTGGAAGCAGAGTCTTAACCACTGGACCACCAGGGAAGTCCTTCGCCCATTTTTTTAGTTGTGTTTCCATATTTCCTCCTCCCTGACTCCTTCCCATATGTTAGGCCATGATTAGGTTTGCAATAAAACTGACTCAGTAAAAAATAAAGTAAAATAAAATAAAAAAATATAAAAGTTACAAAAATGAAAAGTCTGGACCTGGGGCCCAGCCCAGCTTCCCAAGGGTGGCCTCTCCATCAACAGAATCAGTGGCTCTGTGCCCTTTGCATGTGTCTTCAGGGCTGCACTGAACCCGCTCCGTTATTATTTACTGTTTCCCTGCGTGTCTCTAGACTTGGATGTCTAACACTTCAGCAGCTATGAGCAATGCTTTCTTCAACTTATAATAATAATAGCTAACATGTAATGAATCCTTAATAAATTCTAGGCACTGGGCTGAGTGCTTTGGTTACATTATCTCATTCAATTGTTCACACTTACCAAGGAGAAAACTAAATCACATTTGGAAATTTAGTAACTTGTCTGAACTTTCACAGCTGCTAAGTCATTTGTCCAAAGACACAGAGATGGCAAGTAGTGAAGCCAGATTTAAACCTTTAATTTTTCTGACTCCATCGGCCAAGTCCTTAACTCTAGTTCACACTCGATTTCCATGATCGAATGCAGTATTTGTCACATACTAATTGCTCAACAAATGCTTCTCACATTGAAAAATAAGACAGAGGCTGTAAGGCTGTTGAAACACACACTAGACTTATAATTAGTAGATGAAGGATTGCATTAGAGGGATGCTACCGTGTTTAGCTTTTTGACCTCAACAGTTCACGTCACCTGTCTGGACTCTGTTTTTCCTTTTGTAAAATGAGGGAGAAAGGGTTAAATGAGGCCTCAGATATATTCTAAACTCTGGTGAATAAAATCACAAGTGGTGACTAGAAAAATAATTCAAAGCCACTCGCGGACACACCCGTTATTGGGCAAATAGCTATTGCGTTATTCCAGTTGCTCTTCAGTTCAGCTGTAGTGGTATAATTCCATTTAGATCCGATCTAGATACGTTTTTGCAGGGCCGCTCTCATTTTTTAGACTGTTTGAAAAACAAAATACATTTAGGCTTCTAACCCTGAGTTTGGAAACCTGAAATATACATGAGATGATATGAATGAGACTGACTTTGATTACCATAGAGTGGCATAGCTGGGGGCTGCAACCAAAAAACCTATAAAATTGAACTTGATCTGAACCATGACAGGCCTCCTTACTGCGAGGATGCTTTGGCTTTCAAGTGGATTCTTCCACATTTCATACAAAATGTGGATAAAGTGATAAGTGAGTTTAAAAATGATCGTATAAAATGAAGGCCACTGTCGCACGGGAAAACATTTTTCCCCACCGAGACAAAAATGTAAGGCAACCTCGTTTCCTTTCTTTTAAGGACTTTCTGGGTTGCTTAGGGTTGCCATGGTTGGGTGGGTTGGTTTGTTGTTTGCCAAGCTAAGATAATCCTCGTCTTGATTTTTTTTTGTTTTCCCTTTTCTGAGGAATTGTTATATCCGAAAGGGATTTTTTTTTTTGGGGGGTACACCAAGTTCAATCATCTGTTTTTATACACATATCCCCATATTCCCTCCCTCCCTTGAGTCCCCCCCGCCTCGAGTACCCCCCACCCTCCTCGCCCCAGTCCTCTAAGGCATCTTCCATCCTCGAGTTGGACTCCCTTTGTTATACAACAACTTCCCACTGACTATCTGTTGTACAGTTGGTAGTATATATAAGTCTGTGCTACTCTCTTGCTTCGTCTCAGCTTCCCCGTCACCCCCCGCCCCCTCCCAAACCTCGAGTTCTCCAGTCCATTCTCTGCATCTGCGTCCTTGTTCTTGTCACTGAGTTCATCAGTACCATTTTTAGATTCCGTATATGTGAGTTAGCATACAATATTTGTCTTTCTCTTTCTGACTTACTTCACTCTGTATGACAGACTGTAGTTCTATCCACCTCATGACATATAGCTCCATCTCATCCCTTTTTATAGCTGAGTAATATTCCATTGTATATATATGCCACATCTTCTGTATCCATTCATTTGTTGATGGGCATTTAGGTTGCTTCCATGTCCTGGCTATTGTAAATAGTGCTGCAATAAACATTATGGTACAAGTTTCTTTTGGGATTATGGTTTTCTTTGGGTATATGCCCAGGAGTGGGATTACTGGATCATATGGTAGTTCTATTTGTAGTTTTTTAAGGAACCTCCAAATTGTTTTCCATAGTGGCTGTACCAACTTACAGTCCCACCAACAGTGCAGGAGAGTTCCCTTTTCTCCACACCCTCTCCAACATTTGTTGTTTCCAGACTTTGTGATGATGGCCATTCTGATCGGTGTGAGGTGATACCTCATTGTGGCGTTGACTTGCATTTCTCTGATGATTAGTGATGTGGAGCATCTTTTCATGTGTTTGTTGGCCATCTGTATGTCTTCTTTGGAGAAATGTCTATTTAGGTCTTCTGCCCATTTGTGGATTGGGTTATTTGCTTTTTTGGTATTAAGCTGTATGAGCTGCTTGTATATTTTGGAGGTTAATCCTTTGTCCGTTGTTTCATAGGCAACTATTTTTTCCCATTCTGAGGGTTGCCTTTTAGTCTTGTTTATGGTTTCTTTTGCTGTGCAAAAGCTTTTAAGTTTCATGAGGTCCCATTCATTTATTCTTGATTTTATTTCCATGATTCTAGGAGGTGGGTCAAAAAGGATGTTGCTTTGATGGATGTCATAGAGTGTTCTGCCTATGTTTTCCTCTAGGAGTTTTATAGTGTCTGGCCTTACATGTAGGTCTTTAATCCATTTAGAGTTTATTTTTGTGTATGGTGTTAGGAAGTGTTCTAATTTCATTCTTTTACATGTTGCTGTCCAATTTTCCCAGCACCACTTATTGAAGAGGCTTTGTTTTTCCATTGTATACTCGTGCCTCCTTTGTCAAAGATAAGGTGCCCATATGTGTTTGGGCTAACTTCTGAGTTCTCTATTCTATTCCATTGTTCTTCCTTTCTATTTTTGTGCCAGTACCATACTGTCTTGATCACTATGGCCTTGTAGTATAGTTTGAAGTCAGGAAGCCTGATTCCGCCAACTCCATTTTTCCTTCTCAAGATTGCTTTGGCTATTCGGGGTCTTTTGCGTTTCCATACAAATCGTGAGATTTCTTGTTCTAGTTCTGTGAAAAATGCCATGGGTAATTTGATCGGGATTGCATTGAATGTGTAAATTGCTTTGGGTAGTACAGTCATTTTCACGAAGTTGAGTCTTCCAATCCAGGAACATGGTATGTCCCTCCATCTGTTTGTGTCATCTTTGATTTCTTTCATCAATGTCTTAAAGTTTTCTGCATACAGATCTTTTGCCTCCTTAGGCAGGTTTATTCCTAGGTATTTTATTCTTTTGGTTGCAATGGTGAATGGGAGAGTTTCCTTAATTTCTCTTTCTGCTCTTCCGTTGTTAGTGTATATGAATGCAAGAGATTTCTGCTCATTAATTTTGTATCCTGCTACTTTACTAAACTCATCAATGAGTGCTAGCAGTTTTCTGGTAGAGTCTTTAGGGTTTTCTATATATAATATCATGTCATCTGCAAAGAGTGACAATTTTACTTCTTTTCCAATTTGGATTCCTTTTATTTCCTTTTCTTCTCTGATTGCTGTGGCTAAAACTTCCAAAACTATGTTGAATAATAGTGGTGAGAGGGGACACCCTTGTCTTGTTCCTGTTCTTAGAGGGAATTCTCCCAGTTTTCCCCCACTGAGAACGATGTTGGCTTTTGGTTTTTCATATATGGCTTTTATTATGTTGAGGTAATTTCCTTCTATGCCCATTTTCTGGAGAGCTTTTATCATAAATGGATGTTGAATTTTGTCAAAAGCTTTTTCTGCATCTATTGAGATGATCATATGGCTTTTATCCTTCAATTTGTTGATACGATGTATCACGTTGGTTGATTTGCGTATATTGAAGAATCCTTGCATCCCAGGGATAAACCCCAGTTGATCATGGTGTATGATTTTTTTAATGTGCTGTTGGAGTCTGTTAGCTAGTATTTTGTTGAGGATTTTTGCATCTATATTCATCAGTGATATTGGTCTGTAGTTTTCTTTTTTTGTGACATCTTTGCCTGGTTTTGATATCAGGGTGATGGTGGCCTCGTAGAATGAGTTTGGGAGTGTTCCGCCTTCTGCTATCTTTTGGAAGAGTTTGAGAAGGATAGGTGTTAGCTCGTCTCGAAATGTTTGATAGAATTTGCCTGTGAATCCATCTGGTCCTGGGCTTTTGTGTGTTGGGAGATTTTTAATCACTGCCTCAATTTCTGTACTTGTGATTGGTCTGTTCATGGTTTCTATTTCTTCCTGGTTCAGTCTTGGAAGATTGTATTTTTCTAAGAATTTATCTATTTCTTCCAGGTTATCCAATTGATTGGCATAGAGTTGTTTGTAGTGGTCTCTCATGATGTTTTGTATTTCTGCAGTGTCCGTTGTTACTTCTCCTTTTTCATTTCTAATTCTGTTGATTTGCATCTTCTCCCTTTTTTTCTTGATGAGTCTGGCTAATGGTTTATCAATTTTGTTAATCTGCTCAAAGAACCAGCTTTTAGTTTTATTGATCTTTGCTATGGCTTCCTTCCTTTTTCATTTATTTCTGCTCTGATCTTTATGATTTCTTTCCTTCTGCTCACTTTGGGGTTTCTTTGTTCTTCTTTCTCTAGCTGTTTTAGGTGTAAGGTTAGGTTGTTTATTCGATCATTTTCTTGTTTCTTAAGGTAGGCCTGTATTGCTATAAACTTCCCTCTTAGAACTGCTTTTGCTGCGTCCCATAGGCTTTGGGTTGTTGTGTTTTCGTTGTCATTTGTTTCTAGATATTTTTTGATTTCCTCTTTGATTTCTTTAGTGATTCCTTGGTTGTTTAGGAGTGAATTGTTTAGCCTCCATGTGTTTGTATTTTTTGCAGTTTTTTTCCTGTAATTGATATCTAGTCTCATGGCATTGTGGTCTGAGAAGATGCTTGATATGGTTTCAGTTTTCTTGAATTTGCTGAGGTTTGATTTGTGACCCAAGATGTGGTCTATCCTGGAAAATGTTCCGTGTGCACTTGAAAAGAAAGTGTAGTCTGTCGTTTTTGGCTGGAATGTCCTATAAATATCAATGAAGTTGAGATGGTCTAATGTGTCATTTAAAGCTTGTGTGTCGTTATTTATTATCTGTTTGGATGATATGTCCATTGTTGTAAGTGGGGTGTTCAAGTCTCCCACGATTATTGTGTTACTGTCGATGTCCCCTTTTATAGCTGTTAGCATTTGCCTTATGTATTGAGGTGCTCCTATGTTGGGGGCATAGATATTTACAATTGTGATATGTTCTTCTTGAATGGATCCCTTGATCATTATGTAGTGTCCTTCCTTGTCTCTTGTAATAGTTTTTACTTTCAAGTCTAATTTGTCTGATATGAGTATTGCTACTTCAGCTTTCTTTTGACTTCCATTTGCATGGAATATCTTTTTCCATCCCTTTACTTTCAGTCTATATGTATCCCTTGGTCTGAAGTGGGTTTCTTGTAGGCAGCATATAGAAGGGTCTTGTTTTTGTATCCATTCAGCCAGTCTGTGTCTTTTCATTGGAGCATTTAATCCATTTACATTAAAGTGATTATTGATATGTGTGTTCCAATTACCATTTTCTTAATTGTTTTGGGTTTGTTTTTGTAGGTGTTTTCCTTTTCTTGTGTTTCCTCCTTAGAGAAGTTCCTTTAGCAATTGTTGTAAGGCTGGTTTGGTGGTGCTGAATTCTCTTAACTTTTGCTTGTCTGGAAAGCTTTTGATTTCTCCCTCAAATCTGAATGAGATTCTTGCTGGGTAGAGTATTCTTGGCTGTAGGTGTCTCTCTTTCAGGACTTTGAGTATATCCTGCCATTCCCTTCTGGCCAGCAGAATTTCTGTAGAAAGGTCAGCTGTTATCCTTATGGGTTTTCCCTTATATGTTGTTTGTTGCTTTTCTCTTGCTGCTTTTAATATTTTTTCTTTGTGTTTAATTGTCGTTAGTTTGATTGATATGTGTCTTGGTGTATTTCTCTTTGGGTTTATTCTGTATGGGACTCTCTGTGCTTCTTGGACTTGGTTAATTATTTCCTTTCCCACGTTGGGGAAGTTTTCCACTATAACCTCTTCAGATATTTTCTCAGACCCTTTCTTGTTTTCTTCTTCTTCTGGGATGCCTATAATTCGAATGTTGGTTCATTTAATGTTATCACTGAGGTCTCTGAGACTATCTTCTAATCTTTTTATTCTTTTTTCTTTTTCCTGCTCTGTGGTGTTTATTTCCCCCATTCTATCTTCCAACTCACTTCTTCGTTCTTCTGCCTCAGTCATTCTGCTGGTTATAGCATCTAGGGTATTTTTAATTTCAGTTATTTTGTTATCCATTGCTGTTTGTTTTTCTGAGTTCTTATGAACTGTTTCTTGTACTTTCTCTATTTTGTTATCGAGATTATGTATCATTTTTACTATCATTACTCTAAATTCTTTTTCAGGCATTTTTCCTATTTCCTCCTCATTTATTTGGTCTTGTGGGTTTTTTTCCTGCTCCTTTGCCTGCATGGTGTTTCTTTGTTTCCTCATGGTTGTCCAAACTTTTGGGGTTGCTTGTCCTGGTGATAGAGGTGTTTATAGAAGACTGTCCAAGCCTCAGACTAATGCCCAAGTATTGGATTAAACAAATATTAAGTCTAGGAAACACATACATGTATAAGACACACAATTACTGAATCCATTAGGACATAAGGTTCTAGAAAGACCTGACAGAACCCCAGTGTGCTATCAGATATTCAAAGAGAAACCCAACAGAAATTGACAACTGAAACAGAACAAATCAGAGACAAAAGCAAAAGCAAACAAACAAACAATTAACACCTTACACATACAAACATCAATCCAGGGAGATTTTGTAAGCTAGGATCCAATATAGAAAAGAGCCAGAGTACCACCAGAGAGAATGGAGATTCTCAGAATGTAATTAGACAACTGTACTAAGAACTAAGATGAAGACAAAAACCTAATATTAAATACCAAGGCAGTGCGTCATCTGGAGAATAGAGCAAGGAGTCTGAGCAGATCGATAGTGTTGCTTATAAGTATGTTAAGATAAAATACACTTAAAATGGCTGGAAGAAGGGGGAGCAGAAGAGCGTAGTGTGGTTGGAAATATGCAAATAAAAAGAAAGGAATAGAAATGTATGAAAGATAGGGATGAAAGGAAAGTATGAGAGAGATATTGTCCATACTACCAAAAACTTAGCTAGATATAGAAGTATATAAAAAGGCAAAAAAAAAGTAATAAAAAATATTAAAAAATTATATTATAAAACTTGTAGATCCCTTAGGGCTAAGATCGTATTTAATAAAGAAAAAAAAAAATCCAGAACTGATCCCAGAATGGACCAGTTCAATAGGAATTGATACTAATATTTCTGTTTCCTTAGCGTCTCAGCTGTAAGTGTCCTTCTCCTTGCCTTGGGTTTTTTTGCATTATTCTGTGACCAGCAGAGCTTCCTTTATTGTTCGTCTGTAAGCGTCGGTGTGTGGGGAGGGAGAGGGTACAATAGTGGCTCCTTCTCCTGGGAGTGAGTGAGCAGTGGCGCACTGTTGTTTCAATCGGGCTTGGAGGTGCCTGTTGTAGAGGGACGCCAGTGGCTCAGGCGTAAACAGAAAGTCTTAGAGTTGGGCCTCTCTGGGGGTTTTTTTGTTGTTGTTGTTGTTGTTTTTCTTGTTTTTTTTTTTTGTTTGTTTGTTTTTCTCTGCAGCCTCCCTGCTGCTGGCATTGCAAGGGGTTTTAATCTAGCCCCGCCCGAGTGCCTGAGGGTCTTTGTTATCCCTGAGTGCCTTAGGTGGCCCACTGGCATCTCTGCACTGCCTGTTGCAGAGGCCCCAAAAGAGAGAGAGAGGCTAAGCGCGCGGCTCCTCCCCCCCGCCCATGAGCCTGCAGCCTCCAGCAGCCATCAGGGGCGGGCACTCCTCGCCATGGACCTCCTCCCTCCTGTCCTCTTGGTCAGTCACCTTACTGGCAACAATGTTTCTCACCCTGAGCCAGCTCTCCGGTTCCCAAGCTCCTGCTCCCGGACCCTCTGTTTAGCTGTGGATCGACGTCTCGGTCCGGGAACGCTGAGCTGCGCTGCGGACCCTCCATATGTTTCTCACTCCCTCCTGTCTGCCACAGCTCTGCCGCTTCACCCTCTTTGAGCCGTCGTAGATGCCTCCCTACCGGTTATGTCAGGCTCCTTGCTGTCCTTTCTGGTGTCCGAGGCCGTCTGCTGGTGTTCAGCTGGTTCTCTGTGGGAATGACTGCGTCCTTCCGTGCATTCCCAATGCATCTGTGGAGAGGGATGCACTCCACATCCCTCTACTTAGCCGCCATCTTTTTTTTTCCCCAAAAGGGATTTTTTAAGAGGCAGAATAAATAGGTAAGTAAGTAAATACATAAATAAAAGCAGAGAAACTGAGAAAGAGCCAGAAAAAAGAACAAGGGATGAAGGAAGATGTGTGCATGTGTGTGTGTGTGAGAAAGATTAATTCATAAGCCTATATGGATGTTTGAAACAGTTTAAAGACACAGGACAGTTCTGTTGGGGAGGCCATTGGGTTTGCTTTATGTCCAATGATGCAAAAAAATTAACACCCAAAAGTTGATGACTGGCAGTTGCCTTCCCCTGCAGTTTATAATCTTCCCCCCCCCCCACCGCCCCTCCGCACTGACGTTGCCCCTCCCCCAGCCCTGATGTATGAATATTCAGCACAGATTTCCTCGCTCCCTGCATATGGTGAAATGCTCCATCTATGCAGGTGGCAGTGACCACAGAGCTCAAGGGGACCTTTAAACTGATGGAGCAGGTGGACACTGTGTCCACTTGTCTTATCTTGACCTCTCCTGTCGTCTGCACTGCTTGTCTGCTAGTTCAGGAATTAAACAGAGAGAAAAAGCAATGTGAGCTTGCATTACCAGTCAGGTCCAGTAGCCTCTGAACATGGACCAAATTTTACATATACATGGTTCTTACGTTTCTTTTGTATTGTGAACCAGTTGTTCTCTTGAAGAATGCTGAAAGTGCAGTGAACACAGTCAAACCACCTGATATAAAATAAGGCTGGGCTGTGGGTTCAGCCTCATCTCTTGCGTCAATCACTGCGACTGGTAGGATATTTGCCAAATGCGTCTACCCTCTCTGCCTCATCTGAGAATAGAAAAACAGGAAAGGATCTCAGGAAGGGTAGTGGCAACAGGTATAGAAGATGTAGTTCCTAGCATAAAGCATGTGTTCAATATTTGGTGGTCATTATTATTATTTTGATTGCGCTTATTTTCTCTCTTGCCTGAAGGTAGTAAACTTCTACTGTAAGGACGCTGTGCATTGACCCATCTAATACACGGTCAGGCTTCAGCATGACTTGGCAGGTGCCTTCAGAATAAAATCATAAGCTTTCTGAGTCAGGTCAAAATTTGCTAAGATTAGGGTGGACACTAGGAGTTTACTAACCTAGCAGTGTTTAAAATAATTATGTTGGATAAAGGTTCAGCTTTCCGTCTGCATCCATTTCACAGGCTTTTAGTATTCTACTTTAATGCAGCACAACGGGTGTACTGAAAGCTCACGTTCTAAAAGCTCACGTTCAAAGTTCTTGGTCTAATGTTCTGCAATGCAAATCTTCAGGTTCAAGTGAGGATACTGGCAGGAACAACTACAACGAGAAGCGATCTCTTTCCTTTGTTTCTTAGGGCTACTTTGCAAAGTCTTGTTCGAAATGCAGAGATTTCATCTGGGCTCTTATTGGATTTCAACAGGCCTTTTGTTTTCATTCCTACAGTTAAATGTGTTGAATTCTGACGGTCAAAACATCATAATAAAGAGGATCTTATGGTTTTAAAACATCAGGTATTGGCATTTGTCTTGCTCTGTCTACCTTCCTTCACTTAGTATGACCATCCCTAGGTCCATCCAGGTGGCTGCAAATGGCATTATTTCATTCTTTCTTCAAAGCATAAAATACCAGTAATTAAACAATATAATTATACCCAATCAATTATCCCTTCTTTAGAGGCAGGTTAAGACCAGACAAGTTCTAGACAGTTTATGTCTGGGCCGAGGCATTTGAGGCCTGGGATACAGGTGACCAGCACTAAATGCTCTCCTCTGCCCACCCTGTCATGTTAGCTGCAGTGGGGTCAGAAGGAGGAGGGAGCCTAGTTTGAGGTCTGGGCAGCTGGAGTGTGGGGACGACGAAGAGAAAGCCCTGGTCCTCCGTTCAGCGTTTACTGAGCTGACACAGGCACCCTCAGAGGTTCCAGCCTCGATTACGCTTCTGAGTGGGGGTTAATACACAGTTCTCATCAGGTGCTGACCGCATGATTTTCCAGCCAGGTGGGCAGAGGAACTGTCCCAAGTCTCTGATGCCCTTATATGAATAAGCTGCTCTGAGATCAGAGGTGGATTTCCCATGTAGCTAAAGACGTGTAAGCTTTAAACCTCTTCTTTGTATGAGCCCCCTTCCAAATTCTGATTTAATTGTGTCTGACTTTTAGGTCTCCTCAGAAACCGGAAAATTAGTGTTAGTTTCAGTCATGACTTCAGGGTAAATCTCATCCTACAAAACTAAAATTAGAACATGGGATGCTTTACTGCATTGCTTTGAAATGTTAATATTGTAACTTGTATTGGTAAATTACCAAATTACCTGGTGTTCAGATCATAGAAACTTTGGGAGGGTCTCAAATTCAGCTCTCAGTACTCTAAGTGAATTAACCATCAGTGTCAATAAAAGTTCCTCTGACAGAGCATTTTCCTCCATAGAAAAGGTGTGGCAGAAGCTCCCCTTTGGCACAGAATCTTTTTGATATTTTTTTAAACTTAATTTTATGTGCAGTATGTGCTTACCACTTTTATGTAACTTCACAGCCCGAGGGATTGGAATAGCAGACAGTGAAGAAAATAGATGAATAAGTGAAAAAGAATCTTACCTAAACAAGTAAAAAGTAATTGGAAAGGTCAGAGACAGCTGGGAAAAGACAGAAGCTGCTTCAATGAGAACAGCAGGAAGGTGGTGGGGTCATTCAGTGTAGGGGCACAGGGATCAAAACCGTGTTTGTCCTCAAGGATTTAATTTGCAGGGAGTTAACAAAATCACTAATTAGAACAACAGGCGTCAATTAGCCCTTTATATTTTATAGGCTAAAATAAGTGATGTTGCAATAAAGTAAAACTGAGTTGAACTCATTCTTTTTCCAAGTAGGACATTTTATAATATCTGAGGCCATGTATGCTCTGGTGGTTAAGGGCACAAAGTTTGGAGTTGGACTTCCTAGATTTTAAAGTTTAGGTGTAATTGATGCACGATGAAGTGCACATCTTTAACGTATCCTGTTTGATGAATTTTGACCTCTATGGTCACATGTGAAAGCATTACCACAATTGAGATAATTAACCATCACCCCCAAGCAGCGCCTCATTCCACTTACAGCTGCATCCCTCCCTTGTCTGCCTTCCCTTTCCAGGCGATGATTGATCTGCTTTGTGTCACTACCCATTAATTTGTGTTTTCTAGACATGTACATACATGGAATCCTACCATATGTGTTCTCTTTTTTTTTTGTCAGAATTCTTTCACTCAGCTTGATGGGTTTGAGATTCTTCCACGTTGTTGTGTATCAGTGTTTGTTGCTTTTTATTAGGAGTATCCCATTGTGTGTCTGTGTGACAGTGGGTATTCATTCACCCTTTGATGGGCATTTTGGTTGTTTCCCCTTTTTGGCTATTACAGGTAAAGTTGTTACAGACTTTCACATGCAAATCTTCACACGGACATACTTTCAGTTTCTTGGGTAAATACCTCGGAGTGGAATGGCTGGGTTACATGCTAGGTGTATGGTGACTGTACTTGGAGTTTAAATCTCTGTTGTACCATCAGCTAGTTTATGACACTGTGTTAGTCACTTAACCTGTTAGGTGGCAATTAAGGCACGGATTTGTTGGAAGGATGAAATGATACGATTCACGCAAAGCGCTCAGCACTGTGCCTCTCCTCTTGTAAGCATTTGCAGTCTTAGATAATTATTTTTTTAAACTTTAACATTTTAAAAACTTTGGAGGATTTCAGTCCTGAAATTTGTTAGTTTTTCTTCTCAGGAAAGTTCATTCATGTGAAAAGTGATTTTTCCATCATACTGCATCATAGTGGGTCTAACTCTATTTCAGAGATATATTTGCTTAGAACATGAGGTACGTGCATGGCTACCATCTAACGACGTGCAGAGAATGACAGGCATTCGACCTTTGGAAGTGATAGGTTGAAATGAGAGATATAGTTTTCTAAAAGACTATTCATATATTAAAAAGCACAAAATGTGTAATCACTTCAGTAAGAGTTAGTAATAGGTATCCGTTTATGGATGGAGAGTGAATGATAAAAGAGCTAAGATAAAGAAAATGCAGTTCTGAAGCTTCTCCTTTAGTGTGTCATAAATTGAGTCGTGATCTCTAGATTGAGGGCTAAGACCACTTTCCTTATCAGCTGTGTTGCTTTGGGGACATCATTTAGCCTCTTAGCCACTTAGAAGAAGGAGTCTTCAGCTCAAAAATCTATGATTCTGTGACATGTGATGTGACAGGATACCTCCTTAACCATTCTGGCACTCCCTGAAATCTACACGTTGAGTCGAACCACTGTTAATTACACGCACGGGGAGTTTTACGCTTGTGTACGGAGAGGTGTAGTATTTTAATGCATGTATGCAGGAGTCTTCACTGGTGTCTGCCCTCAGTGCTGTTATCTTTTTGGTCTGACTGCTGAGGACCAGCCCGATATCACAAGGGATGTAGCCAAGCTCTCAGATTATAGAGAGGGTCAGAGCTGGGCAGCCACCCCCATTCCACATCTGCTTGAAAGTAGCCTGGACCTGGGTAGTATAAAGACCTCTTTCTTTCTTTCCAAGAGTCCTTGAGGAAAGGACACTTTCCTGAGGATGTGGTTTTTCAGACACAAAAGCCCAGATAGAATCAAGGACATGGCGATTTTTCTTCGGCTTTATTTTTAGTTTTACTATTGTTTTGGATATTCTTTTGTTTTCAGTGCTGCCTTATGTGAAATTAACTTTAATGCTGCACTGAAATTGACACCTGCTTTCTGTCTTCTCAGCTAACAGCTGGGTGAACAGATGCCTGTGGGCCACTGCCTTTCAGTAACCTCCCTGAACTATTTTGTCAGGATGGTCACGTGCATTTTTCATATTTATTTACTTATGTGTATAGCTGTTTCTCCGTGAGTAATATTCAAAATGCTGACCCCATCATTGGAGAGTAATGATTTAGAAATACTGCAGTGGTTATAAATTCCGATACAATACATCATGGGCTTCAACTACTGAGTGATCTTAATGTTGTCTCTTTTAAATGTACTCTTGAAGAGACATCACTTTTGTTAATACATTTCAATCTCCATGCAGTCTCTTCTCAACATCACCACCTAGAAGTATGCAGGAGAGCATTTTTGATAGGCGTTTCCAAGGTTGATGCTAATATCTCCTTAATTAAAATTTGGTTATTTTCTTGGAGGAATCCTCAGAGACAGAAACAGCTTATTTGACAGTACCTTATTTAGATACTGCTTTTAAACAGAATACTTTCTATCCATTCTGACATAAGGAAGTAACATTTTGGGTCATTACTGACTTTTTACTTATGCACTTAGCCTATTCAGTGGGTCTTCTGGGATGGAGCACGTGTATTTACTTCAGTTTCCAATCGAGAAAGCAGTCAGCTTTTTCTACCGAGTTAAGAGAATCTGCCCCCATTTGTGGGCAGTTCCTCTTAGCATTCTAGTGTGGTACACAGTACACATTGAATTTTACTCCCTTCAGTAAGTCGCTAGAATGCTTTCTCTCAAACTCAACTTCTGATTATCTTCGTTGGAAAAACTATAAAAGCCTCATTCAATGCAAATATGGAAAAACTATTATCTTTCTGTATTCCGAGGGGAAAAAAAGCAAATCAGATAGCCACGAATGTCAGTTGTTGGTCTAATTTCAACGTTTCCAAAGTGGTAATCATATTTTTAGTTATTACTGTCAAAGTTATAAATTATTAAAGGTTTGTATTTGTGATTTTTTTTCACTCCTGCATTATCCAAATTGATTGGCATGCAGTAAAAGTTTAATTTGCCTTTTGCTTTCTCATTGCTTTAAAATGTTTGCAGAATGCAAATGATTATACTAAAATTATTGTGCAGTATTCATAATCGGAGTTGTAGTTCAGTGTTTTAAAAGGAAGCTAGAGATGAAACCTTCCAATATTCATCCCTTTTCTCTTGAATCTCTATTTTTCCACCTAATTTCTGAAGAGTTAAATGATCGTTTAACACAGAGGCAATAGATTCTCCTTTAGAATGTGGAAATTTCACTAGAATATTTTCTCACAGGATAGGCTGCCAATTGCTAGTCTTCCAAAGGGGAAATTTGTCCACATTTTCAAATTCACTATTCTTTAGGTTTTTTCTTTTCTTTTTTTTATGCTGAGCAACTAATAGCAATTCACAGGAGGGACTTTGTGTTTAAAACGTAGCAATGTCCAGCAATATTCATTTTAATCTAGTTTGGCTTTTTATGTGCTTATAAAACAAGAGAGGCCAGTGAGATGATTTGCCAGTGAACAACATTTGGTTCCCTAGGATAGATTTAAGAGCCGGATCATCTGAACCAAAGAGCAGTGGGTATATAACTCATATTCAGGTTTTCCAGCAACTTTAGAGATATTTTGTTACCAGATTACTGGAGACCCATGGCAGTGTGGGCTTTGGGCCCTTGGGGCCGCGGAAAAGTTCTGGAGGGGAAGAGGTTCTGTTCCCATCTCTGACTTCAATACGTTTTTCTTCATGGCTCATTAAGAAAAGACACTGCAGTTTCCTCACTGCTTTCACGCCTGCTGTTCAGGCTCCTCTGCCCTCTGCCCCAGTCCTTAGTCTCCATGCCCCAGCCCTGTCCTGCCTTGTTAAATGCACTCCAGCCTACTTCTGCCCCAAGTCCCATTCCCCACCTTCATAGGCTCAGGCCCTGGAAAGCCACCAGACAGGCATCCCATTCAAGGTTGCCTTGATAGAAGTCTGTATGTACCTTGGGGCTCCTGTTTTCACTCTTTCAGGGCTTTTTACTGAACATCATTTTGTGAGGGATGCTTTCATGCCTAACATGGCTTTCTGATAAACTAGTTGGAAGGGAAAAGAAAGAGAACATAGGAAAGTGACACGACCCATCTAATAGTGTTATAGAGTGAAAAGCGTATTGCCATCTGGCCCTAACTCTGCCTTTGAACTCCAGAGTGCTGTGCAGAGGGATAAAGGAATCTGCTTATTTCTCCTCCCTTCCTTCCTTCCTTCTTTCCTGCCTTCAGTAGTTATTGGGAGTCAACTGTGTGCTTAATAGTGTGCTAGATTAAGGAATAAAAAGATGAAAACATTTATTTCCTCAATACCACCCACTACTAGCAGTGAATAGACTAGTGCAAAAGAAAGAGATATAAGCAAACCATTACTGTACGATATGACCAGTTTTCATATTATGAGGCTGTGCACACGGTGGTCCCTTGAGTAACAGAAGATGGTGGGACTCCCTGCTCCTCTCTTGCTGTTTATTATCCATGCTTGCGGTGGAGTCTTCACAGAGGACATGACATTTGATTTGAGATTTGAAGGATGGCTAGGAATTCTCTAGGGCATCAAGAGGTGAAAGGGAATTCCAGGAAGAAGGAGCAAAACGTGCAGAGACATGAAAGCCTAAAAGTGTGTGGAGGGTTTAATTATACACTGCTGATGGGAATGTAAAGTGGTGAAGCCACTATGGAGAACAGTATGGAGGTTCCTTAAAAAACTAAAAATAGAGAAATCATATGATCCTGCAATCCTACTCCTGAGCATATATCTGGAGAAAACCATAATTCAGAAAGACACATGCATCCCAATGTTCATAGCAGCACTGTTTACAATAGCCAAGACATGGAAGCAACCTAGGTGTCCATCGACAGATGAATGGATAAAGAAGATGTGGGGTGTGTGTGTGTGTGTGTGTGTGTGTGTGTGTGAGAGAGAGAGATGGAATATTACTCAGCCATAAAAAAGAATGAAATAATGCCATTTGTAGCAACATAGGTGGACCCTAGTGATTATCATACTAAGTGAAGTAAGTCAGACAGAGAAAGACAAATACCATATGATATCACTCATATGTGGAATCTAAAAAAAATGATACAACTGAAATTATTTACAAAACAGAAACAGACTCCCAGACATAGCGAACAGACCTGTGGTTGCCAAGGAGAAGGGGTGGAGAGCTAAATTTGGCCTAAGGGATTAAAGTATACACACTACTATATATAAAATAGATAAACAACAAGGACCTACTGTATATAGCACAGGGAACTATATTCAATATCTTATAATAACCTATAATGGAAAAGAATCTGATAAAGAATGTATGTATATACACAGGTGTGTGTGTGTGTATATATATATATATGTATGTATAACTGATTCACTTTGCTGTACACCTGAAACTAGCACAACATTGTAAATCAACTACAATTTTTTAAAAAGTGCATGGAGGGTGTAGGAAACCTGGGGGAGTTGTGAGCCGTGGAGCAGAGAGTAGGTGACAAAAGAGTGCATCTAGACCGGAAGACAGGGACAGATGATGGGGAGAGAATTTTCAAACCCCCATTCCCACAAAATACACACAAAGCACTTTATCACAATAGTACAGATACTTCACTGTCTGATAGCAGGGATACACATTTCTAAAGAAAAATATCTTTGGGAGTGCCTTGGTGCTGGATACCCTGTACAAGATCATGGACAGATATGGCAAACTCTTGAATGACAGATACAGCAAGTAGCAAATTGTTGTGTGTGGAGCAGCATAGTTTTTACTCTGGGGGTTTTTATTTAGTAACTAGTGTACAGCTTGTTGCTTTACTTGCAGTAATGTCACTCGTTGAATGTTTGAGGATTTGCATGGGCATTATACTGTGTGGGTGAAAGCAATGAGGCAGGAGATGGGCTTGGAGAAAATGAAGATCCCTGCATAGTTAGTGAGATGATTTGGGACCTCCCATTTGCAATTTACAGAGAATTAATGTCTCCTTTGTCTCTGGTACCCAGGTCCCCTGTTCACAATGTGTTCGGTCATTTGAATGTACAATTGGGAGAAAAAACTGAACTTGTATATCCTGGTTTTATGCTGCCTATGGGTAACAAAATAGCACTCTGATTTGGTGACCCCAGAGCTGAGGTTTACTTAATAGCCATAAAGGGCCATAAAGATTTGTTGATTTATTACCAGCCTTGAAACTCAGGGGCCAAACATTTTCAGTCAGATGTTAGGTGGGTGAAAAGTATTTTGGTCAAAACTTTACCCCTATGACACTCAGTGTCCTAAGAGGAAAATACAGTTTCAGGGGAAGAGAATGACTTTCTGAATCTAATATTCTATGGTTTAAAAATGGTTGATTTCAGAACATATGACTATTGTAATAGTGGTTATCTGTAATTATTCGCCTGCTATAACTATGTTGACACAACTTAATCATATAAAGATAATTTTCAGGAACACTCGGAGCAAAATCCTTAAAATTTTCTACTATATAAGTCATATTGGAATAATAACTATTTTTTCCATTATAATCTAGACATGATTTTTATAAGTACCAAAAGCTAATTATATCAAATATTGGACGTTTGTCATGCATTTAAAAAAAATATTTTATTTTTTGGCTGCGTCTGGTCTTAGATGTGGAGCGTGGGTTTTCTCTCTCTAGGTGTGGTGCATAGGCTCGGTAGTTGTGGCACACTAGCTTAGTTGTTCTGTGGCATGTGGGATCTTAGTTCCCTGACCAGGTACCGAACCTGAGTCTCCTGCATTGGAAGGTGGTTTCTTTACCACTGGACCACCAGGGAAGCGAGGGGTAGGGGTAGGGAGGTGAGGCTTATTTAAACAACAGTTTTCTTTGAGTTTCATGTTACATGGATTATCATTCTCACTTGACCTATTACCCAGATAGCCTTCCTCATAGAAAGACAGTAAACAGAACAGCCAAACCCAAAATGGGGCGGGGTGGGGGGGGTGATGAGGGAGAGAGAAGCCTTCATTTTTAGAGGAGACACATTTCAAGTTGATTGAACTAAAAGCCGTTGTATTCTTCCTCTCCTTTTTACTGTTTGAAAATGTTTTTGGCCTGTCATTTTGATATAACCTTTACACAAGTACTCAGAAGAAAGTTGAGATGCTTAATAATCGTGCAAATTAGGCAGAACAGACACGTCTTTGATAGGCGGATTAACTAATAGCAAAACATGTTATTAACAAGTGACCAGTGATGTGACAAATATTTTGTATAAATGGAATTAATAGTGAAACATGCAGCAGCCAGCTTTTATTTTAAAAATGAGAAAATCATAGTTAACTCAGCTTTATGAGACAAACACACATTAAAAAGATGTCGTATTGATGACTTATGCAATAGCATGCAATTTTCCCCCCAATTTTTTATATTTGGGGAGAATAGGGCAAAATGTCGAACACTGCAGTTTTACAGTAGCCTAAATGTTTCGCATTATCAATAATGTAGAATATAGGTTTTCTTTTCTTCCTTTTTTCTGCATCTTCCAGACTCTGACTGTCAATCTTGTAACATTCTGAGAAATTTAACTTACCATTGATGCACTGAAGTGATTTTTGTCCCAGGTGATTTGCAGTCTAAACAATCCGTTCATGGAATTTTTAGGGCTCAGTGGCACTCACAGGTAGAAGTCTTGTAAATGATACAAAATTCAGCAATCCAGGTCTGTGAGTTCTGGTCTTTCCCTGTGGCCTCAGAATCCCAAGTAGGTTAGATCTTGTCTTGTGGACAGACAGAAAGAAGGAAGGATGCTCTTGTATCCCAGTGCTTATTCATTGTGTGAGACTTGATCCTCTGTTGAGTGACGACATACTGAGTTTATAAAATTGCTGGCCATGCTGCCTTTTGAATCAAAAAATGTTGAATCCACAACATTGTAAATCAACTATCCTTCAATAAAATTTAAAAAAGGAAAAGAGATGGATGTTATCTCCTGCAGGAAAATAGGAACCATCAGGAAAGTTGTAACCCACTCTCTGCAGATAATGGAAGTTGTGGGTAAGAGAAACAACCCCCCTTCCCCACCTCCCCACTAGTTTCTGTGTTGCACAGAAATACAGAAGATGTCTCGAGAAGTGTTTTTTAACTTTTTTTTTTTTTTTAAGTGATGTAAGCTATCATCCTAAGGAAAACCCAGAATATTTGGCAAAAATAAGATTCCTGGGCTGGTTGTAACACAGTCTTTGGGGAGACTGTGTGTTATATACCCTCCATTTAGATACCACAATTGTTAATATTCACCAGGTTTCCTATACATCTCTATGCATGTCTGATGTAGAGGGGGTGCTTCAAAGTAAGCTGCAGGCAGGACGACACTTCACCTCTAACTGTACAGGAACATCTTAAACAAGTACCTCTAGCAACGTTTTATTGTATACATTTGAAACCAGTCCTCCAGGCAGTGGTTCCCACACTGTAACATGCATCAGAATTGCCTGGAGGTCTTGTTAAAACACAGACTCTGGCCCCACCCTTGGAATTTCGGATCCAGTAGGTCTGGGTGAGGCTAATGAATTGGTGGTTCAAACAAGCTCCAGGTGATGCTGATGTTGCTGGTCTGGGGCCCACATGTGGAGAAGAGGGTCACTTGTAGGATGTTCAGGTACAAACTGCTGTTTTTATTAGAGTCCAAAAATCCCGTTTCTCATCCAGTCTATCAAGCCCTCCTCTTTTTCTTTCCTGCCTCAAACTTCTGTAATTGAGTGAGAAGGGGGCCACGCTTTAAATGGCTGTAAGTTTTTACTCCCACTGAATGCATTCCTTCTCTTGTTGCTTACGAGGGGCAGCAGATGAGAACCAGATATCCTGGACGACAACACCAATTAAGACCAAGTACAGAGGATAATGTTCAGGTTCTTCTCCAAGGGCTTGTGTTCTAAGGGCATGAGATACAGGACCCAGATGTATCAGGAGAGATGAGTGTTATAACACTTCTTTTTCAGTTTGAGTGCTACTATGGGGATGGGGTAGCAAAGGAGGAAACTTCGAGGACAACATACGGCATCGTCACCAGGTAGCTGATACATGATGATCTCCAAAGAAATAGGAAGACTGTGTTCTGCAGTCTGCTCACGTGGGCATCTTCTGACTGACCTTACTGGACCTGAGGGGCAGGTGTGCTGGAAACGGAAATGTCAGTGTTAGAGTAAGCATCCCGAGTCAGGGACCTCTGATGGCACCCGACAGCCTCTCCCAGGGGTCTCCGGTAGGACGGGGCCCGAGGGTCAGGGTAACCTGCTCAGGTATCAGCTTCCTTCCCTTCTCTGTGTACCTTTGCTCACTCTGTACCTGCAGGCATTGCCATCGTTCTTTCAGGGCCCGGGGCTTCCTAGCAATATGTCTCCAAGGAACCAACTTTCACTTAAATGGCTGTCACATGGGTTGCTTTGGGGGTGGGCAGGAAAGACAACCAGTGCAGCTGAAACGTGAGTACCACTGGCAAACTCAAGTGAACATCCAGGAAGCATGTATATAACAACTTGGGCTTTTAATAACTTTTTGTCAAGAATACTTATCATATTAGTGATGAGTATTTTTACAGAAGAATTAGAAAATTCAGGTCACGCAAACCTAAATGTTTGTCATCTAGCTTCTAGAGGTAAAGGTGGAGTAAAATCTTGCACCAACATGCACCCCTAGTCATGACCCACAGGGTTGCATCCAGGTTCAGAGCAGCATTGTGTCCGAGAGGACATCTGTCAACAGAGAGGACATTCAAAGTAGCACAGATTCTTTCATTTCTTGGAGTATTTAAAGGTAAACTATGTGAAACATGGTCATTCACCTCTAACATATCCTTTTGTTCTCCTGTTGACACCTATCAAATACTGGGGCAGCTCCCGCAGTTTTTTAAAAAACAAATTCATGTATTTATTGGCTGCATTGGATATTCATTGCTGCACGTGGGCTACTCTTTGTTGTGGTGAGCGGGGGCTTGTCGTTGTGGTGGCTTCTCTTGTTGGGGAGCACAGGCTCTAGGCGTGCAGGATTCAGTAGTTGCAGCACGTGGTCTCAGTAGTTGTGGCTCAAGGGCTGTAGAGAACAGGCTCCGTAGTTGCGGTGCACGGGCCTAGTTGCTCCCCAGCATGTGGGATCTTCCCGGAGCAGGGATCAAACCCATGTCCCCTACATTGGCAGGTGGATTCTTAACCACTGTGCCACCAGGGAAGTCCCCACATTTTTTTTTTAAATACAACTTCTCCCCAAATAAAACTCCCACTATAAAAACCCCACCCATATCAGGATGGTATCATTTATCCTCCACTTCCTCCCTTTTTCTTCCTAAATTTAAGGGTATTAGAAGTCTTAAAGCAAATGCCTGGCCCTCTGGATCCCTCCTTGGAAGGCTTAGGAGAGAAAGAAGTCAGAAGCTGATCCCCGGCCTCCCTTAACAGGTTGGGGGTGTGGCAGATCTGAAGACATTAGTTAATAGAGACTGTGTGTCCTATTACACAGATATTTATACCACACCTTATTTTTCTTTAACAGTTTTTTTCACTTAGCAATACGTTATATACTTTGCTCTGTAATTGTGTGCACAGTACCATTACTATTGGGTTTCATAGATTCAATTAAAGAGTATAATTTATTTGCCCAGTCTGCTCTTCCTGAATATATTTAGCATTTCCATTTTTTTCTCCTATTTAAGTTACTGTGTCTGTATATTTATGTACTAACTTGCTCCTTTCTTTTGCATCATTTATGGAAGTGGAGTTACTAGGTCGGAACTGGCAATTTTCAAATCTTCTGATATATGTTGCCACCTTATCTTTCAGCAACATAATGTGGGTATGGTGATTTTGCCAGGACTTCAAAATCCCAAGAGGTCATGTTTCTATTTTAATCTTTGTCAATTGATAGGCAAATAACAAATAAATATGTAAATAGCATCTTGTAAAACATCTGGTTTCTTTTTTTGTTAATCAGATTTTAGTGAGGTAAATTTTATTTTAGGTTCCATGTGTACAACCTTGTATTTCTACTCCTGTATACACTACAGGGTGTTCACCACCAAAACTTTAGTTTCCATCTATCATCATATAGTTGCTCCCCTTTACCCGTTTTGCCCTGCCTCCCTGCCACCCCAGCACTTTTACTCTGTTCTCTGTACCTCCGTGTCTGTTTTTGTTTGGTTCTGTTTGTTTGTTAGTTTATTTATTTTAGTTTTTTATATTCTACATATGAATGAAATCATACAGCATTTCTCTTTCTCCCTCTGACTTATTTCTCTTAGCACAACCTCAGGGTCCATCCACGTTGTCACAAATAGCAAGATTTCTTTTTTTATGACTGAATAGTATTCCTGTGCATGTGTGTGTGTGTGTGGTGTGTGTGTGTAGGTGTATATCATATCTTCTTTATCCATTCATCAATTGATGGGCACTTAGATTGTTTCCATATCTTGGCTATTGTAAATAATGACACAATGAATATACGAGTGCATATATTTTTAAAATGTGTCCTTATATTTTTTGGATTCCCCCCAGAAGTGGGAGATTGCTGGATCATATGGTAGTTCTAGTCTTAATTTTTTGAGGACTCTCCATACTGTTTTCCATAGTGGCCGCACCAGTTTACATTTCCACCAACAGCATATTGAGGGTTCCCTTTTCTCCACGTCTTCACCAACACTTTATTTCTTACCTTTTTGATAATAGCCATTCTAATAGGCATGAGATGATATCTTAGTGTGGTTTTGATTTGTTTCCCTAATAATTAGTCATGTTGAACATCTTTTCATGTGCCTCTTGGCCATCTGTGTGTCTTCATTGGAAGAAATATGTATTCAGGTCCTCTGCCCATTTTTCAGTCAGGTTGTTTTGTTGTTGAGTTATGTTAATATTTTGAGTTACATTAATTAACATTTTGGATATTAACCCCTTATCAGCTATATGATTTCCAAATGTCTTCTTCCATTTGGTAGGTTTTTTTGTTCTGTTGATGGTTTCCTTTGCTGTGCAGAAGCTTTTTAATTTGAAGTAATCCCATTTATTTATTTTTGCTTTTGCTTCCTTTGCCGGAGGAGATGTATCTAGAAAGATATGGCTAAGACCTCTGTCAGAGCATACTGACTGTTTTCTTCTGGGAATTTTATGGTCTCAGGTTGTACATTCAAGTCTTTATTGTGTGTGTGTGTGTTTAGAGATCATGGCCTAGTTTCATTCTTTTGCATGTAGCTGTGCAGTTTTCCCAGCACCACTTACTGAAGAGACTATCCTTTCTCCATTGTATGTTCTTTTTTGTAAATTGTCTGTACATGCATGGGTTTATTTCTAGACTCTTAATTCTGTTCACTTGATCTAAATATCCATTTTCCTGCTACTGCCACACTGTTTTTATTACTATGGCTTTGAAATATAGTTCTAAACCAGGGAATGTGATACCCCAAGCTTTGTTCTTTTTTCACAATGTTGCTTTGGCTATTTGGAGTATTTTGTGATTCCATATAAATTTTAGTGTTTTTTGTTCTATTTCTGTAAAAAATGTTCTTTATATTTTAATAAAGATTGCATTGAATCTGTAGATTGTTTTAGGTAATGTGGATATTTTCACGATGTTGTCTTATTCAGTTTCTTTCCACAATGTCTTACAGTTTTCAGTGTACAAATCCTTCACCTCTTTGATTAAAATTTATTCCTAGGTATTTTATTCTTTTATTTTGGAATTGAAAATGGATTGTTTTCTTAGTTTCTCTTTCTGTTATCTCACTATTAGTATATAGAAATGCAACAGCTTTTGTATGCTGATTTCATACCCTGAAATTTTACTGTATTTATTATTTCTAATAGTTTTTCGATGGAGTCTTTAGGGTTGTCTGTATATAAAATTAAGTCATCTGCAAATAGCGAGAGTTTTATTGCTTCCTTTCCAATTTTATGCCTTTTATTTCTTTTTCTTGCCTAATTGCTCTAACTAGAACTTCTAATACTGTGTTGAATAAAAGGCGTGAGAGTGGGCATCCTTTTCTTGTTCCTAATTTTAGAGCGATAGCTTTCAGTTTTTCACCATTGAGTGGGAACATCTGGTTTCTTTAATTATTCATTTTTTTAAAAAACATTTCAGATTATTCTTTTTTATATTTTATTTATTTATTCACTTATTGGCTGTGTCAGGTCTTTGCTGTGTGCAGGCTTTCTCTGGTTGCAGCAAGTGGGGACCTAATCTTCATTGCAGTAAGCAGTCTTCTCATTGTGGTGGCTTCTCTTGTTGTGGAGCACAGGCTCTAGGTGCACAGGCTTCAGTAATTGTGGCATGGGGGCTCAGTAGTTGTGGCTCACAGGCTCTAGAGTGCAGGCTCAGTAGTTGTGGTGCACAGGCTTAGCTGCTCCACAGCATGTGCTATCTTCTAGGCCCAGGCATCGAATCTGTGTCCCCTGCATTGGCAGACAGATTCTTAACCACTGCACCACCAGGGAAGTCCTTTAATCATTCTTAATGTTGGCAGGTTTTCTTTGTATGTTACACAATCTTCCTTTCATTCCATAAATGGCTTTTCTATCTATAGCTTACTTTTTCATTGAAGTTTTACTCTTGATGTTTTATAAGAGTGCTTACTAGATAAAAGTTTTCCATTAATCTGGGAAATATTTTCCAGTGTGGTGTTTTCTTTGTAAAACATTGTTTTTACATTGGCTACTTAAAGAATTACAGTTTTAATTAACAAATTAAAAACCTTTTTTGCTAAATGATTCCCTTTTATCTCATGGCTGCTACAGGCTTCACTTCTTTGAGTCACAGCACATGTGGTAGCATCTCACTTATGGTGGCCCTTTTTCACAGCCTCAGAAACAAAAAGCCACTTCATATAATTCCGTACCATTGCCTGTTGACTACACATGACTCTGTTTGCAAATTCCACTTTAAGGATTGCTTTTATCATTCTTATAGCTTAAAGTTATTAGACTGCACAAGAGTTTCAGGAAGGATCCATCTGAAGGTTACATTAGATTGCCCATCAAAATTGGTGTTACTGACAAATGCTAGAGAATTTCAGAGACGACTGTGACCAGTGTCAACCTGAACAGTTGCTTCTTGTGGGAGGCAGTGACTTGAAATGGCTCTGCTGTGATTTCAGTAGGCAGAGAGGGAGAAAAAAAGACTTTGTGGGTCTTGTTCTCTTTTTGTATAAGCAAGAAAGGCCTCTTCCAACACAGAGCAAGTAAATAAAAATAAGTGGCGATGTCAGTACATGGACCAGCTGCTCACCCACAATTGAATTGCACAATAGCAAGATTCTGCTGCCTGTGTAAGCCCAGATGACCTTCTGGGCTCCTTTCCACGCACAAAGCATGCAGTGGCCTTGAGTCTTGGGTCAAACTTGGCAGTAGAATTACATGATCTCCATGCTTCTGCTTGGAGAGAATTTTGTCCTGTTCTCTATCTTTATTTCAGATTCACATGCATGGGCTCAAATAGTCACACTGTGTAACTGGAGAAGGATGTAAATGATATTCCTCGATATGTTGAATAGCTGTGCAGGAATATAAATGATATTTTTGAGGAAGTTGGGAGTGCTTTAAATATTGTGAAAATGCTGACTTTGACACATTGGGGATAATGATGTAGAAACAGTAGGCTCTTTGTAAACTGTTTAATGGCAACAGTTTTCTAAATCAAAGCAATCTACAATTCCCCATTTACAATTTCATCTCTAACTACTACAGTCTCATAAAGAGGTTTAGTACACAAAATCTTTTGCTTTTCTCGATGGTGATCAAGTACTCTGATGCTTCAAACCATTTATATTTTATCTTTTAAAACATAGAAATATTACGTGGGGGTTGGAAGGGTATGTCATTTTGGCTGAAATATGGTGTTGTTTGTTAGTTTTCACATTTTATTTTATTTTTTAAATTTGTTTTGGCTGCATCAGGTCTTAGTTGCAGCACACAGGCTCACTTGCCCTGTGGCATGTGGGATCTTGCTTCCCTGACCAGGGATCAAACCGGCATCCTCTGCATTGCAAGGCAGATTCTTTTTTTTTTTTTTAAGCTCTTTATTGGAATATAATTGCTTTACACTCTGGTACCAGCTTTTGAGGTACACCAAAGTGAATCAGCTGTATTTATACATATATCCCCATATCCCCTCCCTCCCGTGATTCCCACCCCCCCATCCCGGCCCTCTAAGGCATCACCCATCATCGAGTTGATCTCCCTTTGTTATACAGCAGCTTCCCACTAGGTATCTACTTTACGTTTGATAGTGTGTATATGTCTATGCTACTCTCTCACTTCTTCCCAGCTTCCCCTTTGTGCCCCCCGCCCCCCCCAACCCTGTGTCCTCTAGTCCATTCTCTGCATCCTTATTCTTGCCCTGTCACTGGGTTCATCAGTACTATTTTTTTTTTTTTTAAGATTCCGTGTATATGAGTTAGCATACAGTATTTGTTTTTCCCTTTCTGGCTTACTTCACTCTGTATGCCAGACCCTAGGTCTATCCACCTCATTACATATAGCTCCATTTCATTCCTTTTGATGGCTGAGTAATATTCCATTGTATATATGTGCCACATCTTCTTCATTCACCTGTTGATGGGCATTTCGGTTGCTTCCATGTCCTGGCTATTGTAAATAGTGCTGCAGTGAACATTATGGTACATATTTCTTTTTGGATTATGGTTTTCTCTGGATATATGCCCAGTAGTGGGATTACTGGATCATATGGTAGTTCTATTTTTAGTTTTTTAAGGACCCTCCAAACTGTTTTCCATAGTGGCTGTACCAGCTTACATTCCCACCAACAGTGCAGGAGAGTTCCCCTTTCTCCATACCCTCTCCAACATTTATTGTTTCTAGATTTTTGGATGATGGCCATTCTGACTGGTGTGAGGTGATACCTCATTGTGGCTTTGACTTGCATTTCTCTAATGATTAGTGATGTTGAGCATCTTTTCATGTGTTTGTAGGCCATCTGTATATCTCCTTTGGAGGGCAGATAGTTTTATCACTGGACCACCAGGGAAGTCCCCAGTATTGTTCGTAGATACAAAATTTAAGTAGCAGAAGTTTTAAGCATGTGAGATGATTTCCTTCTCTAGTGTTTAATATCCCTGATAAATATTAATACTTACATACGTGGTAAGTGTTCTTGCATAGAAATGATACAGTAATGTACACATGTCTCTGGCCTATTGAGTAATGGGTGTGCAGTGGTAAATGTCAGAAGGATTACGCTGTGCAACTCAATTTTGTTTCATTTTTCAAATACGGCAGAGTTTAATCTGTATATTAACTTCCATATTTGCTAAATTATAGACATTTACCTTTAAATGTACATTTTTCTCCATGCGTGAGCTGAAAAGAATTCTTGTAATCTAATTATATTTGATTGTAGCCAGTGCTATTTACATTTCATAATGCCTACATTTATTTCTGACCTGCTGTATCTTCATTTAATGTTTCATTTAGAATTTTCCATAACCCCCTTTGCTTGCATCAGATGAAAACATAAGTTAAAAAGCACGGAAGTATGAGAGAAAAATACCTGCTGGAAAACACTTGAATGTTTCTAAAGGGACCTGGAAAGAAGTTTCTTACTGTATGTTCTTTGGGTCATATGCAATATTTCTAGAAATAAAGCTTCTGCTGTATTCTGCTCTGAGTACATTTGAATCACACATTTCAATGTTAGTAAGTTTCCTCGGATTCCACTTTTCATTTGCAGAGAGAGATTTCTTTTATTCGGCAGAGTAATTGCCATCACCTCTGACGGTGTAAGACATGGGAAGAAAAGTAAACCCAGCTTTGTGCTCAGAAACACAATATGCCAACTTTATATCTCTGGGACTTTGCTATAAACTTTTATTTTAAATGTTCTTCTGTGTGCTCACAAAAATTTAGAGGATATGAAACACGTTACATTTTTTTTAACCCTCAAACACTGAATAACAACTCATGCATGATAGTGCCTAATAAAATGGATAATGTCCAAAGGAAGGGAGAGGGATTTTATGATTCTGATACAGATCTGAGAAAAAAATTAGGTTAAAAGGCAGAACCGTCTCTCTGTGAGGAACATCACTAATCAGTGGAAAGATAGAGAAGGTTTGCACATTTAATTTCTGGTGGCCTTGACTGTGTACGATTTACCCTGAATGTTTGGTTCATGATGTATATTTTGCCTGGAGGATTTCCATGTCAGTTTTATCTTGTTGGAATTCTTAAAAGAAAAAAAAATTCTCTAAATTGAAAAACTCTTTGGCTTTACCTGATTCTGTCTTTCTACTTTGTATATTCTCCTGGGGAAAAAGAGGACATGAACTCGAGCTTGGGGGTATGGGAGGTAAAAACTGTCAGTGGAAACCATGATATTGTCATTATTTAGACCAGTAGGAAGTGACAGGAACTGTGTAGAAATAATCATTGTCTTTGTGTGGAGTTGCAGATCAGATGAGAGACTTTCAATCATAGTGACTAATTAAATATATTTATATAGAAAGTAACGCAAACTCATTAGGAATGCAAGGATTTTTTTTCATAAACACGTTTGAGGAATCAATTTAAAACATTGGTGATGGTATGGAATTTTCAGGTGTATTTTCCTCGTTAATCATATGTGATGTTTTACTGCTTTTTTCCACTTTTCAGTATATAGTTGCATGATTGATGTGTGCATTGTAGTTGGAGCAGGGTTAATTGTCAAAAAGAAAACGGAAAGAAAATATAGAATAGGAGAATTTTCAAGGAACGTCTTAACTTCAGGGAAAGTATAAAACCATGAAATGAGAAGAGTCATATATATTTACAAATGTATGTAAAATATGTACAGATATTTGTATATGTATACAATTTTATATGTGTAAATGTTTTATTACACTTTTCATATAACTGAGAATATTTAACCTTCAATATTCAGTGTTTGGTACAATAAAAAATCAGATAAAAATTTATAATGTGATCTTGAACGTAAAATGGAGTCAGTGGCTCATTTGGACAGTAGCTAGTGGAGGGTCACTCTTCTAAATACTTATTTCTTTATTAGAGTCACAACTGTAGGTATTGTGAGAGAGCAGGAGACTTCATTACTCCTTCACTTGCCCGGTTTTATGTTTTTTTTTTTTTTTTTAATTTTTTTTGATGTGGACCAATTTTAAAGTCTTTATGGAATTTGCCACAATATTGCTTCTGTTTTGGTTTTTTGGCCCCGAGTCGTGTGGCATCCTAGCCCCACGACCAGGGATCGACCCCGCACCCCCTGTATTGGAAGGTGACGTCTCAACCACTGGACTGCCAGGGAAGTCCCTGCCCAGTTTTATGTTTTCTGATGATTCCGTGTGTCAGATGTTGGCATTCACAGCAATGATTTTGTCTTTTTGTTTGTGTTTGTTTCTGTAAAACCACATTGGACCTCTTCAGAGTAACACAGTACATCACTGCACACCAGAAAATGTATATATTGGAGCACAATAGCCATTATTCTTTAGGTTAATTGAAGCTCGGTAGAAGTTGAACTAAAATTAAGGAAATATGAGAGGGACTGTCACCACCATTAAAAGGACAGCGAAGAACAACTTAATGTTTTGGAAAATGGCCTTTGGAGTTTATGGTGTGAGTGTGGTAAAGAGATCGCACTGATGGACAATTCAAAATAATTAACTCATTTGGACCAGAAGTAGTTTCTTTGTGTGAAGAGCCAACACCCAGGCTGGCCCTATGAGCAGCAGCTGTGGTATCTCAGGAGACAATAACTTACCCATGGATCAGGGTTTGTAGGGTGTATATTCAGCCAGTCTTTTTTAGAGGATTTGTAACCCATATATGTTTGAGATATTTTGAGAAGGAGGTTACTTAAATTGTGTGGTGGGAATTCACCCAGTTGTCTTTAGCCTAAACAATTTCAGTTAAATCCAGAAAACACTTGTGTGGTCACTTTCACTGCAGCTGACACGTGTTCTCTGGGATGAAGTGAGAGTTCTCTTAAGAATATTTATGCAAAGTTTTTGTTAGAACCATCCTTATCAGTGTTGTTTTCTTCCCCCGGTATGCTTAGAGCTCTCCTAAACTCGTGACATGATGTGTTATTGGAAAGTGTGTGAGTGCTGTCAGGCATTGTTCATGTTGCAACACGTTCCTCCTTGCTAAGTCTGCTTCTATGAACCTTGACATGGTCACAGGCAGCAAAGAGAGAAGGCAACCTGGCCTCAAGGTCAGTGCTCCTAGCACTTTATAACTGCCTTCCTAATTTGTGATTTGTGTGTGGTGATTTTCACTCTGTTGAACATTCTAGAATTCAATTTAAATGTATACTGTATTGCCAAGGAGGTCACATGATGGGAGACCAAGGAAGTTGACTGAAGACTAATGAGGGTCTAACATGAGCAGAGCTAAGGATAACCTGGGAACTAAATGCAGAGGAGAAATATTAATATTTTATCTTTATTTGGAGTTCTTCAGAGTACAGAGATGATACCTCCTTGTTTGATCAAATTAAACAAGACAATGGAAAGATATATAAAGGCAAATCTGGTTATATTCCTTTCCTCCTGACTTTATCCCAGTTTTCCCACCTGATAGTAGCTCAGTGTCTATCTCGCTCGCTCTCTCTTTTTTTTTTTTTGGCCGCACGACATGGCACATGGGATCTTAGTTCCCAGACTAGGGATCGAACCCATGCCCCCTGCAGTGGAAGTGCAGCGTCTTAACCACTGGACTGCCAGGGAAGTCCCAATGTCTATCTTATACAAATATATTAAAGTAGATGTAACCCCCATATCATTGGTATTGTTTTACCAAAATAAAAATCATTCTGTATACATGAATTTGCCTTTTTCACTAAAATATATCATGGAGTGAACAAATTGTGAGTTGAAGGCATGCCATCAGGCGATCAAGTTTGGGAGTGTCTGGAATATTGTTACTTACAGTTGGGAGAGAAACAAGTTCAATGATTACAAAGGCTACTGCATACTACAGGATAGGGCAGATATACCAGATAGTAATTAATCAGTAGAGATTACCTTCTTTAGTTGTAGTCGTCACAGATACAGACATGCTAGTTGGAGCTTTAGTTAGCCTGGGATAGTCAGTATGGAGTTACCACACTGAGGAGTTCTCATCTGTCCATAAGAAAGGACCTTTAAGACAGCAATGAAATATAGTTTCTCTGTAATCAGAATTACAAACATGAAAAGTTCTGATAATTCCAAAAATTGGAGAGGATGTAAAGAAGAAGAACGCATGTGCTGCTAGCAGTAAAAAGTGGAAAATATTTTTTTCATTATCTAATAAAGTTGAAGGTTATGTGTATCCAAATCCAGCATTTTCATTCTAGAAATGTACCCGAGAACAGATGTTCTGAAGTAGTTTTGTCTCAGGACCCCTTTAGAAGTCTTCAAAATTAATGAGAACCCCAAAGAGCTTTTTGCTTCTGTAGGTTTTTGTCTATTGATCTTTACCATATTAGACATTAAATTTTAGACCATTTTAAGGTATTTATTATTACATCTAGAATAACAAAAATATACCCACTGCATGCTAACATAAACAGCGTATTTTTATGAAAAATAGCTATGTTTTGCAAAACAAAAATTTACTAAAACACATGATGTTGTTTTCATTTTTGCAGATCTTTTTAATGTTTGCCCGAATAAGAATCAACTCATATCTGCTTCTGGATTCAATCTGTTGTGCTGTAGTGTTTTGGTCCCAGTATATGAAGACTATCTAGCCCCACACTGATGTATACATAGATATTTATGGGCATTCTTTTTGATACTACATGAAACTTGCCACGTGGTAGTTATGTAAAGTTTAGTGGCAATGTGAAACAATATCGAAGAACGTTTATACTCTGTTTCTATTCTGGTAGCTTGTATTTTGATTGGGTGTTTATCCACAATAATCTCGTGATATCATGTAACAGTCAATTAGAAAATATTGATTGACCAAGGCCTTCCAAATGTGGACCCATTTCATAATGCTGTAGAAAAATCGCATTCATCAATATTACCATTGATTTCATCTGAGTGGTCTTTAGGAGGCCGTAACTTCACAGTAGCAGATGAAAGTTTTCAACAATTCTAATTTTCAAATGAAAGCACAAATTTTTGTTATTGGCAATGAGTACTGTCAGTTGTTTTGTTTGGTTTTGTTTGAAATGATAATCTCAGTGTTTATTTTTGAGGAAATTTCTGCTAAATACTCAGGTTTGAATAATAGTTTTTTCAGTCTTTCTTCCAAGTGTAAACGTGTTTCATGAAAAAAAAAAAGCTAGTTTAGCTTATAACTCAGTTACACAAAGGCTTTTCTACTTTAGTATGCAAGAGAGGGGCTTTATGCATAAGTTTTTGTTATTTAAAAAGCATGTACTTAAGAGTGGAGACCTAATAAAATTAATGTTTTTTACGGCTTCATCAAAGTCCTGAGGATGACATTTTTTTTTTTTCTGCTGCAAGCATGTGGCAGTAAAAGGTGCAGTAGAGTTTGGTGCTGATATATCAATTTTGCCCACAGTTAACTCACCATTGGTTTTGCACCATCAGTTCAATGTCAATGCAGTGAAAATTAAAAATCGCACTTTAGTAATATTAGTAAAATAGATTTTTCTTCCTGGTGCTGTGGATGTTGGGAAGTCGCATGGTCCTGTGGATCACATTTTGAGAACAAGTATTTTAAACAAACTTGCACGTGTTCACCACATTATAGGCACAACTATATTTGCAGTTTGTGTGTAATACAAAAATACTTGGAAAAACTCCAGCGCCCATGAACTTGAGGATGGAGAAACACATTGTAGTGCACAGGCATACCTCACTTTACTGCACTCCGCTTCATTGTGCCTCACGTATAATGCATTTTTTTTTTTTAATTGAAGGTTTGTGGCAATCCTGCATCAAGTAAGTCTATCGGCGCCATTTTTCCAACAACATATATGCTCCCTTTGTGCTTGTGTGTCGCATGTTTGGTAATTCTCATAAGATTTCAAACTTTTTCATTATTATTGTATTTGTTATGGTGATCTGTGAGTAGTGATCTTTGATATTACTATTGTAATTGTTTGGGGGACCCTCAAATCACACCCAAATGAGAGGCCAAACTTAATTGATAAATGTTGTGTGTGTTCTAACCGCTCCACTGACTGGCTTTCCCCCTCCCCTCCTCTCCTCTGGCTTTTCTCTTCTGGGAGATGGAGAAATATTCAAATTAGACCAATTAATAACTCTTCAATGGCCTGTAAGTGTTCAGATGAAAGGAAGAGTCCCATGTCTCTCACTTTAAATCAAAAGCTACAAATGATTAAGCTTAGTAAGGAAGGCAAAATATACTGAAAGCTAAGCTTCTTGTACCAGTTAGCCAAGTTGTAAATGCAAAGGAAAAGTTCTGTAGGAAATTAAAAGTGCTCCTCCAGTGAACACATAAGTGATAAGAAAGCAGAACTGCCTTATTGCTGATATGGAGAAAGTGAGTGTTCTGAGTCGAAGATCAAACAGCCACAACATTCCCTTAGGCCAAAGTCTAATCCAGAGCTAAGGCCCTACCTCTCTTCAATTCTGTGAAGGCTGAGAGAGACTAGGAAGCTGCAGAAGAAGAGTTTGAAGGTCGCAGCAGTTGGTTCATGAGGTTTAAGGAAAGAAGTCATATTCGTAACATAAAAGTGCGTGGTAAAGCAGCAAGTGCTGGTGTAGAAGCTGCAGCAAGTTATCCAGAAATATTGAGCTAAGATAATTAATGAAGATGATACACTAAAAGACAGATTTTTCAATGTAGACCAAACAGCCTTCTATTGGAGGAAGATGCCATCTAGGACTTTTATAGCTAGAGAGGAGAAGTCAATGCCTGGCTTCAAAGGACAGTCTGAGTCTCTTATTAGGATATAATGTATTTGGTGACTTTAAGTTGAAGCCAATGCTCATTTACCTTTTTTTCTTTTTGGAAGTTAACATATCTTTATCAAACTTTCAGTATTTATTCACATCATTCTCCCTATTACTTTGTATGGAGAAATTAATACAATTGTAAATGAATTCTGTAATAAATGAAAAGTTCTATAATTCTACCCACATGCCTAACTGTAAAAAGGCTTTCCTTTATTATATCTTGAATCACCAGCTCTCTATCTTTGCTTTAAAAATAGAAAAGAAATGTCTTTGATTCTGGGGAGTGATTGAACAGAGTGTTGGTGGTGACAAGGAGTAAGAGATGAGCTAGTCCTCCTGCCTGGGCGTAAGTTAGTGAAGCTGCCACTGCAGTTCCAGCAGGAATGCCAAAATCCTTTGCTGCCTCTGGTGTGAGCCCATTTCCAAGAGAAGCTCCAGGAGGCAGCACTTGGTTTCCTATTTTGCTATAATTATCTGCAACCATGTCTTCCAAACCAACCATCTTCCAGAAACTGTCGTCCCAGCCTTTCTCTGCAGAGTATGTCCATTTGCACACCAGGTTGCAGAGAAACCATGCTGTGACACCTGTTGCCTTCCACTGTAAGAAGTCTGAGATCTCAAAGAAATGTCCTGCTTAATCCTGGCAAATCCCTCTGAAGTTCTCTTTTAGCTGCAGAAGCTTCAGGGCCTGCATTTCCATGGACCTCACACCCCTGACGTACTGTGGGACACTCTGCTTGCTTTCCTTGACCATGTGGACCTGATTGACGGACCGGTGGTCCAGCCGCATGATGATGCTTTGATGGGGAATCCGCTTCATGATTTACTGGTAAAGGACGAAACTGCTCATCCCAAACAATCGGAGAACACGTGGCATCAAACCCAAGCCCTTGAATTTGGTTTAAGTCAATTCCTTGTACAACTTTCTTTGTGATGATGCAGCATTCAGCCCAGATGTCCTTGAAAGACTGCTTGTTGGTGGTTGAACTGAGGCTCCCACTGGTTGATTGGCTGGTCTGCAAAAGCCAAGAGGGTGCCCCTCTGGTCCACCAGAGCCATGTGGACACTGCCTGTCCCCATGTCTGCACCCACATAGTAGCTCCTGGGTTCCTGATTTTCACCGGGCATTGCCGTTCCTCCACTTGTCCAATCTGAAATTACATTGTAACTAAGGGGGCTCTGCAGCTTACCTTGCAGAGCCTCAGCTCGTGGCCCCACCCCACCTCCTGTGTGGCCCTGCCTCTGCCCCCGCCAGCTGGGGCCCCTCTCATTTACCATTCTGAAAATCCTAGGGCCTTTCAGAATGATCTACTCTGCTTGTGCTCTATAAGTGGAACAACAAAGCCTAGATGACAGCATACCTCTTTACAACATGGTTTATCCAGTATTTTAAGCCCATGGTGGAGACCTACTCTGCAGAAAAGAAGATTTCTTGCAGAATATTACTGCTTATTGACAAAGCACGGGTCAGAGCTGTGATGGAGATTAATGTTGTTTTCATGCCTGCTAACACAACATCCCTTTCCAGCCCATGGATCAAGGAGAAATTTTGACTTTCAAGTCTTCTTGAAGAAATGTATTTTGTAAAACTGTCACTGCCAGAGATAGTGATTCCTCTGATGAATCTGGGCAAAATAAAGTAAAAATTATCTGGAAAGTATTCAGCATTTTAGATGCCATTAAGAACATTTGTGATTCTTGGGAAGAGGTCAGAATATCAACATTAACAGGAGTTTGGAAGAAGGTGATTCCAACCCTCATGAATAACTTTGAGGGGTTCAGGACTTCAGTGAGGAAGTAACTACGGGTAAAATGCTGTCAAACAACATTGCATGCTACAGAGAAACCATTCATCAAATGAAGAGTCAATTAATGTGCAGACTTCATTGTTGTCCTACTTGAAGAAATTGCTACAGCCTCCCCAAACTTCTGCAACCACCACCTTGATCAGCCAGCAGCCATCAACATCAAGGGAGAACCCTCCACCAGCAAAAGAAAAGATTATGACTTACTGAAGGTTTAGGTGAATGTTTGCCTTTTTTAGTAGCTATAAAGTATTTTAAAGTAAGGTAATTACATTTTTTTAGACGTCATGCTATTACACACTTAAAGGAGTACGAGATAATGCAAGCATAACTTTTATATGTACTTGGAAACCAAAAAACTTGTGTGACCCACTTGGTTGCAGTGCTTGCTTACTGATGGTGATCTGGGACTGAACCCCCCATATCTCGAGGGTGTGCCTGTAGTCACATAATGGGGTTCTATTTTAAGAACATAATGTTAGATGGAAAGAGAAAAATGAAAAAATTACAGCAGACACTACATATGCCTCTTACTAAAATATGATCTCCATGCAATCGAATGTCTTTGTCTATTTAATTCATGTTTGGATCTTAAAATTCCTAGCAAATAATAGGCATTCAGTAAGTATTTTTTAAAATGAATATTTTCTGTTAATAAAATTCAAGAGCGTGCAAAACTCAACAATATAACATTTAGAGAACACTGATGGAATAACAAACTCCTTCCCCACTTGTGATTTCAAAACTTATTTCTAGCTTTAAATTGGACCCCCAAACTGAGTTTATATTTTCCAAAAAACTATTTTTGGCATAATTACTTAGAAACAGGAAAATGTCCTATCCTCCATCTTCATTCTAAGTCTTTAGGGAAGTGAGCTGTATAGTTCACTTAATAAGCCAGTGTATGGAATTACGTTTAGAAAATTATGTAAGAACATGCTGTCTTCTGTTTCTGAGTTTTTGATTTTCAATCTGTATACTGTCTTGCGTGACCATCAAGTGCCTGCAGATTGCTGCATTGGTTGTAGTTTTTTTTTGCTTTTAGCCCAATTCCCAATATTCATTAAGTAGATAATGTTTAGATTTCATTTAATGGGAATTGAAGGATTTTGAAAATTAATCTAAAAAGTTCTTTCAAATGGAAGCTTATGTCATGAGATATTGTATTATTCTGGGGAGGATATTTCTTTCTGCTGATTTTAAAACAGCTCTGTGTGTGTGTGTGTAATTAAACTTTATAAGCAGCCAAGTTGAAAACACTAACATAAATGTATGTAAGCTTTTGATGGCTGAAAATTAGCTGCAGGAATCCACAACTGTGCAAGTATTTTTAACAAAGACCCCAATTCCAAAGCTTTGACACTCTTTTTTTCCCAAAGGATTCTTGAAAATCCTTTTTATTTTTCTCTCTTGCCCACCAAGTCCCCACATGGTTAATGCAGCCTTTAAATAGTTTACACACTTTTAAAAGTTATAAGTGATCTTATAGAAGCTTTTCTAAAATACTCCTGATAGTGATATTTAAAGCATTGGAACTCATAGTAGTAAATATACCTATACAGGTCGATTGCATTTTATAAGGGCAGACAGGCTGACATATGCCAGTGCGAATATTTTAAAGTCTCATATTATGGAAGGTGGCACCATCAGGATAGCATCTTCCTTGATACATTGTAGTCAGGGCCATCCTACCTGTGGTGCTTTGGAAGATTATAGAACCAAACAACTCATCTTCTGTACATAAAGACTGAGAATTGTTCTCCTCCAGGAAAGAAAAAGTTCATGGCACTAAGTAAGTATCACCTACAAAAGAAAAAATTTACAAATCTCGTTGCCCCAGGGAACGTTCATTAGGCCGTGGCCTAATATGAGCAGTGGGATTATACATGATAAGACTTTAATTTTATTTTAAAAATTATGGATAATATACTCAAAAATGCAAGTTGACGTATGCAAGTACCATTTTCCCCCTTTTAAGATTAACAAAGCCTTAAAAGTTTGATAAAATCGGGTGCTGGTATTGGCATGGCATGAATATGGGAAACGGGGCTGTTGTGTACACTGGGGAACTGGGACTGAAAGTCGTGCTCGTAATTTATTACCAATTATCAAAATTCCTTAAAAGTTATTATATTCCATTTTTTGAAATTTTTCTAAGAAACAGAAGATACAAAAATGGAAAAAAAAAAACAAGGTAACAGTAGTGCAAATACACAAAACTATTTTACATAAGGACACAAAATTTTTTTAGTTTTTGCAAATATTAGCAATAACCTAAATATCCAATGTTAGGGAGTTGGAAAATACATAAATATAGAGGATAGTGTATAACTATTAAAATAAGGGGGTAGTTTTATAGTTGATACAGTAGAGTGTTCTTACAATTTAAAATGAAACAGGTTCAATTTTTGATTGAAAATTATATATACCTGTACATTGAAACAAAACAGGAAAGATATACATGTAAGTAAAACCTGTTATTCTGATGGAGGCATGTCCAATAATTGTGCTTTGATTTTATTATTCTAGTCTCTTTATATGCTTTTCATAATAGTTACTTGGTTTATATATCATTTTTTCCAATATATTGAGAATAATTGCCAATTATAACTGTATATATTTCAAGTCTACAATGTGATAATTTGATATAAATGTATAAATTGTGGAATGATTACCAAAATCAAGATGATCAAGACATCTGTCACCTCACATAGTGAACTCTTTTGTGTATATGTGTGGTGAGAACACTTAAGATCTACTCTTCATCAACTTTCAATCATATAATACCATATTTTTCACTTATAGCTGCCATTCCATAAATTATATCCTCAAAAATTATTTTTCTTATAGATGAAAGTTGGTATACTTTGACTTCTATCACCCCATCTCCTCCTCATCCCAGCCCCTGACAACCACCACTCTATTCTCTGTTTTTGTGAAATTGGCTTTTTAAAAAATATTCTACGTGTAAGTGTTAACATACATTATATGTCCTTCTCTTTCTGGCTTATTTCACTTAGAATAATGCTCTGCAGTTTCATCCATGTTGTTGCAAATGCCAGGATTTCCTTATTTTTAATGGGTGAATCATTAAGCAAGTGTGTGTGTGTGTTTATCATATTTTCTTTATCCATTCATCCCTTGAAGGAAATTTAGTTTATTTCCATATCTTAGCTATTGTGAATAATGCTGCATTGAACATGGGATTGTGGATATCTCTTTGAGATACTGATTTCATTTTCTTTGGATATATACCCAGAAGTGGAGTTGCTGGATCATATGGTAGTTCTATTTTTAACTTTTTGAGGAACCATTATACTGTTTTCCATAGTGGCTGCACCAATTTACATTTCCAGTAACACTGAACAAGGGTTCTCTTTTCTCTGCATCCTTGTCAACACTTATTATCTCAAATCTTTTTCATGATAGCCATCCTAACAGATGTGAGGTGATACCTCACTGTGGTTTTGCTAATCTTTTAAAATTTATTAAAACTTGTTTTGTCGCTTAAAATATTTATCTTGGAAAATATTCTGCATGTGCTTGGGAAGAATGTGTATGCTGCTGTAGGGTAGAATGTTCTGTATATGTCTGTTAGGTACATTTGGATGAAAGTGTAGTTCAGGTTCATTATTTCCTTATTGATTTTCTGTCTGGATGATCTATCCCTTGTTGAAAGTGGGGTATTGAAATCCCCTATTGTTATTGCATTGCTGTCTATTTCTACCTTCAGATCTGTTAATAATAGTTTAATATGTTTAGTGCTCTGATATTGGGTGCATATATATTGTATATATATGTATAATATATATGTTACAATTGTTATGTTCTCTTGATAAATTGACCCCTTTATAATTATATAATGACCTTCTTTTTCTCGTATTACTATTTACTCCTGCTAAATTTGCTACTAGCCTTATCAGGGTTCCCTTGAATGTGATCAGTCTTTTTCTCTTGCTTGCTTTTGAAATTCTGTTTTTGTCTTTGACTTTTGAGAGTTTGATTATAATGTGTTTCTGTGAAGATCCCCTTGGGTTAATCTATTTGGAAATCTTTGAGCCTCATGTGCCTGTATGGCCATATATTTCTACAGATTTGGGAAGCCTCAACCATTATTCCTTAAAATAAGTTTTCATTCCCTTTCTCTCTCTTCTTCCTCTTCTGGGACTCCCATAATGCTAATATTGTTTTCGTTGATGGTATGCCATAATTCACGTCAGTTTTCCTAATTCTTTTTCATTCTTATTTCTTTTTTCTTCTCTGCTACATAATGTTGAGAGATCTGTATTCAGGTTCTCAGATTGTCTTTTTTCTCCTTGATTGAGCCTGCTGTGGAAGCTCTCTGTTGCATTTTTTATTTCATTCATTATATGCTTCAGTACTATAATTTCTGTTTGGTTATTTTTTTTATCATATCTGTCTCTTTGTTGAACTTGTCATTTTGTTCACATATTGTTTTCCTGAATTCTTCTAATTGTCAGTCTGTGTTCTCTTGAATCTCTGAGCTTCTTTAAAATAATTATTTTGGATTCTTTTTCAGGTAGCTCAACTCAAAGGTTTCCTTGGTTTTTTTTTTGAGGTCAGTTACTGGAAAATTATTGTTTTTCTTTGGTAGTATCTTTTGTGTGTGGGGGGGGGTTTGTTTGTTTGTTTTTTCATGCTTCTCATGGCTTTGCATTGGTGCCTATGCATTGGAGGGAGCAGTTACCTCTTCAAGCCTTTTTTGGATTGGCTTTTGTGGGAAAAGTCTTTTCCTACTTTTCCTTGCCTTTGGATGCAAAGGCATTGTCTGGGTAGGGTTTAGTGCTTTTGTGTCTAGGAGGGCACAGAGGCATAGTTTCTGAGTATCTCCATCAGCTGAGATCACCTTTTGCTAAGACTATTGGCGTTTTCTGTGGCTAAGACTGCAGAAGGACAGTGGCAGCTAGGGTTATTGTCATCTTCAGAGGTGAAGTTTCCTGGGGTTCTTTTATTTTCCTTTTTTATTTTGGGAACAACATTTTACTTGAGGTTATCTCTCTTGTTACCAGGTCTGGTGTGCTGGCTCTCAGTATGGCAGCAGAGAGCTGGGATCCTAGGATCAGGTGCTTTTAAAGCTACCACAGCACTTGGGTCCTGGGACGATAGGTGCACTTTTTATGGTGGTGGTGTTGGTGTCTGAGGTGCAGGCCTGTGCATATTTCTTGTGGAACTAGGATCGCCTGTGTCTCTGGGGCTCAGGGTAGTGACTTGGGCCGTGTGTGTGTGTGTGTTGGGGAGACTAGTAGCAGCACAGGCCCTGGGATGACAGGGTACAGCAGTGGCTTTGTTTCAGGGCCAGGTATACGGGTAGTAGTAGACTCGGGGAATGGTGGGTCAGAGACCCAACTCTGGCCCCCAGGGGGTAGTTGGAGATAGCAGCTTGGCTCTGGTGATTGCAGATCAATGCCATGACTTAAAACCCTAGGGGTGCAGGCACAGAGCTACCTCAGCATAGCCTAGTGATGGCAGGACAAAGCCATGACTTAGAACCCAGAGGTGGGGTGCAGAGCTACATTAGTGCCCCACCCCCCATCTGTGCAATGACAGGTCAAAGCCACACCTTTGAACCCTTGGATTGGGGCACAGAGCTGCAGCAGCATGGCCCAAGGGTGGTAGGTCAAAGCCATGATTTCGGATTCGCAGTGGGCAGTCACAGAACAGAAGCAGGGCCCTGGTGATGGTCCATTAAGGCCTCATGTCAGGACCCAGAGGTGAGGACAGAGCAGCAGAATGGTCCCAGGGATGGTGAGTCAAAGCAGTCAGTGACGTAGGACCTGGGGTCTGCAACCGTGACCCTAAATGGACAGGCATCAGCAGTGCAGCCCTGGTTATGGGGAGTCAAAGCCTGACTTGTGTCCCAGAGGGTGGGTATAGAGCAGCAGCAGCTCTGGTCTCGGGAGGAGACACATCGGTGTGGACACCAGGTGGCGCTGTCAGCTGGGTTCAGTGCTGGTCAAGACTGGGGGGTCCTTGGTAGCAGAGGCTGCAAATGTTCGTGACCTCCTTTTCCCTGTGGGGTGAAATCCCTCCGAGTGGAACCCTCCTGTTGCCAAGATACTCTGGACTCAGGCATGCTTCCTGGATTTTTCTGTGCCTCCTACATTTTTCTCTGCAGTGATCCTGATTTTTGAGCTCTGAAAGGTTTCTGCTGCTTTTTGTTGTAGTCCAGAGCTTTCCCAGAGGTATTTTTATTGATTTGTAGTTGGTTATTTATTGTTTTGTTGTTTTAGTGAGAGAGATGAGTATTGGGATCCTCTAGCCCTCCATCTTGCTAACGTCACCTTCTTAATAATTGTAAAAGTAAAAAACTACCGACGTCAGAGATTATAAGTAAAATTCTGTTGTCTTGTGAAAACCAAGAAATCGTCTCCATTGTTTTTCTTAACTGCACTATAATTACATTGATTCAAATGTTGCTGGAAATAAATGATTCCCTAGTAAGGATCTTAGAAGACATTTTTTATTCTATAAAGATTTTCTCAATGATGATAGTTCTTAACAACACTTGATGAATATCATTTTGCAGGATATTGGGCTCATTGTAGCAAAATAGATCAACAAAAGTAGTCTTTGCAACTCTGACCCTAAATGCATAAGTCATTGGGGAAAAGTTGGATAAAATTCTACTGCATTAAGAAAAATTTCATGGCAAAACCTTGATGAGGAAATTCAAAAGATAATTTGGGAAAATAATTTTTGGAACTCCTACCAGCATCAAAGTGATAATTTCTTTAAAATGAAGCATTCCTAGAAATCAATAGGAGAAGGACCAATAACTTATTAGAAAAGTAGACAAAGAATATGAGCCAATGATTCACAGAATAGGAAGCACAAATGGCTCTTAAAGATAGACAATATATAAAAGAATTATAAAATGAAACACACCAAATCACCAATTTTTCACTTATCAAATTGGCAAAAAAAAACAGTATTAATAACACTGTTTTCATGTCTATGGATAAAATCAACCATTGCCTTTGGTATTGTAACTTTACACAGTCTCTATGTGCACAAAATTGAGAGTCCTTATCTAAATTATAAATATACCCTCTTACCCAGACCTTCTACATCCTGGAAATGTTAAATGTCTTGCTTGCCAGCAAATGATGGACCTAAGAATTTAATCATCACTGCATTACTGGTAAGGAGCAAAGACTACAGGCATCCTAATATCCGAACATAGGGTTCTGATTAAATATACAGCAGTGTACTAGGCATTATTACTCTAAAAATGATCAAGATCCCTCTATATGTATTTATATCGAAAAATCTCTAAAATATATATTGGAAATGGGAGGGTTCACGACAGTGTATAATGATTGTGTAGAATACGGGAAAAATTACACGCATCTGTACATCCACAGTCACATACATAAATTTTTTATATAGAATGCATATACATATACACAAATATATGTGGCATGTGTTTAAATACAATCATATGAAAGCATATGTGCTTTCATTTAATAAAATGTATCTAGAAATGTGTACAGGAAACTGAATATACTTTTTGTCTCCAGAGAAGGGTATCGAATGCCTGAAAATATGCTTGGGAGGGTAACTTTGCTCTCTATTCTCTTTACAAAGTTTGGGATTTGGATAATGTAAATACATTACTTAACCAGAAAATAAATGAAATAGGTCTTTAAAATATTGTAGAAATAAAATATTCATATGACTCCCCACAGTTTGTTTCAGGGTATGTTCAATAATTACTGGCAAAGTTGTTGAATACAGGAAAATTTATCAGAATCACAGAGCGTGATGATTTTTTCTTTTGTTTTAAAGTCTGAATCGGTTATCAAATAGAATAAGTGGGTCATGTCTTTCTGTGCTGATATGTTTTTTTCTTTTTTCTTTCTCCTGTCTTAATTTTTTCTTCTGATATATTAGGCAAAGCAGGGGCAATGCTCAGCTATGTGAGTGACAGCTTGTCGCTGGAATAGTTCATTGTGGGAATTTTTATGAGTTTGACATCTTTGTTAATAAGCACTTAAAATTAACATCTTACAAGATGTTAACAGAGAGATGTAGTGAACTCCACTGCAACTTGAGCTATTTCATATGCATGTGTTTTTAAGGTAGCAGAGGATTTTCTTTCTGTTATGCAAAATTTATTTTATTTTGCTTAGTCTCTTCAGTAACTCCCATCATTGGCCTGGTCACTTTTTATGCTGCCAGTTTGCTTTCACTGAGGTGAAGGAGAGGTTCACTTGAGACAATAGAGGCAATTCTTTAACTTAGATTCTAAAATGCTGGTTTTGTTTTCTTGGTTCACTTATAATTTCCTCCCAGTTATTCTTTACTGCATAACAAACTACCTTGAAGCTTAGTGGCTTAAAATCACTTTATGAAGCTCATGATTTCCTGGGTAAGGATGTTAGGAAGGGCTGGCCTGTGTAGTTTGGTTTGGATCCAGAGCTGGGGCTGGAAGATTCATTTCTAAGATGGTTTCCTCACTCAAACGTGTGGCATCTCAGTTCTCTGTGGCCTCTCTCCCCACACGGCGTGTTGTCCTAGGGTCTTTCTCTGTGGCTTGGGTTCGCACAGTATGGTGGTATCAGGGGAGTTGCTCTTCTTCTATGGCAGCTGGTTTCCAAGAGACAGACGTGAGAGCTGTCTGTCTCTTCAGGGCTGGACCAGAAAGTGTCACTGAATCACTTCTGCCAAATTCCCTTAGCCAGTGAAGTCACAGGGTCTGATCAGATTCAAGGGGAGGGAACATGGAGCCAAGCTCTGGATAGGTGCACGTCATAGAATTGGAGGTGAACTCCTTACTTTTGAAGAACTTGGATAATATCATGAAGATCTATTGGGCACTTATTGAATGGCATCATTCAGCTCAAATCCCAAAGTGTGCCTTCCTTCCTCCTTAGCAATTAACCTGAGCTTCTGGGCTTAGTCAAAGCAACTTAACTTTATCCTGTTAGGAAGTACCTGCCCAGATGGAAACTCTGCACATGGAGTCAGTCTCTGTTCTTTTCATCCCAGCAGCCTGTAACCTGACCCTCAGTCCCAAAGCTGTGCTGCTTCTTTCCTGATAAAAAGCCTTTTACAAATAGCTTTCTTGGTCTTCCATCTTGATATGTCAAGCAGATTGAAGTAGCCCCTGAAAACCTTGTAATGCAGTGTCCCCATCAACAGGACTAGGAGGCCTCTTTCCAATTCCTTAGCAATCTTGTTATTTAACCAATGTGCCGGTATGCTTTGTATCTTATTTGTGTCTGTTTCCCCAGCACCACGCAGCTCTAAGAATACGGTCAGTGCTGGCTATGTTAGCTATGGAAATGAATGGTGAGAAACAATTATTCTTTCTTTAAACTCCTATGATCCTAACCCACCTTTTTTGTCCCTTTCCCTTTTACTACAGACTATGTCTATTTTGGCTATGTTTCTATCTTATCTAGTTCATCCAAAGTCTCCTAATTGATTTCCTTGGTACCACTTTTGCCTCCCTTCTGTTCTTCTCATTGCATCCGAAGTGAGCATCCTGATATGAAAATCTAACGATGTGATCTCCCTGCTTGAATTTCTGTAATGACTCTGTTGCCGCCAAAGTAAAGTCAGATAACGTACAAGCCTCTGAATGATCAACACCTGCTTTCCTGGGGCTTCATCATGACCGAGTTCCCCTTCTTACCTGATGCTCCAAACACAGGGACTCATTTTGGCCTCTAGTATGCTCTGCTTATTCTTAACTGCAAGCCTTTCCCCATGATGATGTTCTGCCTGCATCCCTCTCCCCTTCCCTCTTCACCTGTGCCCCCTCTGCAATTTCTTAAGACCTAGATTTGAGGACAGTTCTTCAAAAGGCCTTCCCTGACCCACCAAAGTTGAGTTCATTCCACTTCTTTGTGCTCCTATTTTGCCCTCCTGTTTTCCCCACGGGAGATATCATTCCATGCTGCTTTGCTCACTTGCTGATCTATATCTTCTCTTAGTCTGGGAGCTTGCAGGGATAGAGACTGAGCTTTTTCAGTGTTCCTGCCAATGCCTAGAATGGTGCCTGGTGCATCTTGGGTCCCCCATAAAGATCAGTTGTGTGAATAAGTACATCTGATGGCAGATATGCTTTGGCTGTGGATCTTCGAGGAAAGCAATTTATCTGATTATCTTGACAATGTGATTTTTACTGACCAGAAGCGAGCTAGCTAAGCTGTTCTTTTTCCCCTCCCCTCGCCTCTCCCCTCTGCTTCCCTTTGTTCTTTTTCCCTCCTTCTCTCTCTCCTCTTCCTTCCCTTCCCCCTCCCCCTTCCCTTCCCTTTCCTCCCTCCCTTCTTTCCTTCCATCCATGTTTTAATCCAGACAATTGAAATTTCCATACAACTGACTTCCAGATGAATGGGATGTTACTGTAATTTATAACAACACCTTTTTATATTTATATCACATTTGAGCACTGGGAAATTTTTCTCTGGAACCCCGACTTTTGCTTGCTATCCAGATATTTTAGAACATTTTTTTTTTCTGTTCTGTACCTGCTATATCATGTATTTAAATCAGAATTCAGTATCCATCTATTCTTCAAGAAGTGTTTTAACCCTGAATCTTTCCATTTTGACTGTCATTTTCCTGTGAAACGTTCTTAAGTTTGTGATACACACAATTACCTTCAGCGACACTCTTTCTTGCTTTCCTTTTTATACAAAAACATTCAGGAGCTGGCGCTGCATCTCTCTTTTGGTATTTCTGTGGTGCTCATATCTTCTTAAGCCTTTATTGGGTTAAGTGGAAAATGCATTTTTCTATCAATCAGTTAAAAACGAACATATTTTAAATTATGATTTCTTATAAGGTATAAGACAGTTGGAAAATGGACTTAGGAATTATAAGTCTTTTTAAGAAGAAACTGTTTCTTTTTGAATGTACATATTTTTCTTTGGTTTTACATTCTTGCTTTCACACTTAGCAAAAGTCTGAACACGTCTGGGACCCTATTGTGTGTGTATGTTTGTTTTTCCTTCTTCTTCTTGCACTTGGGCTATCAGTGCTCTTAAAACAGGAAGTCTTTACACTAGTACCAACTTACCTATTTCCACATTTTTGCCAAATCATGAAATGAGGAGAAGACTTCGTTACCCCTTTAGAATACACACCGCATTGCATATGTCTTTATTTGTGGAAATTTACAGCATTACTGAAGTCCTTGTAGGTCGTGTGGCAATCATCTGTAAACTTTATTCTTTGATGTGAGATGTTCTAGTGAATTGGATATCCTGATTAATGAAGTTACCATTTATACCATACGTGGATTATCAAGTTAAAAAAATACAGGACAATATCGCTAGGTCTCTCCTTTCTTTAAACTCCTGCGTTATGACCCTTGTATTTTCTGGTCCCTCAGCATTGAGTTCAGTAGCTTATTCAAAGTATGGCCTACATTACATTCATTAAGTGGATGTGTTTCTGATGATCTTCTATGATGATTCAGAGAGTAGTATGGGTTCTAAAACCATGAATACCAATTATCATTATACCATAAAAGCTTGGAAGTGAGGGTTAATGGAGAGTTTCTGTACATTAGCTGACTCTGATCACTTTCCTTTTTTTTTTTTTTTTCCTGAATTAGTTGAAATTATTCTGGTTTGTATGCAAACTCAAATAATACTGCACTAGAATCCGATTTGTTCTAGGGTTTTTTTTTTTTTTTTCTTCTTTTTTCATGTCCCTGCGCCATTCCCGGATTCTTGCCCTGTCCTTGAAGGCCCTTTCTGCAGCCCATTTTTCAACTCTGGGTCAGTGGCTATGCTTATCTCATCAGGTCCCTACATCAGCGTTGTCTGCTGTTTCCTCTGATACATAAATGTAACATGTTGAATTTCTATAATTCACACCAGAAGCTTTCTCTTCTGTAGGGAGTGTTTTAATTAGAGGATCTCTGTACCCTAAATTTTGTTGAATGTGATTTCCTTTAAAGCAGCTTTTGTGCACTTCATTAAATCAGTGTTAGAGAAGATGTGGTATCTGATCTTGGGCTTTGCTGAACTGCTGATTGGCTTGATGTGCTCCTCGGCATTTTCTCTGGAATGCTGAGTGTGTTGGAGGATTCTACAATCTGTCTTGTTTAGTGCACTGTCTATAGGTTACCAGTCATTACTCGGAAAGGAAATTGTCTTCTCTGTTCCATGTATCTGAATCTTAACTGCAGCTTTGTTCGAAGTCAAATATGTGCATTTCTGAATTCAATCTATTAATTTCTGCTCTCTGAGTACATACTTCAGGAGTATGGAAGACACTGTGGGTATGCTGGTAGGTATAAACTGTGGCTATATTCGTATGAATATATATTGCAAGAACCGATATGAAATTGACAATATAATTTTTAAAAACTCCAACTAGAGCTGACAGTAGTTTAAAACTCCTACTGTGTTTTCTGGTTGGTCTCTCCAGTTGGGAGACTTGTGATTAGGATACCATTGCAGAATACTGTTGCTTCAGACAGCTTTATTTTTCTGCAGGTTGCTTTAAAAATATTTTAAAAATATATACTCTCAAACATCAAAAGCACATTTGGACTCATTGTTTTTCAAAAAGAAAATAAATTTAATGGATGCCAGAATATCTGAAAATTAGCATGTTTGCCAGGATTGTGAAAATGGTATGTGGATAGTGGAAGAGTTTCAGAGTAGTTGCAAATACTAAACAAGGTTCAATCCCCTACATGATAAAATGGAATGTCTGGGCTCTGAGAGTCTCCCTCACTTCCTTTTCTTTGTTTTAATTATTTTTAATTCTTTTATATTGATGTGTCATTGATTTTACCATGTTGTGTTAGTTTCAGGTATGTAGCATAATGATTCAGCTATACACACACACACATATATATACATATATATTTTTTCTTTTTCATATCCTTTTCCATTATAGATTATTACAAAATATTGTATATAGTTCCCTGTGCTAGACAGTAGGTCCTTGTTGGTTATCTGTTTTCTATATAGTAGTGTGAATGTGTTAATCCCAAGCTTCTGATTTATCCCTCCCCCTTTGGTAACCATACATTTGTTTTCCATGTCTGTGGGTCTATTTCTAGTTTGTAAAGAAGTTCATTTGTATCTTTTTCTCACTTTTCTCATGCTTCTGTCTCCTTCATGGTCTAAAGTGGTTGGACTCCACATTGTAGTAAGACCTGACTATGAAATCTCATGGCTCCCCTTGATTTTAATATGGATGATGAGCCAATAAGGCAATAAATAGGGCAATTGGACCTTACGTTATCAGACTGTGTCACCAAGGGAACAACAGACATTCAGGACAAAAGTCGCAAGGCGTTAGCCACTTATCCCACTGTCTTCAAGATGCCAACTCTGAATGTTAAGAAATCAGCACAATGGACTGATTTCTTTCAGGTGGGATATTGACTGCCACTGATACCAGGAGCAGAGCATGCATAGAAATGCAGAGATGTGTGCGAAGGTCAGTAGCTTGCAGCCTACAGCATCTGTGCAGGAGGTAATTCGGGTTCTCAGAATCGCTTGTGCAAGCTTCTTTCCCTTGACAGAGTTGAAATGTTTTAGTCTTGACGAGCATTCCCAGTAGTATGAGTCTTAGTAACCGCTTTAACTGGCCATCTGTTTTAGGAATTATTTTTCTTTGTTAAGTAGGACCTGGGATATTGCTCTACATAGAACAATCCAAATTAGTAAAATGTACTTCCAAAAATATATGAGATTATCATATGAAGTGAAGTAAGTCAGACAGAAGACAGATGTCACTTATATGTGGAGTCTAAAAAAATGATGCAAATGAACTTACTTCCCAAACAGAAAGAGACTCAGAGACACAGAATACAAACTTATGGTTACCAAAAGGGATAGTGGGCTGGGGCAGGGGATAAATTAGGAGTTTGGAATTAACATATGCACACTACTATATATAAAATAGATTAACAACAGGGACCCTACTATATAGCACAGGCAACTATACTCAATATCGTGTAATAACCTATAATGGAAAAGAATCTGAAAAAGAATATGTGTATATATATATATTTCTTTGCTGTACACTTGAAACTAACACAGCATTGTAAATTAACTATACTTCAATTAAAACAGAAGCAAAAAAGGCTTCCCTGGTGGCACAGTGGTTAAGAATCCGCCCACCAATGCAGGGGACACGGGTTCGAGCCCTGGTCCGGGAAGATCCCACGTGCTGCGGAGTAACTAAACCCGTGCACCACAACTACTGAGCCTGTGCTCTAGAGCCCGCGAGCCACAACTCCTGAGCCCACGTGTCACAACTACTGAAGCCTGTGTGCCCACAGCCCATGCTCCACAACAAGAGAAGCCACTGCAATGAGAAGCCAGCGCACCGCAGCGAAGAGTGGCCCCTGCTCTCTGCAACTAGAGAAAGCTTGTGTGCAGCAATGAAGAGCCAGCACAGCCAAAAATAAATAATTTTAAAAAACAGAAGCAAAAAAAAGTATATTCTGACCGTGTATTGAGTATATGTTATATTTCATTCAAAGGCATATATTTTAATCTCTCTGAAGTTGAAGGGTTCATATTTGATGACAGTTACCAGTTAAAATGGGCAAAACGTTTTCTTTGGGGGGTAAATAAAATACTGGTGCATCTCACAATCAGTGATATCTTAGGTTTGATGGGTTACAGCATTAACCTTTATCACCAGCCATGATATCAGCCCCTTTTATTCAAGCAATATTCATAATAGAGACAGAAAACCTCCATTAATATGCTTGGGATGCTGGGCAGGGACGAATTTCGCTAAAAATAACCCTTTCACAAGTTGCAGTTGACTGTTGAGTCACTATCTGAGGTTGGTCCTCTTTAGTCCTTGTTTGCTTACTTTACTATCTACTAAAAGGTTTCTTTATGGAATTAGAAATCTCTAAGCAAATGGATTTTCCTCTTTGCAAATGCACTTCTTTACAAGAAAATAGGTGTAAAGCACTTAGCCCAGAACCTGACACAGAATAAATGGCAACCGTAAAGTGCCTTCTGGGTAAGAGCATTTTCTGGCTAAGTGCATGGATTTTGCATTTCCATATTTAGTCCTCTGTGAGGGTAGCCATCTCTCACCAGAGGCAGTGAAGGGCCAAACTTCAATGGATGAAACCAGGGAAGAATCCATCTTACAAATGGCTGGACCACTCTGACAGTGGAAATAACTAGGCTCTAAGGTATAAATTATTTTTGAATTTTTCATTTTGAAATATTTTCAGACTCACAAAACAGTTGCAAGGGCAGCTTTCCTGTAAACCCTTCTCTCAGATTCCCCAAACTAACATTTTTAGGAAAAACAGTGCAGTTATCAAAGTCATGAAATTAACCTTGATCCAATAGTATTTTCTTCTTTTTAAAAAATTATTTATTTATTTTAACCATGTTTTTATTGAAGCCTAGTTAATTTACAGTATTATGTTTCAGGAAATATAATATTTTCAATATTATGTATCACTTCAGCAAAGTGATTCAGTTATACATATATGTATATATCTACTATTTTTCACATTCTTTTCCATTATAGGTTATAACAAGATGTTGAATATAGTTCCCTGTGTTATACAGTAAGGCCTTGTTTATCTGTTATAGATCTGCTATTATTTTCTAATCCAGAGTTTAGTGTACTTTTTCTATAAGTGGCCGAAGAATAAATATTTTTGGCTTTGTTGGCTATAAGGTCTCTTTAGCTACTATTCCTCTCTGCCATTGGGCATGAGCAGCTGTAGATGATGCTTAGAGAAATGATAATAGCTGTGTTTCAAAAGCTTTAATCATAAAAATAGGTGACCAGCTGGCCTTAGTTTGCCAACCCATGAAATCTACAGCCCCTTTCCAAAATTTGACAGTTTTCCCATGAATGACCTTTCTTTGATCCAGAGTCCAAGCCCAGGTCACATGTTGCATCTAATTATTGTATCTCTCAGTCCCTTTAATTTGGAATAGTTTCTCAATCTATTTTTATATTTAGTGACCTCAAAATTTTTGAAGCATATCAGCCAGTTACTTTGTAGTTTACACATCAGTTTGGGCTTTTGTAGTATTTCTTCATGGTCATATTTGGATTGTACCTTTTTTTTTTTTTTTTTTTTTTTGGCTACACCGTGTGGCTCCTGGGATCTTAGTTCCCTGACCAGGGATTGAACCCAGATCCTTGACAGGGGGGGCACTAAGTCCTAACCACTGAATTGCCAGGAAATTCATGTATTGTACCTTTTTCTTTTTATATAAATTTTATTTATTTATTTATTTATTGGCTGTGTTGGATCTTTGTTGCTGCATGTGGGCTTTCTCTTGTTGCAGCGAGCAGGGGCTATTCTTTGTTGTGGTGCACGGGCTCCTTGTTGCTGTGGCTTCTCTTATTGTGGAGCACAGGCTCTAGGCACGTGGGCTTCAGTAGTTGTGGCATGCAGGCTCAATAGTTGTGACTCATGGGCTCTAAAGCACAGGCTCAGTAGTTGTGGCTCACGGGCTTAGTTGCTCTGCGGCATGTGGGATCTTCCTGGAGCAGGGATCGAACCCTGTCCCCTGCATTGGCAGGCGGATTCTTAACCAATGCGCCACCTAGGAAGCCCTGTACCTTTTTTTAAGAGCAGCACAGAGATGATATTGTGACGTCCTCTGTGTGTTATATCAGGAGGCACATTATGTCTGTTTATCCCATTATTGGTGATGCTAACATGGGTCACTTGGTCATTGGCATATCTGCCGCATCTTCCACTGTAAGATTATTCTTTTCCCATCTGTGATTTCAATGTTACTATTTTTACCTTTGTAATTATCATACTTCGAGACTGTGTACTCCTGCCCATCAGTTTTAGGGTTCATTAATGATTTTGCCCTTCACCAGTTAATAATCTGTTATGTGCCATATGGTGACTTTTTAGTTCCATTATTCCTTGTACATTTATCGGCTAAACCTTTACAGTAAAGACTTGCTCTTCCCTTATTCCTTGTTTGTTTATATTAATATGAGCTCATGAATTCTTATTTTATTTTATACTTTGGGCTAAGTTCCAGTGCTGTCATGATTTATGTTGTTTTTCAAAATTATCCCAGATGTGGCCGCTGGGAGGTCCCTGCAGTTGGTTGTGTATCCTTTTGAATGTCCCTGTCATTTCTTTAAGCGTGTTCTTATGTGAGGGCACCCCAAGATGTTCCTGGCTCATCTTGTGCTCTGCTTGCCCCAGCCCTGGAATCTCAGGACATTTTATCAGAGTTATGGTTCCTTTTATTAAAGAATAATATTTGGAAACCATGATCAAAAGAGTTAAGCATGGAATTTTATTAAATCTAAAGACAGATCAAGTATTTCTGATGAAAAGTTAGCATGTAAATTGAGATGTGCTGTACGTGTAAAATATACACTGGATTTCAAAGACTTAATGTGGAAAAAAAATATAAAATTGCCTAACAATGTTCACATTGACTGCATATCGAAATGTTAATATTTTGGGTTATTGGACATATTGGCTTAACTAAAATAAATGTATTATTTAAATTTAAAAAAAATAAGAGTTAGGCATAATCTTGTCCTAGAGTGCCATTGGGTGCAAGCCCTCTCGGTGAACAGACTAGCATTGTATGCAAAAAGTGTACACACACAAACTTGTATCTATGTATCTGTGTATCTATATCAGTATATATATTAAAACCTATGCGTTTATACCAATACCTCTAATATCAATCCAACAGAACAGAATTCAGCCTTTTCGTATTCCTTATTTGTAAGTCTTCTTTTCCGGTGAGAAAGCTGCCTCTCATTATCCATGATACACTTAATTGTTTGTTCAGTACTAGAATGACACAAGGTACATTTGAAATTGCTAACCTGTACCCCTGTGAAAACAAACCTATTATTTTTCGTGCAATTCTTTGACTTAAAAAAAAAAATTATTGGGAATTCCCTGGTGGTCCAGTGGTTAGGACTCTGCACTTTCACTGCTGAGGATGTGGGTTTAATCTTGGGGAACTAAGGTCCCACAAGCCATGAGACGCAGCCAAAAAAAAAAAAAATATATATATATATATATATATGTGTATAGTTGATTTACAATGTTGTTTAATTTCTGCTGTATAGCAAAGTGAGCCAGTTATACATATAGAGATTCTTTTTCATATTCTTTTCCATTATGGTTTATCAGAGGATATTGAATATGGTTCCCTGTGCTGTACAGTAGGACCTTGTTGTTTATCCATCCTGTATATAATAGTTTGCATCTACTAATCCCAAACTCCCAATCCATCCCTCCCCTACCTCTCCTCCCCCTTGGCAACCACAACTCTGTTCTCTATATCTGGGGATCTGTTTTTGTTTCACAGATATGTTCATTTGTGTCATATTTTGGATTCCACATATAAAGTGATATCATGGTATTTGTTTTTCTCTGTGTGACTTCCTTCACTTAGTATGATAATCTCTTGGTCCATCCATGTCACTGTAAATGTTATTATTTCATTCTTTTTAATGGTTGAGGACTATTCCATTGTATAAGATATGATGTCTTTATCCATTCATCTGTTGTTGGACATTTAGGTTATTTCCATGTCTTGGCAATTGTAAATAGTGCTGCTGTGAACATTGTGGTGCATGTATCTTTTCAAATTATAGTTTCACCTGGGTATATGCCCAGGGAGTAGTTTTATTGGATCATATGGCAACTCTAATTTTAGTTTTTTGAGGACTCTCCATACTGTTTTCCATAGTGGCTTTTTGTGTAGTTCTTTTTGTCCTGAGACTTGGATTATATAGTCAATATATTAACTCCCAGGTTGCTTAGGTTACCTCAACCCCCACCTTCAGTGTGGTTCTGCTATTCATTTATTATAAAGTTAGTTTCATTTGTTAATGTCTGTCTACCGTTCTCCCATATTTATTTTAGCTATTTGTTATGTAATTTATGAAACATTGTCAGTTATAAAGTCAGAAGTATATGAAAAATTATGCTCAGAGAAATGTCATTCCCCCCTCCCTTGCACCTCAGTCCCATTTACTCATTTCTCTCCATTCCCACTTATTATTCCTTTAGTGTAACTTATTAGTGCTTTGCATATCCATCTTATGTCTCATTGCATACAAGTGAGCAGATACATGGATTTTTTTATACATTCATAAATCCGGCAATAGGAAATGCATATACATACATATATATTATACATATATATATTTCTGTATGTGCAGCTATTGTGCGTAGTTGCAAAATAATGGAAATAAGCTACATGTGCTCACAAAGGAGAGAGATCTAATTAAGTATTGTACAGTTGTCCGTGCACACAGTGAAATGCTATATAACTGTAATAAACACAAAGAGGTTCTCTGTGAACTGATGTGGGGCTAATTCTGAGATACACTGTTAAAACAAACACACACAAAAATGTAAGGAATAGTTTTAAGAGAGGGAAGCCCCTAGAGCATGTTGTGTCTCCAACACAGTTCTTTTCCTACCAGTCTTTTGGTCCGAAATTTTCCTGTTGGGGAATTTCTCTTTAGCTTGTAGTTTTCATACCAAAAAATAAAAAAAAGCAAATGTGAAGGATGAGGCAAGGACACAGTAACACAGTTACCCGTCAGTCACAGTCGAGGAGATAAAAGATGTGAGAACTACCTTGGTCAAAGATGGAAGGAAAAATTCCTGCAGGTAGCAGGCACTGGAGAAATGGGAAATGGGATCCCTGGAGGGGAATAGAATCCCGGTAGTTAGTGTTGACAGTTTTTCTTTCTGGACGCCAGCTAGGTTTACGCTTAGGCAATGCTTTGCATGTACTCTACTGGGAAAAATAAGAGTTTAATGAACAAGTAACAGTGCAGATACCCTCACCTAAAACTTGAAATGTTGCAACTCCAGTTTATATTAATTAGGCAATGAAAGAACTGTCCTCAGTTGTTGGGGGAAGAAAATATAAACATAACTAAATGTAATTAAATCTCTAGCCATAATCAGCCACTGAAACAAAAGTTGTATCATTTCACACTTTTATTTACTACCCCCAAATGTCATGATTTTAGGTAGAGTAGGGAAGAGAGAGAGGAAAGCAAAGGTGAATCTTATATGGGCTGCTGGGGCACTTGACCAAAACATACTCAAACTTGGAGTTAAATCCCATTTTAATTAACTGATTGCATTTTTTTCCCTAAAGCAGGCAGATATTTTGGAGTGTGTGAAGACATACAGATTGGTATACAGTAGATCCTCTGTATCTGTAGGCTCCATGTCTATGGGTTCCGCATCCGTGGATACAGAGGGCCAACTGTATACTTTTCTCACTCTCTATTCCTCTTACCTTTGCCCCTTCTTTGATAGAGATGCTAATGAACTTCTTCCAGTTTTCCTGAATGTGGTACCTCCCTCTAGCCTCATGCAATTTACCTATTTTCCTCCTCCCAGTGCGCACACAGTCACCCATATTTTGGCTAATTCTTCTCAGTCTTCAGGTCTCTGTCCGATGTCATTTCTCAGGTAATTTTTCCCTGACCCTGGAGAATTGGTGAGGCTTTTTTGTCATGTATTATTTTCTTTGTGCATCTAGAAATCTTACTGTATTTGTGTACGTAAGTGTTCGTTTACCCTTCCTCTAAGGTCTGACTACTAAAGCTAGTCTGTCATCTACCTCTGATTATATCCCCCCTAGAGCAGTATTTACCACCCATAACATATTTACTGAGTGAATGGACTCACCAGTGGTCCAGCAATCCGGGATGCGAGGTGCTGTAACACCTGAGTCCTTCTTCCTCTGAGTCATCTAGAGGCTATAAATATAATTGGAAATATATTGAAAACCAGTTAATAAAAGACAGTAGGGTTATTAAAGCATGATTACCATCCTTTAAGATACAGTACATATTCTACTTTGTCCCTTGGTAGACAGCTTGGTAAAAAGCCTAATCACCTAAGATTAATGGAAATTATTTTCTTAACTTATGTCATAATAGAGATCATCAGCCTGGTTCAAGCTTCTTTTGTTCAGCTCCAAGTGGGATAAGATTAATACAATAATTTGAAATGTGGAGCTATTTGACATGCCTGTAGTGGTTATAATTTAGTTAGCAGAAGTAACAACAGGCTGCAGATCTATTGACTTAAAGTGGTACTAGTAATTTTTTTTTACTGCAGAACTTCTTAGAGCCTGTCATATACTACTCTTCACTGTGAATCTTGCAGAGGATATATTATACAGCATTTCCAAAATGATCATGGAGCAGTTTTTTTCTCCCCATAAATGAGCATCTTTTTAGAAATGGGGATTATTACTGTCTGTCTGTCTATCAACCTATCTCTATCAACTAATCATCCATCTATCCACCTACCTACCTATTGAGAGAATGATTATTGAATTCTGACCTCATCCTTTCCCCCGCCCCCACTTTTATGCCCTTCCTCAATTCCTTTCTGCCATTATACTTTTTGTTTTTCTAACTTCTCATTTCTTTCCTATATAAAGAACTATTGCATACATGCTCTACTTTGTTACTACAACAGGAACCTTGCCCTCCCCAGCTGATAACCTGATCGTAAATAAATCACGTTCGGGGCCCATGTGGGAAACATTCTACACTTTCCTAGAGGAGGGGAACATTCATAGTTATTGGGAACTTAATAGAACTATCGAATGCTTATATCTAAACTATACACTCTAAAGTACTTCAGTTTTGAGTCGGTAACAGTATAAAAGAGCAAATAGAAAAATAGTGAAATCAAAAATGAAAACAAAAACTATGACATTAGAGATGTATATGAAACAAAACAGGCAAGAAGTGTGAATTTATAATGGTGGTACTTTGGGCCGCGGAAGTCTTGAAGTTTGTTCTTACAGGCTTGTCCGACCAAATGAGCCAAACCAGTTAATCATTCCGTCATGTGGTTTGGGACAGAACAAAAAGGTTGGCAGTACACAAGTCATTTACAATGCCCGCTGCTCCTCCCTTCTCGCTGCCTTATTTGTTTCTCCCTCGTCTCTCTCTACTTCTCTAGACTTTCCTCTATTTTTAAATTATTAACAAGCAGATTTCCTGTAAAGTTTGTTGGTGTACACAGGTGTAATCCTCTACTTTTGCTTTGAATTGGAAGTGGTTTAATAACGTGGTAGAGCTCATTGGGGCGTGAAACAGATCAAGTCATGTGCGTTCAGTGACGTATTTCCAAATATCTTGCAAAGAAAGAGATCTCAAAGTTGGTACAACCATAATAATAGTAGTATTTAGCATAACAACATCATTTTGGTTAATTTGGTGATTTTTCCTAATTTTTCTTTTGAATAATTTCAGACCTACAGAGAATGTGAAAGAACAGCAAGTACTTGTATTAGAGCTTCTCACACAGATTCAGCAGTCACTAATATTTTACCATATTTGCCTTCTTTGTCTTCATCTTTGTCTTTCCTCTCTTTCTCTCTCATACCCAGAGACTGTTTTAACCTAAATTATTTAAAGAAATTTGCAGTTATATTTACAGTCAATTCTTGAATATATCAGCCTATATTCCCTGCTAAAAACAAAGGTGTTCTGAGACTTCCTAGGTGGCTCAGTGGTTGAGAATCTGCCTGCCAATGCAGGGGACACGGCTTCAATCCCTGCCCCAGGAAGATTCCACATGCCGTGCAACAACGAAGCCCGTGCACCACAACTGTGGAGCCTGTGCTCTAGAGCCCGAAAGCCACAACTGTTGAGTCCATGTGCCACAACTACTGAAGCCCACATGCCTAGAGCCTGTGCTCGGCAACAAGAGAGGCCACGGCAATGAGGAGCCCACACACCACAACAAAGAGCAGCCCCTGCTCTCTGCAACTAGAGAAAGCCCGTGTGCAGCAATGAAGACCCAACACATCCAATAAAATAAATAAATAAATAAATTAATTAATTTAAAAACAGAGGTGTTCTATTACATAACCATCATATCATATCACACAAGAAATTGTATATACATTTAAATATTCAATATACATTTATTTACTAGAAATTAAGATATGTAATATAAATTTAAGGTTATATCATATAATCATATGTGTAACATATATAAAAAAATATATATTATATATTTCTTATGGACCCATTGTATGCCCCAATCCATATGTTCAAGTCCTAACCCCTATGTGATGGAGATTTTGGAAGGCTGTTGTCAGGATTAGACAGGGTGATGAGAGTGGGGCCCCTATGATGGGATTAGTTCCCTTATAGGAGGAGATAGTAGGGAGCACACTCTCTCGCTTCCTGTGCATGGACTGAGGGAAGGTCATGTCAGGAAGCAGCGAGAAGGCAGCCTTCTGCACACCAGGAAGAGAGCCCTCACCAGAACTTGACCATGCTGGTAACCTTGTCACAGACCCGGATGTCCAGTCTCCAGATCTGTGAGGAAATAAATGTCTACTGTTTAAGCCACCTGGCCCATGGTGTTGTTACAGCAGCTAGAGCTGCATGAGGCAGTATTATACAGCATACTGTATAATATAGTGTAATATAGATCATATATTTAAGATATATTTTAGTCCCACTTTAAACACATTTTAGGATATAAAGTTCAGAAAAGCAGTGTTGGTGATTAGCATATAGTCACGACACAACCCATCTCTTTCCCTAGAGGGTGAGGTCTTAAATGTCAGGAGTCACGTGTAATTCAGGATTCCCAGGCTTTTTATCTTGGTGTTCCCAGCAGCTAACTAACCCTGAGTGGGTGCAGAAGATGTGGTAAATAGAGGTAATACTTTGAATTACAGTTCACCCTTGAACATTGCTGGGGTTAGGGCCCCCGACCCCCATGCAGTCAAAAATCAATGTGTAACTTCACAGTCAGCCCTGTGTATCCGAGGTTTCTCCGTATGTGCCTCTGTTCCACATCCTTGAGTTCAGCCAACCACAGATCATGTAGTAGTATAACCATGTATAATTGGACCTGTGCGTTTTAAACCTGTGTTGTTCGAGGGTCAACTGTAATTTTATCTACATTAACAGGTAGAATGTTATTCCCTAAATAGTAGGGCTTTAGAGCCTTTGAAATAGAATTTAAGTACATACACACTCCAGGGGATAGTGCTTTTATATAGTTAAGTGGAGATATTTATGAAGAGGGTTGGGAAGGTACTCCTTTGCTCGGATTTTTCTTGCCTCTGTCAGAGAAGGGTTTATCCATATTAAGTGTGTAAATCTAATGTCTCAGATGAGTCTGCCTCTTGGCTTGGTCCAGTAGTACTGAGAATTTGTCTGGTTGGCTGTGTCCATCCAGAGATGTGTCCTGGAGAGCTTTTCTTTCTCTTCTGGTTTGTTTTCATTGTTTGCAAACAGTTCCCCTTAGAATAAGCATGATGATTGCTCTGGGATAGTATATAGACAATTCCAATTTTCCCCTCTATTTTTGTCTTCTTTGTTTTCCCTCAGAATAAACTATAATGAGCAGACCTATGTCTCTGGAGCTTTGGTTTAGTAAGGATTTCATTAGGCTTGTCTTGCCGTGCTTTCCATGTACATTCAGTAGTTAGATTGTTAATGACACGTTTTCTGGGTGGCAATTTTCTATCTTTTTGCTTTACATTTGGAATCTCTCACCTTCCTACTTTCTTGTTTTCCATTCTTAGTAGTATTCCAGGTATGTTACCCTTTCTTCATTTTTTTATAACTTGAGACCAATTTAGTGGTACACTTTTTAGCCAGAGTTTCTAAGAAGCTAACACGCCTTCAAAGGGAGAAAAGTTTTTCTAGTTAAATTATATCTGTGGTCTCCCTAAGATGACCTTGTGAAATATGACTCTGTGATCATCTATAGTGCAGTATAAATGCTGTGTATTAACCATGGGTATTCATCTCCAAGGCGGGTTTTCACATGGAAAAAAAAAAAAAGAGCTTGAGTTTCTGTCATGACATATGGCAATGCTAAGATAAAGAAAAAATATAGTTTGTAGTAACAGATGGATTTGAACCACACTTGGATCTGTTGAATACTTTTAAATATTTAATTTACAATGAATCTTTAATATAACGTTTAACTAAGCGTTCTGTCATATTCTTTTTAAATGTATGAAGCCTTTTTTCGATGTAATTGTGTCTAGAAAGTTTCATAAGAATATTGTGTTCAAAATTAAAACTGTCTTTGAAGGGAAAAAAACAGTAATTTTCCTGAAATTTTTATGGTTCCCTTTTATTCGTGCAGTTTAGAATGTTGTATATATATATTTTTAACAGTCTGTCAGCTTCTTCTTTATTTTCTGTTTGCTGAAAAAAATGAAACCAAATAATGAAAGTAACTTTTAGCCAAGAAAATGAAGCACACTTGAAAGCCACACGGAGGCCATTGAATTCATTCTGTTTGTTGGTTTGGAGCCAAATACCACAATAGTTTTCTAACAATACTAGATGTTATGGTGGTAGTATAATCGTGGCTGCTATCTTTCATGGAGATAACCTGAATAAATGAAATCACTAAGTAAGCGGTAAAACAGCCTAGTCAGTCACATCTGAAGAGACCCAAGGAAAAACTCTCTTGAGTTACTTATAATGTAGTTGTTAAAACATTTCATACAAGGTTCATTTTTAATTCTTTTCCAAAAAATGTATTAGACAGTAAAGATGAAAGGGTAGCAATTAAGATGTGTTCTGATTCATACCTCATGCTACTGTCCGTTGGATTGCTACATCTTGGTCATCACTGTGACACCTTGATTGCATTACTGTGGAAGAGAAGAATGTAAAGCTGTGTTCCAGGCCAACACTTAGTCAACAGTTTCTTCCCTTGCATTTGATGATACTCTCTATTGGGGCACATGTTAGGTTGACATCATTTTTTAAAAATTAGGAGATGTTAAAGACATGCAGAGCTCATTGGGGTTTATGTCTGGAAGTCAAGCCTTTGTCTAGTAAACACCTGTTGTAAGAGGGAATAATACTGCTTGAAGGTCTATCCTTTCCTGGTTTGGTAAGAGGAACTTGAATCTAGTTACAGTGTCTTGTGTCTTGATAGCTGTTGTCACTTCAGAAGACTCATACTGGAAAGAAAAAGTGGTGCAGGTCATAATTCTTGAAGTCTGTATCTCCGGACATTACTTATACAACCTTTTTATAATTCTGGGTCCTTGAGCTTTTTCATTTATAGATTTATTTGCCCCATTGTGCCTTATGGTGAGTATTTCTGCCTAGTGTCCCATTAGGAAGTAGATGTTTAGATTTGAAGATGGTTCTATAACCCTTCCTCTTAGCTAGGACCTGTGGGCTTATGGTCCTTTCAAACAGAACAAACAAGGAGGAACAGTGAACTGTTGTCTAACTGGGTGGATTAGGAGGAGCTATGCTGACATAATGTCATCTTCTCTTTGGATCTTTGATCTTAGCCTCTGATCTGAGTCTACTGTTTCTTTCACTCTCCTCTTCCTAGGCCATTTGATAATGACATGCTAACATGTATTACTTGATTTGGTGCATGAGTAGTTTTTGGCTCTTTGATACTGCTTTAATCTTGTACATTTTTATGGGGGTTAATATACTTTCATAGGGAAGCAGATGGGCTTTTCTACCATAGCCATTGTATGATATTTGAAGCTGAAACTTCAGCATGAAAAGGAATACATCCCCAATTTCGTAATTGGTCAAATGCGCTGAATATTTTAATTCATCCATCCCACTCACATTTCCTTTGACTGTGTAGTCTCTTTCCCTACCCCAATGGGAAGATGTCTAGTCCCAGAGCCCATGGGTTGCTTTATTTTATGTGCCAGGTAAAGAGAATCTCAGTTCTCTCTGCCTGGTCCACTCCCTTTCTCTCACCTTGGCTAACTTAGATATCCTTCCAGAAGGCTATCCTTCCCTTTTGTATTTCTTCAGTGGCTTCATATGTAACGAAGAATAATTTCACTAGTACCCAGCCTGTCCTGATTCTGAGGGACATCAAATGGCAGTGCTGCATCTCAGCACAGTTTTACTTTTTAAACAAATAAGAGTGCAAAGTGAAATGAATTGTGAGTTAGTTGTGCCCCACTGTGCAGTGACATTACAGCACCATATGGTGCTACACTGAATGATTCCAAACATACTGGGAAATGTTACCTACTCCACAGTACAAGAGGCATTTCTTTAAAAAATACATGCGGCAATAAAGCCTGGGCATATTTATCTTTCCCTTTCCCTGTCGGGCGTATTCTTTTAACACAGCTTTTATTTTCTAGGTAATAAGCATCCTAGATTATGAAGCTGCATGCTTGTCCCGCTTGCACTGGGCTATACACCTGAGCCGGTGAAGACTTAATTCCTCTCTCTAGTGCAAGAAAGCTGTCAGTTCATGCAGCCGAGGGGCCCCCAATAAGGCAGATGCGGTTATTTTGAATGTACCGTCTTGAGAACGTATCAGCAGCACACTGAGGATGGCTTTATCCCAGAAGGGGTTTGAGAGTTGAGAGAGAAGAGACCAGAATCAACTATCGGCAGTTGTATGTTATTCGAAAGTTTAAATCCCAGAGTGAACTCAGGATTCATGAGTCTAAACTCATGTTCACTTTTTTGGATATTATTATATGAAAAAAAAAAATAACACGGATGAATACATCAGTACAGACCCATCTTTATCTCTTTTGAGCACCAGTGTTCCAGAAATCAAACTGATTTTTTCTTTCTCTGGTGTGCTTTATTTTCCAAGATGTGTTGGGAATTATTTTGTCTTAAGGGAAGGGATAAGCAAGTATGTGAATGATGTAGATTTACAGAGCGTTTTTTTTTTTTTTTATATATATATACGATGGATTAGCTTCAAAAAAATACTATGAACTTTGCAGAGAAGTCATGTTTTTTGGGTGACAGACTCATCATTTTATGTACATCTTCAGTGTGTATTGATGATTTTGCATTTCGGTTGGAGAAATTACCACTTTGCTTTTACCGTAAACTGTTCCTTTGCTGTTTAGTAGAAGAAGTAATTCACTTAAATGATGACAGGAAGTATGCGTTTCAAATAGAGTTGTCTGGTGTTCCAAGGCAGGTGTCCAAAGAGGATGATGTAATGTTAGGGGTTTCACTGGTCAAAAGCAGTTGGTGGAAAGACAAGTGAGAATGATTTTGTGAAGAGTATTCCCCGTTTCTGGTTGAAAACTGTCTCCTGAGGAGTTACAAGGAGGTAATGTACAGCTTAGAGAAGGCTCAAAGCTTTTACGTATAAAGAAGGGACTAAGTATGGTAGAGCTAGGTTGGGCCCATAAAGAGACCAAACCAAAAGATGCTGTTGAACATTAGGGAATTCCCTGGCGGTCCAGTGGTTAAGACTGCGCTTTCACTGCCAAGGACGCAGGTGCAATCCCTTATTGGGGAACTAAGATTCTTTAAGCCGTGTGGCTTAGCCAAAAAAAAAAGAAAAAAAAAAAATTAGCAAGCTTGGTCCCTCTCCACTTCCTCCCACCCACATTCACATCCTTGTTGAACATCAGCAAACTCCCAAGTGCTTATTTGTTTCCGTCTCAAAAGGACATGATGAATTCTCATTTCACTTAATTTTTCCTCTACCTTCTAACAGAGATTAAAGATGTACCTCTGGGATCTTCATTGGTTCAGACCCTTTGTGAAGGAAGTGGAATTGGTGACAATTTTGGATTGTAGGATTTAAAAACACATTTTTATTGCTGTGTAATGCATTGCAAATTAAATGCTCCCAGTTTTATCTGAGATTCTTTGAGGCTCTGCTTTAATAAGGAGGTAAGATGCGTTTTAATTAGCTCAGCAGATCAAATTTTCACATAGATGTGAACCTCCGAAGAAGAACGAGAAAATTTGTTTTACTCTAAGGAGCTAATTGTTCTTTTTATAACCTTTTCGATATTGTTTATTTTTGTAGTTGAATTTTTTTTATCATGTATAGTACCTAGGGATTGTCATACAGAGTGAAGGAAGTCAGAAAGAGAAAAACACGCATCATATATTAAAACATATATGTGTACTCTGAAAAAATTGGTATAGATGATCTTATTTACAAAGCAGAAATAGAGACACAGAAGTAGAGAACAAATGTATGGATACCAAGGGGGAAAGGGGGAGGTGGGATGAATTGGGAGATTAGGATGGACATTTACACACTATTGATACTATGTATAAAATAGATAACTAATGAGAACCTACTGTATAATAAAAAAATATGTATAGTATAAAGGTGGAGTTCAGCTAAGGATTGCATCTAAATGATTAGAGAGTGTCATGAACAGTTGAAAGCAGTGACTGTCTTATGGAGGAAATAGGTTAACAATACAATCTAGATAAAAAAAAAATTATACATCAGTCTGTGCCACCTCCCGTGTTGAAAGGTGAGGGGAATCAGAGCTCTGTGAGTTTTCTCTCAGGGTAAGACTGTCCACAGAGAAACCACAAAGTATTTAAAGCAAAAGATGTCTTTTGCCAACACTTTGTTAAAGGGACCAAGATGATTACCGTGTGCCACTGAAGGATGCCTTCCTGATGTTTCATACCTTGATAATTACCACACTTGCTAGGTGCTGGTAAAGGAGGGGGGGTGAAGAAAAATTATGTGTGATGAATTCTACCTATACAAACTAGAGATGGTCAGGAAACCCTCCTCCAACAGCTGAGTTCTTAGCTAAGAAAAAAAGACACGTGCACAAAAAATAAACCCGAGTTACAGTTCAGACCACGTGCAATTTTGGCAAACCAGTCCTCATACAATAATAATACTAACAAGATTGATGGTAGCAGCTTTACAATCTACATTTAATTTTAACATTGGAAATTCCATTCGCTAGAAATCACCAACATTTTAGAGAAAGCAATAGAATAAAGAAAGGTCACTGAGAATTTTCTTCTCTAATCCAAACTATTGATTCAGTTGAATTTCATGGAGTCGGCAGTTCCTAAAGCTAAAGAGGAATGGCTAGGCAATTGAATTTGTCCCATTTGTTAAATTGCATTTTTGAAAAGAGAAATTATATTTTTAATCCCTTTAGAGTAGGAGCCCAGGGCGGTATTTGAAATCCCAAATGCTGATCATTTTTAGATTCTCTTGCAGTATGAAAATTCCAGGTGAAACCACCTCTCTATACCATCCCTCCTCCTGAAGCTCAGAGGAAATGTGAGACATTCCCAGAAGCTGGTTTTTGCCGACTCTAGTCTGTATCTTGTTATGTGGAAAAAGTTCATGGGTTGTGCAGTTTTTTAATCACAAAAAATCTGACCACTTTCTGTCTTAAGTAAAATTGAGGTTACAAAAATGAATTAAAATGTGCGTAAGTGGAGCTGATGTAGCCTAAGCAAAGCATACTGAGTACCACCTTCTTGGGGGACTTCTTTGGTTTGGTGCAGTCCTTGGTACCGTGCACTTTCTCTTGGCACTAGGAAGCGCGTAGATGCCAGTGATTGAGGTGAGGATGGGCACATGTGAATTTTAAGCCTCTCCTGAATCCCCTCTGCTGACAAGGCTTTGCTTATCATAGCTTCTGAGAATAGGCCAGAAGTTTTTGCAGAATGAAGTATTTGGTGAAGAAAATGACGTTGACCTATGAGATGTCCTTTGCAAAACAGAACAAATGTAAGGCACAGCTGTAAGAGAATAAGACCCAAGGAATAGTGGCTGGTGAGCTAGGTTGGGAAGGATTTGGGGCTAAGAAGCTCAAGGTAGGTGTGTGTGAGTGGGCACGGCTCTTTGGAGGGGAAGGAGGAGAGGCAGATGGGTTTTTTTTGTTTGTGTTTTGTTTTGTTTTTGTTTTTGCAAGTGCATGCTGTTGATACAAAGAGATAGCTGGTGGAAATAGATGAGAAGACTCTTCTGGTTCTTCTTGGAAGTCACCCTCCAACCGGTCATGGAGTCTATTCAAAGCCTTCTACACTGTGGTCGCAACATGCTTCTGCAATACCCACTTGCTCGCCAATGTATCTGAGCTCTATAACCAGTCACCCTCTTCCTCCACTTCTGTTCATAGTATTCCATCAGCCAGGAACAACCACTCCCACCCCACCATCAACCCCTGTACTTACCATCTTCTGTGGGCAGCTAAAACCATACCTTTCTCATAAAAACGGCCCAGCTGCCTCGTTTCCTAATGCTTGTCCTCTTTTCTACATGGCCTTCGGTACGCTGGGGTTGCCATCAAGTCCTTACCTCTCCTTATGTATTTATTTTATGTGTGTCATCTTCTCTGGTGGTATGTGAGGCTTTTCCGTAAAAGCACCACGCGCTGTTTCATCATCTATCTCCTTCTCAGATCACATGCTGCCTGGTGCCTTGTTGCCCAGCAAAGACTTTTTGTCGGGCCACACGGATCCCTGCAAACCTTGACCACAATACTGCCAACCTTACCTGGGGCACGGGAGTCCTTCCAGGGTTGTAAGGGAGATGCTTTCTGGTAGAACCCTGCCCTGGCTCAGGTGTGGAGTGACTGTTGTCCTGTGCTGCGGAGCACAGGTGTCCGATTTGCATTTGAAATCTTCCAGGAGCCAGTGAACCCAGCTCCCACTGAGAACAGCTTCCTGCCGAGCACCGCGGGATCACAAGGGCAGAGAGTGAGTGGTGTGCCTCTGGGGGTCCTGGCTTCAGAGCCGTTAAAGCAGAGCTGTGCTGTAATTGCAGCACAGTGGGAAAGCTCCCCGTGTCACCTTCCAGGCTGCTGACCCCAGCCTCCTGCTGGGCAGCCTGGGAATACATCAGTAAACCTCTGTAGGACCACAGGGACAGCTGGAGTGCCTTTGATTCCTCTGCCCTTGTTCCTGGGGTTTATCTGTGTTTACCTAGAAAGGTGGTGATATTTACTAGCAGAGTCTGCAGGTGAGCCACGGGGAAGACATTCCATATCTGTGATCCCTGGGACACGGCGGGTCACTTTTCTGAAGGATTTAGCAAAGGGGTCACATCTGGCCTTTTAAAAAACGTGCTCTTCTTCTGAGCCTAGCCATTTGCTCTGAGCTTACAGTTTTCCTCCTGAGAGAAGCCGTCCATTCCTATTATATACACTTTATTTCTGTTTTCCTTTTTATGAGATGCATGCTTTATTTGCTCACCACATTACAAACATGCCAGTGTCATCCAGGGCTCTTGCGGCCTCTGTGTCATCCTCCCCAGAACGCCTTGTGTAATATTTGGTGCATAGTGATTAAGGTGATTCTGAATCACTTTCAGCAACTGCTGTCTCCTCGCTTACCTCCTGTCCGTCTCTACTGCCAAACGTTTAGTGTTTTTTTAAAAATTTACTGTGACGATAAACAGGCTGGCTTCCTAATCCTGTCCTGTGTCCCTGCCCCCGCCCCCCCCCCACCCCGCCGTCTCTTTGCCTGTGATGTCTTGCAACAGCCCTTTCTCGAGGGCATGCACACATGGTCCTTAAATACAGATAGAACGACCTGTTTGAGTACCGTTTTCTGCCCAAACAGGGAATTTTCCCTGTGATTCTCTTTTCACTTGGTCTCAACCATCCAGGTTTCTCACAGTATTTCCCTGAAGCATCCAGCCTCCTCCGTGGGTTCTGGGCAGGCGAAAGGATTTGAGGAAACTGGCGCAGTTCTGAAGAGCAAGGCAAGCATTGCATTTCATCTGTCAGGCTGAAAAGGATGGGTAACATCACACTGGAAGCAGAGGCCCCTGTACTTTGGAATCAGTAGCCAGGCCCCAGGTGTGCTGTTTGTCCCAGGTTCTCTGGCCTGCCCACTCCATGACCCAGGCTGTTTGAGGCTGACTTCTGCTCCTGCCCTTGAACTCCAAGCCCCAATTAGTGACGAGAGATGCGTCCCCTCCACTTTGCCCCATATCCAAATCCTGCCCTACCCTGTAAGGGTGCACGTTCACAATCTCCTGCCAAAAAGGGAGAAGCAACCTCCCTCAACCTGAGTGCTCAGCCCCTGTTTTTAGCTGCACCTGCCTGATTGATCCCAGCCTGGTTTCTGGTTCTCAGCGTCCCTGGAAAGCCCTGTAACCACCCAGGACATGGTGCTTGTAACATATGTCCCTAATTTATTTATTTATTCTTCCTTCCTTCCTTCCTTCCTTTTTCTTTCTTTCTTTCTTTTCTTTCTTTCTTTCTTTCTTTTTCTTTCTTTTTCTTTCTTTCTCTCTTTCTCTCTCTTTCTCTCTCTTTCTTTCTCCTTCCTTCCTTCTCTCTCTCTTCATTTTCTTTATTTCATTTATTTTATTGAAGTACAGTTGATTTACAGTGTTGTGTTAATTTCTGCTGTACAACAAAGTGATTCAGTTTTATATGTGTACACACACACATTCTTTTTCATATTCTTTTCCATTGTGGTTTATCCCAGGATATTGAATATAGTCCCTGTGTTCTACAGTAGGACCTTACTGTTTATCCATCCTTTACACAATAGTTTGCATCTACTAGTCCCAAACTCCCAAACCATCCCTCCCCAGCCCTCCCGTCCCCCTTGGCAACCGCGAGTTTGTGGCTAAGTCTCTAAGTTTTTGAACTCGCGCTACATTGGCTGGTGGGAGCTATAGAGAGAGCTGAGAAGTCTGGGTATTTTTGTTCCACACCTGGGTAGTAGAGGTGCTGTGGATGATAGAGCCCCATGGAAGGAAGGCTGAGGAATGGATCAGGTGTAGCCTGAATTTGTAGTGTTGGACTGGAGGCTTCTGACCCTGGTCCCTTCCCATCCTGTCTTAGTGGCATCGCTAAAGAGTAAAGGGCCAAGTCCCTGATGGTGTCAGGTTGCAGGTGTGGGGGTGCTCTTTGGATTTGGGGGAAAGCCATAGAAAAAAAGAAGACATTTCTTTAATCTTATTTTTAGAGCCTGCTTCCATGTCGAGGAGAAGAGATGTTTCTTTTGATTTCCTATATTGCTGATTGTGGAAATGGGAGTGATAACATTTGAGCTGTAGTCTCTTGAGCTGAGGAAAGAATAAAAGTCATCTAATTCAACCTGCTCATTTGACAGGAGATAACCGAAGCCTGCGGTGATTTACGCGTCTGCCAAGGTCACACAACTACTCTGTGAGGGCTCCTGGCTCCCTCTCCGACGTCCTTCCCGTTGGCAGTGACACCGCCCAGGTTGTTTAGCTCCATTTCCACTTACTTCCCACCAACCCCATGAAACAGTCCACCTTCCTCTTTTCCCCTTTGTGTAAGTGGTGTCACACCAATTCCTTTAGTCCCCAACGACGGGGAATCTTAACATCATCTTCATCCTTTCTATTTACACCATCCGTCACTGAGCCTAGTAAATTCTACCCTCTTGATCTGGTGTTATCTGTTCCTTTCCTCCTCTTTGCATTCTGTGTACTCGGCACTTATGTCTGCATGACCCTCCCCCACCATTGCTCCCAGTGGGTTTTCCTGACTTCCTGGTGGCATCCTGCCTTAAAATCCCACTGCCAGATTCACCTCCCAGTGCATGGCTGCAATCCTATTTTCTGCATCCCCTGTCATCTAGGTCTCCCAGACTCTGTTGCCTTAGAGTCTCCATCTGAGACACCAATTTAGGGAAGCCAGTGACAATGCGGAGAAAACAAAAACTACAGCTCACCTTTACACCAAGACGAGGAGAGACACAGAGGGTATCCGGGCTACATAAAATTTAGGCTTCTTGTTTCTAGTAGCCTGAACAATGTACACTTTGATGTGTTGTATTATATACTTGTCTATATTTATATACACACACATAAATATATCTGATTATATTTGAATATATTATAATATGGGGCAGATGAATGCTGCATCCTGTCTGAAAGAATGATGTTGCTTTCTAAGGCATGATCTTTTATTTAGGGGAATGTTGAAAGCTTTTCGGGAGGAACACCACTGAAGGGCTCCTTGGGTATGATTTTTTTATTAATGTGGGTTATACATTTTAATTATAACTTCATGCTTATAAGAATCTGGCTTCCAGATTAGAAAGCCGGAAGGAAGGCTTATTTGAACTTGAGCTCATAAAGCAGAGGAAACAAGAAGGTTACTAGAAAATCCCAAGTCAGATGAGGAAGGAAGAATTAGGATCTTACGCAATTAGGAGTGACGTACACCGGCAGTTATAGCACTATGTCAACTTCATTTGTGTGTGTTGTGTGGAAACTGATAGTACGTATGTGTTTGCGTCAAAGTTCTTATCTTAAACTTACAGCAGTTTTCATGTCCATCCTACAGAGAAATAAAGAAGTCCTGAAGATAATGGTTTGTCCAACATCCCAATTTGCTCAGACTCTGTTTGCCATCCTCTTGCTCTAGACTTCAGCTTCTCATCAACCAAAAGATTTTCACTGGATAATGAGTAGGAGGAAAGCATTGTCTTAAACTCTGTGCAGAGACGCAAAGAGCTGTGTGTATGTGGGAAAATTCTGCCAGAGAAATTATTGATCTAGTTAGAGTACCTTCTAGGTGCTGAAATTAGTATGATAATAAGTATTTAAAAATCAGCTTCCTGAATGTTCCAAAGGAGAGAAAACACCTAGGAAGTAGAATGAGATCTGTATGGGTTAACTGGGGTGATCATGAAAGATTTTATGGCGCAAATGACACTTAAATTTTGCCTTTAGAGTCCAAATAATTTATCTTGTTCTTTTTTACCTCTACCTGTTCCAGGGCCCTGAATCCTAGGTGATTTATAACTGCAGGCTTAGGAGCCCAGCCAGCTCTGTTAACAGATGCCTCCCAGCCATTCACCCCACACAAGCCCCTCACTCAGTGATTCAGCTTTAGTGAGCTCCTCACCTAATCACCAGCTCTGCTACTCAGTCTTCCACCGGACTCAGCTCTGGGCCATTAGGGTGTTTTTTAACTGTTATTATTTAGAGTGAGTAATTTAATTCCAGAAATGATGATCTATATCCTTTAAATTTCATTAAGTAGTCATTAGAATGCTTAATCTCAGGCATCTTTTTTTTTTTCTGCAGTCTGAAGCACTGCCATGTGTTTAGATAGTGCTTATTAAATTTTTAGCGCTGCCGAGCCACTACGATAACATGAAATATTGAAGTTTTCCTCCTTTGATTTTAGCCTAAAGCCTTATCACAGAGCGTATAGTCGCCCTGTGCTTTGCACACCCGCCTGGGCTTGATTTTACAGAACCGTTGCTTCCTTTCCTTTTTATGTTTTCTTGTTGCAGATTTCCGCTGCTTTTGTTTTGTGGTGGAGTTTTCATTTCATATTAAATCTTTATTAACTTAAAAGGTGAGTAGATATAGTTCAGCCATACCAGCAGGATCACTTATTTGAAGGTTGGATGTGATATCAAAAATGAGTGTTGCAGTGCTTTGAAGGGATTCATTTGCCTTTGGGATTTTAATAGAACTTTGTAATTATGGATTATTTCAGTGCAAATACATTTTTAAGTAACAAGTTTCTGCAAATCTTGACACCATAAGCCCAACATAAAACAATCTCAAATAACCTTGAGGAGTTCTTCACAGCTCTGCAGAAGCTAAGATAAAATCTGTCAAGGTGAATTGAAAGGCATCTAGAAGCTTCGAATTTGAGGTTCTGTGTTTTCCCCTGCAGCAGTTGATGACATTTTTTGATAAGGAACTCATGCCAGAGGACTGTATTTCTTATCCTCCTTTATGTGTCTGTGATGTCCTTAAAGAGAAAAGAAAAGAACATTGGGAGACTTTCAGAATTGCCTCAAGTCACTTTTTCTAAAAGAAAACTGAACTTGTTTGGGGTCTTTGGCTTACACAGTTGTGAACAGAGATGCCCCGTTTTATTTTTTGATTTAAAAAAATGTAACGCTTCCTTTTGTTGGTTTGGGATTTTAGGGATCTATTATTTACTTAAAACTATACAGTTTTGTCTTATTCAACTTAGAGTTTACTGGCTAAAGTACTTCATCTTTTGTCTTGAGACTGAGCTTTAATATTTTATTGGTAAATTCCAAAAGATGAATGAGAATTGCAAAGGCGTGTTTTTGCTTCATAGATTTATAGTGACTATGACTGGACTTGGTGCATACTGTCACATCTCAAGAAGGACATTCACACCTGCCAGCTGAAACGTTGCTTGTTTACGGAGCCCAGTATACTAGGGAGGTTGTCTGTGCCCCTAGACCGTGACTGTGGCTTTGAAGCTTCTGTAAGAATTAGTGTCTCGCTTTTATATCCTTGATTGTAATCAGTCTCTTAGTTTATAGATATTATAGACATTTTGTTAATACTTATATCATCTCCTTTGGACTGAAAGTGCCAGGAATTTTGTGCCATCAGACTACACAGGCCCAGCAACTTCAGATTTAGATGGAACCTCACGTAAAATATTCCCCATTGCAAAGTACCAGAAAAGAACGTGCATTTCATGATGGTTTGATAGCCCGTTACAATTTGAAGAACACTTTCATATCAGTGATCAGATGTAAGCAATTCAAGAAGAGGGCGGTTTATCATCATACTGATTTGCTGGACAAGGACCTTCATCACAGTGACAGGACCAGCGGCTCACCCCCAGTAGAAGCAGAGCCCAGGCTGGGACCCCCGTGCCTTTTAACTTAGGACAAGTGTTACTGTCACTAATCTGCACCATTTCCTGCAGTGCCTGTTACAAACAAGTGTTCCAGTTAAATGTCCTAGTTAAGGGTAGGGGAAATCTGTATAGTATTATAGTAATTGGATCATGCCTTTGAGGAGCCCACAGTCACCTGGTGGGGGTGAAAATTACAAGGCAGGTTGAGAAGTGGTAATAGAATTGGATACTTTTATATCCATTCCTTTGAGTTCATAGAGGGAGAACTGGCGGATGTTAACTGAGAGGTTTCCCGGAGAAAAGATCTTTCCATAGGAACTTAAAGGATAAATAAATAGGTCAAGGGCATCTCAGGAAGGGGGATGGTGTGGGAGAAATATGGCAGCATGGGTGGGCGTGGTCTGTGGCTGAGCACAGCGAGAAGTAGAAAGAAGTAGAAACTGAGGCTAAACATGTAGAATTTAAAATAAATTACAGGCTAAAGCTTAGCTTCCAGGTTACGACCTTGTTTTGTAGTTGAGGTATCCTTAATATTTTGTTTTTAATTTTTTTTTTTATTTTTTACAGTAGGTTCTGGTTGGTTATCTATTATTTATTTATTGGCTGTGTTGGGTCTTCGTTGCTGTGCATGGGCTTTCTCTAGCTGTGGTGAGCGGAGGCTACTCTTCGTTGTGGTGCAGAGGCTTCTCATTGCAGTGGCTACTCTTGTCGCAAAACACGGGCTCTAGGTGTCTGGGCCTCCGTAGTTGCGGCACGTGAGCTCAGTAGTTGTGGCTCGTGGGCTCTAGAGCACAGGCTCAGTAGTTGTGGCGCATGGGCTTAGTTGCTCCTCGGCATGTGGGCTTCCTGCACCAGGGCTCGAACCCATGTCCCCTGCATTGGCAGGCAGATTCTTAACTACTGCGCCACCAGGGAAGTCCTGGTTATCTATTTTAAATGTAGCAGTGTGTACATGTCAATCTCAAATGTCCTGAATTTTTAATAAAGCTAAGTCTATCACAATACGTGTGTGAGACAGCAAAAACACCCAACGATTAGAATATGTTGGCTTAGAAAATTATGGGTATGTTTATAAATTAGCTCTGTTTCCCACAGTGTTTAGAATAGGCTGTGCACACAGAATAGGGGTTCAGTGAATATTTGATTTGACATGAGTACGCTTTCATTGCAGGGGCATCTGTATCTGTACATTCAGACATGCCTTGCTCGTGTCCCAGTCTCCCTCTCCTTCCTCCCCATTTAGCTTGGAAGTAGTTTGTATCTTTCAAGTCCGTGAAGAACAGAGTCAACGTTGTAAAAGCCCCTTCTGTTTTTAATGCCCGTTTGTTTGGTGAAACTTTGCTTTCCGTTGAGTCTGCTTGTCCTTAAGCGCTCGCTTTGGGCTGCCTAATGAAATGCAGGACATCAAAGTTACAGATGGCGGCAGTTACACAAACCCAAACTGGGACAAAGGGAAGAAAGAGGTGAGCCATTGACCCACATTTATAGATCGTGCTAATTAATTAGCAGGTAAAAGTGGCACTTTATTTCTTTCTCATTTTTTACCGTGACAGGCTGCGTGGAGATATTTGCACCCCCAAAGGAAGGTTTTACCTACCACAGCTGTTGCCCTGGAGTTTGGTTGGACTGGGGTTGACATTTTTTTAGGTTTGTGGGGTTGGTAGTCTGGCAGCAGCAAGACCAGTCTGGATGCTCCAATAGGCATGGGACTTGCCTTTGGAGTCTGTGGGGACAGATGGTAAATTATGTGGGAGCCCTTTGGGGGAGGCACTGAAGCCGAGGTGGTGAACAGAGCCATGTGTTTAAGACGCACCCCAAGTGGTCTCCTGAGAAGGCGGGTGAGAGTCAGAGGAGACCTCGGCTAGCAGCCACAGCTCAGCACACTGCTTGCCTAGTGAAACTGACTTGGCTTTGCTGGTGCTGTGGAATCAGAAATTAAGATGGGAAAGGTCTGTGTGATCTCATCCACCCCTTCCCTGCCTGCCAGCCTAGGGAATTGTTCCTTACAGTTGAGCCTCTACTTCTTTGTCCAGTCCACTTTTAAACGATGCAAGTGATAAGGTATTGATCTTCCCCAGTGCTGAATTTCTTTTGATTTGTTCGAACTGTCATTCTGCACACAAACTCCTGTAGCTCCTCGTTAAGATTCTTGCACCGCCTGAAACCTACATGCCACCGATTGTCCAGCGGGGATGGTTACTTTATTAGACAGGGTCACCCCAGCTGTTTGTGCTCACATCCTTCTCTGCCTTCCTCTTTTCAACAAAGACAACAGTAGGTACCCTCTTCAGCTTTCGTGTTCCATTGGTCTTATCTTACCCTTTCACCAGTACTGAGTACTCTTGGTTACTGTCTTTTTATAGTAAGTCTTGAAACTGGGTCGCGTGTGTCCTCCAGCTTTGTTCTTTTTCAGAATTGTTGACTATGTAGACTATTTAGTGCCTTTGCCCTTCCATACAAATTTAAATTCAGCGTGTCAGTATCTACAGAAAAGTTGCTGTGGATTGGATTTTGCTGAATCAGTAAATACAAAGGAATGGTCTTCTTTCTAGCTGAACATTTTCCTCATGTTTTACAAGAATTTCTGGCATCTCTATCCATATGCAAGCAACAGTTTTGTATTTGGTTGTAGTAGATGGCCTCAGTTTCCCCTTCTAACCATGATTCAGTGATGTCTATAGTGATGTCCGTAGTTGGTTTATTTTGTTAATTTCGTTCTCAGGTGTGTCTGGTAGCATGGAACAATTTGTTGTGTGTACTTAGTTATAAAAGGGATTATTCTGTATTTGAAATGTCAACCTTCAGGCCTAATCTGACTTTTTTAACTTATTTCTCTCTAGTTTTTTCTTTTTTCAGTAAAAATTTCTAAGGGGAAGAAGAAGGTTAGCTATCACCGATTTTCAAGCCATTTAACCTAAACTCTCTAAGAGCGTCGTGTATTCAGATTTAAAGATGGACATTCCAATAGGAATTGTTAAAATTGTTATCTAAAAGCAGAAATAGAGTATAACTTTCTTTAGAGAGACTGCCCCCTCCTGCCCGCCAGGATTTAAACAGGGAAACCACTCAGTTCCGAAAGCATGTAAATCAGTTGCTTGCCTTTCTATCAAAAGTACCTCGTTGTATTTTAACTGGAAGATTGAGTGATTTCTTCTGTTAATTATTTTTTTGTAAAAGGACACTCAGCGCTGTGAAAGGGAAATCGACAAAAAGCCTGATGAGGGGAAAAAATTGTCTAGGTTATAATTTTCGAAGAGCTCTCACTGTATTGTTAACCAAACTCTGGCAGCATCGGGTGTGCTGAATCTGTGACCTATGAAAAATTGTTTGGATTCCCTCCATTTATTTTGTTTGAGCAGTAAAGAAAATATAATTGAAGAAATGGCATTGAAGAGTATCCTGGGTTATTTGTTATCAAAAGTGACACATGGGAGGCTTTCCATACAAAATTTAAACATAAGAAGTGGGTAAATCTGTGACTATGGGGAAGGGACAATTTGAGTTTACCTTTTTTTTTTTGGAAAGTTCTGGTAGAAAATGATATGGGCAAGGCTTATTTTTTTTTTTTTTCCGTTTTAAAACTAGACTCTTCTGATGGTGATGATGAGGGGGAGTCAAAGGCTGACAATGAGAAGTCACTTCTGAAGTGGGATTACTGTAATTTGCAAAATGATGGATAGTGAGAAAGAGCCCGCCCTTCCCCCATAGCAGCAGCCCCAGCAGCACCTGGGTACCTGTTAGAAATGCAGATTCTCAGGCCCTCCAGGTCTGTCTGACACACACTGATGTATGAGAACCTCGGGCCTGAGAGCAGTTTCCAGAGATAAGTCCCTTCTCTATTCTCCTAATTACGTTCTTCACCTGCTCAGGCTGCTTCTGTTTGCTAATGCGGCAAAACTCTTTAGCACCAAGTAAATAATTTCAGTAAATAAAAGATCGTAGAAACAAACAGAATTGAGATTCCCTCTGAGGATCCTTGAGCTGATAATCTAGCTAGGCCACATGGTAGCTGTGCAACTCTGGATAACTTCCTCAACGTCTCTGATCTTTAAGTGTCTTTGTGGGCAGGATGGGGATATTATAGTGGTCATTAAATTATCCATCTCAGTAGGTTTGGTGAGTACATATATTTAGAGAGGCTGACTGGGACCTAGTTAGTATGCAGTAAAAGTTAGCTATTTTAATTATGACTAACACTAAAAATAATTTTTGAAGGAGTGGTCTATGTATTTAGGATTATAATATTGTGTAAATAAATGCTCTCTGGTTCTTTTCTGAAAGCAAGCTGTGAAGAAATAAGCAGTTAAGAAGAGAAATACTAACAGATTTCCAAAAGAGTAGCACACAGAAGTGTGAGGAAGTAGCCAGGAGTGAGTAAGGAATAATACTGCAATGGAATTTTCTTAAGTCCTGTTGAGGAACCAGCTTTTTCTTAAGAGGGAGGATCTGGAAATGGAAGCTAATTCACCGCTCTTTAACCTGGCTTCCTTTCCCTAAGATGCTGAGCCCTGAATCTTCCGTCTGCCATACTTTGAGCAGGTTCAATGTATTTCCTTGTTGGCACAGTTTCAAAGGTTTAAATCAGAGTGTCCTATCGTCTTGGAATAGGAGCCCAAATAAAAGGGTGCTTAGATCACATCGATCCCTGGCAAGTGCCAGGCATGACTCTAGTGTTTTGATGGGGGTTAGTACTCATACTTAATCTGTCTGCACGCTTTCAATGATTTCAATTAAATGCAGACCTTCTAACTATGTGTAACCCTCATGCTCAGTGCTGTAGATACAAAGATACATGAAAATTGGCCCATGTTATCAAAATTGTACAACCTGTTAGTTTCTGCAATGGCTGTTCTCTTTTGTTTGTCTAATTTTTTAAAAAGAATTATTTAATTTATTTATTGGCTGTGTTGGGTCTTCGTTGCTGTGTGCGGGTTTTCTCTAGTTGCGGCAAGCAGGGGCTACTCTTCCTTGGCTTTTTTTTCTTGTGGAGCACGGGCTCTAGGCACATGGATTTCAGCAGTTGTGGCACACAGGCTCAGTAGTTGTGGCTTATAGGCTTAGCTGCTCCACAGCATGTGGGATCTTCCCAGACCAGGGATTGAACCCACGTCCCCTGCATTGGAAGGCAGATTCTTAACCACTGTGCCGCCAGGGAAGTCCCTGTCTGATTTTTGAATTGAGAGTTACTGATTTGTTCCAGAATGCGTTTGAATGAATGCTCTTTGGTGGTAAAATTTGGGCGTTGCTAAGAGAGTAAACATTTAGAAGTGAAAAAGCACACTCTCTTGTGCAAAGCCTAAGATTTCCCAGCTTAGTAAAAATGAGTAAGATGCTTTTAAAAAGAGATTTCAGCATCTCTTGGGGTGACTAGTGTGGTTCCTCTTAGTGAATCCATTCATAGTTTATTTTGGTTGCTTTTTATGTTTTTGTCATGAACTTCAGAGTTGACAAGTAGACAGAGGAACATTTGGAGTGTGTGTGTGTGTGTGTGATTATTTCTTAACTGGGTGGAAATAAAATTCTTTAAACTTTCACCTTTGGTTTTCAACAGTAATGGCACATCAGAACCACCTGTGTGGAATTTACAAATACAGAAGCTTGGGGTCCATTTGTGGAGATACTGACTTTGTAGGTCATCTTCTGCCATGGAGTCTAATAGCTAGGATTTAGTAGCCCTGCCTTTTTCTTGATTCTCATTACTTACGGCTTTTTCAAGCTATAAGAAAAAAAGGAGGGCCTTGCTCTCAAATTTTAACATGCATGCAAATCACCTGGGCATCTTGTTAGACTGGGGTAGGGCCTGGGACTCTGCATTTCTAAGCAGTTGGAGGTGATGCGGAGGCTACTACTCGGCCACACTTTGAGTAGAAAAGAATTAAGATTTGCACTTTGGATACCATACCGTGACTAATTAGGAGAATCTGATGCCCACTGTTTAACCTGCAAAACCCCCATGTCCTTCCCCTGCCTATGTTATAATAAACAGAAAGCAATATTATGACTTGCTAACTGAGTTGCCCTTTCTTTACAAGATTAAGTATATATATTAGTAAGCCTGAAAACTGCTTTGCGGTATAGAAAGGATTTTGCAACCACGGTTCACCTCCTTAATGGAATTCAAGAAGTTAATGTTCTGACTGATAAAAGAGTCAGTCTGGTGGGGCGATATATAGAAGCAATGAGAAGTTAAAGGAAATGGGAAAGAATATGTATATAGATATCTACATACAATTTTAGCTACATAATTGTAATCATCATTACTTGTTAAAGGAAGGTACTTACTTGTTATACCTACCTGTTAAGACCATTAACTTAAAGTAGGTTTGAAAAATTCACTGTACATAGTAAATCCTCCATAAATAGTGCTATTTCCAATATTACTATTGTTGTGGCTATGTTATCATCAGTGATGGCAGTGCTCATTTTTTGTACGATCCTTTTAAGAGAACTCTCTTGGTGTTGGGTACAACATAAGGAAAAATTAATTCTGAAGAGAAGAATTCTGAGAATCAAAATCTTTAAGGGGTAGGATCAAAGTGAAATATATAAAATCTTTAAAAAGAAAAGTGCTCTTTTTGTTAAGTAAACACACAAAAGAAATACTTTTCCTGTTCATTGATAATACTCTGGCACATTATTAATCCTAGAAAAGTCTCTCTAAATGTACTGATGCATGTATTCCATTTTCAAATATCTCATTAGTTCCCTTCTGTGGATTAAATGGTTGTGTTCTCTAGGGAAAGTCAGGTTCCAGCTGACAGATATAACTTGGATGCACTGGATGATCACTCTTCTTCATTCTCATCTGAACTGGTTAACCTAATGCATGAACCTCCTCTCCTTTATTGTTATGAGAAAGTTAAAAAAAAAAAAAAAGCACAATAACAAAAACTAAATTCCACGTGCAGAAAGGCAATTCACAAAAACAAAAAAAAAGAAAGGTGATTCACTTTTAGTGACAATGTCCAACTACTTTAAGGCATATGATGAGTATTTTTGCTTTGTAAAAAGTTGAAGCTTATATGGGTTCACTCTCTGTCCTTTCATCTGTCACTGACAACCAGGCACATACTGGAGGGAATTCAAGCTGGGAGAGAATATTAAGCATGTCATACACCTTAGGCATAGGTGGAACCATCTTAAGACATTTGTGAAGAAACTGGACCTCATTCTGTTGAGGTGAGACATTTGTTCACCTGTAATATTGTGAAACACAAGGTTATGAAGGGGAGGAAAGAGCCATCTCATGTGCTCCCCCCAGGTAGATTCACAGGAGGCGTCTTCTCATTATTCCTCAGCAGATTGAATTCTTCTGTTCTATGTAACACAGGCCAACCAAATTATTTTTTTGGAAATGATCTTGTCCCAGTATGAGAAACAAATACATGCAAAATTTGAGTGTGTAATTAAAAAAAAATACAACCCCCACAAAAAAAATGAAAAAAAAAGTGATAATCAATGTACATTTTCATCTCTATACTTCCATTGTTATATTTCCCCTCTCATTAGTAGGAGTTTAAAGTATACTCTGCATCCACATGCCTTTGCCTTCACAGCTACATAAAGACATGTTCAGGTATGCCCATGAAAGAAACATGCCATCTGTGTGTGACCTCCTCCAAAATAGGATAATATGTTGATTAAGCCAAGTACATTTAGTAGACTTATCGTAGTAAAGAAGAACACCAGCTTGGCGAGTCTTAGTAGCCTTGCAAAAGGAGGAAGATGATGGAGAATATTCGTAAGATATAAGACAGACCTAGTTAGGTGCCTGAGTTTGAGGAAGATCTTGCTAAGTGAGGCATTGGTCAGGATTGGGCAGATCTGGGAATAAAAACTGGTGTGGAGATCAGGGTGTGAGCATTGGTAAGTGAGTTGTTAGTCTTACTGGTGAGTCACCTATTTTACTTGGTTTACAGTCTTACCTTCCAGAAACAAAAAGAAAACAAGGATTTCCTTTTGCTGGTTTCCAGTATTCCTTACCCCAGGAATCAGAGTATATCATGGTTTCAGTTCTCAAACTTAGTGATGAAGACATGGTATGTATTAGTGTCCTACTGCTGCTATAACAAATTACCACAGTCTCAGTGGCTTAAAAAAATACAGGTTTGTTAGTTTACCTTTCTGAAGGTGAGAATTCCAACATGGGTCTCACTGGGCTCAATTCATGGAATCAGTAAGCCTATATTTCCTTTCTGGAGGTTCTCCAGGGAGAATCTGTTTCATTGAATTTTCCAGCTTCCAGAGGTTGCCCACACACCTTAGCAAGGGACCCCTTCCCCCATCTTCAAAGTCAGCAAAGTTGCGTCTTTCTGAGCCTTCTTCTCAAAGTTATACCTCCATCTTCCTCTTTAAGGACTCTTTTGATTGTATTGGGTCCACTTGGATAATGCAAGATATTCCTCCTGTTGCAAGGTCGCATCTGCAGAGTCCCTTTTGCCATGAAAGGTGATGTATTTCCAGGTTCCAAGGATTAGAATGAGGACATCTTGAGGGGTAGGGAGGCTGCATTGTTTGGCCTACCACATGCTAGATAGAGTCCACAGAAATTGAGTAAACTGTGTCTTCTTGCAGCTTTTGGCTACCAGAATGACCTCATGGTACAGATAATTCTTTGTAATTCTTGGACCACTTATTCACATTCATAAAAATCAAGAATCGTAGACCTTCTCCTTGTAATAAGATGGATGTCCTAAGATCTATGACAGCCTTTATATATTTTGTTCTTTAAAGAAATTTTTCTTTTTTTTTTTTTTTGAGGAAACTACTATTCTTTGTATGCTAGTTAGCTCCAAGAGGACATTTTAGATAATTATGGAAATATAATAAATATTGAATACCCATTACTGCTTTTTTATCCTCTGTAATCTAATGACTCCATTGACACAATACTCTTTCAGATTATCTTCAGTGAGGAATGACTTGCATTTAGCTTTTTATATCACACTGTCATATAGATCATTCTCAGCAGGGCTTTACATAAATTAGAAATCTTTTCTTCTGGCACACTGCAAGTAGTACTCACCAAATTAAAGACCTCTACAGCGTAGTCTGCATAATATGAAAAGCACTAATGACGTGCATGGATTTGAGTGCCCAACTTTAATTATTGAAAATGAAGAGCACCTGTGATTCAGGGGAGACTCCTGTCCCCTCTCCCCCTTCATTACCATAGGGTCTTTCAGCCATGAATGCTATTCTCACTAAGCCTCAAACCACCTCATGACAGTTTTGTGGCTCTGATATGAAGTATTTAAGGGAAGGGCAAAGAACTTGAGTTGTAACTGTCCAAAGAGGCATTTTTCTAGTTTTATAGAAGTTTTGCATTGGATTGGAATAATCCATTGTAGAACTTAAACCAAGATCATCTCAGTTTTCAACTTTCATAGCTAAAGGAATAAATATATATCTGGTTTAGGAACTGCTTTTCCTTCCCTCTTTTTCCTTTTCACCCTCCTTTTCTTCTTGTTCTCCCCACCCCCCGTACTTCTCTTTCTCATTTTTTTCTCTTTTTCTTCTCATTCCTAGAAGTTTAAATGATGTAGGTCTATTTTAAGCCAACCACTTGACCACTCTGTCTTGGAACTACTGGGGTTTGTACACAGAACTAGTTCCTCCTATGCAGAAGAAAATTCTGATTCTTTACATGATGAAAAATTGGAAATTACCTAAATGCTCACCAAATAGAGTTGTTAATTTATGGAAGCAATGCAGTGTTAGTGAATATATGGTGACATGGAAAGTTATAGAACAGTAGGATCTGATCTGTGGTGTATTTGTTTCTTCTGGGAACTAGTTACAGAGTTTGTACGCTAACGAAAACAGTTTGTCCGCTAATGACAAGTGACTTTTGTGTATATACAGTTTTGTTGAAGTAATATTCAAAAAAATGTATCTCTATGGAGAGAAGAAGAATATGGAAGGATATATTAAAAATTAAGAATGGTATCAAAGTAGTTTGGGGGTTTTATTTCCTACTTTTTATACACCTGGATAATTTGAAATTTATAATCAGCATTTATTTTTACTGTCTAAAGAAGGAAATAAAAATTAAGGAGACTGGTGAATTTATGACTTATAAAGTACACTTCAGTAAAGCTGTTTAAAGCAAACATAAAAGCAAAAAGTATAATGAGATACTATACCAAAAAAAAAAAAAAAAAAAAAAGAGGCAAACTAATGCCAGCTTCTGTGTCATCCAGATAGTATGAACAGTAAGGAAATAGAAGAATTTCTATGTGAGTAGGAAGAGGTATTATTTATCTCATTGCAAGAAATCTTGCCATTATAATTGTCAGGTCACTTTAGTAATGTGAAAAGCACAGGGGCCAATCTTTAGATCAAGGGTAATGTAAGTTGGGTGAGTATTCTTTTTGTATCTCCAGCATCTAGGTGAGAACCTGGCACTTGTCTCTAATGTATTTGTTGGATGAATAGGTAGATGGAGAAATGGGGATACCTCAGCCTACCCTCAGCTTTCTTTGGCAAATATTCATTTGTTTTCCCTTTAAGGTGCTTTGGGTATTCATATTTATAAACAAAAACAAAATCCTCCAAATATATGGCTATTCTTTTTTTCATAGAACTAGTGGGAAATTACTAGTGGATAATATTTGAGTACTTTGGGAACCTCAAATCAGAAGGGAGACTTTATTCAAAGCAGTGGTGGTTCAGTGTGAAAAGCTTAAAGAACAGGGACTATTTCTATTTTTATTGCTTTCTGCTAATATCTAGCACTCTAACTTGAATATTTGGCCAGTTCATAATGTTACTTAATTATAAAAATGAAGTGTTGTTTTTCCCTAAAGGTATGGCTATCAAAAATAGAGGATTTAACCCAATTAAGTATTGGCAAATCCAGTGGAGTAAAAGACAGCATTCATTTGACCAGCCTTTTCAACATCATTTATTTTTTTGTTTTTTTAAAATAAATTTATTTATTTTATTTTATTTATTTATTGGCTGCATTGGGTCTTTGTTGCTTCATGTGGGCCTTCTCTAGTTGCATGAGCGGGGGCTACTCTTAATTGTGGTGTGCGGGCTTCTCACTGCGGTGGCTTCTCTTGTTGCAGAGTGGGGCTCTAGGGCGCAGGCTCAGTAGTTGTGGCACACTGGGCTTCGTTGCTCTGTGGCATGTGGGATCTTCCTGAACCAGGGATCGAACCCGTGTCCCCTACATTGGCAGGTGGATTCTTAGTCTCGACACTAGGGAAGTCCCTCAATATCATTTAAAAGGAAAAAGAAAAATGAGGAGAAAAGAAAGGTGGCCAGGAGAGATTATGTGGGGTGGAGTCAAGGCTGTAAGATGATTATCTTAAAGTTTGCTTGGCTTCTTTTTTGCCTTTGTTGCTAGAATTGTTATTTCACATTTGAAAAAGATTTTCTATGAAGAACATATTTTTAGACTTAATGCTGGAGAGTAAATCATTTCAGATGCTCAGAGAGGTTATGAGTAAACAACACGCTATCTGCCAAATCTGCACAACATTCACATCTCTGTGTTCTGTACTGAATCGGTAAGTGACGGCTAATTCTGTATTCTCACAAGGTAAGGAAGCACCTTTTAGTCAGGAAAAAAAAATCCACAACCACGTCTGCAGCCTCTGACATTATTTTCCTCTGACGTCAGCAAGTCCTAATCTTTCTCTTCTGTCATCACCCTTGAGCAATCTGGGTGGCCCACAGCTGCAGAATTTCAACCTGATTCTTCAGCTCTGGGAGAGGCCAGGGTGTGGAAACACTGGGAAATTTAACCTGAATGTCAAGAAGACAGTGTTACCGGTAATTTCCTTCCTTGGTGGGATGACTTTATCTCCCTGAGGAAGGGAAAGAGCCCCAGAATATGAGCCACGTGAACATCTGTTTGGAGAGCACGAAGCTTTGATAGTCATTAGATGAAGTGGTCCCTGCAGTCACATCCCTGAAGTATTCATCCTTGCAGTGCGAAGGCTTCTCATTGCAGTGGCTTCTCTTGTTGCGGAGCACAGACTCTAGGCATGTGGGCTTCAGCAGTTTCAGCACACAGGCTCAGTAGTTACGGCACATGGGCTTAGTTGCTCCATGGCATGTGGAATCTTCCCGGACCTGGGATGGAACCCGTGTCCTCTGCATTGGCAGGCAGATTCTTAACCACTGCACCACCAAGGAAGTCCTGATCTCCAATCATACAGTGAGTCCTCTACATACGAGCCTTCAAGTTGCAAACTTTCAAAGATGTGAATGTGCGTTCGCGTGTCCAGTCACATAAGTCAGTTCACATGTCTGGGGTCCAGTCATGTAAGTTAGTTCATGTGTCTGGCATACATGGTCACGTGCGTGCATCCTCTACAAGTGGTTGTGCTTTTGTGTACTTTGCTGTACAGTGCTGTGTAGAGTACAGTAGTACAGTATCTTTATTTCAAGCCCAAGATGTCTGGAAACAAGCATAAAAGCAGCAGCGGAATACAGCCGATTGTGTTAGTTGGGTACCTAGGCTAACTTTGTTGAACATAAGAACAAATTAGACTTACAAACACACTCTCTGAATGGAACTCATTCGTATGTAGGGGACTTACTGTATTTTAGTCTACCTTTTGGCATTTGATTACTGTGTAAGGGGTCCACCCTAGGCTTCAGGATTCCCTAGGAGGACACACAGGACTCAGCTCAAGGTCCTACTCACGCCTGTGATGTGTTACAGTGAAATGTACAGAGTGAAATTGGCAAAGGGAAAGGGGCATGGCAGAGTCCAGGGCCACCAGGCACCAGCGTCCAAGACTCATCTCCCAGAGGAGTCACACAGGAGGCACTTAATCCCTCCAGAAACAAATTGTGACAACACACGTGAGGTGTTGCCACTCAGAGAAGCTCACTGACACTCAGTGCCCCAGGTTTCCATTGGAGGCTGGTAGGCACCCTTTGCCCAGTAAGAACCAAAGTTCCAGACTCCCGTAAGGAAAGCAGATGTTCCCCATAAACCATGTTGTTTATGTCAACAGTCTAGCCCCTCAGTGAGCCATTGTACCAGTTCTGAAATGTGGGAAACCCTCTTGAAATCCAAGTCCCCAGAGGCCAGTTAAAGGCCAACTTTGTAAACACACCTTTTAAAGGATAGTAATCTGGCCTGCGAGGCAAACCCTTTTCTACACAATATGTGTTAATTTACAAACTTCTCAATTTATGTACCAGAGATACTGCCACTTGATACACAGCAGGCACTTCTTGAAAGCTCAGGTGATACCTAACATCTGGCTGAAACTAACAGATGCTTTCCTTTGTCTGCTCGCTTGTCCCAACACACAATCATCCGGAGTCCACGCAGCTTCATTCTCTCCCTGCACTGTCCTAGTTTGGGCCACTCTCATCTCCAGATGGCACTGCCACGGTAACCTCCAAGCTGCCTTCTCTGCTCAGCCTTTGCCCTCTGCTAATCCACACGCCGTAAGGCAGCCTGACACTGTTTCTTAAAACCAGAGAACGTTACTTCTTTACTTAAAATTCTTCCTTGACTTCACATTGTTCTCAAGATGAACTCCTGCATCTGGAATATGACGTCAGCTAGTCCTGACCCGTGCGTCTCCATCTAGAAGCATTCTCTCTGTTATTTTGCAGCTACACAGGTCCTCTCTGATTTTCGTCAAATTCGCTGAGTTCTCTCCACCCCCAGGCTCTGAACAAGCTCATTCAGACACCGGGAACACTAGCGTTTCTTTCTTATTGTTAGGCCAACACCTATTAATTGTTTAGAGCTTACTTTCAAAGACGGGCAACCACATCATTTATCATCCAAACCAGGACACTTTTTAGAGGAAAAAGGGGTGTTATTTATAATTATTCCTGGTCAACAGAGGTAACCTTGGAGATGTAACCATCCTGCTAATCGGTCCCTCCCCTGGAGAGTCCTTTCTTGGCCACATCATTTTAAGTTGGATCACTGTCTCTAAAACAACCTGCCATTTTCCTTCATTCTGTTCATCTCATAATCACTAATTTTATACTAATTTACATGATTATTTGTTTGACATTTTTATCCCCACGATGCTATGAAGTTTCGCCAGTTCGTAGGCAATATATCCAGCATTTGGCAATGCCAGTAGACCTTTTATAAATAGTCCCTATATTCATAATTAGGTAATAGCAGTGCTTCCAAACAGACATTTTTTGATCTATCTCTTCTTCATTCTACTTTTCTTACCCCACTGATACTGTATTTGGGAAGCTCTTCATTCAATTCTTCGGTTTATCTTTCGGTTGCTGTCTTACTGAATGTATAAAGAAGTAATTTAGTTATGTGTTGGAATGTTTCACTTCTGCAAAAACTCTGAGGTGTATTGGTTTGCTAGTGATTTGTGTGTTTCTTAAATGGATATGCTTTGAATTTCATTCATTTTTTTTTAAACAGGAGTACTATTTAAAAAAAAACAATTCTCTTTATATCAATTAATTCATCTCACCCTGTAGGAATGAACTTGCTCTGATCTCCTGGAAGCAGTCAAACACGAAATAGGTTTCTGTGAACAAAGCAATATACTCCAGATGCTGGGAAGACCCACTGACATTTCCAGCCCTTCAGGTGGTGCGTTAGACAATGCTGCCTTCTTTTTCTTCAAAAGGTCTTAATAGTCAAATAGGTCTAACAAGTTGTGGGTTACATTAAAAATTTGACTTGATTGCTGTCATCCTGCTGTTCTGATACCATATTCTCTAGAGAGTGAGGGCTTCTATTTTGTTTCAGATTCAACCCGAAGTGAAAGATTTGCCTATCAATTTTCAAGCCACGTATTTTCCACTGTCTTTGGAAATTTGTTTAGATGCTGATTTCTGCATCTGGGCATCACAAATTTACATACATACGGATGTCAAAAGTTAGTATACTTAACATCTGTGTCTGTTTAAAAGATAAGAAAAAAATGAGAATTGGAACTGAGACTGCTTTAATTACAGAATAAAGACTTTTCATTGATCTTAATTCAATATAACGATTTAAATTTTAATCGTCAAAGCTGGGTGTAGACACAGTTGATTGCCTACCCACTAGGATTCCTCTTTACCAGCAGAGCTATCCTCAGCTGTAGGGCTGAAAGATGCAACACTTACTTCTTTTGAAATCCCAGCAGCCAGGTAAAAGGCACACGGCACAATGGGACCTGCGGGGAAGTCCAACAGTAGGGTCTGAGTGTAGTCAGCTTGGGAACTCCTGGACGTGTTTTCTTCCATGATCAAAACAGCTGTGTGTGGAGAAACTTTTTTCTATCTTTAGATATGGTTAATAAGTATGTGATGCCTGGAGCAATGGTAGCCCTCTTTTGACCATGAAAAATCAAACCTCATGATGGCAAAGTGGAAGGAAGGAAAGACATAGGTCTTTAATGACACAGTTGCACTAGCCTTGGGAGCAGTCCTCCCCCACCACTTCTGAATGTGAGGTAATTCATGTCCTTGTAGTTTAAGCCATTTTTAGTTAAGATTTTGTTTCTTAAGGCAAAAAAATAAAATAAAAAAACAAAATAAAAAACAAAAACAACAAAAAACACTGAAAAAAAAACTCCACAAACAAAAAAAATCACACACAAAAAAAACCCTAATACACTGGGAAAATTAAATATTTAAATGCATTTATAATAAATTTTCCTTTAAGATGCTCATTTTGAAGGTGAGCTTTTGTGCATATTTTAGTGAAATATTTGAGCCAGTATCTGAATTCAGGTGTTAGATATTTACCACTGTGCTTCACAATCAAGCTATTCATTTTCCTGGATTCTACTAACAAACACTTAAGGCAGAATTTTGTTAGCAAGGATGCCGCTTTCTTCTTTACTTGCGTTTTCTCTTCTTTCCTGATAGGCCTAACCACAGATGGAGGGTTCATTTTTTGGTTAATAAAACAAAACCCTACATTCATCTCTCCTAATTGTGTTTTCCTTTGGGTCTTGAGAGTGATAAAGATTGGTGTGTTGGTTTTTATCAACACAGGTGACATTTGAGTAGTTGATGCAAACTTTCTAGACCAGCATATGAATAGTGATAAAATTTGGACAGTTTTGTAGACATTCTACCACCATCACCATCTCCCTCCACACTCAAAAGTACAATAACAAGTGTTTATAACCCCTCTCTGTTTAGTTTCATTGATGGAGGAAGTTAGGAAGTCTGCGAGTGCCATGGTGTCTCTTATTTCAAGGTTACTAGTCTTCATGAGCTGTGTGCTTGCAGAGCGAAGGGGACATATGTATAACTGATGGATATTTATTAGCAATCGAAGAGTCCCCAGGGAGAGTCAGTCTCACTGATGTGTTGGCACCAGTAATATTAATACAACTTACATTCATAGTATTCCCTGGAATTAGGAGAAGTAAACACTAGGATTATATCATCCTAGGATTTCCAGCCCAGACTATACCCCTTATGAAAGAGCTATACCTTCTTATAAAAGAAGATAAAATACTCATTTAAAGTGAACATAGATGCAAACTATAATGTAGAACAGATTAACAACAAAGTCCTACTGTACAGCACTGGGAAGTATAGTTGATATCCTGTGACAAACCACAATGGAAAAGGATTTTAAAAAGAATATATAACTGAATCATTTTGCTGTACAGCAGAAATTAGTACAACCTTGTAAATCAACTATACTTCAATTAAAAGATAAAATGAACAGAGTCCACTTAACCATGCCAAAGATACTGCTAAAAAAATGAGGGAAAGGAGCTGAGAGAGAAATAATAGATGAGTGAGATGGTTCTCAGGTCAGAAGGACATCTCATTTCTGCTTGCATATATCCCATTAAGCCTTCCTACCATCAAAGATTTTCTTAAAAAAAAATTTGCAAGAGGGGAAAAGGCATTCCTTGTTCCAAGCTTGCTCTTCCCTTTCCTAACCTGAAAGGTGGTACAGCAGATACTGGACCAGAACCGAGAGATATCTTACTACATCCCTGTGCAGGCTAAGATCATTGCCTGAGTTCATATTCGGGAACAAATGAAAGAGAAAACATGTCTGATGGTTACGGGCCTTCTAGAACACTGCCTTGAATGAAAATAGATGGCAGAGACCCTCTTAGAGGCCTTTGAAAGAAACCAGCAAAGTCGGCATTATCCTGTGCAAATACTGCCATCCTTTATGCCTACTTTCAATTGCTGGACTGTCTTCTTAGTGAAATGCGAGCAATATTGATCTTAATTTTGCCTCGTCAATTATGGATTTGCCCTGGACAGCTTTTGCTCCGTTGCAGACCTCTGCACTCTCTGATCGTCTTTGTGTGATTGCATTTCTGCCCCATTATTCTCCTTCCAGGTGTGTCATCGAAAGGCCCCTGCATCTCTCAATGTTAAAATCTCACCTGCGAGGAGTTTGGTCTGGTGATGCCATGTTGAGTGGCTTACAGAACAGTGAATCTTTATCTGTCATTATTTCCTATCCTTCTAGGTTGGAATTGGAAATTTATACAAACTCTGTTCTCTTGAGACCCTAGGAGATTGGTTTTCGTGGGCCATCCACCAGCGTTACCAGTGCATTTGCCTGGTGATGGCGGTCGTCTTCAACCCTTCAAGTGGAGGAGGTGCTAGGAGTCTCCATCAGGAGACTATATGGTGACCTTTCCTTTCTCCCTACTATTTACTCTCTGTCTCTATCATCCTTACCCCTTCATCACCCCCAATAATAGTGAGAGGCTAAGAACTATGACCCTTAAGGCACGGGTGGCAGCGCGATGCCCCTCAGAGTATTGCATCCTGTTCTTTGTTCACTTCCTGATTCTCCATGTGTGTATCCCCCTTGGATGGTTAAGAATCCAACGCTCAATCCTAGTGCCACCCCAGTCTTGGAAAGCCACACCCTTGTGAGCATTTATTTTGCCTCAAAGACCTGTTCTTTTCTACCAGTGTCATCGTCAGATCCTGCTAGGTCATTGCAAGACAGGCGTCATCAGGTCCTGAGAGGCAAGGAATACGTGACACTTACATTTGTTAAGTGTCTGCTTGTTGTCACTCCCTGTCCCCTGTATTTATTAATCAGGCTGGGCCATCATGTTCCACTGTGTAAATCACGGAAGTGAGAGCAGAAGCCATTTGTAATGCTCTCCCCCGTTGCCGAAGGCTGTGGGTCAGCCATCCCTTGTCACCGTGTCACATTTATGAAAGCTGCATTCAGGTCACCTCCTCAGCAGAGTCGCTGTGTGTTAACACCTTTAGGTTGCTGCCTATCCTGGGCAGTCAGGACAGCTGGAGGAGGGGGCTTCTGGATCCAGCCGGAAGCTTCCTCCTTCTCGCCATTCCCAGAGCCATCCTGTTTTGTTTTGTTTTGTTTTGTTTTGTTTTATATGTATGTTTGTTTGTTTATATTTTTGGCTGCATTGGGTCTTCATTGCTGTGGGGGCTTTCTCTAGTTGTGGAGAGCAAGCGCCACTCTTCGTTGTGGTGCGGGCTCCTCATTGCAGTGGCTTCTCTTGTTGCCGAGCACAGTCTCTAGACGTGCAGGCTTCAGTAGTTGCAGCACACAGGCTCAGTAGTTGTGGCTCACGGGCTCTAGAGTGCAGGTTCAGTGGTTGTGGCACACAGGCTTAGTTGGTCTGCGGCATGTGGGGTCTTCCCAGACCAGGGATCGGACCCATGTCCCCTGCATTGGCAGGTGGATTCTTAACCGCTGCGCCACCAGGGAAGTCCCCCAGAGCCGTCATGTTGCATCTACTGTGGATGACAAACTAAGCCCTGGAAACAGTCTTGAGAGGTCCTGGAAGCAGAAGAAAGTGTAAATACTTCAGTGTCTTGAGTTCAGCTACAGTAAGAGCATTATTCTGGTGCTGATGGGGAGGGTTATCTAAGAAAGTACAGTCATCATCATCTTCAACCATCTTCAGAATGACTAGGCCAAGCTAATTCCGCCGGGTCACTTCTGGTGGGGCAGCATGCCCTGTTACGGGACTGTGCTTCCTGGTCCATCTTCCCCTCTGTTCCCTCCTCTGACTTTTCACCGTTCCTCCCACCAGATCTTATCTCATGCCAGCTCTCCGGTTTGCTTGTGTGGAGATTGCCGTATGGGTGTTGACGTGCTGCCTGCACTTGTTCTGTTGGGCTGAGGTCCTGCAGATGGTGTTCCCTTCTCCAGGCGTGGCTCTCTGGGGCCTGAGACAGCCTGGGAGAGGGCGTGAAGTCCCTATAGCCTCTCTTGTATTGAACAGAGAAAGACAATCATTCCAATAAATGGTAGCTTCTGGTAGGTCTATTGGAAAACACCAGGGCTTGTGGAGATGGGGTGGAAGAGAGGGTTTGCCCAGCACAGTTAGAAATTTCTGGAGGAATCAGCCTCTTCATGGTTGGGGAAGAGGCTAGGAGAGCCGTTCAAGATTTGAGTCCCATGTGTGAGGTACACATTACCATCTGACGCCCAGCAGCAGGTTTGAGAAAGAAGAGGAGAAGCAGATGCTAGTTGTAAAGCGAGCAGGGTTCTGGGGTGCTTGGACTTGGGAGAAAACTGGGGTTCAAGGGTGTCTATACTTTTGCTCCTCAAAGGATGACCGGAGAAGAGCAGTTGTCAACATCTGGTAGATTCTTAGAAACGCAGATTCTTCGGCCCTATCCCAGAACTGTATCAAATTAGAATCTGCATTAAAATTTTTTTCATTGGAGTATAGTTGATTTACAATGTTGTGTTAGTTTCAGGCATACAGCAAAGTGAATCAGTTATATGTATACATAAACCTTTTTTTTTTAATTCAAAATCTGCACTTTAAGATATCCCAGATGACTCAGACACTTTCGAATTTGATACACATTGGTCTCTACTAATAGTGGCTGAAGTGACTTTCTATGTTAGGCTCTTGTGCCTCTTATTCTTATCTACTAAATGAGAATTGTAGCTGCTTTACTATTGTTGTAAATATTTTTAAGATAAAGCACTTATACAGCCAGAAGCATTTTTAAAACCGGTATGTGAACAGCGAGCCATCGAGAGTTCGGAGACTTCCTACAAGGAATCTCATTTTCAACCCCAGGAGCAATTCCAACCCAAGTGATAGTAGCTGCTTTCACCCAGATGATGGAGAAAAGAGGAATCATTAGAAGTCAAGGTTGGGGGTGAGGGATGGTGTATATAATAGAAATCAGGCAGTATATGATGAGTATATTGGCTCCCAGTGAAAATGTACTCTAGACCCTGATTCATATGTCGCGTTGTTCTGAAATTCTAGCGATCCAGTGGACCAAATCTCAGAGATGCGTGTGGGTTCACGCTGAGTGTGGAGTTTGAGCCACTGATTTTGAATTGCATAGAAAGCTGACCTGGCGATGGCAGTATATTTTTTATGATAATTGGAAATAACCAGTGTCAGATGTACAAGAAGTTTAAAACAAATCCCGCCCCCCATTCTTTATTTCTATAAAGATGCATGTTCATTTGGTAATGAAGTTTCTCCTAATGTGAAACTGTTTGCAGGAGTTGACATTCTCTGTTCACAGCAACGTTTACAGGTTCTGAAATCACGTTATCACAGTGGATTCATTTTCTAATTTTCAACTTCATTTCTAGTTACAACTCTGACCAGCTTTTAGCACTTCTTTCCTGGAGGAAAATATTATTACATGTGACTATATCTTTCCTTTTGGCGTGCTGAACTGGAGTACATAAAAATAATATCCATTTGAATATAATTTGCTGAATTTAGAATTCTGACATACGTAACTCAAAGATGTAGCTGTATTCTAGGTTTGCAGATTTAAATGTACTAAAAAGACAAATGCAAAATTAAATGTTTCTGAGCATTCTGTATTTATTAATACAGTATTCATCTTGTTTAATTATGGTGTACAAATTAATTCAGTGTATTCAGTGAGTTTTACCTCTCCTTCCATTTTACTATATTTTAGGCTTGTTGGTAACATAGTTCCTCCAATAATACCAGAGATGACAAGCTTTGATCCTCCAGGCTATAATTTCCTTTTATTTCTTTAAAAAAAGAGATCATCATACTAAGTGAAGTAAGCCAGACAGACAAATATCATATGATATCGCTTGTATGTGAAATCTTAAAAAATGATACAAATGAACTTATTTACAAAACAGAAAAAGACCCACAGACATAGAAGACAAATTTACAGTTACCGAAGAGGAAAGCGGGGGAGGGATAAATTAGAAGTTTGGGATTAACAGATACATAGTACTGCATATAAAACAGATAACCAAGAAGGACCTGCTGTATAGCACAGGGAACTGTACTCGATATTTTGTAATAACCTATATGGGAAAATAATCTGAAAAAAGAATATATATATATATATATGTACATATATATCGCTGAATCACTTTGCTGTACACCTGAAACTAACACGACATTGTAAACCAACTGTATTTCAATTTAAAAAAACAAAAGCACTGAATCTTCAACAATATAAGCAGAATGCTATATGAAAGATGACAGTAGTTGGTAAACCTTAATTATTTATACATTGTATACTGGGGTATTGATAAGTTACACATATTCTTAAAAATGTATGACAAATACTTATTTTCAAGGATATCTTTACTGTGAATAGAACTTAGTTCCTTAGTTTTCCAGACTGTGCTTTATCCGGATTATGTGGGTCAGTCCTGAAAGATCCGTGGAGTCATTTGCCTAAAAAAGTTTTAAGAGTGGAGCTTCGGCTTCAGAGAGTGCGTTTCCCAGAGGGTATTTGGTACTGACGGGGGAGAGAGAGATACTGGCAGGAGAAATGAGCAGGAAGAACTTCAGTTCCATGGAAGGGCTTTGTCAGGACTTTGGTACGATTTCACAAATTGAGATGACCTTCTAGATTTAGGAAACTGAAGGTCAAGGAAAACATGTGTCCAAGGTCCCGCAGCTGGTCAGTGGCAGTTAGGATGTTGGTCTTCTGGTGTATTAGTCTTGTATTCCAGTTTTATTTTCATTGTACTGCAGACTTACTCATCCAGCATTGCATATAAATACACCATATGTTCCGTATATATGTACTGTGTGTGTATGTGTATGAACTACCACGTATATATGGATGTAAGTATATAAATGTAAGAAGCATGTATATAAGTAAAAAACATTTCCTAGTAATATTTTTGAGTGTAAACTATTTTTGATTGTCCAGTGATATACTTTTAGACACACACACATACACACAAACCATTACCCTGAATAGATCCCTTTCTAAGAAAAGTCCGAAGGCCACATGATAGAAATACAGCTATTAAAATGGAAGACTACGCTATAATTATTCCTCTATTTTTAGGTCATTTGGCATTAACTCGCTGCCTAGGAAGGTTTGTGATTATTCATATCATTTTAGACAAAAACTTTTTTATGAAACTATTTTAAAAACTGATATTTGGAAAGAAACCAACAGGATCTATTTGAAACATGTTCACATGTGATTTGTTTTCAGTGTTTTTCTAGTTCACTCAGCCTTCAAACATTAAAGAGCTTTTTTGTTCTCCTTCCTTCTTTGTAATTGTTTGTGTTCCTGAAAATTCTTTGATGTATTTTTAAATATATGTAATGGGTAAATGACAATTCAGGAACAAACATCCTTATTTTAATAATGATAAGTCTTAACTCATCAGGCAAAAAAGGACAGAATGTAATAATTCATTACAGTAACCAGTCACCTTTGCATGTGTGTGTGTGTGTGTGTGTGTGTGTGTGATTTTGTCACATTGTATTAAACTACAATTACATGGGAAGCCAAGTCTGGACAGTTAGCCCCAATGACATTGCTTTCTGCCACTGTTTGGCCTTTCATTTACATGGCTGTCAGTGCATGGCTACAATGTGTTATTTAATGGGAAAAAAAGAAAAGCAGATAGAGTGTTTCCTGTATTAAATGGAAACGTGTGTAACTCGAATGTTCCAGTGCCTCCACAGTTTAAAACTCACATGCACCTGCAAGATTCTGGAAGAATCCCACAATGTAACCAAGCATTTAGATAAGTAGGTAGGTAGAGATAGAAATAATCTGTCTCTATGTTTATCACATATACCCAGGCATTAAGTTTCATATATTTGTAATTTACAAACAATAAAGATAAAGATTAACAAAAATAATCTTGATAAATGCATGGAGTCATTTGATCACTGCCACATTTGAGATACGAAGCACTTCTAACATCCTCCAAAGGTCTCCCTCCTGTGACCACTTTGTCGGGAAACATTCCTTCCTCTCTTATCTGTGGCCTCAGTTGGTCTCTATAGTTTTGTGTTTTCCAAAATCTCCTATGGAGTATGTAGCCTTTTAAATCTAGTTTGTTTCACTTAGCTTAATGCCTTTGTGTTTCCTCTATGTTGTGACGTGTACTAGTAGTTTATTTCTTTTTATTTCGGGCTAGCATCCCATTGTATGGACGTACTGCCGTTTGTTTATCCAGCCACCAGTTGAAGGGTATTTGAATTGTGTACAGTTTTGGACAATTGTGAATGAAGATGCTTTAAAAATTCTCACGCAGGTTTTTGTGTGGACCTAAAATTCATTTTTCCTGGGTAAATATACAAGAGGAAATGCTAGGCCTATATATTAACTTAGTTTTATAAACAAACAAACAAAACCTTCCAAACTGTTCTCCAAACTGGCCGTACCATTTTGCATTGCCACCAGCAGTGTGTGAGAGACTTAGTCCTTCCATAGCCTTGGTATTGTCAGCTTTTGTAGCTGTTTTAATTCTAGCCTTCTACTAGGTAGAAACTGGTATCTCATTATGGTTTTAATTTATGTTTTTCTGAAACTCGCCATGTTGAGAATCTTTTTTGGACATACGTATATCTTATTTGACATGTATATTTTCTTTGGGGATGTGTCTGTTCAAATCTTTTGCCAATTTCTAAATTGGGAGTTTTCTTATTTTGTGGAGTTTTGAGAATTCTAAATATATATATTCTAAATACAAGTTTTGTGAGTTTGTTTTTGCTGGATATGTGAGTTGAAAACATTTTTTCCCAGTCTGTGGCTTGTCTTTATTCTTTTAGTACTGTGTTTAACAGAACAAAAGTTCTCAATTGTAGCAAAGTCTGATTTATCACGTATTTCTTTTATGATCATGCTTTTATTTAATGCCATATTTAACATCAAAATTAGCTCACCAAACCCAACGCCCAGTGTATTTTCTCCTGTTTTCTTCTAGAAATGTTATAGTTTCACATTTTTTATGTAGATCTATAATCCCCTTTGAATTAATTTTTGTACAAAGTATAATTTGTGTGTTCAAGTAGGTTCTTTTTCCTTCTTTTTTTTTCCCCAGAGAGTATCCAGCTGCTAAAGCACCGTTTGTTGAAAAAACTATCTTTTCTCCATTGAATTGCCTTTGTATTTTGTCAAGAATCAGTTGGCTGTATTTGTGTGATTCTACGTCTTGGTTTTCTTTTGTGTTCTATTGGTCTGTATCTGTATTCTTTCACTCATAGTGCATTCTCTTGATTACTGCCATTTTATAGTAAATCTTGAAACTGGGTCAGGTGTTCTTTTTCAGCTTTGTTCTTTTTCAGAATTGTTGACTATTTAGTGCCTTTGCCTTTCCATAAAAATTTTAGATTCAGCACGTCAATATCTACCAAAAAGTTGCTGGGACTGGAATTTTGTTGAATCAATAAATCAAATAGGGGGAATTGACATTGTAACAATAATGAGTATTCCCAACTATGAGTAGGGGTAATTCTCCATTTGTTTTGGTCCTGGATTTACATTTAAGTGAGGGTTTATATTTAACTGTACTTTAACTTGAGAAAACCTAGTTAACTCCCAAGAGCAGTAAGTACCTAGTATGTTGTAAACCTTCTATATATATTTATTGGATAAAGTAGCAGCTTAGCAAAGATATCATTGATTTTGCCTTTTCTCCTCATACCCTTGAAACAAGGGAAGACTTTACAGGTATAGGAAAGTACACATTTTTTTTTAAAGATAAAAGAAGGCTTTGGGGAAATCACCACGAAGCTTATTAAGCTCAGGAGCCAAAACAGAGTTTTGGTAATAGCCGTGATAGTACCTTTTACTTTTGAAAAGGGGAAGGTAGTAAGTAGCTTTGAAAGGCAGGATGAGAATTTGCTTTTCAAAACATTCCCTGCCAGTGCCATCCACCACCCTCAAGCCTGCGAGGTGTTACGAATCTTGGTATCCTGGAGTAGAAAGAGGCTTCAGAGAACATCTCTGCCAGTGATTATCAAATTGTTTCATTTCATCAGGGCACCCGTTTTCCAATGGAATCTTACCCAGACAGGCAGTCAAAACTGATAAAAGCAGAGCTGCCCAGGCTGAACTAGACTCTGCAGAGATATTTGGAAGCCTCCTATCATGACTGGATGATGAGAAAACGGAGTCTCAGAGAGATGATGTAACTTGCCCAAGGTCGCAGAGCAGATTGTTTTAGAAGCGTAAATAGAGTTCCCATCTCCTGATTCTTAGGAAAAAGCTCCAGATGACTGCCTTTTCAGATTTTCCTCAGACTGGATTATATGTTTCTATGGGAACTGTTCTTTATTTCCTTTGTCCCCTATAGTGAGACATGTAACTGGACTTTATCTTAGCTTCAGTATCTGATTTGAGAGGAGGATATCTTGAAGCCCCTCCCCCATAATGAAAAAGCCCTTATTGATAGCTGAGTCTCTACGATTACTGTTTTATTATTTTATGTTATTCCTGTGATCCAGGTAGAAAATACTGACAGACTTGGGAGAGAGATTACTGAAAACTAGGTGTCAGATTAGTTTAACAACCCTTCCTGGTATAGGACAGGGCTTTTCCAGCTGGGGCTCCTGGCACCTTGGGCAGCAGTGCTGGTGCCTGACATCTTCCAAAGTTCATTTTTACTCTGCAGTAAAAGGTCTCCTCTTATCTCTGAATGGATGAAAGGTCATCCTAAGATTTACCAGTTAAGCTATTAAACTGGTTGCGTTTGTGATTCTTTAATCACAACCGAAAAAAAAAATGCACAACCTAAAAGTTAAGAATTATGTTTTATTTGGTGGACTTTCTGAGGTCTTACACCTGGGAGGCAGCCTCTCAGCTCTGAGGGACTGCTCCAAAGAGACAGGGGACAAGCCAGGATATATAGGAGTTTTTGTAACAAAAAACAGGTGGTCGGAACATGGAAAGATTAATTAAAGAAAACCAGGTATCTCAAGTTAAAGGATTTAGAGCTTTTCTATGTATGGGAAGATACAAGAGCCTGGGCTCATTGAAATCATTGCTCTGATGTGCACCTTAGCTATATAGGGCCAGTATCCTGTGCCTTCCAATCCCGAATCCCCTCAGGGCGCACTGTTGGGGGCGGCTGCTGAGGCTGACAGCTTGGTGGCAGGCGGCTTGTTTGTCTCCATCCTGACTTCCCTCAGGGCTCACCATCAGGGGCGGCTGTAGTGGCTGATGGCTCAGTGGCTCGCAGCATCCTTTGTTTGCTGATGTGGCAGGTGGCATTCCTGGTCCACAGTGTAAATTGGATTTTCTTGATGTTTTGTGAAGAAACAAAAGAACTACAGACGTACATTGGATGAGTCTGATATAAAACTGCAAATACCATTCCCCATTTCAGAGTAGCAGTCTTACCTCTTTCCTTTCCTTCCCCTAAATGTTTCTTATGGACCAGAGGCTTTGTGAAGGCCGTTTTCTAATGTGCAGTGCTGGGCACATGGTAGACTGTGATCAAGTTTTTGATGAATTGAGTGACTTGAGTGAATGCAATAGTTCTCATTTAGATCTCAGAATGAATGCTACCTATTTAGAGAAGGCTATCTTACCTGTAAACACAGCCCCTGTCATGCTCAATTACATTAGCCATCTTTATTTTCATTAAATCTCATCTTAGAAATAGCACTGGCATTGTAGTATGTTTATATTTATTTATGGTCTCTTTTCTTCCTCGAGAATGTAATCTCTAGGAGGGAGAGAGCTGTGCTTGTTTTGTTTACTGATGTGTATCTGTGGCACCTAGAACAGTCCTTGGCCACAGGTGTTCCTTGATTGAGTGAATCTAATGGCTCTTACCTGCTTGAAAAGATCTACTCAAAATGAAAGAATAGATCACATGTCACCTTATGTCCTGTCCTATCCCTGTGACACTGGGAAAGTATTACAGAGAGGGAAGGGGGGTGGTCTTTCACAATCCCAGAACACCTGTTATTGGAAAACCTTTGTTATGTACTGTAGTTTACCTCCTTGTTTTTCCTGATGGTTTTTATACCTCTGTTACCTTATTCGTGTCTAAATAGCCTCTGTTAAGTCGGTGTTCTATTTTACTTCAGTATAAATGCTTCCGGTGTACCTTGAATGCAGTATTGGCTCTTAGGGTTCCCTGAGCTCTTGCCGTGTCCTATCTTGAGAACTCTCCAGGGGGCACCAGTGAGGAATATCCTTAGATTCCCACACGGACAGTAATAGGGACAAAGTGTTTTGCTCAGATCGGTGGTATCGCCTCTTCTGATCGTATCTTATGCTAAAAATATAAGCACTATTGCATTAAGTGAAAACAAATGTTTTGGCAGAAGCTGCAGAGATGTTCCCTTGGGCTAAGGATGCTCCCTGTTTTCAGTGCCTACATCCTCTGCTTTTTGTATGCAATAACAGAAAACACATGAAGCACAAATCAGAAAGATCTGACGTCTAATCCCAAATACCGAGGGGTCTTTATGACCACAGGCAGGATACTTAACCTCTCTCTGCCATAGTTTTATCATCTTTAATATGACAAAAAGACGTCTTTTTTTTTTTTCCAGAATGGGAGTCCTAAAAAATGAATCCGTCCATGCAAATAACGCACTCTGAGCCTTTTAGAAAGGACATTCTCACAGTAAGATAAGACATTGGTAGACTCGCCTTTCAGTTCATTGTTCTAGTGAGTCTTTCCTACTGAGGAGATGGCTTGTTACCAGGTATGGGAAACTGCTCTGGTGTGCTCCTTCCTGTTTATCATGCACAACTAGTTAGATGTTTGTTCCAACTCCCAAGACTAGTCATCTAGAAATATAACCAAACTCTGACTCCATTGAGAGCCGCAGAAAACTCTTTCGAGAGGAAGGCAGGTATGCAGTCTACAGAGAGAGAGCTTTATAACTCACATATGGGTCTCATTGGATTGCTTTTCAGCATAGAAAATGACCTGGTTCGATTGAATTTCACTGTCAAGGCAGTTTCTTGTTTACATTGAGCGGCTGCAAAAGCACTGGGTAGTGGATTAGTGCCAGGACTGCATATAGAGTTTGCCAGTACTGGTTTGTTTATTTCGAGGACCACGAAGTAGTCTGTGCAGTCAATGCAAAACAAATCTACATTAGCCGTGTTCCGTGTCCCTGCCTCCTAGATCTCTGAAGATATTCCTCTTAGGCTTCCTAATTAGGGGCTGTGATTTTTTTCCCCTCTTCTTTGCAGTCTTAGGCAAATTGAAGATGGATGTCTGGAGACTAGGATTTTAACAGACTTTGAAAAACAAAACAAAACAAAACACCCAGACTCGGGCCATTCAGCGGTTTATTCCTTTCCCTCTTAAACTCGTTAAGAATATAGCCAGAACCCTGACGCTACCAAGAGCGTTTTGCTGTCCATTCTAAGTATAACAATAGCAACTAGCGCTGTGCTGATGACAGGCATTAAGTGGGCTGGTGATGATGATGGTGATTACTCTTTGACTTTCTGCCCTCATCTAACTTACATGACAAAATGTAAAAGTAGACAGTTTGGTCCTGATGAAAGGGTCTCTCTACCCAGGGAACTTGTAATCGTGCACAAAGCCCAAAATACTTATTTCAAGTTCTTCAAATCATCCATTCAACTTAAAGAATTGCTAAGATCTTTTCAAATGCTATGTGAAAGTAGTGAGGCTGGCCAAAGAAATCACAAAAAAGTAGAGCTACTTTAATCCATCTCTTAAATTGGTAGCAGAGAGATTTTCTTTTTCTTCCTAGTAGAATAGGTCTACATCTTTTTTGTAGTATAGAATTTCATAGAGTATAGACTCTACATCAATGGGTCTTAATGCTGACTGACCATTGGACTCATCTCTAGAGCTTTAAAAATTACCTGTGGGACTTCCTTGGTAGCACTGTGGTTAAGAATCCATCTGCCAATGCAGGGGACACGAGCTCAATCCCTGGTCCAGGAAGATCCCATGTGCCACAGAGCAACTAAGCCCATGCACCACAACTATTGAGACTGTGAGCCACAACTACTGAAGCCTGCATGCCTAGAGCCTGTGCTCCACAACAAGAGAAGCCACCTCACCGAGAAGCACGTGCACCGCACCTAAGAGTAGCCCCTACTCTCCACAACTAGAGAAAGCCCATGAGCAGCAACAAAGACCCAACTCAGCCAAAAATGTATATATATAGGTATATATATATATATTACCTGTGTCCTATAGCCGTCCTCAGATACTTGATTACATTGGGACCCAACTATGAGTGTGTTGTTTGCTTGTGAAGCTCCCCAGGTGGTTTTGAACACTGTTAAGGTTGAGAACCACCTGCTGTGGTATTAATTGTTCCTACCAGCTCAGTTTCCCTCCAACTCTATTATATTAATCTTACTGGAAGGTCTACAGTAAAGATGCCCATGGAAATCCAGAAGAAATCCAAGCACCTTTGATGAAATTGTGATTCTGAATTACTCAGCAGCCGGAACTGTGTCTTTATGTCTTCTTCGTGTCCTCTTCAGTATTTATGTTGTATGTTATAGGGGAGGAAACATTTTTCCTCTTTCTTCTAGCTGCTTTTGGCAGGTGTAATAATTAAGTTGATTTAAGACAGATTAGTGGGAGAAAGATTTAATTACTTATGTATGGGAGCTCGGTAAGAATCTGAGATCCACAGGCAGTCTGGCAGTTGAAGCTTGTATGCCTTCTGAGCTCAGGAGAAGGGGGGCAAGGGTTTGGGGCTTCAAAGGGGGAGGAAGGCAGTTGACATAGAGATGCAAATGTTTACCAGGCCCTGTAGAGACCATGGGACTTGGAGAAATTTGAACAAACAGGCCCTGTGAGCTCCACTGATGTAGTACATCTAGCCCGCACTCTTTGTAGCTATCACTGGTGATAACTCTCTTCCTGGACCAGGCCCTCTGCCTAAACTCTTTTAGGCAATTAAGGGGAGACAAAAAGCGCTTGCTGTGTCTTTTGAGCCTCATTTGTCGTCAAGTCGAAATAATCCACATGCCAGAGCGGCACATTTGGGGGAAGCTTCGATGTTGATGTCTCAGTACAGGACTTTAGTTGTCATTAAAGTTTAGAATTTATGGTGATGGCTTTGTTGTCATGTAGCTATAACACATGATATCTGCATATTTTCTGAAAGGGCGGCCTTCTTTTTCTACTTTGATACATTGTATCTTTCTCACAGTCTTCATTTGTATTTAAAAATTTTTGTAGCGGAGCTGTGAGTCTAATGGAGGTCTTCTAACTTCTTATTTACCAACCTGAAACTCTAGAATGAAGACAAACACTGAGTTACTGTCATTCAGATTTCTTTTTGAAAAACAGGTATTTAAGAACCAAAACTTTAAAACGACCGTAATTGCAGAGGAAGCAAGCTTCTTGAAAAGTAATACATTGTTTTGTTTGTCCCATTTTACCAAAGACATGCAAGCTCTGACCTGGATGGAAACATGCCAACTCTTACCTTTGAAAAAATTCTCTTGTCCATCACACTGGTTGTTTCATTTGTTCCTGGTTTTCTTCCAACTCTTTAAGGGTTAGTTTTCTAAGTCATAATAAATTTGCTCTCTTTTCCAATCTCAGTCGTGAACATGGAAACATGCACTGGGCCCTGAACAGGAAGACTCATTATTTTTCTCTATTTCTTGTCATTTATTAGAAAATATGCTCCTTAAACTGCAACTCAACTAGGACTGTGAATCCACCTTATGGCAGGAATTTCTTCAGGGAACATAGGGCTAGACCTCATCTTGGACCAACTACTAAATCAGAATTTTGTTTGGGGAAGGGAAGGTTTGGGATTCAGACGAGTGTTTTAAAACAAAAAAATTATGAGATATTCTGCTTAGAAACTGTGCTTCTCCCAGTATCATTACAAAAAATATTATAGATTTTCTGCTGATCGTTTTATAGTTTGTTTTTGTTTCTATGTCTGTTATTTATCATGACATAGTTATGTAGGTTCACAGTCTGACACACTTCAGGATCTTGCCTTATTTCTTTTTTGTAAATGGATAGTGAAGTGACTCAGTGTTACTAGGTGATGGTGATTCTGCTGTGAAGTCAGGGTTGAAAAGTAAATTCCCAAATCCTCTTTGACCACGCAATCCATCTGACTTATTTTTTCCTTTTAATTTTATTTATTTATGTATTAAATAAGCAACAAACACACATCATTTAAAATCTATTCAAGGTTAGACAGAGAGGAGAAAGTCTCTCTCTCTCCTGTTCCCTAACCACTTAGTTTTCTCCTACCTCCCAAAGCAATCACTTTGGTTTCTTGAAAATTCTCCATCTGACTCCTTTTCAACTAGACAGCTATATACTTCTCCTCCCCATTGATCATGGAGAATTCAGGCAGCGTCCTCTCACTTGCTCATGGAAAATTTTCCAGGTCATTATTTTGAATTTCCAATCATCAGCTATTTCTGCTACTTCCCTGATTTTTGTGTCCACTTTTAGTTATACCGTTTCAGCATTATGTATTTCAGAAGACACACATTAGTCACTAAGGCCATCATACCACTCCCACTACGTCTCCTACTGTCTTAATCTCAACTGTGTAAGCTAGAACTTCCCAGGTGGTCCAGTGGTTAAGACTCCACGCTTCCACTGCAGGGGGCGCAGGTTCTATCCCTGGTCAGGGAATTAAGATCCTGCATGCCGCATGGCGTGGCCAAAAAAAAAAAAAAGCCAACGAGTCCTAGGTTTAAGAAAGTTTCAATTATTCCACCCCTGTTTATTAAGAATGAAAAAACAAACAAACAAACAAAATCACGTGTGTAAGTTACATCAAATTTGGAATTGTTTTGTGGATCAAAAAAGTGAACAGCAGTGGAATAGGAAGACAACTGAGCTTATATTCAAAGATTTGGGTTTGATTTCCTCTGGGAATGCATCTTGTGACCTGTAACGTACTTCACAAAGTGAAGTTTTGTTATTGCCACTGCTGTAGCCATCACCCTTATATGATGTGAGGGTCCAGGGTACCAAGAAAGCTCAGGCATAACCATAGGAAAATTGACTTGGCCTAGAGACTACACCTGATGGCTACATTGTTAGACTAATCACTCAATTAGAAAAGGAGAACCAGATTTTAGGTGCAGAAAGCAAATGTAGGGAGTGAGATAACAAAGAAGCAGACAGCCAAGAAAAAACAAATGTAGTTTCCTATTGTATCGCACTGACTTTTTTGTTTACACTTCAAAATGACTAATTAAGAGCACATTTGAATCTGGCTTTTGCTTTAATCAGTATTTCATGAGCAAGTTGATCTATAAAGCCCTGGGCAATGCAGATACAAAAAAATTAGTAGTTCGCATTGAGAGGGAAAGTTGATGATGGTCCTCAAAATTTCTAATTAGGATAAATGCCTGAAGAAAATACAAGTGGCCTCACTGTCTTTAGCTTTGTTGTGTTTAAGCAAAGTATTTGAGTTTATATTTCCTTTCTGGTAGGAAGAATCGAGTCTGACAATGTGAAACAGTAGTATTGACATTTATACACTACCAAATGTAAAATAGATGGCTAGTGGGAAGCAACTGCATAGCACAGGGAGATCAACTCGATTGGTGACGACCTAGAGGGGTGGAATAGGGAGGGAGGCTCAAGGGGTAGGGGATATGGGGATATATGTATAAATACAGCTGATTCGCTTTGTTCTACAGCAGAAACTGGCACAACAGTGTAAAGGTATTATACTCCAGTAAAGATCGAAAGAAAAAAAAATATGTTAACAGAAAAAAAAAGAAAAAGAAAAAAGAATCAAGTCCGAAGTAACTGTTGTAATTTCCCAACTAGGAGAGAAGAAAATGCACATGATCTTGATTTACAAATGATGACATTGTCACATACAGGGTTTGTCTCCATTGTAGGCAAACTTCATCAGAAAGGCAGCAGATGAATATATAACAATAACTACATAGTTTTTTAAGTGAGTTTTTAAAAAAATTATGAAAGTATAGTTGCTTTACAATGTTGTGTTAGTTTCAGGTGTACAACATAGTGATTCAGTTTTTTTGTTGATTATGATTCCATTATAGGTTATTATAAGATAATGGATATATTTCCCTGTGTGACACAGTAAATCCTTATTGCTTATCTATTTTATATGTAGTAGTTTGTATCTGTTCACCCCATATGCCTGACTTCTCTCTCCTGACTTCTTTCTTCCCTTTGGTAAGCAGTTTGTATTCTATGTCTGTGAGTCAAATTGATGCAGCCACCATGGAAAACAGTATGGAGGCTCCTTTGAAAAGTAAAAATAGAACTACCATATGATCCATCAATTCCACTCCTGGGTATATATCTGGAAAAAAAGGAAAATACTGGTTCGAAAAGATAGATGCCCCCCCATGTTCATAGCAGCACTATTTACAATAGCCAAAATGTGGAAGTAGCCCAAATGCCCATCAACAGAAGATGTGGTATATAATTTTATAGTTTTTTAAAAAATATATTTATTTACTTTGGCTGCACAGGGTGTTAGTAGCTGCACACGGGACCCTCACTGTAGTATGTGGACTTCTTAGTTGCAGCATGCATGCGGGATCTAGTTCCCTGACCAGGGATCAAACCAGGGCCCCCTGCATTGGGAGCAGTGAGTCTTATGCACTGAACCACCAGGGAAGCCCCATATAATTGTATAGCTTTTAAAGTCCATGATTATCATTGATATGGAACTTGACCATTTGGGGGTTCTTTAAAATGACCATTGAGGGTTTGAATGTGGGGTCTGCTGTTAGGAGTTAAAATCCAGAACTCAGTTGAGGGAAGATATCCCAGATGATTTTTACATCAGATTCAGTGGGGCAAGATGAGTTCGGGTACTTGTATTAGGTTTGGATATACATTTTAAGTAGGATTGATGTGGCCGAGGAGTGGGCTGTACAAATGATTTATTTTCTCCAACAAAGCCATTTGGGAAAAAAAGTTAGCGTGCAGAAAAGCAATATAAGATGGAATGAATCAGCCAGTATAGCACTCCCTTCTTATTTTGCTTGAAGTAACGGGTCAAACATATAGATTAAAAAAAAAAAAATGACATGAGTGTAAGTGTTACACAAATAAATTTTCTCTTTTAAAGATGCTAATGTCATTTCATTTGCTTATTTATTATGACGTGTTCACCTCTTGGTTATTGAATTTCCCTGTTGAAATGGAAACTGTCTCTTCATTTTAAAAGTGATTGCCAAAGAGACACCCCGGGCATGTTCTATTTCTGCTTCCATATTTCTAAGCCAACCAACAAAAGAATCATTATCCCAAAGTCGCAGATGTGCGGATGTCCAAGGCAGCGTATTTGAGTCACACTGTGTGGGACTTTTGACTCTGATTTCTGGATTTTAACTATGCTCATTTGCGACTCCACTGAACAGTGCTGGGCGAGCTGGTTCCAGTCAGGTGAGTGCATTCATTTCTTGTTGAAAGCCCTGAGCTTTCCTCTTTCCAGGCCCCGAGCCTGGCTGCAGAGCGAGTGCCGAGTTTTGAAAACAGAATTGGGGATCAAACCACGTTAGAGCTAATTGGTGTTACATATTCTTTTTATTTAATTAAAAAGTCTGTCCTGTTCTTTTTGCCTCTCACTGCCCAAGGCTCACATCAATAGTGTTCAGAACTAATCTCAGCAGTTTATTGTGGTCACCGCTGCTCCCCTCGGTTTGCTAACAGCCATCTCGCAGCCTCCGGGGAGCAGCTGTTATCAGAGTTTCAACCTGTTCCCTCCCAGGGCTAGAGAGTCCCTGCCAGCATTTCATTTCAGTTTTGTTCCATCTGCAGGGCCCGGAGGCTGGCTTCATACTTGACATGTAAAGGCATTTGGGGCATCCCAGCTGGGGCAGTCCAGCTTTCCCACATGCTGTAGACCCCCGTTACAGGTTGATTGAACAGTGAAGTACCTCTGTTGAATTGGACCAGTGCTGAAAGCATTTTCTCTCCTGTGTTCAAAATATATATCTGAATGCTATTCAAAGTCTGGTCAGGATTCCTGATTGTGAGGCCAACAAACAAACCAAAAAACATTGAGCAAGGGTGGGAATTGATTAGCAGGAAAGCCCTGCCCCATTGAAGTTCCATATCTCATCAATAGTACCAGGTTCTACATAGCACTAACATGGGAAATAGGCTTATTCTTTTTTTTTTTTTTTTTTTTACAAATTTATTTATTTTATTGGCTCTGTTGGGTCTTTTTTGCTGTGCGCAGGCTTTCTTTTTAGTTGTGGTGAGTGGGGGCTACTCTTCATTGTGGTGCACGGGCTCCTCATTGCCATGGCTTCTCTTGTTGTGGAGCATGAGCTCTAGGCGCGTGGGCTTCAGTAGTTGCAGCACATGGGCTCAATAGTTGTGGCTCAGGGGCTCTAAAGCGCAGGCTCAATAGTTGTGGCGCACGGGCTTAGTTGCTCCATTGCATGTGGGATCCTCCTGGAGCAGGGATCGAACCCGTGTCACCTGCATTGGCAGGTGGATTCTTAACCACTGCGCCACCTAGGAAGCCCAAAATAGGCTTATTCTTGCCAGCAGACTCTGGAACATTCAGGTCTTCCCTCTGTCTCTATAGTGTCTTGAGAATGGTGTTCAAAACTGGTGAACACACATTCCTAGAACTTTCGTGGTTGAGTCAAGGAAGTGTTTGGAAGGTTGGAAGGTTGAAGGTGTACAGGTGTTCATGATTTCATGTTTTTTCTTTTGTATTTTATTTTATTTTATTTTTTATTAATTTTTATTGGAGTATAATTGCTTTACAATGTTGAGTTACTTTCTACTGTAAAGCAAAGTGAATCAGTTATACATATACATATACCCACTCTTTTTTAGATTTCCTTCCCATTTAGATCACCACGGAGCATTGAGTAGAGCTCCCTGTGCTATATAGTAGGTTCTCATTAGTTAACTGTTTTATATACAGTGATGTATATATGTCAGTTACAATCTCCCAATTCATCCCACCCCACCCCACTTCCCTCCTTGGTAACCATAAATTTGTTTTAAATCTGTGACTCCATTTCTGCTTTGCAAATAAGTTTTGTGTGGACACAGTCTGAGAACCCATGGGATGGTCACTGACTTCTGCTAGGCGTTGGGACTGTGTGAACCCCCTGTTTGGGTGCAGTGGCAGAAGCAGCCAGAAATCTTCAAGAATTACTTATTAGAAGAATTCACAGCTCTGCATGGTTCCCAAAATACAGCCTCAAGTATCACAACAAACTGGCTCATTAGCACCTACTTTTAAACTGCTGCACTTAAGTGACATCACTGCCTTGCAGCAAGGATGATAGACCACGTGTGGATTTTTGTGTAGCCCAAATGTTCCAGCATCACAAGTCATGCCAATTAAACCGCTGACTGGACTTCCCGCAGGGAGGAATCTTTTGCATCTTTGTGGCCAGCTAATGAACGATCATTTGAGCAACTATTTTTTTTCCTTTTCCTCTTTTTTTTCCCCTATAAGAAAAGAATTTGAAATGAAAGAACCTCCTTGCTGAAGCTGTGCAGTTTTTATTAATATGTATATAATTTAATAGCATTCACAAACCTGGTGAGTAACTCACACACATCCTCTTGATTGCAGATGAAAGAACAAGATCTGACCTCCTAGGACACTTCTCATCAGAGTCAACTGACAAAGCATCTTCTCTTCCTAGTTATTTCCCCTGCACTTATGCCCTTCTGGCTGTTCATAAAGGTAGTCGCCAGTGTGGTACTGTGCCAGCTGCCTCATAATGTATCTTAAAGTATGATGTGAAAACTGGAACTTGGGGTGAAGTGTCTGTTAACAGGCTCCATCAATCTGAATACAATTAGTCTGGAGTCTGTAGAAGCCACAGTTCAAGAATAGACTAGCAGATGTCTTTGCGAAGACACCAATTCCCCCTTAGGGAGCGGATGTGCTTCCTGTTCTCCTCTTCCTCCTGTAATAGCCTACAGTTTAGGATGTAAGTGAGAGGAAAAATCATACTAGTGCTGTATTAATTAGATACACTAATACTGTGGGCTTTTTCTGGAGAGGCTGCCATTTCAGTACGTTGAAAGGCAGTGTGTATATTTCTCTCATGCCTTAGTATGGAAAGGGTAGACCCGGGAGAGCTATAAAAATCACCATTATATAAAGTGTCTGACAAGTCAAGTAGGATACAGGTCAGAAATGATGTGTGACTCCTTTGTTCTGGAATTACCCGAGACTGACTTAAGTTATAGCTTGGTCGCTGCTATCTTTCTTTGCAAGGCTGAGTCTAGGCTACGTTGTGAAGGTATAAAGTGTCCCCTTTTCCCACCTATGCTGTGTCCCTCTTCACCCCCCAGTCCCCCCATCTAGGGACTATATGCCGCAGAGTGCTACTTCATCCACTCCCTGCCCTTGCCAAGTTTGCTCTCAGGAAAGGTTATGACATTAATCTGAGTCTCCGTCAGTGTTTTCTTCTCTCAAAAGCACGGTAGGAGTAGGTGAGAAAGCCGTAGCATTTGGGGACCAAGCATGACTTCTCGGTACATCTGAAATGGCACAGGCTGAAATATAGTGTCCTCTTCCCTCTGTCCTGGGAGGGGAGACGCGCCCCTGCTCTGCCAGCCCTGCCTGGAGAATCAGCTGTGGCATTGGCCTCGCCTAATAACTGCATTGGAAAGGGGAGAAGAGAATTATTAGTATTGGGGTATAAATAGGGTTTAGAAAGGAAGGCACTGTGTTGACAAATATACATCAGATCCCTTACTGAAGCGATGCATGGAATGAGTACAGCTCCTGTTCTTAGAGACTTTTAAATTAGGCTTTCAGAGTGGGAATTTTTTGTCATTTATCCATTTGTTACTTGGCAGCAGTGCTGTGTATAAACTAGCGTTGTAATGTATACGCTTTAATATTGGTTGAATTATTCTTTACTTATAAGCATGTATTTTTACAGCCAAAAAATTTATCAGATACGCATAGTATATATATATGTGTGTATATACACATAACCCCACCCTTCAGTTTTAGATCACTTTTGACTAAGCTTTTCTTTATACCATCATTTAGCTTTTTAAAGAGTGAAAAAGGAAATTTAAATTTGGCAAAATATCTCGATCCATCGATCGAAATATATATCCACATATTCTTCAGTGAGCCTTTCTTTTCACTGAAGACCCCTGAAAGACAAAAGATAAAAATCCAACTTTGAACAGGGTAATGTACCCTCTGCCTTCTGCATGTCCATTAATAGAACACTTTTTCAACATTGACTTTTTGGCTGTTTTACCTCTGCAGTGGTTATTTGTGCGTGGTTGAGTCAGTGTATATACACTGGGATTGTTCGAGCTGTTTCAAGTGTAGAGACACCACCCCCCTTACACCCTTCAAGTTGCTGCCAGTTATAACAGACCTCAATATGGCCCCTTTCCCGCGAGCATATTGTATACAGCGATGGCCACAGTCGGGCTGCTGTTGATGGAACTCTTTGGAAACAGCAAAACAGAAGAATGCCTCATAAACACGTGTTGTGCTTAGAAAGAACTTGGAGAGGACTGAGTTTCATCAGGAGACCATTCTTTCAGTTACTCTTTGTTTTGCTGAACAGGGGGTGTTCAAATTGGTCCTCACGTGAGAGGGGGTTTGACTGTTCTCTAAAGAACCAATCTTCATTGTCAGTGATGATCTAGAAACTTAGTTGCCATGCCTAGTGGGAGAGCATTCACTGGACTCAAGCACTCATGAATGGAAGCGTCACCTGCATAATATAGAATGACAAATCCTGATATATTCTCATGAATGTTGCCATTCTGCTTCCCTATAAATTTCAATATATAGGCACATAGATAGTTACTTGTTCATATTTGACTAAAATCAATGCTAATTTCATATGCATGTAAATTTGGATGCGGCTTGACATCACTTGGAATAATAATACGGAGAAGAGCCCTGTCATTTACTGAGCACATACTACGTGCCAGCCGCTTCATACAAGCGATTCACGTAATTTTCACAACAAGCATGGGAGGTACCTGGTATTTTCTCTCTTTTGAAGTTCGGAAACCAGGATCAAGAAGTAGTGATTATCCATCTGTCTCCAACATCCCTGCTCCTTCGTGTCCACTGTGCTGTGATGCTAGTAAATTAAAGTGGCGAAGAGTGCAGATGTCTTATTCGAGGCTCTCAAACAAATACCCCATGAGGTGGACACAAAGCTTCCATGTTCTTGCGGCTTGCTTTAGATTCGATGGTTACTCCTTCAATGGCTGGTGCTGCAGTCCAGCTCTTGTCACTCTTCCTTCAATACTGACCTCTAGGACTTCCCTGGCGGTCCAGTGGTTAAGAGTCTGTGCTTCCACTGCAGGGGGCAAAGGTTCGATCTCTGGTCGGGGAGCTAAGATTCTGCATGCCGAGTGGCGTGGCAAAAAACAAAAACCAAAACCTTTATCAAGTGAAAATGAATAACACTTTTGTTTCTGAGAAGCAGCTGCAATGTGACATAGCAGTGCTTTGGTGGTTTAGTCACTTTTATGGCAGGAGGTAATTCCATCTGCGTGGAGACCTGTGCTAATAGTTCAGTTCATGATGCAAGAACATATAGGTGATTATAGTGAACAGGGCACCATCTCATATTGTAATCAGCCTGCCCCCTGCCCCCCACCGCCCCGACATGAACCACTGTCACTGCTCATGTGTCTCTAAGTACATTCACAGGAGCCAGGCTGGCCATGTCATGCGCTACAGATGCCACCTTCATGGCAGCCTTGTGACCTTCCCTCTTGACATTTCTTCTCTCTGCAATGTCTTCCCCCCTTGCCTTCTCAGCTGCTCCTACTCTAGATGATAGAGATCATGTCTTACACATGTGAGCAGAGGTCTTCTTTCCTGATAAAACTAACTTGTTTCAGGTTAGAAACCATATAGCTTCTTTCTTTCCTTCTGTTGATTAATAGACCCACAGGCATGGAAATTGACTCGAATTGTCAGTGATCGGGTACAATACATAGGAAAGTGACAAATACTTGAGCTAACACCGCTTTAGACAAGTAGCCGTTGACTGCCAGATTTGTAATTATGACCAATTTTTAATAGGTGCCGTATTTTGAAGATAAAGCCATTGGAAAATATCTCCCGAAGGATAAAAAACTATCCCTTTTAGAAAAGGTAGCATCTTTTCTACAGAGACATGAAGGGTGACTACTGTTGGCTTTAATTGAAACTAAAGAGCTCAAGGAAGCTGGAGTCAGTTAAGACATAAAATAGCAGCAAGGGGTTTATAAACTGAGAGAAGTTAATAAAGAGGATAGTAGTTTGGAGCGAGCTTGAGTGATTTCCTTCGGCTGAGCTCTTGGATGACTAACGAGGCAAGTGAGACAGGGGACAGCAGAGCACACACGCTTGAGAATGCAAGTCTGTAGGAACGTAAGAGGATGTCGCCGGTCATTCGGTACCGGTGACATATATGTAATTTTTAATTTTTTATTTACCACGTTAAAAAATAAAAAGGAACAAGAGGAAGTAATTTTAATGATGTATTTTATTTGACAGGATATGTCAAAAATGTTATCACTTCAACACGTAGGCAGTCTCTTACATTCTCTTTAATACTGTTTGGGGCCTCGGGTATGTCTTTTACATGTACAACACATTTCAGTTTGGATTAACCATGTTTCAAAGGCTCACTAACTCATGTGGCAGATCTAGGGTATATGTCTAGGAATGAGATAGAAACCCTGTGTTTCTTGTGTGAGCTGCAAAATCATCTAGAAAGCTTTTACAAAATAAGCTTTCCTAGACTCCATTTGTCGAGACTTTGACTTGGTAAGCCTGGGGTGAGATCTCAGCATTTGTTTAGGAAGTTCTGTAGGTGATGTTTGCAGTGACTTTCAGGTTCAGCTTCGCACACTTGCCTCCCGAGGGTTGACTTCGGGCTCAAGCTCTCTCCTGTTCTAACTTCTCTGCTTTTTTTGGAGGTAACTTGGCAGATAACAAATTTGTTTTTATATAAGCAAGGGATTGGCGTATTAGCTGCTGAAACTTATACAGTGAATTTTATAGGAGTGCTAACTTTTTCTCTCTTGGTTGTGGGATAGTGGCTGGTGGGGCTATTCATTTATTTATTTATTCATTCATTCATCTATGGCCACACCTTGCAGCATGCGGGATCTTAGTTCCCTGATTAGGGAGGGATTGAACCCACACCCCCTGCAGTGGAAGCACGGAGTCTTAACCACTAGACCACCAGGGACGTCCCAAGGGGCTGTTTGTTTAGCGTGTGGGTGGTCAGGTGCAGAGTTGAAGCTGCCCCTCGTCTAGCAGAGGTGAGTGCCAGGGAAGTTGTCTTCACTCTGTCTTCTGCCTCCTCGGATACCTGTGACTTGTCAACTCTCTGTGTAGGAACAGTCAGTAAAAAGGCAGAAATCTGGGAAGATTCTGTTTCAGCCCCTGGCTAAATGCATTATTCTTTTAGCTACCCTTTTAAGCCTCTTAGTGCTTCTGTTTATCCAGCCACAAAATGTGGTAAATGCTGCTGTATATACCCTCGGAGACCCCCAGGTTAAAACACTGCTGTGCTCAGTATACCGTGTTACCTCAGGATTATGGTAAGCTACACAGCGTGCCCAGGAGTTAAGTAAGTGTTTATAGAAATTTGTACAACGCTGTACTTGAGAAGGTCAAATTGACTTGCTCAAGGACAATACGTCTCTCTACGGCTCTGATTCTTCTGCGTCAGAACCAATTGACTTCCTCCTATTTACCAGTCTTCAAGTCATTGGTTCCCTTTTCTCCTAGCTCTGCCCCTGCTCCCCACTTCAGAGAGATTAGATGGGCAGGCTGTGTGTTTGTGAAGGTTTGCTTTCTGGTGACATTACCATGACCTCTTTTCTAACCCTCGCAGGGTTGGAAGAAACCTCAAAACCATTTGGTTAACCTCTAATATGATTTTTGCACATCCTTTTGAATATCCTGACATTTAATCCTCTAGTTTATTTTTGAACAACACCAACGAAAGGAATTTCACTGCCTCTTAAGGCAGTCTATTTCATATATAATCAGTTCATTTTCCCCTTTCATTTAACGGAAATGTTTATTTCTGTAAGCTCTACCCTTTGAAGCTGTGTAGGACATCTAAACATGACAACCTTCAAGTATTTGATTTCAGTCATGACCCTCCCACCTCCACCAATATATTCCACCTGCCTTTTTTTTTTTAATTTATTTATTTGTTTGTTTATTTATTGGCTGCTTTGGGTCTCCATTGCTGCACACGGGCTTTCTCTAGTTGCGGCGAGTGGGGGCTACTCTTCATTGTGGTGCGCAGGCTTTTCATTGCGGTGGCTTCTCTTGTTGCGGAGCACGGGCTCAATAGTTGCGGCTCACAGGCTTAGTTGCAGCTCACGGGCTTAGTTGCTTCGCGGCATGTGGGATCTTCCAGGCCCAGGGCTCGAACCTGTGTCCCCTGCATTGGCAGGCGGATTCTCAACCACTGCGCCACCTAGGAAGTCCCTGCCTTTTCTTTTTAGACTGAGTTCTTCCAAGTGTTCCTCAGACAACATGGTTCTAAGTTTCTTTCCTCTCCTGTGAGTGGACTTCAAGGACTATATATTAAATGTGATACTTTTAAATATAATCTGACCAGCACAGATTCTTAAAAGATGGATGAAATAAGGAAAATAAAGAAGCAACGGGGGAGAGAAAAGATGGCAGCGAAGTAGAGAGACGTGGAGTGCATCCCTCTCCACAGAAGCATTGGGAACGCACGGAAGGACACAGTAATTCCCACAGAGAACCAGCTGAACACCAGCAGATGGCCTCGGACACCAGAAAGGACTGCAGGGAGCCCGACATAGCCGGTAGGGAGGCATCTATGACGTCTCAAAGAGGGTGACGCGGCGGAGCTGTGGCAGACGGGAGGGAGGGAGAAACATACAGAGGGTCCGCAGCGCAGCTCAGCGTTCCCGGACCGAGACATCGATCCGCGGCTGAACGGAGGGTCCAGGAGCGGGAGCGTGGGAACTGGAGAGCTGGTTCAGGGTGAGAAACATTGTTGCCGGTAGGGTGACGGACCTAGAGGACAGGAGGAAAGAGGTCCATGGAGAGGAGTGCCCATCCCTGAGAGCTGCCCAGCCATGATGGCGGCTGGAGGCTGCAGGCTCAAGGGCAGGGGGAGGAGCCGCGCACGTAGCCTCTCTCTCTCTTTCTGCGCCTCTGCAACAGGCAGTGGAGAGACACCCGTGGACCACCTAAGGTGCTCAGAGATAACAAGAACCCTCCGGCGCTCGGGCGGGGCTAGATTAAAACCCCTTGCAACGCCAGCAGCAGGGAGGCTGCAGAGAAAAAAAAAACAACAACAACAGCAACAACAAAAAAAAACCCGAGAGAGGCCCAACTCTAAGACTTTCTGTTTACACCTGAGCCACTGGCATCCCTCTGCAACAGGCACCTCCAAGCCCGACTGAAACAACAGTGTGCCATTGCTCACTCACTCCCAGGAGAAGGAGCCACTATTGTACCCTCTCCCTCCCCACACACTGAGGCTTACAGACGAACAATAAAAGAACCTCTGCTGGTCACAGAATAATGCAAAAAAACCCAAGGCAAGGAGAAGGACACTTACAGCTGAGACGCTAAAGAAACAGAAATATTGGTATCAATAGCTATTGAACTGGTCCATTCTGGGATCAGTTCTGCATTTTTTTTTTTCTTTTTCTTTTTCTCTCTCTCTCTCTCTTTTTTTTTTTTTTATTAAATACGATCTTAGTCCTAAGTTTTATAACATAACTTTTTAAAGATATTTTTTATTTATTTATTTTTTTGCCTTTTTATATACTTCTATATCTAGCTAAGTTTTTGGTAGTACGGACAATATATCTCTCATACTTTCCTTTCATCCCTATCTTTTATACATTTCTATTCCTTTCTTTTTATTTGCATATTTCCAACCACATTACGCTCTTCTGTTCCCCTTTCTTCCAGCCATTTTAAGTTTATTTTATCTTAACATACTTATAAGCAACACTATCGATCTGCTCAGACTCCTTGCTCTATTCTCCAGATGATGCACTGCCTTGGTATTTAATATTAGGCTTGTCTTTATCTTAGTTCTTAGTACAGTTGTCTAATTACATTCTGAGAATCTCCATTCTCTCTGGTGGTACTCTGGTTCTTTTCTATATTGGATCCTAGCTTACAAAATCTCCCTGGATTAATGTTTGTATGTGTAAGGTATTATTTGTTTGTTTGTTTGCTTTTGCTTCTGTCTCTGATTTGTTCTGTTTCAGTTGTCAATTTCTGTTGGGTTTCTCTTTGAATATCTGATAGCACACTGGGGTTCTGTCAGGTCTTTCTAGAGCCTTATGTCCTAACGGATTCAGTAATTGTGTGTCTTATACATGTATGTGTTTCCTAGACTTAATATTCGTTTAATCCAATACTTGGACATTAGCGTGAGGCTTGGACAGTCTTCTATAAACACCTCTATCGCCAGGACAAGCAACCCCAAAAGTTTGGACAACCATGAGGAAACAAAGAAACACCATGCAGGCAAAGGAGCAGGAAGAAAATCCACAAGACCAAATAAATGAGGAGGAAATAGGAAAAATGCCTGAAAAAGAATTTAGAGTAATGATAGTAAAAATGATACAAAATCTCAATAACAAAATAGAGAAAGTACAAGAAACAGTTCATAAGAACTCAGAAAAACAAACAGCAATGGATAACAAAATAACTGAAATTAAAAATACTCTAGATGCTATAACCAGCAGAATGACTGAGGCAGAAGAACGAATAAGTGAGTTGGAAGATAGAATGGGGGAAATAAATGCCACAGAGCAGGAAAAAGAAAAAAGAATAAAAAGAATAGAAGACAGTCTCAGAGACCTCAGTGATAACATTAAGCATACCAACATTCGAATTATAGGCATCCCAGAGGAAGAAGAAAACAAGAAAGGGTCTGAGAAAATATTTGAAGAGGTTCTAGTGGAAAACTTCCCCAACATGGGAAAGGAAATAATGAACCAAGTCCAAGAAGCACAGAGAGTCCCATACAGAATAAACCCAAGGAGAAATACACCAAGACACATATTAATCAAACCAATGACAATTAAACACAAAGAAATAAATATTAAAAGCAGCAAGAGAAAAGCAACAAACAACATATAAGGGAAAACCCATGAGGATAACAGCTGACCTTTCTACAGAAACTCTGCAGGCCAGAAGGGAATGGCAGGATATACTGAAAGTCCTGAAAGAGAGAAACCTACAGCCAAGAATACTCTACCCAGCAAGAATCTCATTCAGATTTGATGGAGAAATCAAAAGCTTTCCAGACAAGCAAAAGGTGAGAGAATTCAGCACCACCAAACCAGCCTTACAACAAGTGCTAAAGGAACTTCTCTAAGTAGGAAACACAAGAAAAGGAAAACACCTGCAAATACAAACCCAAAACAATTAAGAAAATGGTAATTGGAACACACATGTCAATAATCACTTTAAATGTAAATGGATTCAATGCTCCACCCAAAAGACACAGACTGGCTGAATGGATACAAAAACAAGACCCTTCTATATGCTGCCTACAAGAAACCCACTTCAGACCAAGGGATACATATAGACTGAAAGTAAAGGGATGGAAAAAGATATTCCATGCAAATGGAAGTCAAAAGAAAGCTGGAGTAGCAATGCTCATATCAGACAAATTAGACTTGAAAGTAAAGACTATTACAAGAGACAAGGAAGGACACTCCATAATGATCAAGGGATCCATTCAAGAAGAACATATCACAATGGTAAATATCTAGGCCCCCAATATAGGAGCACCTCAATACATAAGGCAAATGCTAACAGCTATAAAAGGGGACATCGACAGTAACACAATAATAGTGGGAGACTTGAACACCCCACTTACATCAATGGACAGATCATCCAAACAGAAAATAAATAAAGACACACAAGCTTTAAATGACACATTAGACCATCTCGACTTAATTGATATTTATAGGACATTCCATCCAAAAACGACAGAATACACTTTCTTCTCAAGTGCACATGGAACATTCTCCAGGATAGATCACATCTTGGGTCACAAATCAAACCTCGGCAAATTCAAGAAAATTGAAATCATATCAAGCATCTTCTCAGACCACAACGCCATGAGACTAGATATCAATTACAGGAAAATAACTGCAAAAAATACAAACACATGGAGGCTAAACAATTCACTCCTAAACAACCAAGGAATCACTAAAGAAATCAAAGAGGAAGTCAAAAAATATCTAGAAACAAATGACAACAAAAACACAACAACCCTATGGGACGTAGCAAAAGCAGTTCTAAGAGGGAAGTTTATAGCAATACAGTCCTACCTTAAGAAACAAGAAAAGTATCGAATAAACAACCTAACCTTACACCTAAAACAACTAGAGAAAGAAGAACAAAGAAACCCCAAAGTGAGCAGAAGGAAAGAAATCATAAAGATCAGAGCAGAAATAAATGAAAAAGAAAGGAAAGAAACCATAAGAAAAATAAAACTAAAAGCTGGTTCTTTGAGATGATTAACAAAATTGATAAACCATTAGCCAGACTCATCAAGAAAAAAAGGGAGAAGATGCAAATCAACAGAATTAGAAATGAAAAAGGAGAAGTAACAACAGACACCTCAGAAATACAAAACATCATGAGAGACTACTACAAGCAACTCTATGCCTATAAATTGGATAACCTGGAAGAAATGGATACATTCTTAGAAAAATACAATCTTCTAACACTGAACCAGGAAGAAATAGAAACCATGAACAGAGCAATCACAAGTACAGAAATTGAGGCAGTGATTAAAAATCTCCCAACACACAAAAGCCCAGGACCAGATTGGTTCACAGGCGAATTCTATCAAACATTTCGAGAAGAGTTAACACCTGTCCTTCTCAAACTCTTCCAAAATATTGCAGAAGGCGGAGCACTTCCAAACTCATTCTACGAGGCTACCATCACCCTGATACCAAAACCAGGCAAAGATGTCACAAAAAAAGAAAACTACAGACCAATATCACTGATGAATATAGATGCAAAAATCCTCAACAAAATACTAGCTAACAGACTGCAACAGCACATTAAAAAAATCATACACCATGATCAAGTGGGGTTTATCCCTGGGATGCAAGGATTCTTCAATATATGCGAATCAATCAACGTGATACATCATATCAACAAATTGAAGGATAAAAACCATATGATCATCTCAATAGATGCAGAAAAAGCTTTTGACAAAATTCAACATCCATTTATGATAAAAGCTCTCCAGAAAATGGGCATAGAAGGAAATTACCTCAACATAATAAAAGCCATATATGAAAAACCAAAAGCCAACATCGTGCTCAATGGGAAAAAACTGGGAGAATTCCCTCTAAGAACAGGAACAAGACAAGGGTGTCCACTCTCACCACTATTATTCAACATAGTTTTGGAAGTTTTAGCCACAGCAATCAGAGAAGAAAAAGAAATCAAAGGAATCCAAATTGGAAAAGAAGAAGTAAAATTGTCACTCTTTGCAGATGACATGATATTATATATAGAAAACCCTAAAGACTCTACCAGAAAACTGCTAGCACTCATTGATGAGTTTAGTAAAGTAGCAGGATACAAAATTAATGCACAGAAATCTCTTGCATTCCTATACACTAACAACGGAAGAGCAGAAAGAGAAATGAAGGAAACTCTCCCATTCACCATTGCAACCAAAAGAATAAAATACCTAGGAAGAAACCTGCCTAAGGAGGCAAAAGATCTGTATGCAGAAAACTTTAAGACATTGATGAAAGAAATCAAAGACGACACAAACAGATGGAGGGACATACCATGTTCCTGGATTGGAAGAATCAACATCGTGAAAATGTCTGTACTACCCAAAGCAATTTACAGATTCAATGCAATCCCAATCAAATTACCAATGGCAGTTTTCACAGAACTAGAACAAGTAATCTTACGCTTTGTATGGAAACGCAAAAGACCCCGAATAGCCAAAGCAATCTTGAGAAGGAAAAATGGAGTTGGTGGAATCAGGCTTCCTGACTTCCAACTATACTACAAGGCCATAGTAATCAAGACAGTATGGTACTGGCACAAAAATAGAAAGGAAGATCAATGGAATAGAATAGAGAACTCAGAAGTAAGCCCAAACACATATGGGCAGCTTATCTTTGACAAAGGAGGCATGAATATACAATGGAAAAAAGCCTCTTCAATAAGTGGTGCTGGGAACATTGGACAGCAACATGTCAAAGAATGAAATTAGAACACTTCCTAACACCATACACACAAATAAACTCCAAATGGATGAAAGACCTACATGTAAGGCCAGACACTATCAAACTCCTAGAGGAAAACATAGGCAGAACACTCTATGACATCCATCAAAGCAACATCCTTTTTGACCCACCTCCTAGAATCACGGAAATCAAATCAAGAATAAACAAATGGGACCTCATGAAACTTAAAAGCTTTTGCACAGCAAAAGAAACCATAAACAAGACTAAAAGGCAACCCTCAGAATGGGAAAAAATAATTGCCTATGAAACAACGGACAAAGGATTAACCTCCAAAATATACAAGCAGCTCATGAAGCTTAATACCAAAAAAGCAAATAACCCAATCCACAAATGGGCAGAAGACCTAAATAGAGATTTCTCCAAAGAAGACATACAGATGGCCAACACACACATGAAAAGATGCTCCACATCACTAATCATCAGAGAAATGCAAGTCAAAGCTACAATGAGGTATCACCTCACACCAGTCAGAATGGCCATCATCACAAAATCTGGAAACCACAAATGTTGGAGAGGATGTGGAGAAAAGGGAACTCCCCTGCACTGTTGGTGGGAATGTAAGTTGGTACAGCCACTATGGAAAACAATTTGGAGGTTCCTTAAAAAACTACAAATAGAAGTACCATATGATCCAGTAATCCCACTCCTGGGCATATACCCAAAGAAAACCATAATCCCAAAAGAAACTTGTACCATCATGTTTATTGCAGCACTCTTTACAATAGCCAGGACATGGAAGCAACCTAAATGCCCATCAACAAATGAATGGATAAAGAAGATGTGGCATATATATACAATGGAATATTACTCAGCTATAAAAAGGGATGAGATGGAGTTATATGTCATGAGGTGGATAGAACTACAGTCTGTCATACAGAGTGAAGTAAGTCAGAAAGAGAAGGACAAATATTGTATGCTAACTCACATATACGGAATCTACAAATGGTACTGATGAACTCAGTGACAAGAACAAGGATGCAGATGCAGAGAATGGACTGGAGAACTCGAGGTATGGGAGGGGGCGGGGGGTGAAGGGAAAACTGAGACGAAGTGAGAGAGTAGCACAGACATATATATACTACCAACTGTAAAATGGTCAGTGGGAAGTTGTTGTATAACAAAGGGAGTCCAACTTGAGGATGGAAGATGCCTTAGAGGACTGGGGCCGGGAGGGTGGGGTGGACTCGAGGTGGGGGGAGTCAAGGAAGGGAGGGAATACGGGGATATGTGTATAAAAACAGATGATTGAACCTGGTGTACCCCCAAAAAAATAAAAAAAAAGAAGCATCGGAAACCTATGTGAAGGTTTCTTTTTTCCTCTGAGTGATCATAGAATTCACAATGTAGAAAATAATAGTATGTTCCACTTCTTGCATTACTTGTGTGAAACCAAGTGGGAGAACAGTGGGATCTTTCCTTTGCTCGATATTCCTTTCTAGTATTACAGTAGGAGGCTTGTTTTCAGGTTAACTTAATATAATAAGTAAACTATCTTATGATGATCTTTTATAAGCATCTATATGCTTGTATTCTTAACTTGAAGGCATCTACCTCTTGTACAGTGAGCAGATTTAAAACTATTAAAAAGTGGTGTTTTTAACTTCAGAATTTTGATGCCCCCAAATGCCCCTTTTTCGTGTTTGAAATTAAACAGCAGGGAGATTTAGGCTGAATGGTCCAGGACCATTATGGTGAGCTAGACCTCTGAGATGCATTCAGCTGTGCGGAGCTAACAGACTACTTAATCCACATCATAGGCTGGCCTCTAGAGTGCTTGCCCAGTGGAAAGCATTTATTTACCAAATTAAAAGCACAGCAGGTAAAAGCCAAGGTATTATTTAAGCGCATTTATCGACTCCTATTCTGCTACTATTTACTAAATTTCTCAGTGATGGAAGATGATGGGAAAGTTGATTCTTGCAATCACTTGGCTTCACTAAAGGTGAAATACATCTTCCTTGATTTATTCCTCTTGCATTGACAAAGCAGCGTATGGTAGAATTGGAGGTTATCCAGCACCAGCTAGAGAGAGTATGTAGCATTTAAGGTTTGTTTTTTGTTTTTGTTTTTTCCTTTTTGAATTGTTCTCTAAAGTCTGCTAGGTGCAACCACTTGTGAAGCGAAACTGGCATGCTTGGGATTCAGTGCCAGTTTTCGTCTCTGCTTACCCAAGTCCCTGTATATTTAGGTGAGTACACACATGTACCTGCACAGGTGAACACAAACCTCCAAAAACCAACCTGTTGCAACCTAGGGTAGCATCCACCCAGTCAAGAAACAGAATGAAAAGTCCAGGGATTTTTCAGACTACCACTGGATTATGTGTTAAATTCTACTTGCTGAAATGCTTTTATCATCAAAGAACCTATCATCTTTTTTAGCAGGATGGATGACAGAGTTGGATATCTTTGTCCACCATCAACCCTGAGAGACAAAGGCATTTATGCTGCTCTTTTTTTTTGAATTGATTTTATTCACGTATAGTTGATTTACAGTGTTGTGTTAATTTCTGCTGTACAGTAAAGTAATTCAGTTATACATATATATCCATTCTTTTTCATATTCTTTTCCATTATGGTTTATCACAGGATATTAAATATAGTTCCCCGTGCTATACAGTAGGACCTTGTTGTATTCTATGTATAATAGTTTGCATCTGCTAATCCCAAACTCCCACTCCATCTCTCCCCCACCTGCCTTCCCCTTTGGCATGTGCGGCTCTTTGAGGAGTGGGTAGGGATATTAGATACAACAGTGATGAAATGTGGGTAAACTAGGGAGAAATTGTTTATGACAGATTATTTCAGACAGGATCTTCCTGCACTATGATCCTGCAGTGTGCTCTCATAACCTCTGCCCTTTCTTGTACACTGACCAGCCTGGATTAATCTATGCTTGGTTCTCGTTGATAATTTTGCCCTCACTGATAATCTCCAGCATGAAGTCAAATTGATCAAACTAGTGTTTTCTCTGGAATGCTCATTCATAAGTCACAGGCTTCTGGGATACATGTACCCTTTCCTGCTAATAAAATTGCAAAGCATTCTATGCCAGGTAAACTTAGAGCCTATGCATCTAAAACTCATGGGTACCCTGGGTCTGGTGAGTGTATCATTGAATTGTAGTTTACAAACACTTTTAACGGCAAACTTTTTTTTTTTTCAAACTACATCTTTTCTGGAAGCCCAACATTTGATACAGATAAATGAAGTAGTTCTCGAAACTGAGGATGGATCATCCAAAATCCCCAAAATCCCAAGGCATAATATGCTGAGAACTTGCTCACACAGTTTCTCTCTCATTCACTGACGTGAGACGGAGGGACTCAAAGATGTCACATCATTTTTTTTTTTTTGCAGTTAATTTACCATTTATTGTAGAGACAATTTCTACCTATTTCTCAGTCTAAAAATAATGAGTAAAATTAATGTGAAAGAAGGCTTTTTTGGCAATGTGATGAACTATATATGTAAAGAAACATCTTATGTTTCTGATATTAGTAAACATAATGTGATATGTAAAAATTCTGGATAATAGAAATACTTTTTTTGTGAATATAGAAGTATGTCACATCATATTTTTAGTCCTACTTCTTGCAGGATAACGAATGGTGCTTTTCTTCCTGGTACAGTTGCGCCCCTTAGGACACACTTTCTGTTCAATATAAGGAAACCATGCTGGTGTTCAGAAACTATGACACACACACACACACACACACACACACACACACACAAGCACTGTAATTTTTTGTTGGATATCAGTGTAGCTCATTGTATCCCTGAGGTCAATTAACAAGTTACTGTTGAAACCTTGATCATCAAGGACTCAGCTATCAGTTTTCTAACATAGCTTAACTTGGGCAACACAAAACAAAACAAAAATCTGTGGTAGTGGGGAAGTAGCTCACTCATGAAAAACAATAACAACCCCAAAAACCAACCCTCAGTGGGGAGATAGTGGCTACTCTCTTGACCATCTTAACGTTTTGTTAAAGGCTTTAGTGCCTTCAAATAAACAGTAAGTAATCACTGGAAAAGTAGGCAATTTACAAAGGAATCTAATATGTTAATTGATTAGTCATTGAGAGAGTGGGAGGTGTTGCGAAACTGGAGTAAATCACTCTGCCCCAGTTTGCTAGTTAAGTGGAGAATATGGTAGCAATGAAACCGAAATCTGTTGGCTATTTTATGCTTCATTTACATTGTATAAAACGCACATTATAGTTGATTGTCAGCAGGAATATGGACTGTTTTTCAAAAGCTGCATTTCCCCCTTTTTTTAATGCCTTTCTTTTTTAAAAAAATTTTATTTGCTTGGCTGCGTTGGGTCTTGGTTGCAGCACATGGGATCTTCCTTGCGCCACTCGGGATCTTTCATTGCGGCACCTGGGCTTCTCTCTAGTTGTGGCATGCAGGTTTTCTCTTTTCTAGTTGTGGCATGCAGGCTTCAGAGAGCATGGGCTCTGTAGTTTGTGGCATGCAGGCTCTCTAGTTGAGGGGTGTGGGCTTACATGCCCCTCGGCATGTGGGGTCTTAGTTCCCGGACCAGGGATAGAGCCTGTGTCCCCTGCATTGCAGGATGGGTTCTTTACTACTGGACCACCAAGGAAGTCCCTCCCTTTCTTCTTTGATACAGAACTGAGGTGTAGTCAGGATTAGTGGCATTAAGAGGTCAAAAGTGTCATGTCAGAGATTTTTAATTATAGATTTTTCATACAGATGGCAGTAAACAGGTTAAAAATTGAGCAATTAGATTTTTCTCCATGTAACCTGTTCTTCCTATATAAATATTTTTGTGGTTAATCACAATATCACTAACTTAGTGTTTTATCTCTGTAGTGATGACCACGGTGAATTTCTTCAACCCCAATTGTTATTTACAATGTCAATGTCAAAAGTATAGATACTTTTGCCATAGTATCGCTAATGCCTTGAATTTGAACCTTTCCTGAATTTATTTTATTATGAAATTGTTATTTTTGGTATTTCACCTTTTAGGTTGAAAATATTCCTTGGAGAAGTGAGTTTCATAAGCTTACTCTACAAGTTATAAAATAAAAATTTCCTCCCATTTTTGTCAATGTTATCACAGTATGATTTATGTACAATGAACTATATCCAATTAAAGTGTACCCTGATGAACTTTGACACCTCCACAATCAAGTAAAGAACACTTCCATTACCTCCAAAAGTTTCTTGGTATCCCTTTTTGGTTTATTCCTTTCCCAGCCCCTACCCTATGACAACCACTGATCTTATTCTTTGTCTCTATAGAGCTTAATATTTTATTTGAATTTGCCCTTAGACTACCTTTTAAAATGTCAAGACCTAGCTTTTTGCTGTTGGCAACCAATGGTAGAAACAAAAATATAGTAAAAATTATATTCCATTTGGCCTTTCATTTGAGAGCTATAAAGACTCTGTAAATAGAATGGATTGTTTGTGAAGAAGAGCTTGAAAATAACCCCTAAAACCTCTATGATGTCATCATTTATAAATAACACACAAACATAAATTTATATCAAAGGATTTTTTATGTTATTTTTTAAGCTCTTTATTGCAATATAATTGCTTTACACTCTTGTTCCAGCTTTTGAGGTACACCAGAGTGAATCAGCTGTATCCATACATACATCCCCATATCCCCTCTCTCCCGCGACTCCCTCCCACCCTCCGTGTCCTGGCCCTCTAAGGCATCACCCATCATCGAGCTGATCTCCCTTTGTTATACAGCAACTTCCCACTAGCTATCTATCTTACAGTTGGTAGTGTAAATGTGTGTATGCTACTCTCTCACTTCGTGCCAGCTTCCCCTTCGCCCCCTGCTCCCCCAACCCCGTGTCCTCCAGTCCATTCTCTACATCTGTCACTGGATTCATCAGTACTATTTTTTTTTTTTTAAGATTCCGTGTATATGAATTAGCATACAGTATTTGTTTTTCTCTTTTTGGCTTACTTCATTCTGTATGCCAGACTCTAGGTCTATCCACCTCATTACATATAGCTCCATTTCATTCCTTTTGATGGCTGAGTAATATTCCATTGTATATATGTGCCAAATCTTCTTTACCCATTCACTGTTGATGGGCATTTCGGTTGCTTCTATGTCCTGGCTGTTGTAAATAGTGCTGCCATGAACATTGGGGTGCATGTGTCTTTTTGAATGATGGTTCTCTGGGTATATGCCCAGCAGTGGGATTTCTGGGTAATATGGTAACTCTATTTTTATATAGTTTTGCAAGGAACCTCCATACTGTTCTCCATAGTGGCTATATCAATTTACATTCCACGAACAGTGCAAGAGCATTCCCTTTTCTCCACATCTTCTCCAGCATTTACTGTTTGTAGATTTTCTGATGATGCCCATTCTAACCAGTGTGAGGTGATACCTCGTTGTGGCTTTGACTTGCATTTCTCTAATAATGAGTGATGCTGAGCATATTTTCATGTGTTTGTTGGCCATCTGTATGTCTGTTTTGGAGAAACGTCTATTTAGGTCTTCCGCCCGTTTGTGGATTGGGTTATTTGCTTTCTTGGTATTAAGCTGCATGAGCTGCATGTATATTTTGGAGGTTAATCCTTTGTCCGTTGCTTCATTGACAAGTATTTTCTCCCATTCTGAGGGTTGTCTTGTCTTGTTTATGGTTTCTTTCTCTGTGCAAAAGCTTTTAAGTTTCAATAGATCCCATTTGTTTATTCTTGATTTGATTTCCGTGATTCTAGGAGGTGGGTCAAAAAGGATCTTGCTTTGATGGATGTCATAGAGTGTTCTGCCTATGTTTTCCTCCAAGAGTCTTATAGTGTCTGGCCTTACATTTAGGTCTTTAATCCATTTGGAGTTTATTTGTGTGTATGGTGTTAGGAAGTGTTCTAATTTCATTCTTTTACATGTTGCTGTCCAATGTTCCCAGCACCACTTATTGAAGAGGCTGTCTTTTTTCCATTGTATATTCATGCCTCCTTTGTCAAAGATAAGGTGCCCATATGTGCTTGGATTTACCTCTGGGTTCTCTATTCTGTTCCATTGATCTTCCTTTCTGTTTTTGTGCCAGTACCATACTGTCTTGATCACTGTGGCCTTGTAGTATGGTTTGAAGTCAGGAAGCCTAATTCCACCAACTCCATCTTTCCTTCTCAAGGTTGCTTTGGCTGTTCGGGGTCTTTTGCGTGTCCATACAAATCGTAAGATTTCTTGCTCTAGTTCTGTGAAAAATGCTGTTGGTAATTTGATAGGGATTGCGTTAAATCTGTAAAATTGTTTTGGGTAGTATAGTCATTTTCACAATGTTGATTCTTCCAATCTAAGAACATGGTATGTCCCTCCATCTGTTTGTATCGTCTTTGATTTCTTTTATCAATGTCTTAAAGTTTTCTGCATACAGATCTTTTGCCTCCTTAGGCAGGTTTATTCCTAGGTATTTTATTCCTTTTGTTGCAGTGGTAAATGGGAGAGTTTCCTTAATTTCTCTTTCTGCTCTTCCGTTGTTAGTGTATGGGAATGCAAGAGATTTCTGCTCATTAATTTTGTATCCTGCTACTTTACTAAATTCATTGATGGTGCTTGCAGTTTTCTGGTGGCATCTTTAGGGTTTTCTATGTATAATATGTCATCTGCAAAGAGTGACAATTATACTTCTTCTTTTCCAATTTGGAATTTTTTTATTTCCTTTTCTTCTCTGATTGCTGTGGCTAAAACTTCCAAAACTATGTTGAATAATAATGGTGAGCATGGGCACCCTTGTCTTGTTCCTGTTTTTAGAGGGAATGCTTTCAGTTTTTCACCATTTAGAATGATGTTGGCTTTGGATTTCTCATATATGGCTTTTATTATGTTGAGATAATTTCCTTCTATGCCCATTTTCTGGAGAGTTTTTATCATAAATGGATGTTGAATTTTGTCAAAAGCTTTTTCTGCATCTATTGAGATTATCATATGGTTTTTATCCTTCAGTTTGTTGATATGATGTATCACATTGATTGATGCCTATGTTGAAGAATCCTTGCATCCCAGGGATAAACCCCACTTGATCATGTTGTATAATCTTTATAATGTGCTGTTGGCTTCTGTTTGCTAGTATTTTGTTGAGGACTTTTGCATCTATATTCATCAGGGATATTGGTCTGTAATTTTCTTTTTTTGTGACATCTTTGCCTGGTTTTGTTATCAGGGTGATGGTGGCCTCGTAGAATGAGTTTGGGAGTATTCCTCCTTCTGCTATCTTTTGGAAGAGTTTGAGAAGGATAGATGTTAGCTCTTCTCTAAATGTATGATAGAATTTGCCTGTGAAGCCATCTGGCCCTGGGCTTTTGTGTGTTGGGAGATTTTTAATCACTGCCTCAATTTCTGTACTTGTGATTGGTCTGTTCATGGTTTCTATTTCTTCCTGGTTCAGTCTTGGAAGATTGCATTTTTCTAAGAATTTATCCATTTTTTCCAGGTTATCCAATTTATTGGCATGTAGTTGCTAGTAGTAGTCTCTCATGGTCTTTTGTATTTCTGCAGTGTCCGTTGTTACTTCTCCTTTTTCATTTCTAATTCTGTTGATTTGTGTCTGCTCCTGATTTTTCCTGATGCGTCCAGCTGATGGTTTATCAATTTTGTTTATCTTCTCAAAGAACCGGTTTTTAATTTCATTGATCTTTGCTATTGTTTCTTTCCTTTCTTTTTCATTTATTAGTGATGTGATCTTTTTGATTTCTTTCCTTCAGCTCACTATGTGGTTTTTTTGTTCTTCTCTCTCTAATTGTTTTAGGTGTAAGGTTGGGTTGTTTAATTGATATTTTTCTTGTTTCTTAAGGTAGGACTGTATTGCTATAAACTTCCCTCTTAGAACTGCTTTTGCTGCGTCCCTTAGGTTTTGGGTTGTTGTGTTTTCATTGTCATTTGTTTCTAGATATTTTTTGATTTCCTCTTTGATTTCTTTAGTGATTTCTTGGTTGTTTAATAGTGTATTGTTTAGCCTCTGTGTGTTTGTATTTTTACATTTTTTTTCAGGCAATTGATATCTAGTATCATGGCATTATGATCAGAGAAGATGCTTGATACGATTTCAATTTTCTTAAGTTTACCAAGGCTTGATTTGTGACCCAAGATGTGATCTATCCTGGAGAATGTTCCATGTGCACTTGAGAAGAAAGTGTATTCTGTCATTTGTGGATGGAATGTCCTATAAATATCAGTTAAGTCGAGATGGTCTAATGTGTCATTTAAAGCTTGTGTGTCCTTATTTATTTTCTGTTTGGATGATCTGTCCATTGATGTAAGTTGGGTGTTAAAATCTCCTACTATTGTTGTGTTACTGACGATGTCCCCTTTTATGGCTGTTAGCATTTGCCTTATGTATTGAGGTGCATCTATGTTGGGTGCATAGATATTTACAATTGTTATGTATTCTTCTTAGATGGATCCCTTGATCATTATGTAGTGTCCTTCCTTGTCTCTTGTAATAGTTTTTACTTTAAAGTCTAATTTGCCTGCTATGAGTATTGCTACTCCAGCTTTCTTTTGACTTCCATTTGCATGGAATATCTTTTTCCATCCCTTTACTTTCAGTCTATATGTATCCCTTGGTCTGAAGTGGGTTTCTTGTAGACAGCATATAGAAGGGTCTTGTTTTTGTATCCATTCAGCCAGTCTGTGTCTTTTGGGTGGAGCATTGAATCCATTTACATTTAAGGTGATTATTGACATGTGTGTTCCTATTACCATTTTCTTAATTGTTTTGGGTTTGTTTTTGTAGGTCTTTTCCTTCTCTTGTGTTTCCTGCTTAGAAAATTTCCTTTAGCACTTGTTGTAAGGCTGGTTTGGTGGTGCTGAATTCTCTTAACTTTTGCTTGTTTGTAAAGCTGTTGATTTCTCCCTAGAATCTGAATGAGATTCTTGCTGGGTAGAGTATTCTTGGCTGTAGGTTTTTCTCTTTCAGGACTTTCAGGATATCCTGCCATTCCCTTCTGGCCTGCAGATTTTCTGCAGAAAGATCAGCTGTTATCCTGATGGGTTTTCCCTTATATGTTGTTTGTTGCTTTTCTCTTGCTGCTTTTAATATTCTTTCTTTGTGTTTATTTATTGTTAGTGTGATTAATATGTGCCTTGGTGTATTTCTCCTTGGTTTTATTCTATATGGGACTCTCTGTGCTTCTTGGACTTGATTAATTATTTCCTTTCCCAGTTTGGGGAAGTTTTCCACTATAACCTCCTGAAATGTTTTCTCAGACCTTTTGTTTTTTTCTTCTTCTTCTGGGATGTCTATGATTCGAATGTTGGTGCACTTAATGTTGTCACCATGGTCTGTGTGACTGTCTTCCATTCTTTTTATTCTTTTTTCTCTTTCTTGCTCTCTGGCAGTTATTTCCTCCATTCTATCTTCCAACTCACTTATTTGTTCTTTCGCCTCTGTTATTCTGCTGGTTATAGCATCTAGAGTATTTTTAGTTTCAGTTACTTTGTTGTCCATTATTGTTTGTTTGCTCTTTAGTTTTTCTGAGTCCTTATTAACTGTTTCTTGTGTTTTCTGTATTTTATTATTGAGATTTTTTTATCATCTTTACTATCATAACTCTGAATTCTTTTTCAGGCAATTTTCCTATTTCCTCTTCATTTATCTGTTCTAGTGGGTTTTTTCCTGCTCCCCAAAGCATTTTTAATGAATACAGTACAAGAATGCTAAAGATCAGATATTGAAAACAATTTTGTACTATTTTAAGACCACAGTACATAGTTAAGTTTCACTCCACATTTTTATAGCATGTGTTTGATTTCCAAACTTAATACAATATAATATTGAAAACTAATTTATAAATTGTGCTTTATCTCAAATAATAGTCATAATAAATTATTCTTATTTTAGTGGCATGGACCAGTTGTTAAATAGAGGAAAGTAAGTAATTTTCCATGCAAGTTATGATTAAGTTTAAATACATTGGAGTATTAAAAGAAACTTCATGGTATAATATTTTAAAACATATTGATTGTAACTTAATCTGTCTTCTTTATTATGTCACAGAGGAGTGATTAGAGCATAGGTTCTGGAGTCAAAATACCTGGCTTGGAATCCTGGATCTACAATGTACCAGATGTGTTACCTTGGCCAAGTTATTTAATTTCAGTACACTTATGTATAAAATAGGGAAAGTAATGCCAACCTATATCACAGTATTGCTGGGAGGATTAAACAAGTTTAGCCACGTAAAATGTTTAAAATAGGATCAGACACACCAGAAGACCTGTATTATTACTATCAATCCCCGAGATAGTTAATTCTCCCAGTTTTGAGAAAATAATATATTAATATGTCATAGTCTATAAGTGAGAAAAACTTGGGAAACACTCCACTGAAAGATTTCTAATTTTCAATCTCTTTTCTTATGAAATATTTACCCTCTTTCCAGCCCTATGGTACTGTCCGAGGTTTTGAAAAGCCCCAGTCTGTTTTTGCTTTACTACCCTTTATATTGAATACTTTAGTTCTAACTAGAATCATTTTTGTTATGGCATCCTGGGGTTACTGCATAATTCTATGAAATTAGTGTTGTCTGCTTGGTACTAGAAAAGCAAAGGAAAAGTGATGATGGTAAGATGTGGGAAAGTGGGTCACTTGTCAGTTAAATATCAAGGCATCTCTTATCTCACTTGCTTTGAAACGACATTTTGTGTATTTTTCATATTTACATGAGAGTAAAAGTTTCCAGTTTCTCAATTCAATTTGCCAAATAGTTGGCTGTCCTGCCTGAGTAGTTTTGATCTGCAATCACTTTCAAGGCCAAGGCAGCTTTGTTCAGTGCCAGGAACAATTAATTTCTCGAGACTCTGATAAAGAATGTTTCACTTGGTTACACATGTAAATAGTTTGTAGTCAAACAAACAGAAAGGATATTCACAAATTACTTGTGAGATTTCTGCAGGTCGGGGTCCATGTGTTATACGTTATTATTTCCTTGACAATTAATAGTGTTGGCATATATTAGGCACATAAATTCTTGTGTTATTGAATTGACTGACTGACTTGATTTCCAAGGCTGAGTCTGAAAGCTGAAATTTATCTTCACTGACTATCTTTTTCATATGAAGATTTGGATGATAAATTTCTGTTGATATGTCACATTTCTCTAAAAATAGCAATAAGCAAATTATTGAATGGATAATATAATGTAGTGGTGAGGGCTAGAGACGAGATCGCTCCACCTGGTCAATAATATTCACAGGTAGCTTGGAATCTCCTCTTTCATCTCAAAGTGCATATGTCCTTAGTCCATTTGTTAATGATATAACATTGAGTTTTAAAACATGTATAATATTTTCCATATGGATTTTCTAAAATCTCTTTCTTGGTTTATGATGTAAATGGTATATAGGAAAAAAAACTCATCAATTAACTCCTAAGGAAGGAAATAGTAGTTTATACATGTTTAAATGTATAATTTTTATCAATCCCGCCCAACAAAAACATACTCATAAAAGTTTATTCAGTTCTGTTGTGAAAGACTAGTATTAAAAATAGTTGTGTAATCACGATGTCTCCAGGGGGCGCATATACTGAGTTCATTATTTCAAGTGTGTCCTAGAGGCAATGACCCCAGGTTTAATATGAGACTTCCCCAAAGTTACCAGTTCCTTTTAGGAGAGTTTTCTATATTCTAATTTTGTTTTCCTCCTGATTTCTACTTATGGTACTAAAACCAAAATATTTCCAAAAAGAAAAAAAAAAAAAAAAAGAGTTGTGTATTTAATTAGCATAGGATATGAAGAAAAACTTAATTGGTTTATAAACCATCAGTATTCAGATGCCATAATAATAAAGAAAATCCTAGAGATGTTAATTTGTAATATGAAATCATTCTTGGCTTCATGATAAGAGAACTATTTTCACTGATAATCACCCTATATTCTAATTTTAACAGTGAAATCTATCAGTTAAATTTCATTTATCAGGTTATTCTTCTCTGACTTCTAGTCTGTTTTGTGGTATATTCTTTCAGTATATTCTATTATTCTCACTTTATTTAGAAGATAATTTACTTTTTAAATGAGCATTTTTTTTTCATTAAGGAGTTAGAATAAGTCTTTGGATAAAACACTAAAATCTACTACTTGACTTGGGAAAGGAAGACTTTTTAACTTCTATTAAAAAGTCTAATGACTGTTATGAAATTTTAGGATAGAACTGACAATAAGTTAAATCGAAACAATGTCATATCAACTTTTGTATATCAGCTGACTCATAATACTGAACTGTAGAAATGAATTTAATAATATTTTAGTGAAAATATAGCAAGTTCTACTAATAAGAGTGGTAGATTTTTATTTTAAAAGCCATCAATTGTTGCCTTAGAATTGCTCCAAAATGAAAATGTCTTTATTTGCTTGGGATGGGGGGATTAAAGGGAACAATTTTAAAATTATTTTAATTTTAAGTGATAGCCATGTAATAACAGAAATCATCTCTTTTTAACTTCTGAAATGAAAATGTAGAAAAATTGCTTTTAGCTTTTAAAGATAATATTGTTTCTTTTGAGAAGAAACTGTTTCCCAGAAATAAAATTATCATTTTTCTTCCTCCTCTTCAATTCCACGCCCACCCTTCTTCCTTGCATAATTGTGATTCTCTTGCTGTAAATCTTGGGTGATTATGTACTACAGTGCCACATTTAACTTAGAAGTGGCATACCATTTATTATGAACCATGTATTTTTTTTAAACTTGTATTGGACTATAGTTGATTTACATTTTGAGAGCTGTAGAACACTTGGAGGTCAACTCCAAGGTTACAGAAGCTTACATTGTGGGGACTGAAATAATTATCTCTTTGGGAGTAAGCATTCGTCAGACTCTTAGAAAGTTTTATCATGAAGTAAAAGAGGTATTTAATCTCATTGTATTAATATTTATTTTAAAAAGGATTTGTAAAAAATTGTACCTACAGCATTTAACGTTCAGATTATTACAAAAATAGATTAGCCTGTGGCTTTAATTCCAACTTAATTATTCAAATTTTTAATTTTAATGATTAATTTAGACCCATGATTTTAAATTGAGTCTTAGTAAGCTTGTAAACATTATCAGAATGCTTAATTTATACATTTTGTGTTTCTTCACATAAGTTAAATAGATTTGGTTTTAACAGTAATTTAAGTACTCACTAAGGTCTATCCGTAACACTATTAAAGCATTCAAAATATTAAAGATATAAAGTTTCAAATGTTTGAAGATGTTTAAATCTGAGGTGAATGTAAATATTATTCAGAGCACCATTAAAGGTAATACGTTTTTTAGACTTCTGAATGGAAAATTAAGATCCATTTAGTTGTTTAAGAATTTAAAAAAGATTAGGTTTGGAGCTTATAATTTTGTAAATTGAATTTTTTTTTGCAGAAAATAGCTAGAGGGAATTCCCTGGCAGTCCAGTGGTTAGAATTCCACGTGTCCACTGCAGGTGGCCCAGGTTCAATCCCTCTTTGGGAACTAAGATACTTCATGCCCTGCAATGCAGCCAAAAAAAGAAAAAAAAGATGAGACTAAATAGAGCACTGAATAGGCTTTCCTGTACTCAAAAACTACTTGAGAAACCCCCAAAACATGTATTTAGCTGAGAAAGTTCCTAGTAGTTTCAACAATTGGCATTCAGTTTTGTTGACCAAACTCATCCAGAAGTGTTTGGAACTAATGGTCACTATCACTAATCAAAAATTTCCTGTATGGGTCACAATAGAAAAGAATCCCAATGTGCTCAGGTGTTGGGGAGACAGAGGTTTCTGGTAACTCAAACTCTTTAGGGACTATAACCTGAAAGTAATGACTATTTAGAGTTCAAATCTATACTGTGTTTCAGACTTAAAAAAAAAAAAAAGCCTAGAGCTTTTCTCGTGAAACATTGTGTGCTAATTGGTATGTGATTTTACATTGGGGGGAAAAGAGGAAAGTATCCAGAAACTTTTATTTATTTGTATCTTATATTTTGACATTAAAATATTTTATTGTGAAATATACATACAAAAGAGTATTAACATAAGAGTATAGCGAAAGGAATAGTAATTACATGTATATATACTTAAAAGTAATAGATCTTTGATATTCTGCCTTTTCAACAAAATTTATGTGGTTGTGAATTTCTCTTTGTCTTATTTGAAGTTTATTGTGCTCCTTAGATCTGAGTTCTGGTGTCTTTTAACAATTCTTGGAAAATGCTGCCATTATTTCTTTGAAGCCTCCCTCTTCCCCTTTATTTCTACAATCGTCTCCTGAAACTCCAAGTTATAGGTGTTAGACCTTCACACACTATCCTTCATGTCTTTTAACTCTGCTTGTTGTCTACATCATTGTCAGAACTTCCCATTGCATTGTTTCCTAAGAATTATCTCAATAGTTCATTAATTTTTCTCTTCAGCTGTATGTAATCTATTGTAAATTCATCCACTGAACTTTCCATTTCAATTATTATGTATATATTTTCCTGGAAATTCTTTTTGGTTCTTTGATAAATCTGTATTAAAAAATAGAGTTCTGTACTCATATTTTCAAACCTTTCTCTTTTTAAATTGAGGTATAATTGAGATATAACATTATTTCCAGATATACAACATAATGATTTAGTATTTGTATATACTGTGAAATGATCATCACAAAAAGTCATTAATGTTTGTTAATATATGTGGTTACAGATTTTTTTCTTGTAATGAGTACTTTTAAGATCTACTCTCTTAGCAACTTTTAAATATGTAGTATAGTATTATTAACTGCAGTTGCCATCCTGCACCTTACATCCCCATGACGTAATTATTTTATAACTGGAAATTTGTACCTTTTGGCCCCTTTCACCCATTTCTCCCATCCTCTGTCTCCTAGCACTGGCAACCACCAGTGTGTTCTCTGTATCTATGAGTTTGTTTTGTTGTTTTTTGTTGCTGTTGTTTAATTCCACATACAGGTGAGATCATTCATTATTTGTGTTTCTCTTTCTGACTTATTTCACTTAGTATAATGCCCTCAAGGTGTATATACGTATATCTCACATCCATTCATCCATCAGTGGACACTCAGATTGTTTTTATATCTTGACTATTGAAAAAATGCACCAGAAATGGAATTACTAGATCATATGGTAGTTCTATTTTTAATTTCTTGAGGAACCATCATATTGTTTTCCATAGTAGCTGCACCAATTTGCATTTCCACCAACAGTGCTTAAAGGTTCCCTTTTCTTTACTTCTTTGCCAACAGTTGCTATTTCTTGTCTTTTTGATGGTAGCCATTCTAACAAATGTGAGGGGATATCTCATTGTGATTTTGATTTGCGTGTCCCTGGTGATTAGTGATGTTCAGCACCTTTTCATGTACTGTTCCCCATCTATATGTCTTATTTTGTAAAATGTCTGTTCAGATATTCTGCCCATTTTTTAAAATTGGATTGTTTGTTCATTTGTTTATTTTTGCTATTGCATTGTAATGAGTTCTATTTTTTTTGATATTAACTCTTTATCAGATATATGACTTTGCATCTCCCGCTCAGGAGACTGCCTTTTCATTTTGTTGATTATTTCCTTTGCTGTGTAGAGCTTTTTGGTCTGATGTAGTCCCACTTGTTTATTTTTGCTTTTGTTGTCTTTGGTTTTGGAGTCAGATTCAAAAACTCATTTCCAAGACTGATGTCAAGAATCTTGCATTCAAATCTTCAATCCATTGTTTTTTTGTGCATGGTGTAAGACAGTAGTCTACTTCCGTAATTTTGCATGTGGCTGTCCAGTTTCCCCAGCACCTTTTATTGAAGAAACTATCCCTTCCTCATTGTATATTCTTGTCTCCTTTGTTATAAATTAATTGGCCACAGATGCTTGGGTTTGTTTTATTTTGGGAATCTCGTTTCTGTTTCATTGATCAATATGTCTGATTTTTATATTAATACCATACTGTTTTGATTATTATAACTTTGTAACGTAGTTTGAAATTAGGGTGCATGATGCCACCAGCTTTGTTCTTCTTTCTCAAGATTCCTTGGCTATTCGGGATCTTTTGTGGTTCCATACAAACTTTAGGATTGTTTGTTACATTTCTGTGAAAGATACCATTGGAGTTTTGGTAGGGATTGCATTGAATCTGTAGATTGCTTTGGGTGATATGGAAATTTTAACATGATTAATTCTTCCAGTCCATGAGCACAGAATATATTTTTTTTTATTTGTGTCTTCTTTAGTTTCCTCCATCAGTGTAAGTTTTTGGTGTACAGGCCTTTTACCTCTTTGGTTAAATTTATTCCTAGGTATTTTGTTCTTTTTGCTGAAATTGTAAATGGGATTGTTTTCTTAATTTCTCTTTCTGGTAGTGTGTTGTTAGTATATAGAAATGCAACAGATTTTTTATATTAATTTTGTATCCTGCAATTTGAATGAATTCATTTATTAGTACTAACAGCTTTTTGGTGAAACTTTTTTTTTTGAAGTACAGTTGATTTACACTGTTGTGTTATTTTCTGGTATACAGCAAAGTGATTCAGTTACATATATGTTCTTTTTCACATTCTTTTCCATTTAGGTTATTACAAGATATTGAATATAATTCCCTGTGCTATGCAGTAGGACCTTGTTGTTTATTTTGTATATAGTAGTTTGTATCTGCTAATCCCAGACTTTGAATTTATCTCCTCTTCCTTTCCCCTTTGGAAACCACAAGTTTGTTTTCTGTGTCTCTGAGTCTGTTTCTGTGTTGTAATTAAGTTCATTTGTGTCATGTTTTAGATTCCAGGTATAAATAATATCATATGATGTTTGTCTTTTTATGATTGACTTCACTTAGTGTGATTATCTCTAGGTCCATCCATGTTGCTACTAATGGCACTATTTCATTCTTTTTTATGGCTGAATAGTATTCCTCTGTGTGTTTGTGTGTGTGTGTGTGTGTGTGTGAGAGAGAGAGAGAGATCTTTATCCATTCATCTGTTGATGGACATTTAGGTTGTTTTCATGTCTTGGCTACTGTAAATAGTGCTAATATGAACGCAGAGTGGCATGTATTTTTTTCAAATTAGAGTTTTCTAATTTGCACAGGAGTGGGATTTCTAGATCATATGGTAGCTCTCTTTTCATTTTTTTGAGGAAGCTCCACACTTTTCCATAATGGCTGCAAATGAAACTATTTTTAAATGCATGTTTAATAGCGATACTTGAATGTTGTTTGATTTACTACTGTCATTGACTATAACAGAACTTCATTAAAAACATCTCGTTTTCGTGCTCGGTTATTCTTAGTGACAAAACATGCCCTCATGTTCTTAGGATGGATATTGCATATATCATTTTCATTATAAAAATCTAAATATATGGCATGACTGTTAGGTGTTTCCTTGAAAACTGTCACATTTTGCTCATATCAGTGGCTTCTCGATTTGCTAATGTATTACATTTCCTCTCCAGCATTGAAGAAATAGATGATACATCTGTAAGATATAGCTGCCATGAAAATAAAAGGTAATCCTTTTGATCTGTGTAGAATGATCATCAAAGTTCTTTTCTGGCACTAGATAGACAAACAGATACTCTTCCCAATATCTATCAATGTTTAGGGAAATAAAACAACATTTATAGATAATTGCTTGATCAACACCCGTTAAATGCTCTAGACCATTAAATGTGCTCATATCTATTCCAGGGTTAAACTGAAGCAACATCCACATACCTGCATGGTATGTTAATTAGCTTCCTGTAAAATCACTCACACTCCCTTCTGTTCTGAATTATGCTTTGGAGTGATGCCATTAGCCAATTCAAAAGATGCTATAGGAAAGAGACCTGTAGAAAAACTTCAAGTCTACTGTAAAGATGTTGTTATGATCTTTGTTCATGGGATTGCTTTACCCTTTTATGAGTTCCCTGATGGAGAAATGGTTTGCTGCTTTCTGAACTTTATATCAGAAACAGTTGGTTTTCTTCTGAACAGTTGATTTTTTTCTCTTCTTATGGACCCTTGGTTTGTAAACTAATTAGCTTTCTGTCATGGGAATCCAGAATACTGAATCATATGTTAACTAATGTGATATTACAGTTATATCTGGCTCCTTTTAAGTCCTTACGTTTTCAGTACTTTTTTCCCCGTTTCTTCAGATTTATGTTATCTTGCTATATTTTATTTTTTAAATTAAAGTATAATTTATTTATAATGTGTTAGTTTCACATGTACAGCAAAGTGATTCAGTTATTCTTTTTCAGATTCTTTTCCATTATAGATGATTACAAAGTACTGAGTATAGTACCCTGTGCTATACAGTAGATCCTTGTTGGTTTTCTATTTTATATACAGTATTGGGCACTAGCATATACACACTATCTTGGTCAATTTTATATCTAATTTTAAGCTGCCTTACATCCATTTTTGAAAAGGCAAAAATAGATACACTGATTATTGGACAGGCAGACAGACAGACACATATTTTAGGGGCCTTTAAGAAAGCCTCACTTGAAAGCAATATGGTACAGTACAAGATGCCTGGGACCTGACTTGAGACTGACCTGGCTTTGCATTTTGCCTCCATTTCATAATCATGTGACTTTGAATCAGATATTTGAACCGCTCTGCTTTTCATTTAACTTATTTGTATAATGGGAATAAAGTTAGCTACATTTTCAAACTCATGTGAAAATTAAAAGATTAAATGAAGTTTGTTGAGTGCCTTTACAATGACTGCAGTGCCTGTGATTAGGATAACCTTAAAATGTATCGTTCAAACTGAGTCTGCTTTGACAGTTAAATGAGGCACTATTAATAATCATGTCAGGACAATCAGTGTGAAATCAGGTCTGTTCTAGGCAAAGATGTACTGTCACCTTGTATATAGGAAACTATAAATGCCTTAACACTCACATATGCTATCAAGGATCTCTCTATAGATGTATACTTTTTTTTTTTTTTTTTTCCTGAGGCTCTTTAACATAAGCAAACCACCTTTACTGGGAGATTTTCTTTGATCCTGGCTTTCACATAATTTGCCTTGGCAAAGTCTTCAGTGAGTAGCAAGACTTAAAGTACAGGTTGAAGTTCAGGTTAAAACTCTAGTAAATTTATGATCAAGAACATACAAGATAGAGAATTTGGGATATCAGTTTATCCAAGTGTAAGGAACATTTATCAGGAGCCCATTTACCAGAATTAATACATGAGGTTGTAATCAATGTTGGGAGATTCTGAGGTCAGGTCTGGTTTTAGAAAAGGCAGGGCTAATCTTGTATTTGGGGCTAAAGAGAGCTCCGTTTAGGGAGAAAGTGGGGTGGAGGCTGGAAATCTGAAGTGGTAGATGAGACAGCCCAGGTTCAAGTATTGATTTTGCCAAGCTGAGTAACCACAGGCAAGTTAATTTAACCATCTGAGCCCTCTTTCTAGTTTGTATAATGTAGATAATAATACCTACTTCACAGATTGCCTGAAAAATGTGTAAAGTACTTAAAATAGCGTCTGCTGCCCAGTTAGGGTCTCAATAAATAGTGATTATCATTGTGTCCCAGCGCAATGGCTGTGTCCTGCAGGCTGATGCACTGTGTACCACTGTGAATAAAATAGCACGAGGGTAGCCTTTTCTTAATTTGCAGGAAACGCAATGTGGTTGGGATATTCTCAATTGGCAGTTTCCCTGAGATCGATGTTTTCACCCTTTGGTGTTTACTGCTGCCTGTCTGCCAGTGGGCGGCAATAGATGACAAAACAAATGAATGAATAGTATCAATATTTCATGCTTTTCTTCCCAGATCAACACATTCCAAGTGTTTTACTGCTTGGGTAAGTTTAAGAACTAATGCCTGGTTTAGAACCCTGTGTCCGTGATGTGATGATGCTTGTTTTTAGCAGAAGTCTCTTGGCACCATGGGAAAGCAACTTCCTAAATCTCAAGGCTTCATTTTTTGCTACCTGCACTAGATGTGGTTGGACAAAAGCATATCTGAGATCCCTGCCCTTCCCAGGAAGGATGTCCTTTGCAAGCTCTGGGAAGTATCCTTTCCTAGGACGCTTGGCTATGCTGGAAAAAAAAAAAAAAATCTGAAATCCTCACTAAGTCAAAGTGTCAAAAATCTCTCAGGCTGGCATAATTCACCTTTTAAAAGTAAACAAAAGGAGACAGGGTCATTGTTTTCAGTTGGAAGAAGATAGATCCAGTGGTGTGGATATAGGGATATAAAGGTCACAAAGGAGGTATTTGCAGACTGAGTCCTCTTTTTCCCCAACCTGCTCACTAATGCTCACTGTTCTCTTACCACAGTTGTCCCCAAGTTCAACTCTGTCACTCTGGTGACCTGTATGGCTAAGCAGTAGCAATAAGCCGCAGGGGCCTCTAACTAACTCCATCCTTTTGTCTTAGAGAAATGTTTCTTCATAGGTAAGAAACTAAGCATCGCTGTCTGGGCTTATCTGAGATCCTAAAAGCCCTGTGAATGTGTGTTGATGGCCTCATTTTAAAGTCCCTGGTGCATCATTGGAGCACATCACAGGAACATAAATCACCCTTAGAAAGTACATTCTTCCACACTCTGTCAGCCTGTGTCTCTCAGAAAATACATTCACTTTTGGCAGCTTATTATGAAGCCTGCTTTATGGAAAAAAATAATAATAAAAGAGGAATTTAAAGATTTTTTTATTCTTTTTTTTTTTTTTTTTTAATTTTTAGCTGGTATCCAGGCAAACAAATAGTCTAGTGACTGCTTCTGTTGGTGCCTTCCTGATGCATTCAAGCCTTTTGTTAAATTTGCACCACACTGAACTTAGAAGCCCTTTGAATCTCACCTCCTCCACGCAGCCCTCCTTGGCTACTCTTGCCCTGATTAAAGACAAGGAATATCAATGCTTGTGGAGGTGCTATGCAAATGTTAGTTGCTGTTGGCAATTTTTATCTTCCCTTAACAACTCGTCACATAAAACATTTGTCGCAAATTAATTTGTATATATTTTTTGATTAATGAGTGCTATTTTCACCTTCCTCAGATTGTTCATGATCCTTGTGTTTTCTAATATACTGTTCAGGGATTCATACATGGGAATCTTTATCTCCATGGCTAGACTATAAACGTTCTCAAATGAGGGGAAGGACCAGATTTTATCTGCTCCCTTAACTAATGTTTAATAAGGGTCTGCTGTTCAGATGTTTTCTAAAATGTTGGCTAGTGGAAGATAGCGGGTCTTCAGGGCATGCAATTTCCTGTTGGTATAACTAACTTCCCACACTCTGCCGTGAGCATTGGATTTTCTTGTAGAAGAAGATCTTTGTCTTATTAATCACTTCATTGAGGTATGATTGACATGTAAAAAGCTGCATGTATTTAATGTGTACAACTTGCTGTGTTTGGGGATAAGTATATACCTGTGAAACCATCACTGATATCAAGGCCATAGACACATCAGGTACTAGTATATGTTTCCTTGCATCCGTTTTTTATTATTGTTTTGTGTGTGTTTGTGTGTGTGTTTGCCTGTGGATCTTAACGTAAGATTACCTACCTGGCAAACTGTTGAGTATACAGTGCAGTATTGTTAGCTATAGGCACTATGCTGTATCATAGCTACCCCTGATTTATTGATCTTGCATAACTGTAACTTTGTACCCTTTGATCATCAGCTTCTCATTTCCCCCTCCCCTCAGCAACTCTGCTTCTATGAGTTGAACTATTTTAGATTTCACATAGAAGTGAGATCATGCAGTGTTTGTCTTTCTATGTCTGGCTCATCTCACATGACATAATGTCCTCTAGGTTCATCCATGATGTTGCAAATGGCAGGATTTCCTTCTTTTTTTAAGGCTGAATATTGTATATATGCACCACATTTTCTTTATGCATTCATCCTTCCATGGATGTATAAGCTGATTACATATCTTGGCTATTGTGAATAACACATCAATGAACATGGGAATGTAGATTTCTCTTTAAGATCTTGATTTCAGTTCCTTTGCAAAATACCCAAAAGTGATATTGCTGTAAAGTATGATAGTTCCAGCTTTAATTTATTGAGGAGCCACCACACTGATTTCCATAATAGCTGTACCGTTTTATATTCCTTCCAAAAGTGCACAAGGGTTCACTGTTATCCACATTTTGCCCAGACTTATTATGTTTTAATTTTTTTAAAAAATAGTCATCCTAACAGATGTGACATCTCATTGTGGCTTTGATTTGCATTTCTCTGATGATTAACGACATTGAGTATCCCTTCCTATACCTGTTGGCCATTTGTATGTCTTCTTTGGAGAAATGTCTGTTCAGGTCCTCTGTCCATTTGTTAATTGGGTTATTTGGCATTGTTTTTTGTTTTTCTGTTTTTTTTTTTGCAGGTGAGTTGTATGAATTCCTTATATATTTTGGATGTTAACCCCTTATTGGATAGATGGTTTGCACATATTTTCTCCCATTATATAGGTTGACTTTTAATTTAGTTATTTCCTTTGCTCTGCAATAGCTTTTTAATCTGATGTAGTCCCACACTTTTATTTTTGTTTCTGTTGCCTGTACTTTTGGTGCTGTGTCCAAAAAGTTATTGCCAAGACTGATGTCAAGGAGCTTTTTCCTTATGTTTTCTTCTAGGGGGTCTTACATTTTCAAATGTTACATTTAAGTCTTTAATCCACTTTGAGTTGGTTTTTTTTCTGTATGGAATTAGGTAGGGGCCCAGTTTTATCCTTTTGCATGTGGATATAGTTTTCCCAGTAACATTTGTTGAAGAGACTGTCCTTTCCCTGTTGTATATTTTGGTGTCTTTGATGAAAGTTAGTTGGCCATAGAAGCATGGGTTTATTTCTGGGCTCTGTTGTGTTCCATTGATCATTGGGTCTATTTTTATTCCAGTACCATAGTGTTTGGATTACTATAACTTCATAATATAATTTGAAATCAGGAAATGTGATGCCTCCAGCTCTTTTGTTCTTGCTCAAGATTGTGTTGGCTATTTGGGGTCTTTTGTCGTTACATAGGAATTTTAGGATTGTTTTTCTCTTTCTGTGAAAAATGCCATTGAAATTTTGATAGAAATTGCATTGAATCTGTGGAACATTTGGGCAGTGTGGACGTTTTAAGAATATTAATTCTTCTAATCCACAAATACAGGATATCAAAAAAACAGAAACCCAATTTAAAAAATGGGCAGAAAACCTAAATAGACATTTCACCCAAGAAGACATACAGATGGCCACAGGCACTGAAAAGATGCTCAGCATCACTGATTATTAGAGAAATGCAAGTCAAAACTACAATGAGATGTCACCTCACAGTTGTCAGAATGGCTATCACCAAAAAGTCTACAAATAATAAATGCTAGAGAGCGTGTGGAGAAAAGGGAATCCTCCTACACTATTGGTGGGAGTGTAAATTGGTGCAGCCACTATGGAGAACAGCGTGGAAGATCCTTAAAAAACTAAAACCAGAGCTGCCATATGATCCAGCAATCTTATTCCCAAGCATGTATCTGGAAAAGACAAAAACTCTAATTTGAAAAGATACATGCACCCCAGTGTTCATTGCAGCACTGTTTACAATGGCCAGGACATGGAAGCAACCTAAATGTCCACTGACAGATGAATGCATAAAGAAGATGTGGTGTGTGTGGGTGTGTGTATAAAATGGAATATGACTCAGCCACAGAAAAGAATGAAATAATGCCACTTGCAGCAATGCCACATGGATGGACCTAGAGATTATCATACTATGTGAACTAAGTCAGACAGAGAAAGACAAATATCACATGATATCATTTATATGTGGAATCTTTACAAAATGATACAATTGAACTTATTTACAAAATAGAGATAGATTCACAGGCATAGAATACCCACGAATGGTTACCAAAGGGGAAAGAGGAGGGAAGGGTAAATTAGGAGTTTGGGATCAACAGGTACACACTACTATATATAACATAGCTAAACAACAAAGACCTACTATATAGTACAGGGAACTATATTCAATATCTATTAATAACCTATCATGGAAAAGAATCTGGAAAAGACTGCGTATCGGAATCACTTTGCTGTACACCTGAAACTAACACAACATTGTAATTCGACTCTACTTCAATAAAAAAAATAGACGAAGAAAATCAGAAAAAGAAGGGAGAAACCAACAGGAAGGAGAAATTCTTCAAGGGCTTTGGTCAGGGACCCTGCCACGTGCCAGTAAACTTCTGATGCTAGGACCTGTTTGGTTTACAGAATGATAACAAACTAATTTTTTTAGTATTGTCTGTTACCAGGTACCTAACATCACCTGTTGTCCTTACGGTCCTATATATCCTGTAGGCCCTCTTTATCCTAGTAAAATATAAAGTTATTTTTGTTGTTAATTATTTTTCTCCCTATTTTTTGTAAATTGGCTTAACCAAGTTTGGCTATCCATAATCATTAGGTTTTTTCTACTGTTTATTATTGTTTTGCTTTGGTTTTTTAATATCAGGAAACTGCAGTCATGATAGGTAGGTGAGGGTTATAACCTTTCTGCATAACCTCACTGCCATATACAAAGTTGTGTTTTGGACCAAATCTTGCTACAAATGCAAATTTTTTTTTTTTTGGAATATAATTGCTTTACAGTGTTGTGTTAGCTTCTGCTGTACAAGGAAGTGAATCAGCTATATGTATACATTTATGCCCTCTGTCTTGGACCTCCCTCCCACCCCCACCCATCTAGGTCATCACAGAGCGCCCAGCTGAGCATCCTGAGCTTTATAGCATGTTTCTGCTAGCTATCTATTCAACACACATACCAATCTCCCAATTCGTCCCACCTTCCCCTTCCCCCCACTGTGTCCACATGTCCATTCTCTTTTTTTAGAAGGAAATTATGAAATTAATCATAACCATGTTAGGTAAACAGTAATACCCAGTGCTCTATTCTTTTTTGAGTTCCAGCCACAGCTTGCATAAAAAAATTGATTGTAACAAACACAACAGTTATTCTAGAGGCAAGGGTTCTTTAATTTTGTAATTGGCCTTTGTTATCAGAATCTTATGAAATAGTGACTAGACTCAAGGCTCTTTAAAAACCAGAGTTCAGGTGCCATTTCAGAGGAAGTCTTCATACAACTTATTCATACAAAAATATATATAAATTTTCTAGCCTGTCCACACTATTTGAGGACCACAACATTTGCCAATGAATACCCAATTCAAAAATAGTTTATGCTATTTAATAAAATGTATTTTGCTAACCAGAGATAAAGATAAAGTGTTTGCAGTAGCTGCTGTAACCTTTAGATTATATGAGAGCCAACACAATTCAGGCAAATAACTATCTTTGTAAATTAAAACTCTGTTACACATTCACACACACACATGCCACTATGATTAAGTATTTTAAAGTGTATTATAGATATCACAACACCATTTTATAATGGGAACCATTAGGTTTAGAGAGGTTAAACAATTTGCCTGGATTTACAACTAGTAATTGCGAAAGGAGAGAAATGACCCCATTGCTTTGGACTTCATATCCATACATATTCTTTATACCATATCATACATCCTGAGCTTATTCTGTCTCTGAGTGCTAAACCCCCCAAACCTGTGTTTATTTGACTAAGAACAACCAAGTCCTTGTTACCGAGAAGGACATTCTAAGAACGTTTGTAAAATATGTGTCTATGGCATCTGCTTTCTTGGGGGCGCCTAGGGATCTCTGTAATACAGAAATAATAGTGAGTCAATTTGCTGTGTGTGGCAGTGAGTACACTATCTAGGGGAAGAACACAGAGAAGATACAGCAGGGGTTGCAGTCTCAACAGATCGCTAAATTACTGCTGGCAGCGGGGAGCAAGCCACAGAAGCTGGCCTGCTCAGACTGGAAGAAATGGGAAAAAGTCAGATGAGACGGGAGCATAGAAGCTCACAGTCAGACACTGAATGGAAGAGGCATGTTCTGACTCCACCGTGGTGCAGCTTCGTATAAAAAATGTTGGTGAGTTCTAGTCTTTGGTGATTCTCAAAATATAGATTATGGAGTCCAATGGGAATGTGATAAATGTCTAGTTCTAATCCGGAAAGAAAGCGCTTCATTATTTCTGCTCCCAGTCTTTGCCTGCTGATGGGAATAGCTTCACACTAGAACTAATTCTCTTATCCAACAAATTTTGGTTAAAAACTACACTTTTTTTTTTTAATGAATTGGTGCTTTCTGAAGTTATTAGCTTGAAGTTTGATTGTTGCCATAAAGTTGACACCTGGAAAGTAACACAGAATTCAATTTACATATAAAAGCCTATATGTAAATGTATCTGAAGGTGATATATTAGAATTCGCTGATCGTCTTTCATCATGGGGACAGAAACTGGAGTTGTATGCTATTTGTAGATTCTCTTAGAGATATAAGAAAGGGTACAGAAGAAATTAAACACAACATTTTAAATCAACTATACCTCAATAAAACTTTTAAAAGGTTGTAATACCAGAAAAAAGATCCCTTTCTTCACTGCTTCTAATATGAAAATTGAAGATATTTATTGTTGTATTTTTCCTCACTCAAAAAATGTGTTATTTTTTAAACACATATTTTGTTGAAAAAATGAAATTATTTAATATAGCCTAATAAGATAATTTGATTTATTATTATCTCTTATCCAGTGTTCAAAGGCATTTGAGAGGACCTTTTCTTAACCCACCTCTGAAAGTTCATCCTCTTGACAGAAGGTGATTGAGTTGGAGGCATCACTGAAAGAAACATCAACTTCCCCATTCTTCTTTCTACCCTATTTAAGAGCAGATGTGTCCAAGTACTTGCTTTTATGCTTAGTTTCGTACCTTTTGCATATTCTGCTAGTTCTTCCTATTGAACCAAGTGATAACCTCTTTGGGGGGACTTGGCTAATTTCAGTTTGGAAGCACATTCAATCTGAGAGTACGCGAAACATTTAAAGAATGCTTACCTCCTGGAAAGTAATCAGTCTATTGTAGTAGATTTTCCCCTAGTCTTTGTGAAAGGGCCTGATTGATTTTCTTTTCCCCTTTCAAGTAACACATAGAATGAGTATTTTTCCCAATTCATTCATCTTCTAAAATCAAATAAGAGGAGGAGAAACTCTTGCCTTAAATAATCCCAGCTTTTGGGATTTTTTTTGACAACAGAAATTTAGAATATGTGGATATAGAATATAAATTTCTGGTCCACTCTGAACCAAGGTCTCTGACTCCAAAGTTTCTATTCTTTTGTAGGGGAGAAAATCTTTTCCTTTTTTCACTTGCCTCTTTGGCTGGTCCGACGATGAGATTGATTTAAGGCAAATGAATAAGAGAAAAATGTAATTTGTATGTGTGGGAGCTCATAGATATGAGACGCAAATAAGTGCCCTAAGCACGCAGCTTTTATACCTGTTTTAGAGAAATAAACAATATATTTCTGAAGAATTGAAAAGACAAAAAACGTGGGTTTGGGGTAGTAAATTAGTAAAGAAGTGACAAGGTTTGTTTATACAGCATTCTCTGTGAAGGGCATCTTTCACAGGGGAGATTTATTTCCTGCCTTCAGGGGGACAAAAGAGGGTCACGAGGGTCAGAGTGACCTTCTTACGTCAGGTATTCCTTGCTCCCTCCTTCCCTCTCTCTCTCTCTCTGCCTTCCCTCTCTCCCTGCGTTGGGTCTTTGTTGCTAGGTGAGGGCTTTCTCTAGTGGCAAGTGGGGGCTACTCTTTGTTGCGGTACGTGGGTTTCTCATTGCGGTGGCTTCTCTTGTTGTGTAGCACAGGCTCTAGGTGCATGAGCTTCAGTAGTTGTGGCTCTTGGGCTCTAGAGCACAGGCTCAGTAGTTGTGGCCCATGGGCTTCGTTGCTCCATGGCATGTGGGATCTTCCCGGACCAAGGATCGAATCTGTGTCCCCTGCATTGGCAGGTGGATTCTTAACCAGCGAAGTCCCTCAGCTGTTTCTTCAGTAGCTCAGTTTCAAAATGATCATTACGCCAAAGTGGCATATTATAGGATGGCCTCCCCTGAACCCCATCACTTTCAACTACAGCATGCTTTCTCCTAGGACTAGGTCAGAATCCCAAGTCCCCACAATAATATAAACCACATAAAAACTATCCTTTTTGACTATAGGAAAAGGATAAGGAATTTTTATTTGGTGAATTTTATGTCAAGGAAGCGGGGGTTACTATAGCTAGAAGTCTCGTTCATGCCTTTCGGCCCATTGTAACAATTCATCTTCCCTCCCTCTGCTCACTTCTTAAGTGTCCCAGTTGAGAAATTATGAAGTCACCCTAGGTATGGGTGATGTTTTCATCCTGGGGTCACATGGTATCATTTAAATTATTTACATCTCATCTGACCCAGTGACGTGTACATCAGTCCTTAAACGTTTCTTCCATTGACACCAGAGCACAGCTCCCCAGCTTCTATCCCTTGTGCCACCATCCAGTACGTCATAGGTCCAGTACTCAACTGGCTTCCCTCCGACCTCATTCACTCCCTGCCCTTCAGTAAACATAATTCTTTTGAAGATTCTGAATGACTTTATGGCAAGTACTTACTAAAGAACTGAAAAAAAAGGAGCTATTAAGAAATATGAGTAAGTTCTAAAATGTGATAGAAATTTTAAAACTGTTACTTGACATTGTTAGCGAAATAGGAATAGTGATAGATTTTCATTCCTACTAGAATAATGCGTATAATATATACTATGTAATAAATGCTATTCTCAGTCCCTTACATCTGTAATTCATTCAAGTTATAAATGAATGCTATAAATCTTAGAGATAACAATTTTAAGGGGTGGGTACTGTTACATACCTTCACTATTTTCATTTTACAGTTGAAGAAACTGAAGTTCGGAGATTAAGTACTTTATACACTTAGGAAGCATCAAAGCTGGGGTTTAACCCTACCCAGTCTGGCTCAGAGGTCCATGGTCTTTTCTGTTATCCAGTAGTTTAAAGTATGATCCTCAGAGTACAGGCACTTGAGAAACTGCTAAATCAGAAACTCTTTGGGTGGGGCCCAGTGGCAAACCCTACTGGTTATTCCGATGTCCCCTGATTTTGCCTTATTTAGAGTCTTTCATTGATCGGTCTTTCTGATCTCACAATTATTTTTACTTTGCTTTTTAACAACAACAATTCTTAACAATTCTGTAATCGAGAGTTAATGTGGAAAATTTGGAAAATACATAAAAGTGTAAAAAAAAACCCTGAAATCTAAGTGGTAATAATTATTGTGATTACAACTTTATAATTTGCTCACATTCATGTAGTATACTGTGAACTTTTTTTTTTTTCAGTCATTGACAATTTTAAAATACCATTGTGACTCCCTGCATTTTAAATAGGTAGACATGTTACTTGTATGTTTTTTTTAGGTTCTTATACTTTTGAGAATTTTTTTTTTACTGGCTTTTGCTTCACATATCATATTGCATTGTCTTTATACTAACAAGAGTCTAAAACTCAGAATCAGATAAGCATGCACTTAGATTTTTGCGTAGCTATTGTACTCCGCGGGTTTGATGTTTACATTTAATTCTTTAACTCCCATAGAATTTGTTTCATTTTGATATTAGATACAGAAGGTCAAATCTTGAAAAAAGTAAAAAAGCAAAACAGAATGAAAAAACAGTAATTACATTAACCCAATGTCCTTAGTTGACTAATTCTTTTTTTAAAAATTCTTTAAAAGTCCCTGGTAAAATAACTGGATTGGCTCAATAAATATTTGTGGGATTCACGAGTAAATGAATGAGTCTCATTCAACCTCTCTGAATTTCAGGAATTTCTCATCTTTTTAAATGAAGATTTCTATTTCTTACCTTCTTCCCTATCTTTGTGAAGTCTGAGGTCAGACATTAGGTGATGGCAAAATCATGTAACTTACAGAGGAAACCCAGTTAGTTCTTCATATCTAATGACTTCTTGCCCAAGAGAGTGAATGGATGGCCCATTTTGGCTAGATCACTTCCTCCCTGACAGAATTGCCATCGCCTATAAGCTTTACCTTGAGGGTAAATGGGAATTACTCTCTCGGTACTGTTCTACAGCGTATACTTTCATAAGCATGAGTCTCTTTTATCTTTACACAGAGACATGAGGTTTAGCGGCTGGTATTGATAACACTTTACATCATCACCGTCACCTGCACCATCATTATTATTACCAGTATCCTCAGAGCTAAGAATGAACATTATGGTGTGATTACTTTGTGCAGGCCAGGTAATTCTAAGTGCTCTCTATGTAAAAGCTCATTGAACTTTTACATATATACATATATATCGCCTATGAAGTAAATACTCTTATTTTTCACAGTAGCACAGAGGTTGAGACAATTGCATAAGGTCACATAACAAACAAGTGGAGTTGCTAAATGTTTAGAAGATAAAAGTATCTAGTAAATGCTTATCACAAGACCTACTAAATGCCTACTAAATGCTTGTTGAACTGATGAACTTTTATTTTATATTTGAAGAATGTGGCATTCAGAGAGGTTAAGGGCTTTGCCCAAGGAGAACTCACTAGCTGTTTGGTAGAGAGCTTTAAGTCCAATCAGGAAATTCAGATCACAAAATTCTTATCAGCTGCATAAAGGTATGTGTCTAGGACAGCACAGGTGTGAGAGTCCAGGCTTTGGAACTGTGTTCAAATCCTTCTGCTAACATGTATTCCTGCTTGATCTTCAAGTCATTTCTTCAAGTCTTTCTAAGCTTGTTACCTCATCTGTAAAATGGAGACAATACTGTCGTTTTTCTGGAGATATCATAAGGCTTAAGTGACATTTAAAGTGCTTGCAGGGACTTTCTAGGTGGCGCAGTGCATAAGAATCCTCCTGCCAATGCAGGGGACACGGGTTCAAGCACTGCTCCGGGAAGATTCCACATGCTGCCGAGCAGCTAAGCCCATGTGCCACAACTGTTGAGCCTGCACTCTAGAGCCCGTGAGCCACAACTGTTGAGCCCGTGTGCCGCATCTACTGAAGCCCACGTGCCTAGAGCCCGTGCTTCACAGCAAGAGAAGGCAAGGCAATGAGGAGTCCACACACCACAACGAAGAGTAGCCCCTGCTTGCCACAACTAGAGAAAGCCCACGTGCAACAACAAAGACCCAACACAGCCAATAAAAAATAAACAAATTTAATAAAAAAAAATAAAGTGCTTACAAATATATCTTTTAGGCAGTGATGCCCAGTAAATGGGTATTTGCAATGAAAACAGCGGTTTGGGTGAGCTAACCTGTGGATGCTGACATAGCAGGGAGAGGAAAATTACCCTAGAGGATTTATTATTCTCTCCCTCCTCTCCATCTAGTGTTGAGATGTTCAGAACACCTAGCTCCAAGTATTTATTCTGCTGCTATAATTACTGTCTTAAACCAGTCACAGGAGAACTTCAGAAGATATGGAAAGTCAACCATATTCTACCAGGAAATGATACTCCTTTGTCTGTAAGTTTCTGAACTTTTCCCTTTAAAAGTCCTCTCATGTTAGAAGCTCTTTTCCAGCATTCTCCAAAATCTCCTCCAACTATCACCTGTTTCAGAATTTTCCTAGGTAGCAGCAACACCTTTTGTCATCAATTTAGCACATTAGTTGAGCACAGGGAGGGCATTGGGAGGGAACCTCTGATTTATGGTCATTTCATCAGGAGCACAGGTAATAATCTAGACTTGGCATCACCCTCTGAAGTGGAGGCACCTTGTGGGACTGAGCCCTTACCCTGTGGGACCTGATGCTGTCTCAGGGTAGATAGTTGTCAGAACTCTAGGAAGCCCAGCTGGTGTTGGAGACTTTGCTTGGTGGCGTGGGGAGAAATCCATAGCGTTCGGCATTGGTCCTGGAATCTTTTATCTTTCTTCTCCACTAAGCTTTTTTAGACCACTTTGACTCATACTGATTTTTTTCCTTGAGAAATACTCTAGTCTGGATATTACTCTGTTTTTCTGGAACTATTTAGTGACACATTTTTGTTAAGTTTGTATTATACTAGACACACAGTATCCTAGCTAAAATTTAAGCTCCTCCAGGGCAAAAAATTCAGATGTAACCTGTTTAGCACTTAGTAAGATGTCTTGTTGATACGTGCTGAGTGAATCTGAATTGATGAAATGCACACTAATGCACTTTGATGGCTTGCTGACGATTTCATCCTTGTCACCTCTGGTGACCATTAGTTTACATGTCCTGTGCCTTCCCCAAAGTAGGTCAGTACTATCCTCTACAAAGAAAGAAAATAATCCTCTGTAAGATAGCTGAGCATATACTTATCTTGGTTTTACTATGCTGGGCTTACTCTTACCTATTTATAATGTCAATATCCATAATAATATCTCAATTGGTTCTTTTTTTAAATTAATTTTATTTATTTTTTGGCTGTGTTGGCTGTTCATTGCTGAATGTGGTCTTTCTCTAGTTGCGGAGAATGGGGGCTACTCTTCGTTGCGGTGTGTGGGTTTCTCAGTGCAGTGGCTTCTCTTGTTGCAGAGCACAGACTCTAGGTGTGCGGACTTCAGTAGTTGCAGCACACAGGCTCAGTAGTTGTGGTGCACGGGCTTAGTTGCTCCGTGGCATGTGGGATCTTCCTGGACCAGGGCTTGAACCCATGTCCCCTGCATTGATTGGCAGGTGGATTCTTAACCACTGCACCACCAGGGAAGTCCCTCAATTGGTACTTCAGCTTAGATTTTAGGAAGGCAACAGCGAGAAGTTATCCATCTGCATGCTAGGAAGAGAGATCTTAGTAGAACCTAACTATTCTGGTATCCTGATCTCAGACTTCCATCATCCAGAATTGTGAGAAAATAAATTCCTGTTGTTTAAAGCTAAAAAAAAAAAAAAAAGAATTTATGAAGGCAAAAATGCTTTTGAGTATGTCTAATGATAAAGTAATCATTCTTATGATGCCTTATGACACATAATACTATTATCATCTACATTCTTTAGGGAGAGCTATATAGTGATATCAAATAGCCCTACAAATGAAGATTAATTCCAGTAGTTTCTAAAAGCAATCTGCCTTTCCTCAGTAAGACACTGGGAATAATCTGTATAACCTTGGTGATTAAGTGAATAGTTCCTTTACTAGCAAATCCTTCCAAAACAGTTTCTAGGTACTAGGTATGATTTTAAGTTCTTTAACTGTAGTAAGACATTTAGTCTTTACCCCGGTCCAAAGTGGCGAGCACAATTATCTCAATTTTGTGAATGAAGTAACAGGGGTGCAGAGAGGCAAGATCATATGCCAGGGGCACACAGGTGGTTGAGATAAGATTCCAACCACGAGAGAAATCTTCTAGGGTGGGCTGGGGTGTTTTTATTTTGTTTTATTTTATTTTTATTGAAGTGTAGTTGATTTACAATGTGTTAATTTCTGCTGTACAGCAAAGTGGCTCAGTTATACACATATATACATTATTTTTCATATTCTTTTCCACGATGGTTCATCATAGAACGCTGACTATATAGTTCCCTGTGCTGTACAGTAGTACCTGGCTGTTTATCCATCCCCACATCCTTAAACAGTATGCTGCTTTGTAACTGTGGTCCTTCCGTGTTCTCCTCTGGGTGTCCCAAAGGATCTGCGCCCTGCTATCATGCTTCTTTCCTCTTATTACTGAATATAGGTCACTGTAAGTCTGCACCTGTTGCTGGAACTCTCTAGATCCATCACTGAGGGTTCTGTGCCTTTGGTCTTCCTGGTAGCTGAGTTCTCACTCCAAATTCACATTGCTCTCACACGCTGATATTGAGAGAAGAAATCTGAAGTTCCTTTAAATAAGGGAAAGCCACTTCATGCTTGGAGCAAATGGAAATGAGAGCTTTCTTTTGTGGAGCCCCTCTCACTTCCTGTGAACCCTTCTCTCCTTCCTCCCCACTCCCAGGCCGTGAGCACTAGTTTAACACGTGTGTTTAAAGAGTTACGTAAGTTACTTCTCCCTAGATGGTAAGCTGTTTATCAGCAAGGTGGTACCCGCCCACTTCAAAGTGCAGCGTTCAGTACCTGGCACATAGCAACCGTGCCATATTTCATGAATAGTGTGGGAATCGCAGTGCTCTGAGTCACTAGGGCACCGTGTGACTTTGTTAACTTAGTTGTTTAGAGCTTCAGTGTGTGTGTATGTGAGTGTGTGTGTGTAGAGAAGAGAATTCTAAATTCCTTCATTAAGCAACATTTTCAAACACCTAATCCACATGATGCTATCATAGTTACCACCCAGAATTAGCTAAAAAGAGACCTAGTAGTAGCTTTCTTTGAATTCTTTAGGATTTACGGCACAAAGAGTGTTGCCGATGAATTTGCATAAGACATCCCAAAAAAGAAGGGCATTACACACAAAAATAAATGGGTATTACTGACTACTGGCCCGTGAGCCACAGGTATTTATTGTCCAAATGGACTTATGTGAAAGGTTTCTAATGGAAAGATAACAGACTTATGGCCTCTTCAGATGGAGGCATTAGTATTCTGATCCGAGACTTTCAGAGGCATTAGTTTACTTTGAATATTTTCATATCTTTTTACCACTGGGGCCTTTAGTATTGGAACAAATTGATGTCTAGAGTCCAAAAAAGCTGTTTAGTATGTGATAGTGGAAAATTAAATAATGCATTTGTCCTGCAGGCTGCTGGCTCCCACACTTATGCAAAATCAGAATCCCCACAGCCACTTCTTTGAATGCTGTATGTCTTCATTGGAACGTGAGGAAATCTATTTAATTACTGACCTCCGATGAATGGCAACAGGATGAAGTTGCATTTTTCTATTTGAATTTTTGTTCCTGTCTCCAGTAGCGTTTGCTGGTACTAGGACAGTGAATTTTCATCCCAGAATTCCAGAGTCCTATCTTCATCAAAATGGGGATTTGAGATTTATAAAGGAAATGTATTTTGAGGGCCTTGAAAATTGGGAGTGTTACAGAGGCAAAGTTAACTTGGAAGTGTGTGGCATTGCCTGTGAAAGTTCCAATTTATGGTAAGCCCTAGTCACAGCAATCTGATTTAGTCTCATATAATCTGATAATTATAATTGGAGGGACGTATGGGGACCATCTTGACTAAAGAGTCCTCAGAACAGTTAAGAGAAGAGCAAATCAAATAAGAGAATAATTGTTTCTTTAATATTTAGTTGTAAAATTCTATCGGGGGAACGGAGGAAAAAGAGGATGCGGTCCTCTGGCATTTTCTCAGTTAATTTCTTCTCCTAATTGTGGTTTGGCCTAGTTCTTTTTTTGTCTGTGTTCCCTCCTTGTAGGCCTCTTTGCTGCTTTGCATTTCAGGGGGTAGCACGTTCAGGACTCCACTTTCCAACGTGTGTTTCTAAAAGGCAGAGTGAGACATCTGCCACCCACCCACTCTCCTGCCTACCAGGACTTTCCTCATCTTCCTTTAGCTGGAGTGTAAAATTAACCTCCTGCCCACACTCAGTACAAAGGGTTCGCTTTGTTTTTTGTAAGCCGTATTTTTCTTTCCTCCTCTACCCCCCATTTCTATTATGGCAGGAAAATACAGAAACAGAGTAATTGGCAGGAAAATACAGAAACAGTAATAGATGAAAGCATAAAAGAACATTATGCATACTGAAACTGTTTCCTTGTAATTGCATAACACGTTTAATTGCACCTGATATACTTGGATCTTGGAGTTTGGGGTTTGTGACCTGCTATGTGATCCACTAACCTGAGAAACCCTCCCTCTTTTGCCCCAGTTTTCCATGTTATATAGAACAGGGGTGAAAAGGAATGGCCATAGTTGTTCTTGAACCTCTCCAGCCTGGACAGGCAGGGTTCTAGATCTTAAAAGAAGTTGCACACAGGAACACACAAGAGAAACAGCAAGTAGAGGCGTTCTCTTCCCCCACCTCAAAGATGCGGGTGAAGGGATCAGAATATGCCACTCTCAAAATATGCCACTTTCGCATAAGGGTTATTTTGAGCTGAAGGCAGTTGAGAAAAAGCATACCCAGGAAGAGCTCTGTGCTCTCCCCCTGTCTGCCCAAAAGTAGGGCATCAGTTTCCCTTTGCGAAGGTGTCTTTCTCCTTTCTCCCAAACCAGTAGGAGAACAACCATCATTGCCACCAGAGATGGAAAGTCAGCCCTGAGATAAGTCTGCACAAACTTTATTAAAATAACTATTATCTTCCATTAGCTCCGTATGTACTTACCTTTTCACAATTAACTGCCCCTAGAAGCTCAAACCCCTTTTCCACGGTCTAGTCACTTCAACACAATTTATCACTCTGTTAAAATGGTATATGAGTTTGCAAGGCAGAAATAGAGACACAGATGTAGAGAACAAACATATGGACACCAAGTGGGGAAAGCGGGGAGGGTTGGGGGGGAATGAATTGGGAGATTGGGATACCAAATAGTACACTTTAAATATATGCAGTTTTTTGTCTATTAACTGTATCTCAATAAAAGTTCTTTAAAAAAAAAAAATGGTATATGAGCTCTCAAGCCTAACAGCTTTTTTGAGTTTTCACTTCTTTTCTGTGAAGCCCCCATGCACATAAAAATTTAGAACACCAATAGGATTGGTTGGCCTTCTCGCCTGTTAATCTGTCATTTTGTCAGTTTAATCCATGGTCCCAGTTTAGAATTTAAACGTGTTTAGGGAAGGTTTTACCTCTCCTACCCGGTAAAGAATTACATCATTTGGCATCTTTTCTGACTTGGGAAACCTTCTCTAGAGCACATTTATAAGTCTGAGTCTCAAATAAAAAATACCCCACATCATAGATTTCATTCTTTCATTCAACAAACATTTATTGAGCACCTTTATAAATAAGGCTTACTTCTTAGTAGCAGAGGCAAAATTTTAGGGTCTCTGATGACTTTAGATTTGCTCCAGTGAAAATTACTATATAGGCAGAAAGTACCATGCTGTCCATCAACTTACCATCCATCCATCCATCCATCCATCCATCTACCTACATGCCTACCTACCTATCTTTCTATCTATATGTCTCATCCTGTTTTCTGATATAAAGTAACTGTGTTTTATAAAGTAATAACAAATGTTTGACTTAACTAACCATAATTTTATTCCATAAAATAAGGTTTTTACACTAGAAATGGATATTCTAATATCATGTAAAAAGTACAGGATGGCTTTTGTGAAAGAAATACACAAAACAGCCAGGTATTTAGAGACTGAATTTCCTAGCAGTTAAGGTAAATCCCCAATGCCCTGCATCATGCAGATACGTTTTTATTTTAAGAAAGAATCCATTTATTAAAATAGGCAATCAGAATTCCACGTTCTGGAAGGAATTTCATTAGAAAATTACCTAGCGTTATAATTCAGTGGGTCTTCTGATATTTTTTCCCTCTTATTTAGAACCTGGGTTATTAGACTGTTGTTCTCCGGTTGGTGGTTTTCAAACTTGAGTGTGTATCAAAAGCACCGGGAGGGCTTGTTAAACACAGATTGCTGGGTCCCATCCCAGCATTTCTGATTCTGTAGGTCAAGGATGAAGCCAAGTATTTGCATTTCTAGGTCACGCTGAGGCTGCTGATGAAGGGAGCACACTTGGAGATTCACTACGCAGGACACAAGAAGTCGCAACACTTAGATAAGTTTGGGTGAAATTAGCTCCTGTTTGTGGATTTCTACGGGATGTAGCATTCAGTTGCACATCTTTACTTCTACCTAATATTCAACATTGTGACCTTACAGCACTATAAGAATGGAGGGGTGGGGACTTCACTGGTGGTGCAGCAGTTAAGAATCCACCTGCCAATGCTCCGCGGCATGTGGGTTTGAGCCCTGAGTGGGGAAGATCCCACATGCCGCAGAGCAACTAAGCTCTTGCGCCACAACTACTGAAGCCCTCGCATCTAGAGCCCGTGCTCTGCAACCGAGAGAAGCCACCACACTGAGAAGACTGGGCACCGTGACAAAGAGTAACCCCCTCTCACTGCAACTAGAGAAAGCCTGTGTGCTGCAATGAAGAGCCAACGCAGAAGGAGGGAGGAAGGAAGAAAGGGGTAATGCTCTTTCAGGAAATTTTCAGTGTGACTTGTGGCAGCATCAGTTTGCATAAAAGTACCAACACCGATGTGCCCGACCATTGTGGGCTACCAGAAAAAGAGCTGTTGCTCTAATTGACCTTAGCTGTCAGAATATTTGTTATGAGTTATTAAATTCTCTAGTGCGCCAGTTCCTTCCATAGGAATCTGGACCTTAATGCTGCACTCCTTAGTAACGTTCTCTGGCTTGTTAAGGACAATGGGAAGCCTCACTTACTGGATGGGTATCAGACCATTCGCTGGGAGTGTTGCAAGATCACAGCCATTAAACACATATCTCACTTTCAACATCCTTAGCAGCTGTAATTTGTGTAATGCATGAAATGCCTCTACCTGTTTTACTTGTGTATTTAGACAAGGTTTTGGGTCATGGCTCAGATTAATTAATGTATGTTCTTGAGCACGTTTTTTCTTTTTTTTTTCTCTTTTTCTTTTCTTTGTATCGAAGTATAGTTGTTTTACAATGTTGTGTTAGTTTCTACTGTACAACGAAGTGGAGTTCCCTGTGCTATACATAGCAATTTTTTTTCTTATTTTCTCTGACTGGGCCTCATTTTCCTCCTCTGATAAGGAGATAATAATGCCTACCCTTGATTAGGGTTGCTCTGAAGATTAAATGGTATAGCTAGTAAAATGACTGGCAGGTAATAAAAACTTAATTCTTCCCCTTTCTCTTTTCATCATTTGCCTGATAAGTTTTTTTAAATGAATTGACATTTCCTTATTCTAGTCATAATTGGAAAGATTCTTGAGTTTCAGGGTGTCTCAGTTCTCTTCCAACCTGAGACTGGAGGCCATTCCAGTTTAAGAATTGGTACTTCAAATTCTGACTTCTGATCTCTTCCCCCTTTAATTGTTTTTCCTTCTCTGTCTCAACAGGATGACAGTGGCCAGGGTCTAACTGTCTACAATTACTGTTGTTTCTTATTATATCATTTTTTATCCCCAAGGTAACAAGTTTGTGCCTTCACAGTTCTGATAGGTGCAGATAGCTTATCAGGTTCTATTGGAACATAACCAAGCATTCCCCTTTCAAATGAGTCTTCCAAGCTGTTTGAAATATATCCATCCTTTTGGTTTGGGTGCTACTTGCAGGCAGGGATATGAAGTCTGATTCTCAGTGGGTAAATTGGAGAAGGAATGGTGTTTTACTGCCCCAGATCCATGGGGAAGGGACATGTCTGAGGTCAGCTTTTGGCCATTCTAATAAGTTTCCTGGGTACTTATCTTTTGAGTCCCTGAGGAGCCCAATGGAAAAATGAATCAGCTTCAGAACACTGACTGGGTCTTATTTACTTTCTTACTCTCAGTGTTTCCCCCAGTGTCTTCACAGTATGGACTCAGCCATTACTTTTGAATGAAGGCACTTATTAAAATAACCATGTCCTTGCAATTTCTACACAACCCCAAGTCATCCAAGAATCTCATGAAAGAAAAATTGGCAAGCGATTTTTCCAAAGACCTATTCAAATTGGCAGTAAAGCACTGAACATCGTCTAAAGACCTTGTGAAGCTTTATTAGTTGATGAGCTCAATGGTGGACTGGGCATTGAGCCTTGCGGGGGTTGCTGGAGGGCACTGCTACCGCTGTGCACCTTCACAGTGTGGCTACAGGAGAGTGCCCACTGTGCAGAACAGAATGTCAGATCAGGACCTTGGAGAGTGCCTAGTGCAACCCCTTCATTGTGCAGAAGAGGAAGCTCACTGCCCTCAGGGAGAGACTGTTTTCTGGCCCAGAAATGCCCACTGATACCTTTCCCTACCTTGTAATAAACCCAGAAATGAGTTCTGTCATTGAGCACAAGTGATCATCAGGATATGTTCCGCAAAGAAGCACTGCTAATGGTGGTTATCGACCCTGTCAGTTGCTTGCTGCGGAGGGCACACTGTGATTGGTAGTTGGATAGCACTGCCATTTCCTGAGGCCACCAGCACTGACCTGTTGGCCATGGGACTTGGTCCCTCTTCACTCCAACACGGATTCTTTAATTAATAGCATTTAAAGGAAAACAAATAAGAGAACAAGGCTAGTATGGAAAGCCCTCACTTTATGCCACTAAGGAAAACCATGATGCCCATTTTAAATAACGAGACACTTCCAGATGGATGAAAACAGTACACCAAGAGCAGAGCCCAGGGATGCTGGCAATGGTTGGTACTCATCCAGGGTCAGAGACATGCTCCAAAAGGAAAGCAGTGGGTTTGAAACAGCACGAGCAGCCTTTTAAAAGCCAAGGTACCTAATGCAAGCTTCTGACTTTATTGGGTTTGCCTGTTATGTCTTACTCTTATCCAGGTACATAGCAGTTTGATCATCTAAGTATAAAAACTTTTCTCCCTTCTGTTTTCTGTACTTCTCCCCCACCCCCCACCCCCCCCACATCCCACCCACCCCGCCCTTTTGGCTTCCTCTTCCATGCATGTGTGCAGAAAACATTTCAGAAGGTCCATGAGCTGGTAGAGTATCTCAGTTGAAGTCACTGATTGATGTGTTAATAATTCATTTTTTCTAGCTCTTCTGCAGGGTGGTATGAGGAGAGGGGAGGATATCATTGGAGAGGGTAATTCATCTGATTTCACTAAAGCTAATTCATGTGGTTCCCTGCAGATGACACCCTTTCGGTTCCCTATGCAGAGGAGACACTGTTCTATTCATTCCTTTGGAGTGTCTTCCTTGGTTAGGCGAGGCTGGAGGATTTCAAGCAGTAATGCTGAGCCTCGAACCAGAAATGATAGTGTTGCCAATAACAAAGAGAGGCAGGCTAATAACATTTCAATTTTAAAATTCTTGGCCCCATTTTTCTTTCATGCTGAAATGTTATTGAAGTATAACTGCTTGTTGAACACACATTAATTCTGGAATTTGTGGCGAATCCAATCACACGTAGCTGAATTCGCCGGGCTCCCTGCACAAGCCTTTTGACATTTGAGGCCAAATGTTCAAATCACAAAGCTGAAGGTTGTGGCATGTGTTAGACAGGGAGGAATTAAGAAGATGCATGGCCCCCACAATCTCTAGCAGAGTCTTTACAAACCTGTCACCATCACCAGTGCATTATTTATCAGATTAGGTAGAGGAAGTGTTTTGTTGTTGTTGTTTTTTTAAAGACAGGGCTTAGTTATGGGGGGGGGGGGTCCACTTACCCTTAGTGTCAAATGGGAAAGCGTCTTTATTTCAAACCTAGACCCTTCCTGTTGCACTAATGAGCTTTCCGTTTTGATTTCTAACACGTTGTTGCAGATGTTTTTAGCTTGACTTTATGCCATCCGACAGTCTTTCTGTAACTGACAAACATTTGCATGAACATAGCTCTCATTAGGTATTTTTAGATCTGCCATGGCCTTTAGACAAGTGTAACTAACCTGGAGGGTTCTATCCTATAGGGTTCATTTCAGTAACTCATCAACATTGGCAGTGGTGAGAATAACTAGTAAGTATCAGTCAGTTCATCTGAGCAGGAGAGCTGGTCCCTGAATGGTTTGGAAGTTTGGAGTGAAGGGAAAGGAGAAATAAGCTCATTTTACATACACAAACTGCAGATTTACAAAACTTGGGTTATCAAATTGTTTTTACTCCCAGAAAAGTTAAAAGATTCTTAATTGGACAGTGAAATGGCAAATGCTAGCTCTGCCGCTTTCTGAGCAACAGAGGAAGAAGCATTCCCTTTTTCAAAATATTCCTGAGGCTTGCATTCCCTAAAGGAGGTTATAATCTCCCTAGGGAGACTGTCTTGACAGCTTGAGAGACACCAGATTCAAGATTCCTTGTGGAAATGTCGGTTACCACAAACTCCCCATCAGGAAATAGTCCAGATGCTGCAGCATGAGATGCAAAGCCTGGACTTGTTAATTTGAAATTACACCAGGACCACAAAACCTCTGAAATACACATGGCTTCATCAAATTACTCCAAATCCCCTGGGTAGATAAGGTTTAAATCAAGGAAATGCAATGGCAACAGTGCTACACTATAATGCCAATTAATTTTTATTCATTGATCTTTGAGGGTATGTTTTATTTATCACTCTTGCATGCTTTCCCCTCTTTGTTTAGCATGTGATGCAGAATCTTTTAAAGGTCTGCAAGCCGCTCAAAGCCTTTGCTCCCATACTGGAGACAATTTTTTTCCTTATCAGTCTCTTTCCGGCTGTTTTTCTCTCTTTCTTGCTCTGCTCATTGCCTGTGCCCTTCGGGCTAATTTGGATCAGCCTTTACTTCAACACATTTAGAAGGCTCATTTGTCCTCACCCACCATCAGCAACAGTGAATCATTCTATTTATATTTTCCAGACTTCTTCCTCCCAGTGGTCTATTTATTTGGAAAGCAAAACAGGAAGTGTGGTCAGGGTGAGTTTCATTCTTGGTTCCTGAGCAGATTGTTGCCTTATTATTACTCCACTTTTGCATTTACATGCCAGTAAAGCAAGCAGATCAGATTTCTTTGCTTGGGATTGCTGCATGTGACACTGTGGTTTGAGTGTGAGATGTGATGGTTCTGAGAACAAGACCCCCCAGCGGAGGCTACTGTGTTGTTGACATGGTTGATGTGATGAGTTAGTTACTTGGGTAGTTAGCAGAAAGTCACAGTGCATTGTGTTCATTGACAGGAGTGGTGATGGGCGAGCTGGTTGAGAGTGGACGTTTAGTGAAGGAGATTTGTTGGCAAATTCCATATTCCATTGTTTCTGTAGATGAGCTGAGCCCTTTTAATTCCAGAGCTCCCGATCTCTGGGTTTATATTTCACGTTTCCCTGTTGCTTTACGTTCTGAATTTCCTACTTCTGTGCTATACGCTGATGAAGAGAAATGAATGGCCAGGGTTGCATCTGGAAAGATTCCATGGGCAGAAGGAAAGCAGAGCTGTGTGAGGTGATGGCAAGCCCATCCATCACCTGCAAGAGGTGAAAAACTCCAATATACAGGACCATTAATGGATCGTAACACACCTTAAGAGCAATTCTATCCCTGCTGGAGAAGACCCGCATCTATCCCGCCCTTTGGACATTGTTCACACATATTGTTTGGCATTACAGGAGCAAACAAGAGAACGGAAAGTTGTTATGGGCACATCTTGGAGAGATACAGCCACTACATGAATGAACAAATCCTGCTTCATTGCTCCTCATGACAGTCCCAAGCAGGTGCTGGGAAGTCTGCTTCTCGCGGGACAGGGCAGATAACAGTACCTGGGAAACATCTTGCTTAAGGTCATAACCATGGTTCTGGGATAAGAATTGAAAGTAGACCTGGTTGCCCTTTGTAGAAGACTATAAATATGACCAACTATGAATAAGGTAACAAATTGCCCAGCAGGCCAGACACAAACTTTCAGATGCTTCGAAGGAGATGGAAGGGATGTTAGAGGTTCTTTAATCCAGACATTTCATGATAGATGAGGAAACAGACACTCTGGGTAGCTCAGGATGTCTGGGTGAGCTTTCTGGTGTCCTTAAATGTGGCTTTAATGCTTAGAAAGATTACTTAAGGGCTACTTTCATTTTGAATAGTAATACTCAATTTATTAAAATTACACATTCAAAAACCGAAGAACCGAGTTCTTCCTTAAGCCTTTAAATTCAGTTTACAAATCTCATTATTCTTTTACTACATCTAGAAACTTTAACAATTGTTTTGAAAGGGTTTCTTTTTTTACAACCTAGTTAATTACATCACTTAAATATTTTATTTTTTTTTGGGGGGGTACACCAGGTTCAATCATCTGTTTTTATACACATATCCCCGTATTCCCTCCCTTCCTTGATTCCCCCCCACCTCGAGTCCCCCCCACCCTCCCCGCCCCAGTCCTCTAAGGCATCTTCCATCCTCGAGTTGGACTCCCTTTGTTATACAACAACTTCCCACTGACTATCTATTTTACAGTTGGTAGTATATATATGTCTGTGCTACTCTCTCACTTCGTCTCAGTTTCCCCTTCACCCCCCGCCCCCTCCCATACCTCGAGTTCTCCAGTCCATTCTCTGTATCTGCATCCTTGTTCTTGTCACTGAGTTCATCAGTACCATTTTTAAATTCCGTATATGTGAGTTAGCATACAATATTTGTCCTTCTCTTTCTGACTTACTTCACTCTGTATGACAGACTGTAGGTCTATCCACCTCATGACATATAGCTCCATCTCATCCCTTTTTATAGCTGAGTAATATTCCATTGTATATATATGCCACATCTTCTGTATCCATTCATTTGTTGATGGGCATTTAGGTTGCTTCCATGTCCTGGCTATTGTAAATAGTGCTGCAATAAACATTATGGTACATGTTTCTTTTGGGATTATGGTTTTCTTTGGGTATATGCCCAGGAGTGGGATGACTGGATCATATGGTAGTTCTATTTGTAGTTTTTTAAGGAACCTCCAAATTGTTTTCCATAGTGGCTGTACCAACTTACAGTCCCACCAACAGTGCAGGAGAGTTCCCTTTTCTCCACACCCTCTCCAACATTTGTTGTTTCCAGATTTTGTGATGATGGCCATTCTGACTGGTGTGAGGTGATACCTCATTGTGGCTTTGACTTGCATTTCTCTGATGATTAGTGATGTTGAGCATCTTTTCATGTGTGTGTTGGCCATCACTTAAATATTTTAAACTGCACTAATAAATTTAATATATTTGATTTTCTTTTTAAGTACTTAAACTAACAAATACACTGCCCCATGTGCTTAAATAACACTTGTAAATCTCATAAAGTTATAAATATGGTAGATCTTAATTCTTCTGCATGTTACATTACTTATAACCTCAGAAAAATTTCTTAGAGCTACCAACTTAAATTTACAGTTTTAAAAGTTATTCAGTTATGCACCATTTAAAACTTAAAGATCATAAAGGTGATCTCTTGTATATTCTACAATGTTGGATTCTCAGACAATACAAATGGTGTGTTTAAAATACCAATTATACACAGAATACCTTTACATTTAACAAAAAAACAATAATATGCTAGAAATGATTTATTTCATTATTTTTGTACTTTATTTTGTATTTCCCTAGGATTAAATGACCCTTTCACCCAATAAGAGAAAGAAAATATACCAAGGAAAATGGGGTCCCTATCCTACCATAGGTGACTTATGGACCCAAAAGAATAGAATGGAACAGATAACTTGATTCTTGACAAAGATATTGCCCTAATGATGGGTGCATTAGAGATTCCAGAACTTAAAAAGAGATTTGATCTCATAGCTCCAACCTCAGATAATTTTTTGGCCTCTTCTCTCAATGTTGTAACCATCTCCAGGTGTATAGCTAACACCAGGTGGCTTTTTCATTGTTGGTACTTTAAGACGGGATGTTTTCCCCTGTGATATACCACACCCTTATGTAATACTTATGATATGTCTTTGGATTGTATAGATGTTGGATCTGCATTCTTTACAAATGTTTCCTACCTGGCAGAACTACAATTTATATAGGTATGAGGGTGAGTCAAAAAGTATCTGTAGTCCGGTTATATTAAAACTTCCGTTGTCCGCGCTGTTTTATCAGCTCCTTCCCTTCAAGACTACTGTCTCAGCAGTCACTGCTGTGCAGGTGTGAACGTGTTATATCAGTTCATTTGTAACTGCAGTGCAAGCAAAAATGAATGCCCCACTTGTCATTTGCATGGAAGAAGAGCAGCACGCAGTGATTTGTTTTTTGTGGTCTGAGGGTGTACCTGGTGCCGTTATTTATCGAAGCCTTTGTGCACAGTATGGAGAAAATGTTTTGTCCTGAAGAAGTGTATATGAATGGAAGTTCAGCGAAGGTCACACAAGTGTTAGCTACCAAGAAGGAGCCAGACACCTGTCCACGTCCATGGCTGGTGACAACATTGAGCATACATGTGAAGTGATTCTGTCGAATAGATGAGTGACAGTGGATTATGTGGCAAATCATTTGCAAATCAGCCATGCCTCTGCCAATGAAATAATCCACAACAGACTTAGGTTTCGAAAAGTTTGTGCGGAAGCCTAAATTTTGGATTAAACGCAGAGAACTGCTATCCAGGGGCTTTGTGATCTTGCATCACAATGCACGTCCACACACTTGTGCTCACACTGTCAACAGTCTGCAAAAACTTTTTCTTGAGGTGTTAAAGCATCCTCCCTATAGTCCTGATCTTGTTCCTTCGGACTTTCACCTGTTTGGTCCCCTGAAAGCAACCCTATGAGGACAAATATTCCCTTCTGATGAAAAAGTGAAGACAGAGGTGCATTCGTGGCTCCCAGCTCAGCCTAAAACCTTTTTTAATGAGGGAATACGAAAGCTTGTTGACAGATGGACAAAGTGTATTGAAAAACAAGGAGGTTTTGTTGAAAAATGATGTATTTGTCTTTTCTATAAGTTAATTAAAATCTACAGCCAGAGTGCGGATAATTTTGACTTACCCTCATAGATAATAAAAGTATTTCCAATTGGATTTGCATCTGTGATGGCATTGCCTGAATGTGTTCCCACTAACTAAAATGAAGTCCCATTTCTACCACATAGCATACCCCATCCTCTGTGCTTCTGGTTGAGGGGTCCCTTTTTTTGGTATAGCTATCAGCATTAAAAATAAAAAAGTTACAAGAAAGTACAAAGACAGATAGGAGTATTTATGCAAATGTGGAAAGTTGCTAACGCTGATACGGAAATACAGCTATTTTTGAAAGTCTCCGTTATCAATTTTTTCACACTGGGTACTGATTATATAACAAGGCAGTATCTGCCATGGTTACTCCAGAACCAGATCACCTGGCTTTGCCTCACCCTCTGCCTCTCATGGGCATGTCAATAATACCTGCTTCCAGTAACTCATCTAGAAAACAATAGCAAGACCTGCCTTAGAGGACTGTTGGGTGGGTTAAATCCACTAGAATGGAAGCTTTACAAAGTCAGCAATTTTGTCTGTTTGGTTATTGATATATTTTGCAGCACCTAAGAAGAGGGCCTGGTTATTATATATGCTCAAAAAAATTTGTTTCATCAAATGCACAGTGCTTCACACAGTGACTAGGATGTGGAAAATGTCCAATAAATGTTGGCTGTCACTATGCTTTGGTGACAACTTGCCCACAGTCACTTGCAGATTTTAAATTTTGTACTGATTTATTTGGAAGTTGTTGACTAATGATTCCCATGCCAGTCGTTTCCTACCTGTATTTATTTGTGATACCACTTTCACCTAGAGAAAAGCCTTGGGAAAGGTGAGTGTCTCCAGCACTTGGGTGCCCAGCTTATTTGTAATTTTCTGGGTTTAGAAGCTTTCTTTTTTATCTTGCTCAGGATGTGTACATCTTTTATTTTTTCCTACTTTTTTTTTCTTTAAGCCATCTGTTGTCTGAGTCCTCTTTGACTCTCTCTTAGCCTTTTTCCTGTGGGTTTTTTTGCTTGTTTAGTTTGTTTTTGTTTTGTGGAGGCAGTCTTTGAAGGTCCATTTTTGACTATTTATGTTCATAGTTCATCTAGCCTTCCTGGCCTATCTCACTGACATCTGTAGCTTTCAGTAAACCTCCCTTTATCCCTATCTGACCATCTTCTAGTCACAGACCCTCCACTTAAGAAACATCTACTATGTTCTCAAACTCTGACAGCAGAATAATAGTTTCCTCACATTTGAAATTTGAGTGGTGTTATTGGACTCCTCCATTCTCCCCTCCAGAACCCAGATTATAGTCAAAATCTTATCTGTTCTTCCTTCAGAGTGATTTTCACATCTGATGTTTCCTTCACACAATCAGTGTCAGCTGAGACCCGTATCAGTAACCTCATGGGCTCTTTGTCATCTAGCTGACCTCCCCAGCGCCGGTAGACACTGCCTTTGAGCCCTCGTCCTTTCTGCTGCCAGGGTTATATTCTTCAGAACAAGCTCCAGTCACATTTCTCCATGCTCAAAAGCCTCTGAGGAGTCACAGTTCTCATATCTCCAGTTGTATCTTCCTTTTAAATCCTTCCTTTATTTCTTTATGTTTCATCCTTTTTCTTTCCAATCTACCACCTGTGTCTTACTATGGTCTCCTGCTGTGATTAGCTAGAATAATACCCGTCCTCCCCAGCAGGTCCTAATCCTTGGAACCTGTGAATACGTTGGGATATATAAAAAAGGGGAATTAAGATTGCAGGTAAAATTAAAGATGCTGATCAGGTGACCTTAAATTAGGGCAAGGATTCCCAAATGGGTCAGGTGGGCCCAATGTAATCACAAGCATCTTTAAAAGTGAAAGAGGGAGGTGGAAGAGGAGGGCCAGAGGGGTGTGGCTATAGGAAGAGGTCAGTCTGCTGTTGCTGGAAGATGGAGGAAGAGGCGTTGAGACAAGACGCTGTGAGTAGCTTTTCGAATCTGAAAATGGCGAGGAAACATATTGTCCCCTAGAGCCTTCTAGGAACAGGAACACAGCCTTGCCAGCACTGGGCTGTAGCCTAGTGAGACCCATGTCAGACTTCTCAACTAGAGAACTGTACGATGATGAATGTGTGTGTTAAGCCACTAAGTTTGTCGTAACTAATTGTGAACAGCAGCAGTAGGAAACTAATGCACCCACCTTCATACTTTTACTCAAGCTGATCATAATGTTAGGAATAAGCTGCTTTTTTATAGAGAATTATTGAGGTCTAATAAAGATTTCAAGGTCCAGTGTAAATCTCACCTGCTCTGAGACTTCCCAGATTCTTGCCATCAAAATTCATCTCTCTAACCCTGCTTATTTAAAACCCTGTGTCCTGTATCAGCACTTTGTCTTTTATTTGATTCCTGTGTGTCCCTCTTTAAACTTGGATTGTGAGTGTTCAGAAAATCAGACCCATATATTATTTACCTTTCTATCCACCAGAAAAGTTTTACATTCAAGCCAGTGCTTTTTTAATCAAACTGTAAAAATGCAACACATTGGAAATGGTGCTAAATATGGGTCCTGAATGCCCACAAGATGGAGATATTCCCTTCACAAAAATAACTTTCAGTATCCCATGAGATCATTTTTGACCCCTTTTAAAACCAGAAATTCAGTCCTTTTTAGTTGCAAATGAGAGAATTTCAGTTCTGTATTGACAGTCATAATTTAGGATTTTTAAAAGCTTGTGTAATGAAAGTGTCGTTGACCATTTTAAAATAGTGCATGCACATGTATTAAAATTAAAAAAAATCTTTGCCTAACAGGACTTTTGTCAACAGCATAATTGCGTGTTCACAGGTGCGGTGTGGGTTAGTGTGTCTTATTGAGTTTAGCTGTATTATATAGTAGCTTCCTGTGTTTCCTTTAGCGAGAGGTCAAGAGAAAATGTGGAAATTGTCTACCTTGTTGCTATCTAATTTCACCGTTTAGGTTGGAATACAAATTGAAGTCAAGCATGCTCTTTCCTAGAGACTCTTGGACAAGGGGCAAAATTCCAGGTTGTGTGAAGATGTAGGGCTGTGGTAAAGTTAGCATGTGAAGCCACTTACAGTGTCTTCCGAAGCTGCTTCTGAGAAGCAGCTTTTGAATGTGTAAGCTCAGAAATTCACGTGCTCCCATCAGTTCTTCCTTCAAATGCCTTCTGTAAAAATGGCCCCTAACTCAAGTGCTAATTGTCTTTCCAGTAAGTAATGGCTGGCTGGCCTCTAATATGTGAGAACCCAGCTGAAACTACCTGTTCTTTCCACTACCAACTTGGTCATGGAATGGTAGTCTGGGGAGATGCAGAGGAAGTAGGGGTGCGGTGTGGACACACACAGCTTGTTGGTTTCATGGTGGGTGGATTGACAGTATGAAAGCACAGATTAAGCTATGAAGGCAAGGTAGAAGATAACAAGTTCAGCTGAAACATATGAGATGGCTGGCTTCATCCCCCTAGGTAAGCAGCACCCATGCTCAGTTATCCAGGGCCATTATTTTATATCTGAAAGCATCCTAGTCATAATGACACCATGAGAGCCCCCCCGCCCCCCAAAAAATCAGGCGTGTTTGAGTAACCTATCAATAGCTGCATCCAAGTATTTAAAGAATTTTAGTTAAGAAAAATTTATCTCCTTCAGTGTGGCGTTTTGGGGCAAAGCTAAAACTTACGGGCAGATGTTATGAAGAGGTAGAGTTCATTCACTATCAGAAAGCGTTCTCTTACAACAAGCGCTGTGTGATCACGGAGTAAGCTGCTAATAAACCAAAGCCTTTCCCCCAAAGGGTGGATGATTCCTTTCTAGCAAAATGTTTGGTGGCAAGGGGTATTCGATGACCTTTGATGTTCTCTTTTTTGTACCACATCTAAAATTCTGTGATGTTATCAAAAGGATACCCACACTTCATGAATTTGTAAGCTTCTTTAAAAGAAATCCAGAAATGTGCCAACTTAGTCCTTAAGGATAATAACCTTAATTTAAATTAGTATTAGAGCAGACCTTACCTGCTGTTTTTAATCAGGTAAATTCCTCTAAAAATCAAGATGGCACTCCGAACTCAATCGTGGATGAAACTAACTTAACCTGGAGGCACAGAGTTTGCCAGCGGTAGAGTGATGAATAATCATTGAGAACATGTGAAAACGAAGCCTCGGGTAAATGCAAATGGAAATGTGCTTCTGACCATCAGAAAGAAAGATCACTAGCTCCCTCTACCAGTCAGTACTTCGCTTTACTTTGCCTGCACTCTTTGGGAAGCCATAATCATCGTTCCTGTTGGGTAAAATAACTCTTGTGGTAAATGTATTTCAACGCTCTTTTTTTCTTAAGAAAAAAGTTGCTGAAATTGGGTATTACATGCTGAGCTCTCTTTGGCGTAGCCGTGATCCTAGCCGTGATCCTCATGTTGGTAACACTGTTATCTGTGGCCTCTGTCTCCTAGAGGGATTGTCTTGGGGGAGGTTGTGAGTGATTGTTCTTTCAAGTTATGTCATCACCCAAGTTTCCAGCACTTACTGGCTTCTCTCCTGGCTGGTGTCAGCAAATTGCTCTGGGGCTTTTCAAGTTGCTTAGTGACTAGGGTCCCATTTTGCTCTCATTCCCGAAGTACAGCATGTGGCTGCTCTAAACATCTCCCGGCAAAGTAGGTGTAATTTCCACAGAACAGTGCTGAGGACTTTTAAAATTAGGATTCTTCTCTTCTGCATGCTGCATTCACAGGTGGGCTAGAGAAAAAGTGAGGGTGTAGGAGTGCTTGGGAAATGGGAGAGCCCTTGTTAATTGGAGTTAGAAATGGGAGAAAAGTGGCCAAAGAAGCCTCTGCAGAGAGAAAAAGAAAATATGCATGTGGTGTGCAAGGTGGGAGTTGCAGGAGGTGGTAGCTGATAATACAAAATAATCTATTATTACACCCTTTTCAGCAAGTTAAAAATGCTCTTGTGATGTGACAGAAGCTATTAGCCTATTCTGATCAAAGAGAAAACAAGTTTTATGAACAACGTTCATTTTCAGACTGGTGTAGGTAAAAACTTCTAATTATCAGGATGACATATACTTGGTTAAAGTTTGGAGCCAACCAGCTTTGACTTCAACTTAGGCAATTCATTTAGGCTCTGTGAAGCTCATTTTCTTCATCTTCGAAGTGGGAATAATGCTTGCCTAATTGTATTATCTTGCAAGTTAGAGTAAGTGAAATAATGTGTAGAAAACACTTGCGCTAGTATCCATTCATAGGTGGTAAAGAATATAATTAAATAATATTTTCAGGACATAAGCTAAGGAATCTTTAATTTACCAAAACACTGTCATCTTTTACTGGAACAGCCCGTATTGACCATATATCTTTTTTTTTTGGCGGGTGGGGGGGGGGAGGGAGGGAAGAAGGGAGCTATGCAACCTTGATTTAATAACTCAGAATAACTCCACTTCAGAGTCCCTATTTGATATCATTTCTATGCCTTAATCTCCCTACCATCCCAGAAGCTTGATAGCATTTACTACTCCCTTATCTGGCAGAGGAGCCAGAAAGGTAGATTGCACGGATCCGCATAATATTTCCATTGAACCGAAGAAGGGCATTGGAGGGAAACTATAATGCATTTTCTCAAGAAGTCCTGAATGATCAATATAAGGTTTTCAGCCCCAAATCAGATCTCCCGACCCCGTTATTATATTTATGCCTGACTTACATCACAGTTTTGGCAGCTTAAGAGGAAATCTCCAAATATGATGGGAGAGATTCAGGAATATGGCTGAGGCATTTTCTTAGGGCAGTGGAATGATGGAAAGGATGCTGAAACGTCTTGTTCTTCTTGAATGCAGGATGGCTACATAACAGCTCACCCATTCCTTCCTTGTCTTCTGGGTACCACTGATGAAGGATGTTGTAAACAGAGTGTTGGGCGAGTCTCTGGTCTCAGTAAATACGTTTTGGATTTGATTTTAAAATGATTTTCCAGCAGACAATTAAGTAACATGATGAACAAATATTCAGCCAGGAGCTAAGGACAAAAGAGTAAATAAATACAGCTAGTAATCGAGGAGCCAACATCTATTCTAATAATAATTAGAATTAGCTGAGCCATGTATTAATGTGGGCCTGCGTAAAATGGTTTGGAAACACTACAAGATGGTGTGCAGGATCTTAGGGAAAGACTCTTTTGAACATGCTTTTGTGACCAAAACATGCATGTAATTTTTTTTCATAAATACAGCAGACATTTATTAAGCATCTTGTCTTCTGGTTATAGCGCTCTGGCCTGTGAGAAATCGATTGTGGACTCTCTTTAAGGAGATGATGGTTTAGCTGGGTAAAGAAGACACACAGATGTATACTTAATGTAAAGAATTAGCATGGGGTAGGTATGGCATTGACTAGTGAAACAGAACTGGGCAGCTTTGATAACCATTCCCCGCCCCACCCCCCAAGGATTTTATCTCCTGTGTGAGGTTAAAATGTGTTTGCATAGAGATAATCTCACTTAAGTTTGCAACAACTCTTTTTTGAGTTCTCATTTTGCAACTACAAAAACTGACTCAAAGATTTCAAGAATACGCTTAAGTTCACACTACAAGCTTATAGAGGTCCCAGCCCTGAAAGCTGGATTTCCCATTTGTAATAGCATGGAGTCCTTGATGACAGCTGTCTACCCAATCCCCACCCCTCCTTTGGAGCTGTTGTTTGAGAAGGACTATTTGGTGACCTTTCTTTGCCTCTAGAAGTGGTGGATAATGTTTAGCCACTAACACCCTCATCACCTCACATTTATTTTAAATCCTCAATATCCAGGGAATGACTATTTCAAGAGATTCCTTTAAGTTAACAAACCTTTCTTGATTTGTTTTATGCTGTAGATGATTGCATTAAAATGTTTCACCAGGAATAGAGAATTCAGGAATTAGACAAAGCGCCTCCCTGCCATCCCCATCCCTGCAACTGGAAGGCACTGCATAAAATTCATCATATTTTAGTTAAGAGAGCTCTTATAATTAAAATGAATTGTAACACCTTGCAACCCAGCATAAAAAACATTGGGGGAAAACACTGCATAGTTTTTACTCTATTAATTCAAGTTCCCTAGTGGACCTTAAAGCAATTCATACCAAAAGAAACGTAGTAAAAACATCTAACTGATGCTTTATCATAAAGTGTCATATTACATCTTTCTCTTGCTAGTGTGTTTCCCTGTTTCCCCCATCGTGATTAAGAATTAATATTCTGCGATCTAGGGATATTATCGGAGATGCAGTAGACAACCACTTTTTAATGTTTTATTAGTAAATTAAACAAACACACTGGTGGACACATTTTTGCCTGATGGCTATGATACAATGCAGTGTTTGGTGAGTATTTAAAGATATATTGAGTTATTAACAGAGGAAGCTGCCATTACAATGAGATATATTGATGCCTTATTGTATATTACTGCCAACTATTTAATGGCTATATAAATTAAAACAAGTAAACACTTGTGTTTGCTTTGTGATTCAGTGCTGCATGAGGAAAACTGTTGAATTTTCATAGTCTCTGTCTTTAAGGAGTTAAGGCAACAAGAACAGTGTAAAGAGACCGTAAGACAGACCTCAAGCGTGTAGTGTTTAAACGAAGTTTTCCACTGAAGCAGAAACTAGGGATTGAATCTACTATAAGGAAGTGAAAGGCGTCTTGAGATTTGTGTACATAAGAAGATCACCTGCAGGAATACTTTACTATTCCCACAGGTCAAGAGAAACTTTGTGGAGGAGAGTGGATGTGTAGGGCTTGGGAGCAGAGTTGAGGGAAATTTGCCAGTGCAGGAGTGAACAGTAGTAGTTTATTTTTTAAAAATATGTAGTTGATTTACAATGTTGTGCTATTTTCTGCTGTATAGCAAAGTGATTGTTATACATACATACATGTTCGTTTTCATATTCTTTTCCATTACGGTTTATCAAGGGATATTGAATATAGTTCCCTGTGCTCTACAGTAGGGCCTTGTTGTTTACCCATTCTATATACAGTAGATGAGCAGCGGTAGTTTAGAACCTGCACTAATGAGAGAGAGAGAGAGAGAGGGTTTGTTTGAGCATCAGACCAGGAAAGCAGCCCACCGAGGAGGGAATAGGAGTAATTCCTGGAGACAGGGGTAGGATGGCAGGATTGGCAGTAAGTTGATAAGTGGTCTTAAGCTGAGATGGAGTGGGAGGAAGCTAGAAAACAAACTATCTAGAAAAACTTTGAGAAATATGTGAAGCTTTGATCTGAATACAGAATGCCCTGGTAAGCACCTTATGAACTGTAACTTGTGATTTTAATGGAAACTAAGACACAGTCTGACAAGAGTGATAGCATACTTATGGGAAGGGATGTGGGAAATAGAGATCATTCTTGGAAAATTAAAAGAGAGCATGTGGTCTCCATCACCATAAAGCCCCCTTGGTAAGTAAAAATGGGAGAAAAGGCTCTTGGCTCAGAAACTCGGAACCAAGGAACCTCTTGAAGCAAAAAATAGGAAAAGTGACTTGCTTAAAGCAACAGAAGTATTTAGTTGCCAAGATGAGTATAGAACCCAGGTTTCCTCTTACCTTGGATCTTTCCATGATACGTTACTTACCCTGACATGAAAAATTGTGAGTGGAGACTGAGAAAGAATGAAAGAAAGTAATGACACCAAGATGGAGGCATTGCCTAAAGGTGGAGTATTGGAAGCTGACTTTTCCACGAGGGTTCAAGGGCACAGGTGTGTGAGTAGCAAACGCAAGTCAGAGGTGAACCTGAGTTGTCCTCCCATCAGGCTGACAGAGAAATGAACCAAGTAAAATAGGATGTGAAAATAATATTCAAGTTGTCCGTTGTAGACTGTAGTGTTTGGTTCAGTGTGATTGCCCTGACAGTTGATGACAGAGTCTCCCAGAAACGAGTGTGCTGATGACCTCCATTACAGGGAAAGTGTCAACCTCAGCTGACGATGTGGGAGGAGGAAGAGAGGGTGTAGAATCTGGAAATAGGCCTATCGGGTTCACCTGTGTGGGGTGGGGAAGAAAAGGAAGATGGAAGGAAATGCCCAACTAGAAAGATGTCTTATAAATGGTGGAATCCAGACTTATTCTAGAAGGTAAATTCCGTGAAGACAAGGATTTTTGTAACCTTTAGTCACTGCTAAAGCAGCACTGTATCAGCAGACTTGAGAACACTACCTGGCATGTGGTGAGCATTCAGTATTTGTTGAATGGATGGATGGATGGATGATGAGAAGATGGGTGGGTGATGAGGATATTCCTCGGATGCTTACTTTTTCCCAGCCATTGTACATCGGGCACTCATCCAGAAGTTGAACAGGTTCCCTTCGCAAGCTCAAGAGCCCTAAGAATGATGTGAAGGACATCTAAGCTTTTAAGTCAGCGTTCTCAACAAAGGACCCCAAATGGTGGAGAGTAGAAACCACCAGGATAACAATTAGATTCCATTTGCTTTGCAGTATTAAGAACCCGCCGTATGTGCAAACAATTGACAGTATAACAGTGGTGTTTCGGCTCTTTGGGGTCGTGTGTGTACTTGTACCCTAGGAGATCTACATTCAGATGCAAAGCCATGTGATCTGTTCATCAGAGATATTACCGCTTGGGATTTTTCCCTTTACGTTCTACTCACCTGAGTGTTTACCACAGTTCACTTTAATCTTGTCTACTTTCTGGTCCTTAGTGCATGTATAAACAAGAATTTCCTTTTGTTTGACATTGTCTTGGTTAGTTTGGATTTTTTAAAAAATTTCTAACTTACCCACAGCTCATTAGAACACCAGAAGAGAATATTTTTTAGCTCCCAAAACAGAGATGACAACTGTTGAGATGTGGGTTATGAGAATATGGGTAAAAGACCCTTCCAGGTAGGACGTGTATGCTACTATCATATGCAAATAGTTAATACTATCTTAGAGTTTGTGCACATTCAGTATTCCATGAACTTCCTTATTTTTACTGGTCTCTCTTGCAACTAGGGTAAAGCCATGGGACTAGTTCTGGCCACTGAAGAGAAGTGTGATACCTTACTTCTGGGTGAAGGTAGTTAAAAGCCAGTGGGATGCCTTCTTACTTTTCCTGCCTCAGCAACCTTGAAGACCACCTGTTGAGATGGTGGCCTCACAAGATGGCAGGATTATGGGTCCCCGAGTCCTGGATTGAGGGTCGTCCCCACTGACCCGCTTTGGATTTATGTGAGCAAGGAAGAGCCTGCATCGTAGGAGGCGCCTGAGATTGCATGGCTTGTTGCAGTAGCTAAGACAAACTATCCTGGCTAATAAAGTTTTATATAAGGCATTAGTGAACCAAACTACTTGATAGTGGTGGAAAGAAGGCTTACCAGAGGAGTGAATCATAAAAATCTCCGCAGGTGGGTGGAGTTGGTAATCTGAGCCTCACTAGGTGAGGTCATTCAGTACGTGAATTACTTAAGTCACGGGGGATTAAATTGTAGAGGAGAAACAGCCTGCGGTCCCTGTCGTCCCTCCACCCCCCCATCCCCTGGTGAGGTTTGGGAGGCTGAATCTGGCCTTTCAACATTTGGAGGCATAAGACAGAATATCCAGGAGTAAGGAGTAGAGTGTGTGTGGCTGGATTTACTTTATTTTTCCTAAACATTAACAAAAATGTTAAATATAAGCGTTTAACTTAGGAGTCTACCCTTGATGCTAAGAGTGACCATCAAAATGAGAGCACCCCAGTGACTTCCCTGGTGGTCCAGTGGCTCGGCGTCCACGCTTCCACTGCAGGGGGCACGGGTTCAATCCCTGGTCAGGGAACTAAGATCCTCCATGCCACGTGGCATGTCCAAAAGAAAAAAGCCGCCCCAGTGAGACAATGACAAGAGGGTGAGTCCGGGACGGTTGCACATCTGGTTTTCTCCACGGCCTATTCCTTTTTTCTAGGCATGCACACCAGTCACACGCAGGCCCAAAAGGTGACAAAAGCAGTTACCATGGTCACCTAGAGCCTGGCCACCTGCTTCCCTGTGCTGGCTCTGTCCCAGGACTTGAACTTCATGCTTGCCTGTGCTTCTGTACTTGGTATGTAGGGCCTTGAGCCTTCTAAAGAGATGCAGGCTTCTCTTGAGACTTGAGCTTTGAACAACGCTTCCCAAAGGACCCAACCATAGCCCAGGTCTGACCCTCTGAACAGGTGTGGGAGGAGGGGAGAGGCACATTTGGCACCTTCTTCTGGAATTGTCCTCAGAACCTTCTGTTTTGCCTTTTGTTTTAACAAGGAGGTGGGGACCAATTGGTTTGGGTCCTAATTTCTCGTTCTTCAAGTTCTTAAAAGTGTGGCATAGATACATGCTGTTGACACTTTGCTTAGGACCAGACCCATCCTCATTTCTATTCTGAGCATCTGTAGGGGGTTTGGAGCCCATATTATACTTGGAGGGGTGGCCTTTGTTTCAACTATGGGACGTGTGTTGAGCACCGGTTGGCAGGCTCTAGCACCATCGTTTTCAACTTCTGTGTATAGAACACCCACTGGATGTTTGACCTGAGATAAGAAGTGTAATTATTCGATGGAAAGCTCTCTGAAGGCTGTGTTTTTTCATCAGTGACTCTTCATTATCGGGCAGTATCTTGCACACAGAGACCTCAGTTGTCTCTTGCATTGGATGTAAGGTAGTGATGCTGTGAGAGCTGCCGTCCTTCTTTCTGGCTCAGACCTGCGTGCTGTCTCTTGCTGTTGTGTTCGGGCCAGTGTTGCCAGAATCACCTTCAACCAGGCCTCTGAGTGATTCCGCTGCAAACACAAGTTTCGAGAACCAGTGAATTGGGGCATGGGTCCTTGGCATGCGTCCTGGAATCCCCTAATCTCAGCCTTGAGGAAGGGATGCCTGAGTTCTAGTCCTGGGTCTACTGTGACATCACTTCTCTTGGTATGTTTATTCATCAGCTAGAAAGGTGTCC